>NW_021703779.1:6026839-6254578 GCF_005190385.1 Monodon monoceros | reverse complement strand
AAGGTGGAGGTGTTGGTAGTGGAGCTGGTGGGATGAAGGTGGAGGTGTTGGTGGTGGGGATGGAGGCGGTGGTGAGAGTCATTGCAGTGGTATTGGTGGTGGAGTTGAAGGTGGGCCAAAAATAAATAAATTAATGTACAAGAAAAGCAACAGAGAGCAGTAAATGCTAAATAGTACATGGAATATGGACACCTTGATGCAGTGGACCTGGATAAGTACTCTGGACGGATGGTCAGGAAAGACCTCTTAGAAGCAGTGACCTGTATCAAGGTCTCCAAAGCCGAGGGGCCTGACAAAGGGCACCCTATGCCCCATGTTCATGAGTGAGGTTTATTGAACAGGTGTAAAGGCTCAGGTATGTTAGAAATGGAGCAGAGACTTTCAGAGAGAACGTTTATGGTCAGAATACAAACAGGCTGTCTCCCCTATCCTCTTATTCTGACACGCTACAAACATTAGGGATTTATTGTGACAATTTTTCCATCACATCACCTAAACTCCATGGAGGGGAAACGATCCAGATTAACCTTTAGATTTGTTTTGAAGTTTGCTTTGTGTCTCTCTACTCAGAAGTCTTTCCGTAGGCCTCTAGAAAGTGCTTTTGTTCCTATTAACTTGCTCTAAACAGGAAGCCTACTTCTTCTGGCATCTTTATATTCTTAAGAATATCTCTGCAAAAGTCTATGTCATCTAAAAAAATAGCCTTTTTCTAGCAATTTTCTAACTACTGATTTAGCTCTCCTCGTACGTGTTTAAATGAGGAACCAGTAACCTAGTCCTGGGGAAAACTGAGAAATGCAAAGAAAACATAGACTTAGCTTCTCACTCACGCTTCCCTTTTTCTCTTTGTCTTACAGTCCTCGCTCACTTTCCCAATCTGTTTTCAACTTCACACTACTATCGCCTGGCAAAATGCTAATTCCTAACCTAGTAAAGACAATTACTAAGGTGTTCCACAGTAGACACTATTGGTGACCCATCCAGGAATACTGTTTGCCACTTCACCCTTTGGGGTCCCCACTCCTCAGCTGAGAAGAAAATTGGATGCTAGCAGCTCAGAGCTACACCAACTGCTCTCTACCAAATGGGACATACCTGGCAGGTTACATGCCTCCCCAGGGGTGGCTCAGAGGAATGAGGGATGTGAGTGAGTTCCAGTTATGTGTTACCACATGGCAAACCACCCAAGAGTCAGAGCCATCATATTAGGCTCATGAATCACACGGGCTGGGAATCTGGACTTGGCATAGTGAACACAGCTGTCCTGTTCCTTGATGTCTGGGGTCTCAGCTGAAAGCCTCAAATGCCTGGCAGCGGCCTGAAGAACTGGGGACTGGAATACCGAGAGGGTTCTTCATTCACACGCTGGTGCCTGAGCTGGGAAGACTCCAAGACTGCGCTCAGGTGGGACTCGATAGGAACACCTGTATGTGGCCTCTTCATGAAGCTGGGGCTTCCTCACAGCATGGCGGCCTCTGCGCAGTTGGACTTCTTAGGCAGTGAATTAAGACTTCAAGAGTGAGGGTGCTGGCAAACCAGAGAGGTGTGCTTTGGACTTTTATGATCTAGCCTCAAAAATCACATAGTATCCAATGAGTATACAAAAAGATGTTCAACATCACTGATTCCCTAGGGAAATGCAAATCAAACCCACAGTGAGACGCCATCTCCCATCCAGTAGGATGGCTATTACAAAAAGAAAGAAACCAGACAGACAAACAAAAAACAGAAAATAACAAGCGATGGTGAGGATGTAGAAATATCGGAACCCAAGTGCATTATCGGTGGGAATGTAAAATGGTGCACGTGCTAAGGAAAACAGTAGGGAGGTTCCTCAAAAAATTAAGAAGAGAACTACCATATGATCCAACAACCCCACTTCTTGGTATATACCCAAGAGAAATAAAAACAGAGTCTTGAAGAGAGATTTGCACATCCACGTTCACAGCAGCCAAAAGGTGGAAGCAATCCAAGTATTCATTGATGGACAAGCAAAATGCGGTCTATCCATGCCATAGCATGCTGACACCTGCTACAACATGATGAGCCTTGAGGACATTGCACGAAGTGAAATAAGCCAGGGACAAAAATTAAAAACACCATATGACTGCACTTATATGAGGCACTTAGAGCAATTAGATGCATAGAGTCAGAAAGCAGAATGGTGGGGCCAGGGACTTGGGGAGGGGGATGCTGATTGATTGTTCAATGGGTATAGAGTTTCAGTTTTGCAAGATGAAAAGAAGTCTGTAGGTGGACAGTGGTGATGGCTGCACAGCAATATGAATGCACGTAATGCCACCAAACTGCACACTTAAGAATTACTGAGATGGTAAATGTTCTGTTATGTGTATGTGACTACAAATAAAATTTTTTTAAGTCCTATACTGTCACTTTCACTATATTCTGCTGGTTGAAGCGATCACAGTTCTGCAGACATTCAAGGGGAGGGGGTTCACACCCACTTCTTGATGGGAAGGGTGTCACAATATCGCAGCTATGTTTTAAAACCACCAGGACTATACAATGGAATACTACTCAGCCATGAAAAAGAACGAAATAAGGCCATTTGCAGCAACATGGATGGACCCAGAGACTGTCATACTAAGTGAAGTAAGTCAGAAAGAGAAAGACAAATGATATGATATCGCTTATATGTGGAATTTTAAAAAAAGGGTACAAATGAACTTATCTACAGAACAGAAATAGAGTCACAGATGTAGAAAACAGACTTACGGTTACCAGGGGGGAAAGAGGGGGAGGGATAAATTGGGAGACTGGGATGGACATATACACACTACTATATATAAAATAGACAACTAATAAGGACCTGCTGTAGAGCACAGGGAGCTCTACTCAGTACTCTGTAATGACCTATGTGGGAAAAGAATCTAAAAAAGAGTGGGTATAGGTATACGTATAACTGATTCACTTTGCTGTACACCTGAAACTAACACAACATTGTAAATCAACTATACTCCAATAAAAATTTAAAAATTAAAAAATAAAACCAGCAGGAGGCCCGAGGGGCCGACCCCATGGAGCAAGGTGGGCGAATCCGTAGAAACACGTATGCTCCAGAGCTCCCCAAGGGATCAAGCTGAGGCGACTTCAGCTGCTATCAGACCCCCTCCACTTTTTCGCCCTGTCCCTCCCGCTTCCCTCATTTCCTGGGAGGTTTCTCCTTAGAGATGTCCATCAGTAAATGACTTGCCCATGACTCTGTAACTCAGGCTATGCTTCTAGGGAATCTGACCTAAAGCAGACTCTGGGATGGAAACTCTATTAAAAAATCAAAAGGTCAGTGGAACTTTAGATTTCTGCGGGGCTACTGGGAATATGTTTTGAAAAAGGAAGTCTTTTCATCACCTCTTTTGAGTAAGCCCTGAAGGATGCCAGCTAGTCACAGGACCTGTGCTAATCACTTCACTGTATTCCTCCAAAAGCCGCACCGGCCACTCTTCCTTTTGACGGGCTGCTCTGAGAACTTAGCAACTCACTCAGGGACACGGCTGGTGAACCCCAGAAGGAAGCACTGTTGGACGTTCAGGTGTCCGCTCAGAGTGACCAACTGTCCTTGTTTGCTCAGGACTAAGAGGTTTCCCCAGATACGAGCTTTGCAACAGCAAATCCCAGGAAATTTCCACACAAACCAGGCTGCCTTAGGTGACCGAGGGCCAGCTTGCACTCAGCCCTCAGGATGTCTAGGATTTTGTAACCCTCACGTTAACATGGCTCTGCATGCATGGACTCGTTCCCTATGGCTGCCTTAACAAAGAGCCACAAACTGGGTGCCTTAAAACAACCTAAATTTACGGGTCTCCATTCTGCAGGCTACAAGTGTGGAATCAAAGTATCGGCAGGATTGATTCCTTCTGGGGTCTTCCTCCTCTGTTGCCACACAGTCTTCCTTCTGTGTCCAAGTTTCCCGTTTTTATATATTTATTTATTTTTAAAGATTTTTTTGATGTGGACCACTTTTTAACAAGTCTTTACCGATTTTGTTACAATGTCGCTTCTGTTTTATGTTTTTTGGTTTTTTGGCCACGAGGCATGTGGGATCTTAGCTCCCCAACCAGGGACGGAATCCACACTCCCTGCATTGGAAGGCAAAGTCTTAACCACTGGACCACCAGGGAAGTCCTTAAGTTTCCCCTTTTTATAAGGACACCAGTCCTATCAGACTAGAACCCACACTAATGACCTCATTTTAACTTGATTACCTCTGTAAAGACCCTTTCTCCAAATAAGGTCATACTCTGAGGTACTGGGGGGTTAGAACTTCCACACATGAACTTTGGGGGTGGATGAGAGACACAATTCAGCCCTTAAAAATGCATAAAGCCAAAGGCCAACAAGCACAAAATCAATATGCTCACATATCTCCCTCCCACAAGCTTCAATAATCTTCTTGGACAAAACACACTCAACAGAAAGATAAAGGGTGAGTTCTACTGCACCACTCACACCAGTGACTGGAGTACACCCCATCTGGGACATCAAGAAGGGCAGCCACTTAGCGTGTCAGTTGAATCAGGTTGTGGGAATTTGGAGGGAGACCTGGCAGCCCTCAGTACCTGCTGGAACTCCCCACACCCTGGAACGTATGGCTGCATTAAAAATTAGCTCAGGGCTTCCCTGGTGACGCAGTGGTTGAGAGTCCGCCAGCCGATGCAGGGGACACGGGTTCGTGCCCCGGTCCGGGAAGATCCCACATGCAGCGGAGCAGCTGGGCCCGTGAGCCATGGCCGCTGACCCTGCGAATCCGGAGCCTGTGCTCCACAATGGGAGAGGCCACAGCAGTGAGAGGCCCGCGTACCACAAAAAAAAAAAAAAAATTAGCTCAACCCAATCAATGAAGTGCATTACTTCTGGAGTTATCTACACCAAAGCAGGTTCAGTTACATCTGGAAGGAACAAACATCCTAAGCTCACTAGAAAGGCAATAAGTCAAGAGTCCACAAAGTACAAAGGAAAGCACACATGGACTTCCAACAGTGGAACACTGGTTATCAACTTTTTGCATGGAAGTACTTTGAATTACAATCTAGGAGACCTTGGATTCATTCCTGACTTTGATATTTAATATTAAGTAGCTTTTTTAAAACCATTTTTAAAATTGAAGTATAGTTAATTTACAATGCTGTATTAGTTTCAGGCATACAGCAAAATGACTCAGAGATATATACGTGTGTGTGTGTGTGTGTGTGTGTGTGTGTGTGTGTGTGTGTGTGTGTTCTTTTTCATACTCTTTTCCATTATGGTTTATTACAGGATATAAAAAATAGTTCCCTGTGCTACACAGTAGGTCCTTGTTGTTTACCTGTTTTATATATAGTAGTGTGTATGATATTAAATAACATTAATCATGCCATCTTTCTGGCGTCTGAGTTTTCCTCATTTGCAAAATAGACAGCAAGGAATCTATGTTCATCTTTAGTTCTAGGATACTGTGAAAAGAAGGCAAATGTCAATAATATACATTTTTAAGGAAATTAATCCTTTCAGCTTAGTAGCTCGCCATTGAGTAAACGTTTGCTTCAGTAAATGCTGACACAGTGATGGCCTAAAACCATGCATCCATCATCAAAAAACGAGTAGTTCACCCCCAATTCATGAACAGGATTTCATTAAGTCTACATTCAAATGGCTCATGGTTTTTTTTCTTTTTTACAAAGTAAGTCTATTAAATGAATCAGTACTATGACCAAATAATGAATTGGCAATTACATAATGTCATATCCTATGGACATTAAGAGTGCGCTGGGAGCAGAAAACTCCAGCATCTATTACACTCACCCTGTGGTAGACATCCATCAACATCCATGGGCAACAGGTAATTACGTACTTTTTACTGGCACTACAAAAACTGGTTGTCATTCAGATGGATGGAGTAACCAGTTTGTTCTAGTACCTTGCCATTACATCAAATTCCATTATACCCTGACATAACCTAAGAATATAGAGCCATTTTTCCATTAAGCAAAACACTAATCAGAAAAATCGACGTTTAAACACCTAGAGTAGAATTCAAGCAAATGCCACGGCTAGGGTTTTCCCCCACACGTACGGAGCAGTTACTGACTCACAAATGCTGACTGTGCACCAGCCGCTTTTGCCCCAGTTCTAATTTTTGGCCCCATTCTACGACGGATGTTAAAAATACCTTATGCACTTGATGCGGAGGCTGTTGTGTTAACTACCTGATGTGTATCCAGCAGAAACAGAAACCAAGAACCTTATCTGATGTTATTAATAGGGGTCACCAATCGTTGGTTGTTAAATTCCCCATAAATTGTTTCAGACCGAGTATAGAGGAAACGGACCACCAAGAGAAAGGTAAGTGTTTTGAGAAGAAAGGTTGTCTAGCCAGACAATTCCGTTATCAAGTATAGATGTCAGTCAAATGAACGTACAGGGTAACAGTCAGCTGCCCAGGAGAACGCTCAGAGTAGGAAACTGTAGGCTGTGTTTCCACGCAGCCAATGAAGGGTGAAGTTGTACCACCCTGGTGAGGCGCGCAGATGCCAATCAGGTATTCTAAATGGAAAGAGATGTGCACCCTTTCTTCCTATCAGGTCAATCGCCTTTTACGTGGCTATGTTCCCCACTGCGTTTCCTCACTTGTTTTGCTGGTACCAGTGACTAAATTCCTTCTGGGAGTCTAAAGCAATAATCATGTTTCCCTCCAGAAGACTCTGTAATATCCTTTCCTCTGAGAAACGACACTTGTTTGGGTACTGAAACTAAAATTTCCAAATCTAAGAACTCCCTCTCTTTTCAATGCCTGTTATGACTCAGAGACTTGGAGAAAGATAAGAAATATACATGTTGGCAATTTTTTTTTACTTCCCAGCAATTACTGTTCATTTAACTAGTGTTTGAGCACTGCAAATTCAAATTCAAAATAAAAGTGAGGTAAGAAATGATTTTCATCAATTGTACCTCCCACCTCCATCCCACATACACCACATCCATGCAACCTTGATTTTGAATAAGTGTGTCTGCTGGATTCGGTTGCAGATAACAGGCACCACACTCTCTCTCTCTCTCTCTTCTGCAGCTAACAATTAATACAGAACACGTGCTTACAAATCACTAGTTAGGTCTCTACAAAGGACTCCGAGACCAAAATTACAAAAACAACCCTTCTCTTGGGATCTGATGGCTTGGCCACAGCTGGGGGACCAGGTGTCTGCCTCTATAACCAGGTGTCTGCCACTGCACCTGCCAGACCGCCCTTGGCATGACCGTTTTTCTCCCCACCTGCCTCAGTTCCTAATGCAGGTCTTAAGAGAATGCCTCTGATGGATGGACCTGAGTCATATCCCAAAACCAAGCTGCATGGGAGTCTGGGAATAGTTTTTGGCCTTCCAGCCTGTGCTTTACAGGATGACATACTTGAAGCATATATGGAATAGATGCTGAGTCCTTCAATTATCCTTAGCTTCCCACGTACCTATGTGTGCAGGCTTTTTCTCCACAAAAATGTTTGTTATCTTCTCAACAGCATCGAGTCTAAGAGAGCCATTTGTTCTGGAATTTGGCATAATTTTAATCAGTTTGCCCTTTAAATTGTGTTGTGTTTAACCGGGCAGAGCTGTACAGTGAAGGCCTGACACAATTCTATATTTATTTGAACTCCTGTCCCTGTGGGTACACCTTCAGAGGACATGACTCTAAATGATTCACCCTCACAGAAGAAAGAGTATGAAGCAATTCTTTTAAAAAAAAGCCTACAGTACCAAAAATGTTCTCTGAACCACATCTTAGGCTTCCGGGATTTCAACATGGGAGGGAAGTCTGCAGCGCCGGGGTAGAGGAGGGTCCACGACCTGAAAAGCCTTCCTTTGGGGCTACTGAGGAAGGATTAGATTGCCCTGCAAGCGCCGCGTAGCAGGGTCCGAGGCGGGTACGGGGAGGAGGTCTCAGCAGGCAGCTGACGAGGGCCACTGACGTGGCCAGTTCAATAAGCCATACCCACAGGCATCCATCGGGGAGCTCAGAAAGCCCCTCATAGACAGGCCCTTCCCAAGGGCTGAAAGGCGGTGCCCGAGCTTGTGAAGGAATTCCTCAGTCCAGCCTTCACGGGTGTGGCCAAACCTCCTGGATAAAAGCCGCTTGTTAGATTAAGGGTTCTCAAGCGCCGCCTCCCCAGATCCTGGGCTGCGGCTGAAGGACCTGCCCCCTACTGCCAAGTGATGCTGAGGAAGGTGGTCCAAAGATCTACGGTAGAGAAATTGGACAACAACATGGGGAAGGATGGAGGAAAGTAATTAAGGTTAATGGAAGGGAAGAACAGAACCTGCTCCAGTTTCAGATTTTTCTCTAAGAGAGAAACTGGAGTTGAGCTGACTGTGGCGCAAAAGGCATTTTTCTGCCACTGGCCTACTAGTGATTGTTTTGCATGGATTCTGCCACTATCCTTTCCTAGGCATCTGTTTTGCATAGTTCAAGTGTAAATAAAAGAGCAGTGTTGTGTAAACGACAGAACCCATTAGGTTTCTCTCTGAATCTGCCCATCTTCCATTACCATAAAGAAGATGAAATTTCCGCCACTGAAGGACCATCTAAGGCATCTGATTTAGAAGGTTTACCCACGTTTCTCGGCTTGTCTTGATGGTGTATGTTACAAACCTTTCAGCACAAGGCACTGCCCAGGTTTTACTTAAGATTCCGTCAGATATCATTTAAATCAGCAATCACACACAGGAACGCAGGCCTGCTTCCAACAGTGGTGAGAGCTGGCTGGGTATAGACAACAGTGTCTATTTTCCTTCCAGGGCATCGAGGCTTATGTCTCACAATGAAGATCAAGAGACCCTTTGCGTTAAATCGCTGGAAGCTATGTGCACATGTTCAGAGCTGTTGCTCAAAGTCTTGATTCTTGGTTCAATCACAGCTTTCTCTTTTCTCAGGGCATCTCAAGAATCGGGATCAAAAGTAATGAAGGGTGTGAGGGTCTTGAAAATAATTTTCTACGGTCAGTGTCACAGTGCAAAGTGTATATTGAATACCTTACTAGGTGGAAAAGGAATATTCTACATGAAAACCTAAGGGCATGTAACATTTACCCTCAATCACTGGAGACGGTCTAAATCCATTCCACACAGCCCGGGATCATGAAACCCCCCCGGGTCCCCGTTCTGCATGTAATAAAGCAAGAAAGCAACGGGCAGAGAGGATGCAGCTCACAGAGAACTCTGGGTTGCAGCATTTTGGGAGAAAGAGCTGTGACCCACCTCATTGTGCCAAGATGAGGTGACGGTCCTATCAGAGGACACTATCCTATGTGTTGGTTTGAGAAGATGACACTGAATTTTGCTGTTGAAGTTCCTCTCTCTGCCATTCAGCATGTGTTCTGGAACTAAGTATGAGACAGAAAATGTAACTATACACACACATGTGTATCATGTGTGCTCAGTCCAGTGCAAGAGCAACGGTATGGGGTTCAGAAGATGAGTTTCAGTTTAACTCTGCTTCTCACGGTGTCATTTCAGGCCTCTGGGTCTCAGTTTTCTCACGGGAAACAGATGGATTAGAATTTATTTAGAACAACTGGGGAATCTTCAAGGTTTTTTGTTTTGTTTTGTTTAATGTCTTCACCATTTAAAATACTGTCCAGCCCAGAATTCAAGATTGCCGGAATGGCTTCCCTTCAAATCTTATTGCCTTAGTTTTGTTTTGTTTTTTCTTTGATGAAACAGTGAAATATATTTCCACATGACTATTTCTTGTTTACTTGTCATTTCCCAAGCAGCTTGGCACCATTAACCTACCTTATCCTACCTAAGTCTGGTACAGAGCGTTCTGCAAGTCTACAAACTCTGTTGATAAGAGGTCTCTATATGAACATGAACCTTTAAGAAGTAATGTAAAAACAGAAGCTTATTTTAAATAATAAACATACAGAGAGAATCTGCAAATCACACAGGACTGCAGCTAATGTCAGATGACTAGAATTACAGTTTTGGTTCTGCCACTTACTGTATGTATTAGTCAATTCATTTATTCATTTAGCAGATATAAACTGACTGGTCCTAGGGATTTATACTGTAAGCGTCTTTGCCATAAACATCTTTGCCACAAAAACATCTTTGCTGCAAACATCTTCACCACATAACTAATTGGCCATTAAGGCAATTCTGCCGTAAAAGATAAAATAACTGGTTGACAGTTTGGTTTTGACAATTCGGTTTCACTTCTCCATTGACACAGCACTCCCATGTTTATATCACATAATCTGAAAGACGCCAAGGGCCTCGAAGGCCCAGAGCTGAACCCACATTTCCCACAGAACGTAGTAACGTCTGTTGAGGGACATGACGATATAACAAGAACACACAGCAGTGCAGACGTGTTCACAGCTCAATACGGACGTCGGGTACAAATCTGCATCCTAGTGTTTGGAAACTGACACCTCTCTTAATGAAGAAAGAGATTTTAGCACACACACACACAAAAAGTGTGATGTCAAACGCAGAGACAATCAATAGGCAAAAAAAGTATAATACTATGAATGCAGGACGTGGAAGACCAGTCCTTCATTCCAGGGTCAGTGGGCTCCTTTAGAGCTGATCTAACCCAAGTCCACATCCTATTACAAACACTCCACAACTCAAGACAGCAAATGCAATTTTCTGTAAGGAGCAGCTTCCAAGCTGAAGTGGTTAAAGGACGACAAGGCTCACGTCTGCTCACCAGGAATCTGGGAAAAGCATCTCATAAGTAGATGGGAATGTGCTTAGTTCAGTCCTGACGCTTTGCTCCCACAAGACTCTGTTTATAATACTTCTGCCATCACCTGAATTACAAATAAATATGCTCTGATCCAGGAGCTCTTAAATTGGGTGTTCCCAGCTTAGGGTGTCTGCAAAGCCATCCCTTGGTGAATGGGAAGAGATGTTAGGATTTCCATTTCATATCTAATGAGTAGGCTCAAAGTGGAGGTTAGTGTTGGTTTAAATCCACATTAGTGCATCTGCCGTCATGCAGTTCTGTAGCTGGTCCAGGAGGTCCTATGTCAGGGAAAAGGTGCCACGCTTGTTCTCCTTTACTTTTATTTTCAGCAACTTGCGACCCTTTGCCATTTTACAAATGCCCGGGTGAGAGAATTTAGTGATGATGCTACCCAGTGTTAATGAGATCAGCCCTCAAGAAATGCATGAGGGCTCCTGCAGAGACACCGGGGCTCCGCACAAGTCACGCAAGCACAAGCCGACAACGGGAAGTGCTGCAGCGAACACGTCTCTTAGCTCTCGTCAGCACACGATCAAATGAAAAGCAACGGCTTTAATCAGGCCTGACAAAATCTTAGCTCTCCATCCAAATGAAATTCTGAATTTTCAAGGCTACTGAAAAGCATTTTTTGCATCCACTGTTGTGAATGAGGAATCCTGACGCTAAGGTACACCGCACGCAGAGACTAGAGCATGGTCTGACGTGTGTATGATTTATTAAAAACAGATAAGCTCATGGGGACTTTCCTGTTTATCCATGGGGGCATGTGGCCACAAAAGTTTGGAGAACATAGTGCTAACCACTCCCCGTGATCTTTATGAGGAATGTAATGATGAGTTGTCGTCTTTGAATTTCACAGCTGTCCTTGATTTTAGGTTGAACCCTAGGAAAGTAACGCTATGCAAGCACTTTTGGTCTGCAAAAACAGCAGTTTCCTGAGTTCAACTTAATAAATACAACACCCGGAGTCAAGGTCGATGAATATTTGAGGGTCTTGTTTATAGAGTCCCTGAGCTTGGTGCTAGGTATACGATGGCTAACAGAACATCTCGTCGCCATCCCCATAAAGCCTTGACTCTCCTAGGGAAGTCACACAATAAAGGTTATGACCTTTTACATCACAGCCTGTCTCAATGCATAAGGAAGAAGTGGTTCAAAAATTTCTACTCCGGTGGTTGAGAGTTTTACATCCAATGAGAAACAGTTTGAGGCAGGTGCACACTTCAATGTGTTCAGTGCCCACTAGAGCAGAACTAGTTTCAAGGTTATCTGAAAGGGGTTGTTATGAAAACAAATGTAGTCCTTCACCAGCCCTCCTCTCCACCCACCCAACAAAAACTGGAGAAGGATTATGCAGACGATCAATGTTTATATCAGCCCAGAGGCCAATTCCAGCCCATCATCTGTTTTTATAAGTCAAGTTTTATTAGAATATGCCCATGCCCACTTGATCTGTAGGTGAAGAATAATCTTTCCTCTGCCCTTGTAGGTTCTGTCACTGAGGCCTGTGAATTAAACTGATAAAAGACAGATGAACAGTAGAAAGGGTTTATTTAGGCATATAGAGGCCTTCACAGAAAAGAAATGAATTCTCAAAGAAGCAGTTAGACTTTGGGACTTATATACCATTTTGACAAAGGGCGATAAATTATGGAAAGTGACTAGGAAATATATGAAGGAAACTAACAGAATATGGCGGTTATTTCAGCAAGGTCTGTCTGTGCAGACTTATCTTGGTATCTTGTCTCCAGTGATGAGAATCACTCTTCTCTTTCTGGAACAAGAAGGCACGTTTCTTGCAAGAACTTTAGGCCCGGCTTTTGGGCAGTTAAGAAGTGGGCAGTGGACTCTTCCTGCGTCTGCTGTTTCTCAACTGCTTTCAGCTCAAAGTAATCCATGTGCCAAAGCGGCATATGTTGGGGTGGCATGATCTGGTCCCCTTCAGTTTACGTGTTCTCTGTGTTGTTTTCATGCTTCACCCCAAGTAGTTAAGACAGAGACCAGATAGCCCACAAAACCCAAAATATCGATTCTCTGCTCCTTTCCTGAAAAATGTTTGCTAGCCCCTATTTATATAATGGCAGAGTACCTTGCAAGAGGAAAGGAAAAAAAAAAAAAAAAAGGCAGGTGGATTACAGGTAAAGTGCTCATCCAAAACAGAACTGGAGCTCAATAAAACATATGTTTACACTTTTCTTAACGTTTTCTATCACCCTTCTAGGAACGTATGAAATGACTTTTGATAATGTATAAATGATCATTTAAGATTTTCCAAGATTTGAAGTTCCAAATGTTTTTCTGTTATTTAAAAAAAAAAAAAAAAGTGTGGTTTGGCCTTCCCATAAAGCAGAGAAACAGAGAAACAGGCATGCGGTCCATGTTATATTTTCTATCAGGGCTCTCTGGCCATCAGCATCTAACTGTAAAATAAACAGCTATCCCAAAATACCTATGCAAATATGGACTCATTCTTCTGATGTAATTTGCATTAAGCTGAATCATTTCCCAGAATAAATTCAAAAGGTATTTCATTTTAAACCCTCGTTACTGCAGTTGTTCTAGAAATAGGTCTTTACATAAAAAGGCAGGTCCTTTATTCATTTATACAAAGTTCTTCACGAGGCTGATAACTGAAGTTCTGAAGGCAGTAAGTTCAATTCTTGTGTCGCCTGCCTTGATAACGGATGAACTGTTTACTTTGAAAGGAACAGTAAGGAAATGTTAACTTTGTTCCAAAGAAATTCTCAAAAGCATAATGGAGTACAGATATACACCATTTTCCTCTGGGCTCTACTAGGTACTCGTGGTCCAAGAAATGCTTATAACTGACAGGCTTCCTTCCTGAGTAAGCTTTATTCCTTACTTTTATTTTTGAATGGATGGGGTCCTAGTTTCTCAACTCATTAAAAAGACTTTTCTCATGCGTGAGCAAGGACTAAATCAAGGGCCCCAGAATTACTAAATCTAAGACACAAAGAGCTGAACAGGACCAGGGAATCCCTAGGTCTCTTATTAAATGGCTGGAGGTTGTGAATTTAAAATCCAATCATTCGGCTGTTCTCTGATGAAGCCACATGTGTTTTATGACATAACCTTATTCTGCACAAAATGAAGCTGATGACATTTTGTTGACGTTAGAAATAGACATTTTTCTGCATCCAGGTGGAGCCTCCCTCCAAGGAGGATCTTAATTTCTTAAAAGTGGCAAGGGGTTGGCTCCAAATATAAAAACTATTGCCAAGTGCACTTTCCGTTCTTGTTGGTATATGTTTCAGAGACTGTTTGGATTGATGTCTGGAAAGAAATTGTCCTCTTTTGTTCTTTCAATGGCAGGAAAATCTAGATGGCTTCATGGCACAGCAGGAGGGATAAATGAAGATCTTAGGAAAGCAGAAGTCCTTGACGCTGGCCACACGTAAGAAACTCCTGAGAAGTTTTTAAAATCCCGTTGCCCTGGCCACAGCCTGAAATCTCTGTGGGTAGGACCCAGGCATCAGTATTTTCACATTACCCAGGTGATTCCAACGTGCAATCAAGTTCCAGTTCCCCAGGGGAAAGGAAATCACACCATCAAACTTCAAGGCCGTGGAAAGAACATGAACAGACACATGAGAAAGGACCTCCTCCTTGTGTGTTTTAGTCACTTGAAAACAGTGGTTTGTCAAAATACATCTTCAAAAACATTGGTCTGAAACACACATCTTTACCCTTACTTGGGGTCTACCATGGCAAAGAGTGCTGAGGGTCTGACCATGAGCCAGACTTGTCAAATTTGGGAACTGCAATGTGGTAGAGTTGGGATGAGCTTGCCTTTGGGGAAAGAGGCTGCAGGATTTTATAGCCACGGGTTCGAAATAGTCAAGAAGATGGAGGTCAGGACTTGAACTCAGTGACATGACAGAATCTTTGCCCAAATTGCAAGAGCCGTACGCGGGCCTCTCACCGCTGTGGCCTCTCCCGCTGCGGAGCGCAGGCTCTGGACGCGCAGGCTCAGCGGCCATGGCCCACGGGCCCAGCTGCTCCGCGGCATGTGGGATCTTCCCGGACCGGGGCACGAACCTGCGTCCCCTGCATCGGCAGGCGGACTCTCAACCACTGCGCCACCAGGGAAACCCCAGACCCGTGTTTCTTACCAGCAGTTCCCCAGGAAATACATCCACGGCAACATTAAACCCAAACTGTTCTTTTTGAGAGACAACACAATTCCAAAATGTTAATTGCTGTTATTTGACGAAAGTTTGAAAATCGAGACAGTGCAGTGAGCTAGCATGAGATGTTAAAATTCATCTCTGAAGGAAGGAATAATTTCTCCTCGGAGCAAGCACGCCGCTAATGTGGAACACAGTGTGCAAACCACCGGCCGTGCCTCTCTGGTTCCATGTGGGAAGGAAGATGGCATTAAATTTCGCTTAAATGGCCCCCGAAAAGGCAATGTACCACGTGTGGGTGAGCATTTTATTATCCAGAGGAAATTCATCTCACAGGCACAGACCCCACAACAAGACATATCATGGTCGATAGTATCTGGCGTCCTCATTAACAACTCCAGGAGAGCTGCCAGCGCCTGAGCGTAACAAAGGAGACCGACATCGCAGTCTCTGGCTGAACGCGAAGCGGCAAGGCCCTTCCCAACACCGTTTCAAGATGCCCTGCCTCTTCTCAGCCAGAGCCCCACCAACAAGAGCCGGCATCACCTGCAGGAGAACGCCACGTAACGCACTCTGGACAGAAGACGGGTTTGAGAGTTCATACTGATTCCGCTGAGGGGAGAGCCCAATGTGCCCATAGTCTCAGAAAACAGAGTTTTGGAAACACAAGACGAAATTAAGCATGACTCACCGAGCTGATTACCCAGGACACACACTGCTAATCGTTACACAAGATGCATTCACAGTACAATGAAAAAGCCTGAGACTTGCCAAATGCAAATGTGACTCCAGCTTCTTACGTGCACATCTCCTGAGTCAGAGAGACTGCGTGCATCCTTTTTTTTCCTTTTTTATAAATTTATTTATTTACTTATTTATTTTTCCTTTTTTTGCGGTACGTGGGCCTCTCACTGTTGTGGCCTCTCCCGTTGCGGAGCACAGGCTCCGGACGCGCAGGCTCAGCGGCCATGGCTCACAGGCCTAACAGCTCCGCGGCATGTGGGATCTTCCCAGACCGGGGCACAAACCCGTGTCCCCTGCATCGGCAGGCGGACTCTCAACCACTGCGCCACCAGGGAAGCCCTATAAATTTATTTATTTATTTTTGGCTGCGTTGCGTCTTCGTTGCTGCACGTGAGCTTTCTCTAGTTGTGGTGAGCGGGGGCTACTCTTCATTGCGGTGCGTGGGCTTCTCATCGTGGTGGCTTCTCTTGTTGTGGAGCACAGGCTCTAGGAGCGTGGGCTCAGTAGTTGTGGCTCGTGGGCTCTAGAGCGCAGGCTCAGTAGTTGTGGTGCACGGGCTTAGTTCCTCCGCGGCATGTGGGATCTTCCCAGACCAGGGCTCAAACCTGTGTCCCCTGCACTGGCAGGTGGATTCTTAACCTCTGTGCCAGAAAGAGGCGCAGAAAGTTTCTCCTTTCTGTATGAATGTGACAGGAGATACAAGTGTGTCCTTCGTTCTTGGACGTCTGTGATGTTCTCTGGCTCTCTTGGTCTCTCCCCCACTTCCTATTACCTTCCTCTTGAGTGTGATAGGACTGATCACTGTGTCTGTGATCTTCTCTCTGGCTTGGCATGAGTCATCTCTTTCCCCTAGACTTTAACTTGGTACCCTGCACACTCAACAAATATTTGTTGGATGGATGCATGAATAAAGCAGTTAAGTATCCTTTTTTCTTCTCAATCTATGTTTCCAATCTGTTTTACCCTTATTGACTTAATGACCTTTATGTTATTTCTGGACCTTCCTCAAGATTCATGGCTCAGCTCTCTCCCATCTGTGGAGACCTCATCACTTCTCATGCATGAAGTTATGAGCAGGAGAATATGTGGGTGCAAAGACTTACTAGAGGCAACAGAGACAGGAGGAGGGAAGGAACCACCTACATGGGGGGATGTGATTATACAGGTGTAACAGGGAAGAACAAACCTCACTCCATATTAGATCTGTTCCTTTATATTCTAACCTTTGTGCTCTGTTGCCTGTCCTTAGTCGCACTGGCTCTGCACCTTTTGTAAAAGAACATTGCCTGTAGCCTGAAATATACAGGACAGCCCTTTCTCAAGGCTCTGACCTTTAAGAGTATAACACTTTCCCATTCACACAGAGATAAAAATTTGCTGAATAGAGAATACCATTTGTCTTGTTGGAGGTTTATAGGAACAGCGTGACCTGACCTACCTGCACAGATGCAAGAGCAAAGGATTCCAGCACCAAGAAGTTTGCATCACCTATGCACGCTTGCCTTTAAAAGTGCTTTGCTGAAACTCTTGGGAGAGTTCAGGGTTCTTGGGGCACGAGCCACCCGTCTCCTTGCATGGCCCTGCAATAAACCTTTCTCTGCTCCAAACTACGATGTGTCAGTCTGTTTGGCCTAATTGTGTGTGGAGCACACGAACTTGCTTTCAGTAACACAGGCAGTACTGGGGAAGTGTGAGCAGAGAGGACCTGAGACGGATGTCCCTGAGCTGGGAAGTGACTTCTTGGCAGCGAAGGAAGCCTGGATGTGAACTGCAGGTGAGCGCAGCTTGCAGGGAGAAGCAACACCCGTGGAGGCAGCCAGGCAAGGCTGGGGTTTGGCTAACCAAGGCCGGAGACGGAGAAACAGTGTGCCATCTGGTTCACGGCTAGGGTTACCATGCGCCCGATTCCACAGGCCTTGCTCGGCCCGGTGCTGACTCTGTACCCCACTGGGGCAGACCAGGACTGCGTTGTGCCTAAAGAAACGCACAAGGCAAAAGCGTACGCTACGGTCTTCCAGCCCGTGACTATATGTACATGTGCAGCGATCACTGCCCTTTGACTAGCCAGGGCTTCTGGAATTTAATCTCCTTCCATCGCCTCATGCAAAGCCAGCTGGTCCTCATTGTTTGTGGAGTCGGCATTGGCACACTCTCCTATTCGCTGACATTTATATGTAACCCCGACAGCAAGACTGTGTCACTTTCATAGTCACGTACAGACGTGAGCAGAGCAGTGGAAAGTTCGGGTCCCCCAACATACACATTTCTAGCTGAGGTCCAATGACGCAAGGCTCCACCCTTTTGTTTCAGCTCTCATACTATAAACAACTCTTTTTTTTTTTTAAATATCTTTATTGGCGTATAATTGCTTTACAATGGTGTGTTAGTGTCTGCTGTATAACAAAGTGAATCAGTTATACATATACATATATTCCCATATCCCCTCCCTCTTGCGTCTCCCTCCCTCCCACCCTCCCTATCCCACTCGTCTAGATGGTCACAAAGCACCGAACTGATCTCCCTGTGCTATGCGGCTGCTTCTCACTAGCTATCTACCTTACGTTTGGTAGTGTATATGTGTCCATGCCTCTCTCTCGCTTTGTCACAGCTCACCCTTCCCCCTCCCTGTGTCCTCAGGTCCATTCTCTACGTCTGTGTCTTTATTCCTGTCCTGCCCCTAGGTTCTTCAGAACCATTTTTTTAAAACAACTGTCTTTTCTGCAGTATATTCAGAGCCATGTTTTGTTGCAATTCTGTGCTTTGTGTTGGTGATTTCACTAAGATGGCCCCCAAGTGTAGTGTTAAGGTGTTGTCTGATCTTTCTAAGCATAAGGTGGTTGTCTTGTGCCTTACGGCAAAAATATGTGAGTTAGAAAAGCATCATTCAGGCACGAGTTATAGTGCTGTTGCCCGTGATTTCAATGTTAATGAATCAAGTGTATATTAAATAAGGTGCCTTTAAACGGAAATACAGATAAAACGAGGTTATGCATTGATTGGGTGATGACAATTTTGGGACCACAGGGCCCAGGGGCCCAGCCCTGCATTTCCCCAGGGAGTATGTTTAGTACTCAATTTATAGAACATCACAACCACGAATAACGGTAATCACCTTCGCTTCATTTTCCCAATTGTTCTTGGGAAATTTCCCCCCCTCAGTCAGGCAAAACCCACATTTCATCATTACGCCTTCTTAGGCATCCAAACAGCTGCCCATTTCCCACAAGTCTCACTTCAAGGGGTCTCTCCCCACCTTCTCTTTCCATTCTCAAAGCTCTCCCCTCGGGACTTCCCTGGTGATCCAGTGGTTAAGACTTTGCCTTCCATTGCAGGGGGTACGGGTTCGACCCCTAGTCGAGAAGCTAAGATCCCATATGCCTCGCAGCCAGAAGCAATATTGTAACAAATTCAATAAAGACTTTAAAAATGGTCCACACCAGAACAACCTTAAAAAAAAAAGCTCTCCCCTTTTGCAGGCACTTATCTCACAGCTGAATTCTATCATATATTAGCTGTTCTCCCCAATCCCTAACTCCCGCTCCCTGTAGCCTGGACAAGCTATGGCCCCTGCCTTCAATGTCCTCACTTTTCCTTCTTCCCAGAGAGGTGTGACCCCATTTGCAAAGTCCAGCTGAAGGGCCACCTCCTCCGTGAAGCCCTCTGTGATGCTTACATTCCATGATGAGCCCTTCTTGCCATAATCCCAGAGCTCCTGCAGTCCCAGGCACTGGTCTGATGAACCAGTGGAGCCAACTTCCTTGTTAATTTCCACAGATCACATGGCCAAACCCTCCTTAAGGGCAAAACAGTAAACTCATAACGCTTCTTGAGATCATCCATAGCACTTTGCGTGGTTACTGATTAAACTTTTCTCCAGGTCGAATCGCATCAAGACTTCTAACAACTAGGGTTGCCTTCTGAATAAAATACAGAATGCTCAGTTAAATCTGAATTACAGATAAACGACATTTTTTTTAGTATAACTCTGTCTTGAATATTTCATGAGATGTACTAAAAAAAATGACTCCTTGTTTAACTAAAACTCAAAGTGGGCATTCTGCACTTTATTTAGGTAACCCACCCACTACAGATTTAATCCCCAATACTTTCTTGGAATGAGCTACTTTCTAAGGAACTACAGAAGTAGCAGACTCTTGTCTTCTAGGTGTGAAGAGGGGGCACAGGGAATAAAGAGATTTAAGCCGTAGGGAGGAAGCCATACTCAAAGGCAAATGTATGCAAACAATTCTGTGAGGCTAAGAGCTGAGGAAGCACAAGATGTAATTCAACTCAGGCTGCATGACCGATGTAGGTTTCAAGGCCATGGCCTTAATGCTGACTTTTGAGAAGACATGGATTTTCAGAGAAATGGGGAAGCCAGGTGTATCAGTCACCTGCACCTGCTATAACAAGTACCACAGGTGGGGCGGCTTAAAGAACAGACATTTATCTTTCCACTCCTGGAAGCTGGAAGTCTGAGATCAAGGTGTCAGGAACACTGGTTCCTCGCGAGGCCTCTCCCCTTGGTGTGCAGACGGCCGTCTCCTCCCTGTGTCCTCACATGGTCGTCCATGCGTATCTGTGTCCTAATCTCCTCTTCATACGAGGACACCAGTCCTATTGGATTAGGGCCCACCCTCCTGACCCCATTTTACCTTAATTACATCCTTAAAGGCCCTACGTCCTCCAAATACAATCACATTCTGAGGTCCTGGGGGTTAGGACTTCAACCTATATGAATGGCGGGTGGGAGTGTAATTTAGTCCATAACACCAGGTGGATGTCCTCGGAGAAGACAATATTGTAAGAATAATCATTCATGTCTCACTTTTCCACATCAGTGCCATCTATTCATTTATTTTTACCAATTATTCCAAAACTATATTCCCACGTTGTCAACGACAGAGCCTGACCTAGTCACAAAGAACTATTAAAATGTCCTGCTCCAAGGGCCGGGGGGGGATAAAAAGAACCCTACTTCTCAGAGAAAGGTGTGAACAGAATTACTTCATCATAGTTATTTAAGGCAGTATTCATGCAGGTTATGATGACAATTCCTTACGATGGAAACTTCTATCAGTAATGCCATTCTACACAATCAGTATAAACTTAGAAAAACAAATGTAAACAATGTTGGAGCCGTAAGGCTAACTCTAAATTCCCAGTAAGGGAACATAGGTACTGTCACATATTTGGAATATTGGTGGTTTTTAAAAAACGTTTTGCTAACTTTATTCACAACAAGCACCCCACGGCCCACCCCCGCCCAAGTAGGACATAGACATAGAAACAGTTCTTTTTTTTTTGCCGTGCTGTGCGACTTGCGGGACCTTAGTCCCCAGCAGGGACTGGAACTGCGCCCCAGCAGTGAAAGCACAGAGTCCTAACCACTGGCCCGCCAGGGAAGTCTCCACAGAAATTGTAATGCAGTGTTTTATGTTTCATGACCAAAGCTTCCAAGCCTTCAGCTCTCAATTACTTAAGTTAATCTGCCTTGGCCCTCATTAGAGTAAGATTTGTGAAACAATGCTTATTTCCTGAAAACAAACCTAAATGATTTGTGGAAACCCTTCTCTGGAAAGGCTCCCCTTCTCTTGATGGTGCCTGGAGGAACTCATTCTTCTCCAAACCAAATCCTCAGTTATTGCATTAAAGAATGCGTTGGTTTGCTTCTTTGTTTCTAAATCTGTTTACATACAAAGTCTTGAGATAGCATAAAAAAGTGAATGACATGTTTAGAAGTTCCTTTTCCAAAGGCCGCCTTGGAAAAGAGGACCTGCTTGGTTCTCAGAAGGACACGGATCCTGTAGCACATTTTCCAGATGGGACTTCTTGTTTATGAGATGCCGGCCGCCAGAAGAGGGTGTGACGAGAGGGTAGGGATTCCACGATAGGATGTTTGTCTGTCCCAAGGTTTAGGCTTTGTTAGTTGTGAAAGTGACTAAAAATATTTCATGTTTGTAAGAGAAGACAAGACAAAAAACGCAGACCATTTAATGCCTTACCACTTCGACCAAATATTTACTGCACATTATATATATATACATATGTCCTTTATATACGATTTCTCTGGAGAAGTAAAGCCAATTGCCAATGGAAAACTGATTTTTAATTTTAAGGTCCAGAATCCCCGCTGCCTGGCATGGAAACTATAAGGAAAAAACACCCATTACTGGTCCCCAAGGAGTGAGTAAAATGTCCAAATTCCTCAGTGTGGTGAAGGATAGTGCTGGGAGGTGGGCTCTTCGTACCTGCCGTCAAAAAGTTTTCCCTAAGAGGGAACTCTTTTATTTTTTTTTTTGCGGTACGCGGGCCTCTCACTGCTGTGGCCTCTCCCGTTGCGGAGCACAGGCTCCGATGCGCAGGCTCAGCAGCCATGGCTCACGGGTCCAGCCGCTCCGCGGCATATGGGATCTTCCAGGACCGGGGCACGAACCCGCGACCCCTGCATTGGCAGGCGGACTCTCAACCACTGCGCCACCAGGGAAGCCCTAAGAGGGAACTCTTGCCTTTCCTTATCGGGTGTGGTAGATGGAGGCCACTGTCACAGCAAACACTTGTGTTGAATCCACGCCTGTTTATATTCTAGATTGCGGATGGACTTCTTTTTTCTTTAGAAGCAGATTATCAGACAGGTTCTCACGCATGGAGCTGTCACCATTGATTTACACCCCCATCCCCTCTCCTCCCTCTAAACTGTCAGTCATCACAGAGAGAAGACACTTCCGCGTGCCTTGAGAGTCTGGAGGAGTCTTGTGTCCGGAAACAGAATAGTCGACGTGAACAACGGATGAAGTAAAACAGTACTGTGGTAAGTTCTGGATTTAACATCGTTCAATTAGAAGAGGAAGTGTTTTCCTTTGTCTGAACGGAGACCTTTTCACCTGTGCATCTTCCGTTAACACAGAGCAGAGTGAACAACGTAACGTGTCTATTCGGCAAACCTGCATCTGGCTGATGCCCGAGCTCTAGTGCAGGGGTCCTGGGATTAGAGCCATTTTAGAAGCTGGGTGTGTAATTTCACTCTGGGATGGGGTTAATCGGCTTTCTCCCCAAAACATGACATGGCTGCAGGCTCCTTTCCCCATGCAAACCATTTTCACTCCTGCAGTTAAGTTGCACTTGGTTTTTTATTTTCTGCTTCGCAGAAGGTGCCTCGAGGGCCCTGGACTTGGAGTTAAATTTTTATTGTGACTCTGGTGTCTGCAGATGCAGAATTTTCATGCTCTGAGCTTTGCTGGCCTTTGTCTCTACAGAATTCCAGGAATGGTAGACGTGACAGGACAGGGACCATCTAACAAATTAGGTTCTTTTGTGGATTTCTGCAAAGTACAATGACTGAAAGCCCGTTGTTCACAAATTTCTGCTAAATATTTTACGAGCTGTTTTTTTAAAAAATATATTTTATTTTATTTACTATTTTAAAGTTTTTTTGGCTGCACTGGGTCTTTGTTGCTGCATATGGGCTTTCTCCACTTGTGGCGAGCGGGGGCTACTCTTCATTGCGGTGCGCGGGCTTCTCATTGCAGTGGCTTCTCTTGTTGCGGAGCACGGGCTCTAGGCGTGAGGGCTTCAGTAGTTGTGGCACGCGGGCTCAGTAGTTGTGGCTCGCGGGCTCTAGAGCGCAGGCTCAGTAGTTGTGGCGCACGGGCTTAGTTGCTGCGCGGCATGTGGGATCTTCCCAGACCAGGGATGGAACCCGTGTCCTCGGCCCTGGCAGGCAGATTCTTAACCACTGCGCCACCACGGAAGTCCCTTACGAGCTGTTTTTTAAAGCCAGGTTTAAATCCCGTATTTCACCAGGTTTACTAGTTTGCTGATATAAAAGTTTGCATTTTAGATGGGGGTGGTGGTTGTCTACACTCAGGAGGCAGTGAAAATCGAGAAGGACGGGCCCACTTCTTGTCCTAATCCTCAGGTGGTACCTGCCCTCCTTGACCTTCCTGAGGACGCATGGATAAGCCAGGAGGAAGGGAAATAATACATCTTAGAGAGAGAACGTCACCCAACTGCTAAGTAATTTAAACACCATTTGGATACGAAACCCAGCACAGGTTGTGAAGGAGACTTCTGGTTTCTGGGTCACATAATTTAGCATCGCTTGATTTCTTGAATGCATGTATGATTCTGAAAATTAAAATACACGTGTGTGTGTGTGTGTGTGTGTGTGTGTGTATGTGTGTGATCTGATAGACACTGCAGCAGGCTGCAAATGCCTATGTATTATTTAATATGAGAGAGAATGGGGCATAGGGATTAAATGTTCACTTTCCTCTCATGAGAGGTAGTCTGTCTTAGTTCCACAAACAGTGTCTCAGGTCGGATGCTTGAGTTCAAGTCCAATAAGAATGGAGTCCATGATCTTGGGCAGGTCATTTTACCTCCCACTGCCTCAGTTTCCTCTCCTGTAAAAGAGGATCCCACAGGGGCTTCCCTGGTGGCGCAGTGGTCGAGAGTCCGCCTGCCGATGCAGGGGACACGGGTTCGTGTCCCGGTCCGGGAAGATCCCACATGCCGCGGAGCGGCTGGGCCCGTGAGCCATGGCCACTGGGCCTGCGCATCCGGAGCCTGTGCTCCGCCATGGGAGAGGCCACAACAGTGAGAGGCCCGCGTACCGCAAAAAAAAAAAAAAAAAAAAAAGAGGATCCCACATCTACCTGGGAAACTGTAAGCTTTTCGTAAGTATGTTTATATAGAAGATGACACAGATAAATCCCACACGAGGAAATGCATTCCATCAATAGTAGGTGCTCCAAGGCTTCCTTGGGGGCGCAGTGGTTAAGAATCCGCCCACCAAGGCAGGGAACACGGGTTCAAGCCCTGGTCCAGGAAGATCTCACATGCCATGGAGCAACTAAGCCCTTGCGCCACAACTACTGAGCCTGGGCTCTAGAGCCCACTAGCCACAACTACTGAGCCTGCGTGCCACAACTACTGAGCCCACGAGCCACAATTACTGAGCCCACACACCTAGAGCCCGTGCTCCGAAACAAGAGAAGTCACTGCAATGAGAAGACCACGCACCGCAACGAAAAGTAGCCCCTGCTCGCCGCAACTAGAGAAAACCCACGTGCAGCAATGAAGACCCAACACAGCCAAAAATAAAAACAAATAAATAAATTAAAAAAAAATAGTAGGTGCTCCTGTTTACAATAGCCAAGATATGGAAACAACCTAAGTGTCCATTGACAGATGAATGGATAAAGAGGATGTGGTACATATATACAATGGAATACGACTCAGCCATAAAAAAGAATGAAATAATGCCATTTGCAGCAACATGGATGGACCTAGAGATGATCATACTAAATGACGTAAGTCAGACAGAGAAAGACAAATACCATATGATATCACTTCTGTGTGGAATCTAAAATATGACACAAATGAACCTATCTATGAAACAGAAACATACTCACAGAAATAGAAAACAAACTGATTGTTACCAAAAAGGAAAAGGGAAAAGAGGAATAAATTAGCAGTTTGGGATTAACAGATACAAAACAGTATACATAAAACAGATAAGCAACAATGATTTACTGTGTAACACAGGGAATAATATTTAATATCTTACAATAACCTATAATGGAAAAGAGTCTTAAAAAATGTATGTACATAACTGAATCACTGTGCTGTGTACCTGAAACTAACACAATACTGTAAATCAACTATACTTCAATTTTTTTAAAAAGAGCTCAAGAAAGGCCAAAAAAGAGTAGGTGTTCATTCTGTTAGTTAATACGCTGAGATTATGTATTAAGGATATTCTTGCAGGAGACTCTGAGAGAGCCTTCTGGCATCCTTCCCCTATTATGGCCACCTGTAATGGAACTGGATCCAGGAGATAAAGAGCCGCTGGGAACCCCTGGACACAGGAGCCCACAGCTGTTCAGGGACCCTGTGAGCTCTGGGCATCTTCAGCTACAATCCAGGGAACCACATCCTTTGGAGGCACCTGCATGAATGCGGAAAGAGCACGTGGCTATCTTTCCACTCACCACACCCTTTTTCTTGCCAAAATGCATGTCAATATCGACCAAATTCAGCAGTTTTTCCAAACATCAGAAGTTCTAAAACACATTGAAAAGCGAAACCCGCTCACTGGTTTTCTGGCCTTGCGTTAAACAACCTCTGTTACTGCTGAAAAGGCTACATTTGATGGGATAAAGGATAAAGGGTTCATCTTCCCGCTCATCGAATGACACAACCCTGGTTGCCTTTTAAAAGCTAAAGCAGGGTTGGCAACTGTTTTCTGTCAAGGGCCAGACAGGAATTATTTTTGACGTCACGGGTCACATGGTTTCTGTTGCAATAACTCAGCTCTGTGGCTGTAGCGTGGAAACTGCCATAGGCAGTTTAGGCGACGCGTACACACCTGGGGGTGGCAGGACGCCAGTAAAGCTTTATTTGTGGACACTGAAATTTTAATTTCATGAACTGTTTATGTGTCATGCAACATTCTTCTTTTGATTTTTGGAAGGCAGCTATGCTCACCACTATACCACCCATGCACATGGTTCTTTTGATTTTTTTTTCAATCATTTAAATACAGAGATAACAACCAATCTTAGTTCATGGGAAAGAATGCTGAAAACAGGCAGCTGGCTGGATTGATTGTGGGCCACGACTATCTATATGACAGAACTCATGTTCCTTAGCATGAGATTCCAGGGCCTCTGAGGTCTCTCTCTCCCACTTTCCCAAGGACGGCAGTCTTCCCTACCCTTTCATCTTCACTCAGTTTAACCCTGTTCTTCCAGGGCTGGCTGAAGACCCACATCTTCTGTGAAGCCTGTCCAGCTCCCCCTCTAGCCCCTCTAACCACATTTATAAACATGTGTAAGAGCGTTCAGTGTCATACACCCCTTATAAGGACATGGAGAAAGACCAATCATGGTCCATTGCCCTCTCTGAGCCTCTGTTTCCTTGCTTATGAAAGTGACACCATAATGCATATCTAATAAAATTGTTGTTATAGGGATTAAAAACAGACAATACACTTAAAACACCCAATACAGTTTTACTATGGCATAGAAACTCATAAAATGGAGCTGCGATATAGATAAGAATGATGGTGCTGGTGACGGTGATGGTGATGGTGATGGTGACGATGGTGATGGTGATGGTGATGGTGATGGTGGTGGTGATGGTGATGATGAGTTGTAACCCTACACAACGACTGCAGTTGATCATGGAGCTTTGTGAACTTGAACTATTGATACCCTTGCATGCTAAAGCTGACTGTGGTTATATCAGATGTAAAACCCTTTTCAGATTAAAAATGTTCAAAGTCCCAAAACATGTCTCCCTCTCAAACTGCTACTTCAGGCTTATATGGGGGAGAATTAAGATATTAAAATCTATGTTTAAGATCCTAAAATCTAGGACTTCCCTGGTGGCGCAGTGGTTGAGAATCTGCCTGCCAATGCAGGGGTCATGGGTTCGAGTCCTGGTCTCGGAGGATCCCACATGCCGCGGAGCAACTAGGCCTGTGAGCCACAACTACTGAGCCTACGCGTCTGGAGCCGCAACAAGAGAGGCCGCGACAGTGAAAGGCCTGCACACCGCGATGAAGAGTGGCCCCTGCTCGCCGCAACTAGAGAAAGTCCTCGCGCAGAAACGAAGACCCAACACAGCCAAAAATAAATAAATAAATAAATTTATTTAAAAAAAAAAATTAAAATCTATGTCTCTAGTCATTTAGCAATGACTAGAGACATCTTGCTTGTCACACCTGGAGGAGGGGAGTGCTACTGGCATCTAGTCAGTAGAAGCCAGAGATGCTATGAAACATCCTACAACACACAAGACAGACTCCAACAATAAAGAATTATCTGACTCCAAATTACAATATTAATGAGGTTGAGAAATCCTGTCCTAGAAGAGAGGGAGAAATGGGGAGAGAGAGAGACAGAGAGAGACAGAAAGAAAGAGAGACAGAGAGAGAGATAAACTCCTAAGTGCATACTCTTCTCTTTAAGTAGATTTCTTGGACAATCCAGTCACTTTCTGTTCTTAATTGCTATGGTCTAGAAGGGACCCTTTTTTTTAAAAAAGAGGGGACTAAACACTAATGATGCAAGGGTATACCGGATGACCAAGAATTTTAAAATCGTCCCATGAGGGTGGAA
Organism: Monodon monoceros; assembly: GCF_005190385.1. Lineage (NCBI taxonomy): Eukaryota > Metazoa > Chordata > Mammalia > Artiodactyla > Monodontidae > Monodon > Monodon monoceros. The sequence continues at coordinate 6,226,818 of NW_021703779.1, read as the reverse complement.
ATAGGAGTTGTGCCAAATCAAAGGATGATGTCTTGGCAGCTGGACAACTTTCTACTAGGGATACAGCAGTCTATCTCTCATGGGAAGAGATGACATAGATTAGAACAGATGTCAACCCATTCCTAGACATAATTGGGAATAGGAAACCAAGACAAGTTTTCTCTTAACATGACTGTAAAAACATTCAAGGAAACACTCTGTATAAGGGAAAGCCGAATAACTGAGCCCTGGTGCATCTAGGAGCCCAAGAGGAAAAGCAGAGTTCCTTATAAGCACGCCATCCACGGTCGAGCTGACGATTATCAACTCAGGACCACCCCTATGCTGCCATCTTGTCTGTGTGGTTATTCAAACCCGTGTCGCTACTTCACTTTCCATATGCCCGTTTTCTCTCTCTCACTGGATGACAGACAAATTAAAGGAAAAACGCAGGCTTTACACTTATTTGTACGCCTCAAGGGGCACAGCGTGACCTGCCTTACCATTGAACCTGCTTAATAACAGACTTGGCAATAATGATTCTCCACTCCTCTGGAAAGCAACCAGGACAGTTTTCCTGATAGTCACACCATCATTACAACTTCGAAGTCACTGGACGTGAAGCGTCACTCTAAATAACTCTACCTGAACGTAAGAGGCAACCACGTCACCACAAAGACCCTGGGCTGGTCAGGGAAGGGGGTGCAATGGACAAATACTTGATTCCAGCATTTTAAACATTTCTAGGGAAAGGGAGCTGGTATCTTGGAGAGCGAGAGCTGCACAGATGCTGAGAAATACTCTTTTCTGACCCTGAGGTTTTATACTTGGGAAACTGAAATCTCAAAAGTTAAATTAGATGCTGAAAGCTGCACAGCTCTTATGAGCCAACTAACACCGGGGGCCAGTCCACAGGTCCCCAGTTCAGCCCTCCTTCCTCAGCCCAGGGCTTGTCAACCCAAGCTCTGTGGTGGAACTGTCCTGTGCACTGCAGCGTGTTGAACAGCATCCCTGGTCTCCGCCCACCAGATGCCAGTAACAAACCCCTCCTCCCAGCTGAGGCGACCACAACTGCCCCCAGACATTGCCAGATGTACCCTGGGGGGCGGAATTGCCACTGGTTGACAATCACTGTCCTAGACCTATCTTACCTTGACTTTAATAGCTAAAAAATGCTTCTAAACGAAGTGACACATATTTTAACACTGTTACATTTCTATGATCCAAAGGCTTTAGCAAAAGAGCACAGTCTTCTTACAGGGAAGTCCTGCCATGTTAGCTTCTTTTGAAATCCCTTCCTTACGTACCTTTTTCGGTAATACCTATATGTATATAAAGCCTTCGTATCACCCTTTCACTTCCTAAAGAATAACTGGTCTCGCTTTCTCTCTCCTCATTGAAGAAAGCAGGGGTCTCAATGGCGTACAGACAATGAGAGAAGGATCGAGAAGGAAAGGGTCTATTTATACAAGCGTGGGTACAGAGCAGCAGTACTCAACAGGGAGCGCGTCTGCCGCCCAGGAACCAGTTGGCCAGTTGGCAATGTCTGAGCACATTTTTGGTTGCCACACTGGGAGAGGGTGGGTGGCAGGGGTGCTGCTGGCGTCTGGTGTGGAGAGACTAGGCATGTTGCTAAACATACTACAATGCACCAAACAACCTTCAACACATGCAGAAAAGCATTATCCACCCTCAAATGTCAGTATTGCGGAGGTGCAGAAACCATGGTCTAGGGTAACTGCAATAACCAACGCCAGTGGCATTCCAGGTGGTTTCACCCTCTGAGCCTAAGTCGGGGTGAGGACTTACACTGGAACGGTAGAGACTGTGTAGGCTCAGCCGTCTGGAGAGCAGCAGGGGCTCTTGGTTGAGGGGCTCAGTCAGCATGAGGTGCCCAGAGAGGAAGGCAACCAAGGGGATGATCTCCCTTCCCCCTTCTCCCTGCTGCCCTGTCCAGCTGGGGCTCCCAATCGGCCAAACCCCCCAGGAAGCCAGAGCGACAGAAGCCTTGTTGATGGTGTTCATGCAGGTCAGCCTACCAGGGGCAGAGAGCAGGCCAGGGATGAGGGAGAGCTTGCCTGGAGGGAAAGTGCAAGCCCTTTGAGACGCTCAGATTTCTAAAGATTCACTCACCTCCTTGCTGTTGGAGGCCCACTTGTGATCCCTGTATGCCAGCCTTCCCCGTCCATGGCCTTGGGGTCCTCTTGGTCGAGCTCATCCTTGAGTCTATCCACCCAGAGCCCCCTTCCTCACTCCACCTCCTTTGCAGAGATCCTTCTATCCGCTGCCCCCATGTTTCTGAAATCGGTCTTTGATGTGCATGGAGGAGCCAAGTCCAGCAGTCGTGAAAGGGACACCCTGGATATCACACCGTGCAAGGGTCTTTCTTCGAGAAAATACGGGACTTGACGTGAGGGGTCTTGGATGTGAGTTACAGCTCTAACATTCGCTGGCGTCTGAATGCCCGATGCGTCCTGGCTGAGTGATCACAGGCTGCCTAGTTCTGAAGTGTACTCACTGGTGCAGTCAGGATAATACTGCTAACTGGGCTGAAGGATCACAAGGTGCCTAATTCTCACGGGTGCACTCAGGACGATACCGCTAACTAGCAATGGTAAAGATCCGGCAGTGACATCTGCACGGCAATCAGCCCAGAGACGGAAACAAAGGAAACAGCAAACCGTAATGACTATTTGCATGGTTATAATCAAGAAACGATGTCCAGAAACGTTCTTAAATACAAAAGCACAGTAATGATACTTATTATTTTTAACAGTGTTAGACCCCAAATCTAAGGTACACTGGACTATTTTGAAACCATTCATCAATAATATTGGTAATTTTCCCCTCCGATTATACTGTATTGACAATTTGCCCCTCTAATTATACTGAATTGGGCACTTATTCCCTCTGGTAATATCTTTTTAAATAAATTTATTTATTTTCTTTTGGCTGCGTTGGGTCTTCGCTGCTGCACACAGCCCTTCTCTAGTTGCGGCGAGCGGGGGCTACTCTTCGTTGCGGTGCGCGGGCTTCTCATTGTGGTGGCTTCTCTTGTTGCAGAGCACAGGCTCCAGGTGCACGGGCTTCAGTAGTTGTGGCTCGCGGGCTCTAGAGCGCAGGCTCAGTAGTTGTGGCGTGTGGGCTTAGTGGCTCTGTGGCATGTGGGGTCTTCCCGGACCAGGGCTCGAACCCGTGTCCCCTGCATTGGCAGGCGATTCTCAACCACTGCGCACCCAGGGAAGCCCCTCCCTCTAGTCACATTGAACTGTTTTCTTCACTACAACTCTTAGGAAGCCATCTTTGTGTTTTCCCGGTTAGGGCATTTTATCCGTGAAGGCTGCTGATCATATCCTGTCCATTATCTTCCAATGGCCCCACGGTCCAGGACACACTTCAAACAGCTCAATGTGAGATCTTTCACCATCCAATGGCTTGGGGGTGAGATGTTGCTTCTGTAAAGATAAGCCGGTTTGGAAACGCCTAGTTTGCCACCACAGCTGAGCATCCGGCAAGCTGCCGGATGCTGACTCTCCTGCTAGGTAGCCCTCTCGGCTTCCTACCATAGGACGTGAGATCACTGACGTCAGCAGACACAACTTTCCAATAACTCAGTGAAAAATTTTAAGCACAGCTCCTGGGGACAGTAAAGCCAGAAACTAGATGAAGACAAGAAAAGGAGATAACGACGTGACGATGGATTCCCTCTGGGGCTGCACTGAAAAGTGCGTTGAGTTTAGAGAGACGGTTGGATTCTATATAGGTGTTCGGGGCAGAAAGCCCCAAGGAAGGGTGATTCTTGTCAGTGCCGGCTCCTGCTAGAGTTACGACATACTGTTGGGTGCACTTGGGAAGCGGATGAGTGGGGCGTGGTGGAGAAGCTGGAGTGAGCAGAAGTGAAGGCTGAAGAGGACCTGAAACTGCTGGGGAAGAGCCTGAAGCCGCAGACGGGCTGGCAGCGTAAATCAAGGGCAGAGCAGGGTCTGGGTATCCCAGTCCAGCTCCAGATGGGAAAAATGAGAGCCTGTGCCCAAAGACTTGGATGAGCCCATGTGAGGAAGTGTGGGACCCTCAGATGGAGCACACACACCTCCAGGCGCTTCTACTGTGGGGAAAAGGACGAAACCTTATGCAAAGGCAAGTCTGTAAATGCACCGGCCCCTTCCTGCTCTCTGTGTCCCTGGCTCACCAGGTTTGTCTCTGTCTTTTTTTTTTTTCTTTCTTGTATTTGGCATAGAATTTCTTTTTTCCCAGCTTTATTAAGATATAAGTGAGATATAACTGACACATAACACTGTGTAAGTTTAAGGTGTACAGTGTGTTCATTGGATACCTTTGTATATCGCAAAATGATTCCCAAGATGGATTTGGACCCCGTCTTAACCACTCACCAAAATGAAGTCAAAATGGAATTAGGATTTAAACATAAGACTTGAAAGCATGAAACTCCTGTCAGAAAACACAGGGGAAAATCCCCTTGACATTGGTCTTGGCAATGATTTCCTGCTTTTGACACCAAAAAGGCATAAGCAACAAAAGAAAAAAATAAAGTAGGACTACATCCAACCAAAGAGCCTCTGCACAGCAAAAGAAGCAGTCAACAAAATGAACACACAACCTACAGCATGGTAAAAAATATTTGCAAATCATACATCTGATAAGGAGTTAATATCTAAGACAGACAAAGTATTCAAACCACTCAATCGCAAAAGAGCCCAAAGCAACCTGATTAAAAAATGAGCAGAGGACCCAAAAGGACGTTTTTCTAAAGAAGACATGCAAACGGCCAATAGACACATGAGAAGTTGCTCAACGTCACTCATCACCAGGGAAACGCAAATGAAAACTACCACGAGATGTCACCTCCCGCCTGCTGGAATGGCTGCCCTCATCAGGCTTGTCTTCGCATCTCTGTGAATGGGCTACGCAAGCTCTGCTTCCTTGCTCCCTAGACAAGAATCCTCTCCTCTGAGCTGTTCACAAGGCTCATGCCCTGACTTCACTGGTCTCAAACTTCACTTCCTTGTTGGTCCCCTTGCAACTCCCATTCTCACCTCTGTGCATCACTCCCCGTCCTTTATGCTTTGTATCCTTTTCCCAGCACTTTGTAGGACCAGCTATGCTATGGATGGATTTTGTGGCAATTTTCATGGAAACTTCACGAGGGCCAGAGTTGTTTTGTTTATGGTTACAACCCCAGAAGAGAGTATTCCCTCAAACCTAGCAAGGACCCCATAAAGAGTCATTAAATGAACAAATCAGACCAGGAGCAAGGTCAAATCCCTGATAATCTCACCAATGGAAGGAGAGACAAACTGGAAACACAGGTCTAGCCATGGCAAAACGGGCTGACATAGGTGACGCAGGATAATTTCTCTCCAGCTTCACCACAAGACCAGGGGTGGATGAGAGGGTGCAGAATACCAGCTCCTGAAGGGAACAGGGCATAACAAGGAAGACAGGTAGAGAAGTGGGAAGCGAGGGCAGTGTTCGGTGAGCTGTAGGTGCCTGTCCTGTGTCCACATTCCACGGGAGCAGGGGCCCTGCCCTGTTTGTTCGCTGCCCCCTCCCCGGAGGCTGGCTCGGGGTTTACCCCTATCAGATACCGGCCAGTGTGTTGCATGGATGAACGGATGAAAGTGTAGCTGAGGACCCTAGTGGCCTGTGGTCTCCGGCACTATGGCAGGCAACCTCTACATCAGGGCCAGGTGGGATAATTCAGGCACAGATAGGGGCGCATGCTCAGATGGGCCTCTTCTTTTCTTTTTTTTTTTTTTCGGTACGCGGGCCTCTCACTGTTGTGGCCTCTCCCGTTGCGAAGCACAGGCTCCAGACGCACAGGCTCTGTGGCCATGGCCCATGGGCCCAGCCGCTCCACGGCATGTGGGATCTTCCCAGACCAGGGCACGAACCCGCGTCCCCTGCATTGGCAGGCGGATTCTCAACCGCTGCACCACCAGGGAAGCCCTGGGCCTCTTCTCTGATTCCAGGGAAGGGGGGTTCTGTGGGGTGTGAAGGAGCTGGTGTCCTGCAAACAGCTGGAGTGGCATTTCAACGGGGCAGAGACTGACAAAACCTGAGTGCTCATAACACATGCTAGTCTATGTTTTGGTCTCCACAGTTCTGATTATTGAAACAATAGATGCAACCATTGAGGGTACAGTCCACAAGACCACCCTCTCTTCTGATGCCCACCTCAAGTTCAGAGGGCCTCAAGACCAGCCTTAGGGTTAGTAATCTGCCAGGAAGACACACAGAACTTACTGAAAGCTGTCGTACTCGTGTTATCACAGCTAAAGGACACAGATTAAAATCATCCACAGTCACGAGAGCAGGGGGCAGAGTCCCAGAAAGTTCCACATGAGAACTTCTAGCTGTCCTCCCCCGAGGAGTCTCGGACAGCATCAACTCCTCCCGGAAATGGTGACTGACAACCGGATACGCGTGGAGCGCGGCCAGCCAGGGAAGCACACCCCAGCCTGCATGCCCATCTTGACTGGGGCTCCATCAGGTAAGCGTGGTCGACTGCCCACGTGGCTGGGCTCAGCCTGCAGCCCCTCCAGGGATCCTGCATGACCCACACACACAGTCCCCTCTCCCAGAAAAAATTTCTGTCCGCAATTTTATGTAACTCATTCCAAATCATTTTCTCTGCTTATACTTGCAAACATAGTTTACAAGACATGTTTCAAACCCTCCCTTTTCCTCTTAATATCATAAACACCTTCCCTCGTCAAAAAATCATTTCTGTGTCATAACTTATAACATGAATGTATCAGAATTAATTTTGTCAGCCCACTAAGGCTGGGCATATAAACTGTTCCTTTGTTTCATTTCTATAAGGGATACTTTGACAAATATCCTGGGGCCTATATTTTTTAGACAAACCATGAATAATTGCTTAAAGTTGAATTTCTAGAAATGGAATTACTGGGTCAAAGTGATCGATATATTTATGTACTGTTTAGATTATTAGTGACTCACTCCTTTTACCCCTGGATTCACACTGGATTACCTGGATTTACCCCTGGATTTTACCCCTATACACTGATGTGTATATGATTTGAATTGGAGAAACTAGCATTTATCTGCATGAGATAACATATATTTAATACCTACTACATTTTGGATCTACAGAGCTTACCAAGTTATGGAAAACTCACTGTGGAAAACTTTAGAAATTGTCATCAAGGAAACATTGCTTAAAGTGTTTTAAATTTCCAAGAGCCTTTTTGGGGGAAACACCTTCCCAGTCCTGGTTTTACCATAGTCTAGGCATGTTAATAATAATCTTTTTACAAGTATATCAAGATTATTGAGACAGTCATATAAAAGTTCTCTTGCATAAAAGATTGATTTTCTAATTTTCAAAAGTGCATTCTTTTCCATCTCACAGACTCCAATCCTCCATCAGAAACTTTCTTGAAAACACATTGCCTAAAAAGTATTGGCTGCCTCTACTCTCCTGGGTTGTACACAATCTCCAAGCTTGAGATCCTTTCATGGATGATGAAATTCCAAATATGTGGTATGTCACTCTACATTTAAAGAGAAAAGATTTCAAGAAGCAATGACTACGTTTCATTCCAAATTCTCTCACCTGGGAGCCTACAAGTGTTCCTAAATGGTATTAGTTTTATTCCCTCCCCCAATATCCAAATCATATAAAAGTCACATGAGTGAAGTGTTTTAAAGTACACGTCAAGATTCTTCCCCCAGCAGCATAGTTCTGAATAGGGGAAAAAATAAGGTGAGATACACACAGGACATAGTAGAGGACCAAGAAGCTAAAACAGCCTAAAAAGAAAGAAGGACAACACATTTTTGTTTATCTGCTTTAGCAATTAACGTCTGTAACCTGCATACAGAACCGTGGACCTAAAACTCTGACAGTGACAAAAGAGATGCACTCAGGAAAATATTTCATTTCCTTTTGTGGATGCAGCCAGCTGCAGAAATCTGTTTGTTCTTTTTTAAAATAAATTTATTTATTTATTTTTGGCTGTGTCGGGTCTTCGTTGTTGTGCACGGGCTTTCTCTAGTTGTGGCGAGCGGGGGCTACTCTTTGTTGCAGTGTGTGGGCTTCTCGTTGCGGTGGCTTCTCTTGTTGCAGAGCACAGGCTCTAGGCGTGTGGGCTTCAGTAGTTGTGGCACGCGGGCTCAGTAGTTGTGGCTCGCGGGCTCTAGAGCACAGGCTCAGTAGTTGTGGTGCACGGGTTTAGCTGCTCCTTGGCATGTGGGATCTTCCCAGACCAGGGTTCGAACCCATGTTCCCTGCATGGGCAGGTGGATTCTTAACCACTGCACCACCAGGGAAGTCCCCCAGAAATCTGTTTTGACAGGGAGTCTCAATAGCATCTCTTTAGCCTTGTAGAGTGTCATGCACATTTTATTTTTAGTGCACTCAAAAAAAAAAGTTTGGGTGCATCGTTGAATATATTTAAGTTGCATGCAATGGCCAGACAGGAACAATGGTCACCATCTGAGACACACACACTGCACCAGGAGGAAGCTTAGACAAGCTTTTAGGCAAAATTGTTTACTTACATGTCTCCAACATTGAATATAACATGTATTTAATATGTAGTACATTTTGCATCTATAAAGCTTCCCACGTTATGAAAAAAGCACTACGGAAAAGCCTAGAAAGATACCTCTCCCTTCATTTCCTCGGCACAGTGCATTTTCACAGACTAAACACGTGCATATTCTGTGTCCCCATTATAAGGATGCTCGAAGAGTTCACACTTGAATTGAAAGAACTCACAGGGATCCGCCTGGATTCTCTACTCTGTGACCTCACCTGGATATGAAAAGAATTGTCTCAAAATGTGTTGACAATCTACCAGGGTTTTTTTTTTTTTCTCGTTGTAATACAAAAGTAACTCTGTATTTTAAAAATTGTAAACATACAACTAAAGGCACAGAAGATAAATGCATAAATCTCAATCGTGTTCCATTCCTATATAGAGTAACATAAGCTCCCAGTGTCACGTGTTTTCAGAAATGTGTCATTTAAATGAAGTCCCCTTAACTGTGTTGAGACTGTTTTCGGCTACGACAGAGAACTAGCCTTTACATTTCTCCACTGCCATTCCTAAGTAGTTCATTTTGAAGGGATGCTGTGAATAGTTACTCACTTTCCCATAGGTGTTTTTCTGAAATCTGCTTTTATGTGCCCAAGTCATAAGTGCATCATTTGCTTTCAGTCATTATTAAAAAATTAAAAAAAAAAACAGAGTAATGATAAACCTTTTTGCTGCTATCTTGCTTCAAAGGTTTCAGCATTTTAAAGGAATGGAAGGCAGCTATGCTCACCACTATACCACCAATGCAGACATAGTAAACAAGCCTACGGTTACCAAAGGGGAAAGGGCGGGGGGAGGGATACATTAGGAGTTTGGGAGTAACATATACACACTACTATATATAAAATAGATAATCAACAAGCACAGTATTTTGTAATAACCTATAATGGAAAAGAATCTGAAAAAGAATGGATATATGTATAACTGATTCACTCTGCTGTAGAGCAGAAACTAACCCAACACTGTAAATCAACTATACTTCAATTTAAAAAAATTAAAAATGGAAAAAAAAAGTAAACATGTAGGAGAATACAAAATGTATGAGTTTTTCATAGCAGATATAATCTTTAAAAAAGAAGGAATGGATATGTATCTCTCCTCAGTGAGATATGTTTCCCTTTGTATTTGTAAAACATTTCAGCTGTAAGCCCTTTCAAATGAGTTAATGAATGCACCCTGCCCCCCACTTCTGCACACATACACCAGCTTCAAGGGATGCTTCAGTGACCTCTGGTTGCACTTGTCTACCTTAGAGAAAGGAGAGACGGAGACATGACAGGATGGAAGGAGGCAGAGGGGGAGGAAAGAAGAGGAAAGAAATGAAGGATGTGACTATATAAGAAAATATAATTATCTGGACCGCACACTGGAGCCTTGGTAATATTCTGTATCACAGCCTCTTATCCACGTGTATCAGTCTAGTCTCCTGAATATATGTGAAGACCCTTGAAAGCTGAGACCATCTCTTGTCTATTTTGCTAACCCCACCTCACAACAAAAGAGGCGTTCGATTAAGTATCTGATTAAATGAACCTCTTTTAAGTGGAAAACATTCAAAAGTTTCTCATAGGGATAATTCTGACTCTGATACACTGTTCATAATAGCATCTCTCTGTTAAATGATCACTGCCCTGGGTTTTAATCTGTGATTTTACTTAATATTCCTAATCTCTGCAGCAGGATTATTATTGCCATCTTTCAGAAAAGGAAACCGTAGCTCCATTTAAGAGACCTTCGGGAGCTCAGCCAAGGTCATCCAGCAAGAGGCTGTCCGGGCGAGGAGTTTAACTCATGTAAACTTGAAACCGAAGCACTGTACTGCTGTATCCCTCGCGGACATGCATTTCTCCAGGTCACCACACCGGCTGTGCTTCTTCAGGTCACTCCTCCCATGTGCACATACAATGCTATCCCTTCGTCGTAGTCGTCACTCCAAACAGAATCAACAGGATATGTATATATATGTGTCTGTACATCATTTATATATATATATATATAATTTACATATATCCTTTATATATATTTCATATATCCATATACATATCTATGTATCCTTTAAATATATATATCCTTTATATGCATGTATCCTTCATATTTATAGGTACCATTTTTATATATATATCCTTTATGTTGTTATATCTTATATGTATCTTTATATATATATTCTTTATATATCCTTCTTTATATATCTTTATATATATATCCTTTATATACATATATCCTTCTTATTTATATGTATCCTATATATATCTATATCCTTTATATATATATATTCTTTAGATATCCTTTATGTATACATATACACCCCTTTATATATATCCTTTAAATATATATATCTCCTTTATATATTTATATCCTTCATATTTATGTGTATGCTTTATATATCTATATCCCTTATGTTTATATATCTTATATATATCCTTTATATATATGTGTATATATCCTTTATATTTGTACACATAGCTATATTCTTCATATATACATATAAAGGTGATTTGTTATGAGCAACTGTGGAAGCTGAAAAGTCCCACCATCTGCCCTCTGGAAGCTAGAGGCCCAGGACAGCCAGTGGTGTAATTCAGTGTGAGTCTGAAGGCCAGAGACCCAGGACAGGCAGTAGGACAAGTGCGAGTCCGAGAGCAGGTACAGGCCAATGTCCCAGCTCCGCCAGGCAGACAGAGAAGGGCACATGCCCCCTTCCTCCACCTTTGTGTTCTATGTGGGCCCTCAGCAGACTGCATGAGGCCCACCCACGCCGAGGAGGGCCATGTGCTTTACTCTGTCTACTGAGTCAGCGCTAATCTCTTCTGGAAACACCCTCCCAGACACACCCAGAAACAACGTTCAGCCGAAGATCTGGGTGCTCCATGATCCAGTTAAGCTGACAAGTAAAATGAATCATCATACCTATGTCTACCCATTTCTACCCAGTCATCAATCTGGTATGCACTTTACTGGCTTACACATGTGCATACACACACACGCATGCACACACGCATGCACACACGCATGCAGACACACATGCAGAATTATCCTGGAAAACTGGATCAACAAGTCTGGGACTCAGGCCTTGCCTGTTGAACTGTGGTTACTATGATGTGTAAGCGGTGCTAAGCCTGACCACGGTAAACTCTATGTCCTGCTTCCCGAAACCATTCACTCCACCTTATTCTGTTCCCTTCTTCTCACACATCCCCAGATTTCTTTGCAGCTCAGAGCAGTCACAAGAACCAATCTACATGAGGAGATTAAAAAATAAATAAATAACAATGGGATGATTCTCCATCTTATTAAGTTTAGCAAGAGGCTCAGACTCAGCGCATTTCTCTCAGCTCTTTACACTTTCCCCTTTTCGTCCTTCTTGGAATGTGGATGTGATGTGTGGAAGTGCAGCAGCCACCATGTGGTCGATAAGGCCAAGAGCCACATGATAAAGATGGCAGAGCAGGAAAACAGGCGAAGCTTGGGCTGCTGATGCCATGGGCGGGGCTGCTGAACTAATCCTGCAAATCCATAACTCTGTTCACTGATGCAGCTAGTGTTCTGATTTGATTTTGATATCTTTTACTCAAAAGCTTGTCTACTTTGAAGAAACTTTAATGTGTGAATTAGTGTTAATATTATCCATTGCTTTCATTCAATGCTGATTGAAAAACATTTATAAAACAAGGTTGCAATTAATAAAATTACTCTTTCTATGTCTATGCAGAGTTTCTCCAGGAAAATGAAACAAAAAACATTCAGGATCCACCAAAAAAAAAAAAAAACCCTTAACATTTTGTTCATTCTATGTTTATGGAAAATATGCATTAAAATATCTTAAAAACATGCAAGAGGCAAACAAAAATGCCAGCTTCTTTCTCCTTACATTTTATTCATAGCACTTTGATTCTAAATTAAAGACTTTCTACATTGTGCTGACAAGTTAGCAAGTCTGAAAACACCATGTTAGTAAACAAATAGCAAAAAACCAAAAAGAAAAAAAAAAGCACACACACACACAAAAACAAGAGAAATCATTGAAAAAAATTCTCTAAAAATAAACTAGGGATGGTGTAAGAGGCACCAAGCTGTGGATTCAGACTTATAATTTGTGTTCGTTCAAAACTAACACAGTGTTGCTTCAAACTTCAATGTGCAATGCCTCTGTAATGATTTGAGTGGTAAAATGTTAATTACCTCGAAACAGAACTTAATGATCTGGCTCTTAAAGAACTCTTGGGTGAGGTGATCATTGCAACTGTACAAAGTCACCTGAGCCCTCATTTGTGACCACTCTAATGAACTGCCAAATCACCCCAAGCAAGGAAAGGCTCATGGGGTGATGGGTAGTTTGGGGACAAGCAGGGAAGACAAACAGAATTCTGTCCCCTGGGTCAGTGCATGCATTCGTACCAAATCACCGGTGAAGAGTAAACCAGAGCCCTTTGGCTAAGATTTGCACCATCTCACCTCTAAGCTGTGCCAATCCTTAACCTTCCTTCTGTAACATTTTCTGTTTCCTAATAAGCCTGAAAAGGATGTGTTAATTATGGAACATGCCAGAGATACCGGCCATTATTAATCTGCTCTTGACTTGGCTTTGATTTTCCACTGCGCCTCACTCAGCTTTTTTGCACCTAGGCAGTTGACAAATGCATACTGAAGGAGGAAATCTCAACATCTAAAATCAGAGTGCTAGAAGTACTGTGATCCCATAATTTTCAGTAAAAGCTATGAACCTCCCAGTGACATGGGCATTTGTAAGCCAGTCTCAAAAACCAAATCCCGTTCTGTCCAATTTGTGGACATTCGGGTCCTACTGTGTGTCAGCCAAAAGGCAGTGCGGCCCCCCAGTGCAGATCATCGTTTATCTGAAATGCTGAAGCATACATGACGTGCCATCATAACCTGCAGAAAATCTCCTTCCTTTTCTCCCTGCTCAACGTAAGCAGAAAATCTTGATGCAATGGTATGGTTCTCGTTCAAATTCAGAAGTGAAGTGACGCTTCTCCTAAGTTCTGTTGCATTGCCACCTGTTTGGTTTATCTTGTTGCCTTCGTGAATTCAGTGATAGAATTAGAAAAGATGAACTTTTAAACCCAAATGAAAATTTAAAAGAGAAGACTCATGAAAACGGAGGCTTCTATCTGCATCCTTTGAATCTCAGACGTCTTTAGCTTACACCGGTCTTCATGTCAACTGTGGGGCTCTAAGTGGGTCCCCAAAGTTCCTTCCCTGCCCCCACTGGTCTTGTCCTACACACGGCTCAGCCACTCCCTTCTATGGCTGAACGCTTTACTTTTCAATCAGCAACGGTGCCTCTTCTACATAATATACATTTCATACATCCCACCTTGGACCATATCCTCCTATTTTCCTACTGTCTCTCTGGAGCCCGAAAGTTTACAATCATTGCACCCAAGGAGATCCTTCCAACCATTGATCCTACCATCTTTCATTTTTCCTCACAGCCTTCAGCAACTCTTTTTCCGGCTTTCTATTCTAACTCAGGGCCAAACGTTACAACGTCCTTTCCACATACCCTCCACTTTCTTGCCCCGACCTCCTCACTTCCTTGAGTTCATCCGTCACACCAAGCACTTCAATCCCGCCACCCACCTCCTCTGTGTTGGAACGGGAATGTGGTTAGAACAAACCAACCAAGATTGTGCTGCAGGGTTTCACGTCAACTGGGATCCCAGATCCCACAGGAGTCTTTAAGGCAGGCTGGTGGGCGCGTTACCTTGCTCTGCACCTTTGGTTGCCCCCGTCCCCTCAGGGACTTTCTCACCGGACCCTTACAGTTCCAGCTCCGCCTCCATCCCCACTCTGGGTTCACAGTACCGCTTCCTCCTCCCCCGAGAAACACGGAAGGAGGAAGGAGAGGATGCGCACAGGTTCCCAGCACCCCGACACCCCGCTCCCTGCCCCTGCCCCCCAAAGTGTCCCTCTGCCCCGTGCGGTATCACCGTCTCTCCCCCCACTGGACCAGGCCCGTCGGCAGGCAGACGTGCTACCATTTCTCTCATCCTAAACCAAAGAAATAAAGTGCTCCCTGAGCCCTCTTCAGCCTCCAGCTACCGTCACGCTCTTCGGTCCTTCATTCCTCAGCACGAAATGCCTTGAACGAATCATCTTCAATCATGTGTCCAGTTTCCTTTTACTCCTGAATCCTCCCCAGGCCCTTCACCATGACCGTCACGCCCAAAGCCACCACAGATCTCCCCGCCGTCGTGAGATCCAACAGCCTTTTCTCACGCCCCAACGGAGCTGACCCCTGAGAGGCATCAGACACATGGACTGGCCCTCCGCCCTGAACTGTGTTTTTCGTCCTCCCCTTCTGTGTCCCCTGGATGTCTGGGTGGCCCTGCTCTGCCTGCTTTCACGGTTCCTCCTGTCCCTCCAACCCTGCACCTCTTCTCTGTCTGCACTGATTCCCTGATTCAGCCTCGTGGTTTCAATACCTCCTGTACACAGATGGCACCCACATTTGGGTCTCCAGATAGACCCCTGCTCCTGAATTCCAGGCATACACACTCATCCCTGTATGAGGTCCTCACTTAGACACCTGACGGCTGAGCTGAGACGTATCCCAAGGTGAGATCTTGCTGTTCCCCAATAAAGCTGCAACTCTCGCTCCTTCTGCGAATGTCCATGCTATTCTTTCCTCCCGGCTGCTTGGCCGCACACCTGCCTGTTACCCTGACTGCCCTCTGTGTCCCACGGCCACATCACGTGCGTCAGGACATCCATGCAGATGTATCCAGACTGGACTGCCTTCTCACCAATGCCCTGACGCCCGTGTCTCTCCGACGGCGGGGGGAGCGGTGGGGGGCACCACAAGCATCTCCTGTGTGGTCCCTCTGTGCCCTCCTCCGCCATCGGCTGCGCCGTCTCGTCGCGACAGCCCACTGAAACGCGAGGACTTGCTGTGAGGCGTCTCAGCTCACAGCTGCCCCACCGGGCTCCGTCTGCTCAGCTTAACTCGGACTCTCAGGGCCCTGCACCGTCTGGTCCGCGGTCACTTCCAGGGATGCTCGTCTTGAGACCCACGCACTCCTCTGATGCTTCGGCCACCCCCCTTTCCTGCTCCGCTGGCCCCAAAGTCACCCCGTCCCCGCAGAGCCTTTCCACCTGCTCCTGCTACGGCCAGAGCGGCTCTCATCCCCAACAAACATGTGGCCCGCTTCTGCTCTCATCCAGGGCCCCTGAAAATCCTCCACCTCGGGGTTCCTCGCAGACAGCTTGTGTAAACGGTCACCCAGAGCCCCGACACTGTGCCCCCGCCCCTGCCGATCTGCCCTCCTTGGCGCTCAATTCCATTTAACATACTGTAAGGTTCACGGATTTAGCAGGGCTCTGACCTGGCACCCACATTAGCAGGTAAGCCACAGGCTGGCAGCACGTCTGCCTGAGTTGTTCACTGCCCCATCCGTCACACCAGTGACTATTGTTGAATGAATGCTGGGTACCTGTGGAAAGAGCTGCAAGAGTGGAGGGCGGTGGCATACGAGGAATACAACTGGGGAGCCCAGAGATGATAGTCTGCATTACTGGATTTCAGAGCTACTTGCATTTTTCTTTAAAATGTATAATTTAGATATAAACTACAGCCATCAAATGGGCTCGAATAGATTTGTCCTACTCTACCAGCATTTGTGTATTATAACCGTTTGCCCCCATGACTGGGATTTGGGTGTGCACTTCTCAGATGCCAGAATGTTCCAGGAAAGAGCAGCTCTGTTGTGTTTGAGATTGAAATATCTTGGCAAATATTATGATCCCCAAGTCGAAATATGATGCAGGACATGTCTTAGAAAAACAAAATGAAGGGGACCTTCAAAGTGTCAGAGGAGTAAGATGTGAAGATCACCTTCCTCCCCACAAATACATCAAAACTACATCTACATGTGGAACAGCTCCTACAGAACACCTACTGAACGCTGGCAGAAGACCTCAGACTTCCCAAAAGGCAAGAAACTCCCCCACGTACCTGGGTAGGACAAAAGAAAAAAGAATAAACAGAGGCAAAGGAATAGAGACAGGACCTGCCCCTCTGGGAGGGAGCTGGGAAGGAGGAAGTTTCCACACACTAGAAGCCCCTTCAGTGGCAGAGACGGGGGTGGGCAGTGGAGTGAAGCTTTAGAGCCACAGAGGAGAGCGCAGCAACAGGGGTGCAGAGGGCAAAGTGGAGAGATTCCCACACAGAGGATCGGAGCCGACCAGCACTCACCAGCCCGAGAGGCTTGTCTGCTCACCCGTCGGGGTAGGCAGGGGCTAGAAGCTGAGGTTCAGGCTTCGGAGGTCGGATCCCAGGAAGAGGACTGGGGTTGGCTGCGTGAACACAGCCTGAAGGGGGCTAGTGTGCCACAGCTAGCAGGGAGGGAATCCGGGAAAATATCTGGACCTGCCTAAGAGGCAAAAGACCATTGTTTCGGGGTGTGTGAGGAGAGGGAATTCAGAGCACCGCCTAAACGAGCCCCAGAGATGGGCGCGAGCTGCGGCTCTCAGCACAGACACCAGAGATGGGCATGAGACGCTAAGGCTGCTGCTGCAGCCACCAAGGAGCCAGTGTGCAAGCATAGGTCACTATCCACACCTCCCTTCCCGGGAGCCTGTGCAGCCCGCCACTGCCAGGGTCCCATGATCCAGGTACAAGGTTGCCCACTCTCACCACAATTATTCAACATAGTTTTGGAGGTACTAGCCAGAGCAATCAGAGAAGAAAAAGAAATAAAAGGAATCCAAATCGGAAAAGAAGAAGTAAAACTGTCACTCTTTGCAGATGACGTGACACTTTACATAGAGAATCCTAAAGATGCTACCAGAAAACTACAAGAGCTAATCAGTGAATTTGGTGAAGTAGCAGGATACAAAATTAATGCACAGAAATCTCTTGCATTACTATACACTAATGATGAAAAATCTGAAAGAGAAATTAAGGAAACATTCCGATTGAACATTGCAACAGAAAGAATAAAATACCTAGGAATAAACCTACCTAAGGAGACAAAAGACCTGTATGCAGAAAGCCATAAGACAATGATGAAAGAAATTAAAGATGATACAAACAGATGGAGAGATATACCATGTTCTTGGACTAGAAGAATCAACATTATGAAAATGACTATACTACCCAAAGCAATCTACAGATTCAATGCAATCCCTATCAAACTACCAACAGCATTTTTCACAGAACAGAACAAAAAATTTCACTATTTGTATGGAAACACAAAAATCCCTGAATAGCCAAAGCAATCTTGAGAAAGAAAAATGGGGCTGGAGGAATCAGGCTCCCAGACTTCAGACTATACTACAAAGCTACAGTAATCAAGACAGTGTGGTACCAGCACAAAAACAGAAATAGAGATCAGTGGAACAGGATAGAAAGCCCAGAGATAAACCCACGCACATATGGTCACCTTATCGTTGATAAAGGAGGCAAGAATATACAATGGAGAAAAGACAGTCCCTTCAATAAGTGGTTCTGGGGGCTTCCCTGGTGGTGCAGTGGTTGACAGTCCGCCTGCCGATGTGGGGGACATGGGTTTGTGCCCTGGTTTGGGAGGATCCCAAGTGCCGCGGAGCGGCGGGGCTCGTGAGCCATGGTCGCTGGGCCTGCGCGTCCGGAGCCTGTGCTCCGCAACAGGAGAGGCCACAGCGGTGAGAGGCCTGTGTACCCCCCCAAAAAAAACAAAAAAAAAGTGGTGCTGGGAAAACTGGACAGCTACATGTAAAAGAATGAAATTAGAACACTCCCTAACACCATACACAAAAATAAACTCAAAATGGATTAAAGACCTAAATGGAAGGCCAGCCACTGTAAAACTCTCAGAGGAAAACATAGGCAGAACACTCCATGACATAAATCACAGCAAGATCCTTTTTGACCCAACTCCTAGAGAAATGGAAATAAAAACAAAAATAAACAAATGGGACCTAATGAAACTTAAAAGCTTTTGCACAGCAAAGGAAACCATAAACAAGACGAAAAGGCAACCCTCACAATGGAAGAAAATATTTGCAAATGAAGCAACTGACAAAGGATTAATCTCCAAAATATACAAGCAGCTCATGCAGCTCAATAGCAAAAGAACAAACAACCCAATCCAAAAATGGGCAGAAGAAGACCTAAACAGACATTTCTCCAAGGAAGATATACAGATGGCCAACAAACACATGAAAGGATGCACAACATCACTAATCATTAGAGAAATGCAAATCAAAACTACAATGAGGTATCATCTCACACCGGTCAGAATGGCCATCATCAAAAAATCTACAAAGAATAAATGCTGGAGAGGGTGTGGAGAAAAGGGGTGGGAAAAGGGGTGCACTGTTCGTGGGAATGTAAACTGATAAGCCATTGTGGAGAAGAGTATGGAGGTTCCTTACAAAACTAAAAATAGACCTACCATATGGCCCAGCAATCCCACTACCGGGCATATACCCTGAGAAAACCATAATTGAAAAAGAGTCATGTACTACATTGTTCATTGCAGGTCTATTTACAATAGCCAAGACATGGAAGCAACCTAAGTGTCCATCAACAGATGACTGGATAAAGTAAATGTGGCACATATATACAATGAAATATTACTCAGCCATAAAAAGAAATGAAATTGAGTTATTTGTAGATGTAGAGGTAGATGGACCTAGAGTCTGTCATACAGAGTGAAGTAAGTCAGAAAGAGAAAAGCAAATACCGTATGCTAACACATATATATGGAATAAAAAAAAAAAAAGGCTCTGAAGAACCTAGGGGGCAGGACAGGAATAAAGATGCAGACGTAGCGAATGGACTTGAGGACATGGGGAGGGGGAAGGGTAAGCTGGGATGAAGTGAGAGAGTGACATGGACATACATACACGACCAAATGTAAAACAGATAGCTAGTGGGAAGCAGCCACATAGCACAGAGAGATCAGCTCAGTGCTTTGTGACCACTTAGAGGTGTGGGATTGGGAGGGTGGGAGGGAGACGCAGGAGGGAGGGGGTATGGGGATATATGCGTACGTATAGCTGATTCACTTGGTTATATAGCAGACACTAACACAACATTGTAAACCAATTATACTCCAGTAAAGATGTTTTAAAAAAATGAACAAATACTGAGGAAACCTGTTTTACCTTCTATTTCAATGTCCTTTATATTCTGCTTTAAAGTGAGACATTTCTGCCTATGATTAGATGAGTAAACGTTACCCTTTTCATAAGGAGAAATTGAGTCACTCCTCTAGATTCGATATCTAAACAATGCGACCCAAACACTTGGTTGTAAATATGCTGGTACACTAAGTCCCCTACATATAAACAAATTCTGTTCCTAGACCGTGTTCATAAGTCCAGTTTGTTCGTAAGTCCAACAAAGTTAGCCTAGGTACCCAACTAACACAGTCGGCTATATAGTACTGTACAGTAATAGGTTTATAACACTTTTCACACAAATAATACATAAAAAACAAACAACACAAAAAATAAAGAAAACATTTTTAATCTTACAGTACAGTACCTGGAAAAGTACAGTAGTCCAGTATAACAGGTGGCACACAGGGGCTGGCACCGAGGGAACAGGCCAGAAGAGTTACTGACTGGAGGAGGGAGAGGAGGTGGGAGATGGTAGGGCTGAAGGATCGTCAGCAGTACGAGGCGGAGGGCGAGCTGCAATTTCACTCGTGCCTGACGTTGATGGAGCGCACGTCCACATCTTTGAAACTTCTCAACTTGAAGGTTCGTGTATAAGGCAGTTAGCTGTAGCCCGGTGATTAATTTCTCTCATCTTTCCTCCGTTTTTTTCTCTTCGTCTCATATGTTGATATGCCAGAAGGCAAGGGTTACATTTCTTAATTTGTGCTTCTCTTCTTCAAACTCTGAGCCTCAGGTAAATTCCAGTGCCCCATGTAGCCCTATGTCTCATAAACAAGTGGCGTGAAAGGGTTTGATCTTTGAGTAAAAGGTCTGAGTGGCGGAATTTGGAAGGGCAAAGCAGCAAGAAGAGTGGATTCTCATGCTTCCTTGGGTAGGTTCCATTGTGGCCGCCATGCTCCTTTCCAAGATGGCGCTACATTTTAAGATGGAGTAAATGCTCCCTCCTTGCCAGACGAATCCTTCAAACCAATTCTGTGCCTGTGTCTGCTCTCAGCCTTCTGGTAACAGTCAGACAGAAGCGAGCTACTACGGAGTTAGTGTGTCTAAAAATATAACTGAGTAAACACACAATCTGAAACACAAAGGAAGCGAGAATTACGGGCACATTTAAATGGGAACAGCAAAACTTAAATTACAGGACTGAAAAGCGTGATTTTTTCTTTGAAGCCTTTGTTTTCCTTTTCTTCTTTTAAAATGATGCGAATTCCACGAAAACGGAATGCAACACAAAGCCTTTTAAAGGGAAAAAGGAGGAAGCCCAGCACTAATTCAGTTTAATTAATGCCATCCTGTTCTTTAGTCTACAAACAATTATTGAAAGTGCAAGATGACTATATATGACTTTCCTAACTATTCTCTGTTCTTTTACAAAACCATTTTATCACGCGTCTGTTGCTACCAAGAATGGAATTCTAAATTATGCCAACGGCATTTCTGTGCTTTCTATAGAATGACCTCATTTCTACAACTAGTCTGGAGAAAGTGGGGCGTTCTGTGTGCCCTTTGGCTTGGCTTGCCCAGGACGAGTCTGATAAACTCTCCACCAACATCTCTAAAATCATGCGTTTATTATTTTTGTTAAAGTAACCGGCACCATTTCTTCCAACAAATGGTTTTAGCCATGGCCACCAATGGATACTAAGAAAACGATTCTTTATAGTGCCTCTAACTCTACAAAGAACTAAAATTACTATGTTCTGGGCAGTAGGATGACAGGATCACGAAAAGCTCCTTTGTTTTTTTCTATGAGGTGTTTGATAAGTGACTTTGAGAACTCTGGGAAGTAATTTCCTCCGCTTTAAGGAAAAGAAAGTCCCCATGTTCCTCAGCAGATAAAGCTCTCACTGACAGGGTGACTCTTAGAGCTGGGACCCTCAGTTGGTCCTGGCGCTTAGAATCCTCTGAAGCCATCAATTTGATTCAAATACATTCTCTCTTCATCTCACTCTGTGGGCAACTCCAGACCGAAACAGTTCTCTTCAACCTTTCCAACTTAGATGCCCTCACTATAGCACAAAGTGATTCTTGGGGTGTGTAGAACAACACGTGAAATCTCGTTGAGATCTTACATTTTGACTGAAAAATTCAAGTAACTTTGTCATTCCATCCCATAAGAATATTCCAATATGAAGTGTAATATAAAATTAAAATTGTAAATTACAAAAAAAAAAAAAAAAAAGACACCTCCATGAGGCAGTGTCAAAAATTACTTCCCACTTATCATGCAATAAAATTGATCCCTCCCCAAAAACGTGTGATAAATTTCTTCCCACTTCCCATACTTGACACCTCCAAAAATGGAACCATGATTATCCTATAACTTTGTGTACTCCAAATCGCTCATGCCTCAGGGATACGTGGACCCAATTTGAAAACTCTGGTCGTACAGAAACATTATTGTATTTAAATATTTATTTCTGGCCAGTGGTGTCAATCATGTATTGCACAGACCAGAAACCGGAGGCCAACATCACGTTACACAGGAATTACACTGTATGAGGGTTGCCGTATTTATTTAGCAAATATATAAAATGCAGGAAACTCAAATTGTAAAATCAGATAAACAACAAATTGTTTCCGTGTAAGTATGTTCCACATTTATGTGAAATTCAAATACAACTGGGCACAGTGTGTTTTACCTAGCAACCCTATTTTGTACTGATCTATCCCCAGAATGACACTTTGCCAAACGCACACTCCTTAGGGCTCTTCCTGTCCCAAGCCCTACATAAATCTTCTCTCGTATGACGTGATGATGCATCCTTCCCTATGACGGGGCTGTGTGTCCCACAGTGCACTGGTTACCGAGCATTTCCTTCTACCGCAGGGGACGGTTAACAACAGAACTTTTTAGTTTCCGAGGGGTGTAGGAAGGAGCAAAGGGACGTGGTGGAAGGGGCACCGGGTGAAGAGTACAACCTTCCAGTTCTTCCTCAGGGCAACGATGACCACAGCCCACCTGTGACCCTCCAATGAGACCAAGGCAAGGAGGGTGGTCCCCTTGATGAGGTGAAATGGAAACTAGGAGGCTGGGGGCTGTTTTCTCAAGCTTGCACGCGTCAAGGTCCCCGCACTAAATCTCTTGACCTTGCTTTTTCCTTCATTTTTTCTCCTGGAACCTCAGTGCGATGCTCAGCTCCAGTGGCATCCCGAGACCCGGCGGATGGGCGCCATGGTCTGCACTGGGTGGTAGCTCCCTAAACGCTGGGTGGAGCTCTGCACACATGGCGCCCTGGCCTCTGAGCTGACTCGGCCACGCCCACCACGGCTGGGTGTCATCGTTCGCTGATCCGAATGACTCTTAGAACGAGCGACTGTCAAGAGTCTTCGGTTTCCGGCTTATACAGCTGGAGGGATGGTGGTCCCGTTCACAGAGACGGAGCAGGCTGGAAAAGGACCAGGTTTCCAACTTCGTATGCTTAGTTTTAGACTCGCTGAGCTTGAAAAGATGTTGAGGAATCTGGGCAAATGGATCCAGAGCTCAGGAGATGGCATGGCAAGTGTCATGTTGAAGGGCACAGACAGAATGGGTTACATCCTGACTCTGCCACATCCTAGGTATGGACCTTGCCAAGTTACTTCATTTTTACTTGCCTCTGTTTCCACATCTGTCGAAGGGGAATCACAGTATCAGGCTCTCCCTCCTCGGGATCCTATGAGGAGCAGGTACATTGAACGTCTGGAGTAAACACTCTGTTACCTTTCAGGTGGATCACCCACAGCTGCTTTCCCAGTGGAGCTGTGAGACTGGGTAAGATGGCCTGGGCACAGGCCACAGAGCCAGAGGAGGGGAGGGCCCAGGACAAAGACATCTGCAGCACATAAAGGTCTGGCAGAGGCGGAGGAGCCTCCAAAAGGGACAGAGAAGGATGGATGGGAGAGGAGAGTGGTGTGCCACCGGGGACGTGGCCAGCTTGCTGAGAAGTCCCATAAGAACGAAGCTCTGAAATACAGGTCTGTGTCAAGGAGCAAATCAGAATTACTGGTTTCCCTTGTTGAGAACTGTTTGGGTGGCGTGGAGGGGCCAGAAACCGGCCCGGGAGCGAATGGGAGTCAGCAAATGGAGAGAGAAGCTTCCTCCCGAAATGCGGAGAGAGAAACACCAAGGACATGAAGGTGTGAGCTCGTGTTATATTTAAAAGCAAAAATATCGAACGGTAAGGGAATAGTTAGGTAGATTTGTTATACACCCTGGGATGAAAGTGTACGGAGCCAGGAAACTCAGGGCTTTTGCCGTTTCTGCTTCTGTTCCTAATTGCTACCGAGAAAGTCATTGTAAATCAGAAGATTTAAGGGAGGCAGCTCTCACGTGCGGGGATCTTGAAATGTAGAGAAACTCAGCTGGAGGGGAAGCTCTGCTGGACTTTTGCAGCTGTGGGCAGGACCCAACCTGGGGTGCCCAGAAGACTCGGCCCGAGATAAACAAGTTAAATCATTTTGCTCTGCACTTCTTTTCTTCTCAGCTGTGGTGAGGAGATTCAAAATCTCCCTTGCTATTCAAATAACATTTTTACTGATTAAAGTGCAAGCTTAAAGATATTTAACTCTTATGCAGCTTCATGCCCAAAAGCTCTTAAATTAGTAAAAATTAATTCCGTGAACACCTCATGTAAGCTTTAATTAAATACGTGTTCATAAATAACGGTATGTGTGTGCGTGTGTTCATGTGTGCACAGTGCAGAAGAACTTCGTAAAGCCAACTTCCAAAGCCCCGCCTGTCTTTTGTCCTCTGTGTGGCAACTTTGTATGAACGCTGCATTGCAATCAGAGAGCGGGGCCGTCCAGGCAGGCTGATGACTTCATACTGAACAAGAGAAGGCAGCTCATCTGCGCTCCATCGCGCGTTACGATCAAGCGCCTGAGCGGTGATGGGTAGTTCTTGCCCGGAGGCCCTGTCTCCAACAATTACACACATGAGGCACGAGTTTCTGCAGGTCCTAATCGTGCAGGCTGGTGTGCAAGGATTTTTCTCTTCTGCCACTTTCTTGGAAAAGCACATCTCATACGTCATACTTGCTAAAGGCCATCCTTTCATCTTTGCAGAGTCAGCGTTTGTTCTGCCGGAAGGATTAGAGGTGGGATCCAACCTCGCCAAGGGGAGGGATCCTTTCAGGTCAAGGGTCACATGAATTATGTCATTTAAGAACGACCTTCATAAAACAACTTTTTTTCTTGCACACCAACCCCGCCAAAGCTAAGAGGTGCAAAAGTGAACACTAAACCTTTATGCAACTGTCATATTTTACTTTCAAATTCCTAAGCGCAATTATCCATTATGTCCCAGAAAATTGGTAATAACTAAAAAAAGCAGATAATGGATAAGTACTCTGGCAGACCAATTATAACGTATGCTTAAAATTATCTTTTTGCAAACTTGTTCTCAACTTTTGGGTTCTTCTGAGTTATTCAAACCATGACTTTTTGTCTCTAAGTTCTGTCCCTCGTTTTAAGCAATCTGGTGAAATCTTTACAGTTAAGGAAGGGGAAGAAATGCAATTTCTCTTCCACTGAGATGAGAGAGATTTTTATCCTTATCAACAGTCTTGCCAGAGTTGGGAGGAAATGTGTTACCATCTATGAGAGGCTACATTAGAGGTGTCACAAAAGCCATAGGATTAGAGAATCTTTTATTCTAGCATGAATTTCCTAGTTCTCAAAAGACATATTTATTGTTACAACTTGGAGATGCTATTCCATGAAAAAAATATAAATAAAACTCAAGAGTTCTAGATAGCTGTTAAAGAAGGAATCCCACAAAGATCTTTCCAGGGCTTCCCTGGTGGCGCAGTGGTTAAGAATCCACCTGCCAATGCAGGAGGCACGGGTTCGAGCCCTGGTCCGGGAAGATCCCACAAGCTGCGGAGCAACCAAGCCTGTGCGCCACAACTACTGAGCCTGCGCTCTAGAGCCCGCGAGCCACAACTACTGAGCCCACGTGCCACAACTGCTGAAGCCCGCGTGCCTAGAGCCCGTGCTTCGCAGCAAGAGAAGCCACCGCAATGAAAAGCCCCCACACCGCAACTAAGAGTAGCCCCCGCTCGCCACAACTAGAGAAAGCCCGCGTGCAGCAACGAAGACCCAGCAAACACAACCAAAAATAAATAATAATAAAATAAATATTAAAGAAATCTTTAAAAAGAAAAAAGATCTTTCCAAAACACAAAGATTTGTAAACCATCATTTCTACGTGTGGCATCACTGACACTGAATTAGCTCTTCCTGGTACATGGTTGTGTTCACTGAACTCAAGAAATAAAGGACATTCTGGTGAAGAGGTCTGAAAGCATGGAGACGGAATCTTGGGCCTCTAACATTTAGCCTCTTTTAAATTCAAAACTAAAGCTTTTAAAGCTCTTCTGGGGGGCTCAGCTTGATTCATGGTTTACAGCAGGGGTTGGCACACTACAGCCCAGGGACCAAACACGGACCCTCTACCCTGGTTTTTGAATAAAGCTTTACTGGCACAGAGCCACACGCAATGCCTTACATACTGTCTATGGCTGATTTTCTGACTACAGTGACAGAGTTATTATGACAGTGATGGGTGTTGGTGAGAATCAACGAGGTCAGGCCAAAGTGCCATATTTACAAGAACCAAATTACAGGAAATAAGAGATTGTTCAGCCACAAGCTGGGGACAGAGCGGTGCAACTCTAGCTTCCTGAAACTTTAAAATGACAAACTGTATTTCATACAACCTAAGCCCCATCAGGGAATGACCTTGTGGGTAGCAGGGGAGGGGAAAGTGGTCTGCTTGTCATAAGGGAGCTCATTTGAAGATGTCTATGAGAAACGATCCAACAATTTGTTAAATATTTTCTTCTCCAGTTTCCGACGTGCAGTGCTTGTCAAATCACAGAAGAACGGTTTCCTCTTTGGTTTTTGTTGGGAGGGTTCTCGTAACAGCGAGTACCCCTCCCTCAATTTCTCCTTCCACGAGGCTGGCGTGCCCCGGGGTCTGGCTCTTTTCGATTCTTTCTCTCTCCCTGGGCTGCGCTGGTGATCAAAGCCTGCGTGGCACTGTGCCCTAGCCCCACTGCACCGTGAGCTGTCTGCACCAGCCCCCAGGGAAGAAGCTCTCAGCCTGACTGTCCTAGACTCTGGGGCCAGTTCTTCTCTGCATGGGAGAAGGTCGTCCTTTTCCATTAGGGGGAACTATCCCAGTCTTAGGTGTGGGTCTGGAGGCAAGGAAACCTGTGGCACTTGCTTTGGTCCCAACTCAAGGTCTCCTCTGGGCTGGGCTACAAGAGTGGCACGCAGAACTTTGGTTGTGGTCCATTAGGGCTCCCTGTTGGGGTTTGGGCCGAATGAGAGTCGAGTACTCACTTTCCAGCCACTGTGTTCCCAGCTTCTGTTTGGTGGGGAAAAGCTGAGGAGACAACTTAGCATCCCTGGATATATACGGGAGGAAAAGATTTCCCTCTACCCTCTTAAGTACAGTATGTGAAGGCTGCAAATTAAACTGATAAAACACAGGTTAACACTAGAAAGGGTTTATTTATGCATATGGAGGCCTTCATAGAAAAGAAGTGAAGACCTTAAAGAAGCAGTTAGACTCAGGAGCTTATATGCCATTTTAAGAAAGGGAAAGAACTTGTAGGTGAGTGACAAGAGAAGAAAAAGGGGTTCGGCCTTTTCGGGGTGGTAAGCTGTGGGAAGGAGATGAATGGAAGACAAGGGTTATTATAGTGAGGGTTGTCCGTGCAGGGTCCACCTCGGTGCTGACCTTCTGGGTCCAGTGATGAGGGCTGTTCTCTTCCTGGTACTGGAGAGGGCAGGAGGGGGAACACCTTCCTGAAGGGAAAGTCACGCCCTGCTTTGGGGCGGGCAGTGCGAGGGCACAGGGCTCTCTCTGCATTTGCTCCTGCTTAACTGCCCTCAGCTCAAATCAATCCTTATGCCACAGTGATACATTATTTTGGGGTGGCATACTCTGACCCCCAACTCAGCTACCATAAGGATGAATCGTGTTTCCTGAAAACTGACGTCCACGCGGCATCTCAGAATGTGACCTTATTTGGAAGCAAGGTCTTCGCAGTTGTAATTAGTGAGGGATCTGGAGATGAATTCATCCGGAACTTCGGGTGGGCCTCAAATCCAGTGACTGGTGTCCTTACCAGAAGAAGAGAGGAGACAGAGAGACACACAGGGAAGACGGCCACGTGAAGATGTGGGCCGAGATTGGAGGGATGCTGCCACGGGCCAAGGAGCCAAGGATGGGGCCATCTGAAGCTGGAGGAGGCAAGGAAGGATTATTTCCCAGAGCCTTCAGAGAGAGCAGGACCCTGCGGACACCTCGGTTTTGCGACTCTCGGCCCCTGAACTGTGAGAATAAATCTCAGTCGCTGAAGCCACCCCATGTGGATCACTTTGTTTTAGCAGCCAGAGGAAAACTAGTACACAAAGGGGCGTCTCATCAAGATGCTGTAGTAAGTGCGTGCTCACGTGCCCATCTAGGGGCCCCAAATCCCAACGCAGGGCTTCGTAGTGAATTCTTGCACTTTTCACATGTTGCTGGGAGTAGGAGGGCTTTTATACAGGACGTACATTTTAAGACTTCCATACATATTCCCAGATTCTGCCGCCACCTACGCATCTGCACATAGTCAATCACCAGGACTTCTAAAAACTGTGATACAATAATAGAACATTTCCTCCTTTGCCAATTAGCTTGTCAGCAGTTACTTTAATATCTAAAATATTTTAACGGTTTCTTTCATCTCGGCAGAAAGTCTTTTCACCCAGGGGGCTGTGACTCAAACATGTACTTCAGCCCAGAGGCGAAACTATTTCACTTACTATCCCATATTTTTGTGATTTGGGTCTTTGTGACTGTGGATCACAGGCCTGGAACTGAATGAACATTCTAACCAAACGCTTGAATGTAAAGTGTTGAGGAAGCAGGCAACATTCACCCCAAATGTTAGACATTCAGCCAGAGAGGCGACGAATCAAACCCTGACATTCTGGGAGACCGTGTTTTTATTACGAGCGGAAATATTCAGTGGGTAGTTGTTATCTCTACCCACAATACCTAAAACGCAGGAGTTTGACGTTGGCATTTCAGCAGTATAGAGCAATCGCCTTTGAGCACAAGTTTTCAGCTCTCTTAAACGGTACCACATTTTCAACACTTCACAAAGCATCCCACACACCAGCCACTGGAGGCAGACATGGATATTTTATTCTCCCACAATAGAACGCTTAAACACATCCACTCCCTTCCATTCAAGGCTTTATGACCATGCCTACGTCATTTAACCTGAACAGAGACGGGGAAAAATAAAGAAGTCCAGATTCACTTCCTTCAATTTGGTCATTTTTGTGGTACAGGCTTGTCCATTCCAGGCTCCTGTTACTGTCCTGAACATTTCACAGATCTTCCTCCACTTACAATGGGGCCATGTCCTTATCAAGCATCATAAATTGAAAATACTGTAAGTAGAAAGTGCATTGAATACACTTGACCTAGCAAACATCACAGACTAGCCCAGCCCACCCTACCTGTAGTCAGAACACTGGCAGTAGCCTAGAGCGGGGCAAAATCGTCTAACACAGAGCCTATTTTATTCTAAAGTGCTGAAGGCCTCATGTGATTTATTGAACAAACACCGTAGTGGAAGTGAGAAGCAGAACGGTTCTAAGTGTTAGGGACGTTCCCCCTGTGATCCCAGGCCGACGGGGAGCGGCCGCTGCCCAGCATCACGACGGAGGATGGGCTGCCTCTCACTAGCCCGGGAAAACACCAACGTTCTCAGTCTGAAGTACGGTTTCTACTGAATGAGTATCGCTTCCCCCCACCGTAAAGTCCAAACCCTGTACGTTGGGGAGCGTCTGTACTTGTTTCTGTTGACTAAGTTGATCCAACGCTGACACGGAGCCCAATGCATCTTGGGCCAAGAGCTGCCCCTGGAGAAGTGTGGGCTTCAAGTTCTGTGTCCGGGCATCTTCCTCAGAGTCTCCAACCCCGAGGCTCTTCGGGCACCCACCCCCATCCCGTTTACCACCCCAATCGTCGCCCAGGAGCCCGTCAGGCTGATCCTATATCCCATTGTCTCTCCTTGTCAGGCAAGTGGAACGATTTGATCTGAAGAGTCTTGGGAGACGAGCGCCCACCCGTGAATGGCCACTGCCTTTAACGTAAAAGGAAACGATGAACTTGGTGCTCTGCTCCAACCTCGCAGACCCGGTCTGTTCAAAGAGGAACACATTTGGTGGCACTTCGGTTCTGGCATTAGGCCAGAAAAGCAGCACTACGGCCCAGGAACACATCCGTCTGCTTGTATGCAGGTGGACGCATACACTCTGCATGCACGTGAAGCCACTGATGGTGAGGGACACGGACGGTAAGCACTTCCCGAGAGCGGGAAGGATGAGGCCAAGAGAGTGATGCACACAGGTGTGTACTGATATGGGTCCAAGGGCATCACTGCCCAAGGGCAGTTAAGAAAAGGCCATATTATATCCCCATATATCCTAGTATATTATATTAGAAAGACCTCTAAGCTATATGCACAACAGAATATTTGGGATGACTCCACATTATGAGAAAAATACACTATATGTTCTGACAGTATATTGTATGTTCATACTAAAGGGTCTGGAAGAACACAGACCCGATATGGTTATTACTCCAGAAAGGTGAATTTTTTTTTTTTTTTTTTTGTGGTACGCGGGCCTCTCACTGTTGTGGCCTCTCCTGTTGCGGCCTCTCCTGTTGCGTAGCACAGGCTCCGGATGCGCAGGCTCAGTGGCCATGGCTCATGGGCCCAGCTGCTCCGCGGCTTGTGGGATCTTCCCTGACCGGGACACGAACCCGTGTCCTCTGCATCGGCAGGCGGACTCTCAACCACTGCGCCACCAGGGAAGCCCAATATATCTTGTTTTTTTAAAAAGTAATGACTTTTCTACAGCGTTTTTCTTCAAACATAAAGTGTTTTTTCCCCCCATTTTATTGAAGATGAAATGGGAATTCTTTTTTTTTTTTTTTTTTGAAGTACGCGGGCCTCTCACTGCTGTGGCCTCTCCCGCTGCGGAGCACAGGCTCCGGACGCACAGGCTCAGCGGCCATGGCTCACGGGCCCAGCCGCTCCGCAGCATGGGGGATCTTCCCGGACCGGGGCACGAACCCGCCTCCCCCGCAGCGGCAGGCGGACTCTCAACCACTGCGCCACCAGGGAAGCCTGAAAGGTGAAAATTTGAAAGAAGGACCGGGACGAAGGATGAGGAGACAGTGATTTCCGATGTACATTTGCATTTCTGTATTTTTTGCACTTTTTGTCATTAAAAACAAATATTTAAACACTGTCTTAAAACCTATTTGTATTTTACCTGTTTTTAAACTATAACTACTAGGAAACACTAATTGAAAAAGTGGGCAAAGAAGATGAAGCAACAATTGATGAAGGAACTGTGGTTGATAACACCAGAAAATCAAAGAAATGCATATTTAAACGATGAAAATGTAAAAAGTAAAATCTATGAAGATTACAAGAGTGGTTTTTTTTGTTTGAATATTTTATTCTATTGAAGTATAGTTGATTTACAATATTTTATTAGTTTCAGGTATACAACATAGTGATTTGATATTTTTATAGATTATATTCCATATAAAGTTATTATAAAATATTGGCTCTATTCCCTGTGCTGTGCAATATATCCTTGTAGCTTATTTATTTTATACACAGTAGTTTACACCACTTAATCCCCTACCCTTATTTTGTCCCTCCCCCTTCCCTCTAAGAGTGTTTTTGATTGGGGTCCCAAAGGTTGTCAGGGTGTCAGGCATGGCTACAGGGATTTCTATACCTTACTGGGAAAAGCATAAATTGGCAAAACTGAAAGAGAAATACTGCAGCAAAGAAATCATACAGTTATGTACACCCTTGAACTCAGAAACTCAACCTCTAGAAATTTATCGGAACGAGATAAACACAGATATAAAGAATCATGTGACTACAAGGTGATTGTAGCAGAATTGTCAACACCTTAAATGTCCAATGAAGTGAAAGAGGTACGAAAAACTTTGCAATATTCACATGTGGAGGGACGTCTGGCCAATGACAGCAACAGTAGAGGGTATTCGAAGTGTACAGAAAGATGGGAATGATATATAAAAGACTCAAAAAACCCAAAACCCACAAAGCAGTTTTACATAATGATGCCATTTTGTGGGGAAAAGAAAAAAAAATTCTCCAGGTCTTGCTACATTGAAGCGAGTATGGGAAATGTGTACGTCGATCATTCCAGGGGCAGGATCACAGTTCATCTCCACTGTGTTCTTTAGCCTTACAGTTGTCTTCTAACTTTAAAAAGAACACGTACTAATCTGATGCTTTGAAACGGAGATGATATTTTAAGAGTTGCATCACACAGACTTGGTCTAAAGTCAGCACACCCAACAGGGCAGAGTTGAGACCAGGGTGGCCTCGGATGGGAACGGACATACACCACACAGAGTTATCCCATTTTGTCTCTAAGGTAGACCCCAAATCTACTAGTCTAAACAGTAGCCACTTTACTGGGCTTTCAAAAACGTTAGCTCATTCTAATTGAATGTAACCCAGTGAAAATTGTAGACCGTACCATTCTTTTTTTTTTTTTTTATAAAGCAGGTTCTTATTAGTCATCCATTTTATACACATCAGTGTATACATGTCAATCCCAATCCCCCAATTCATCACACCACCACTCCCACCCGCCCGCCACTTTCCCCCCTTGGTGTCCATACGTTTGTTCTCTACATCTGTGTCTCTATTTCTGCCCTGCAAACTGGTTCATCTGTACCATTTTTCTAGGTTCCACATATATGCATTAATGTACGATATTTGTTTTTCTCTTTCTGATTTGCTTCACTCTGTATGACAGTCTCTAGGTCCACCCACGTCTCAACAAATGACCCCATTTTGTCCCTTTTTATGGCTGAGTAATATTCCATTGTATATATGTACCATGTCTTCTTTATCCATTCGTCTGTCGATGGGCATATAGGTTACTTCCATGACCTGGCTATTGTAAATAGTGCTGCAATGAACACTGGGGTGCATGTGTCTTTTCGAATTATGGTTTTCTCTGGGTATAGGCCCAGTAGTGGGATTGCTGGGTCATATGGTAATTCTATTTTTAGTTTTTTAAGGAACTTCCATACTGTTCTCCATAGTGGCTGTGTCAGTTTACATTCCCACCAACAGTGCAAGAGGGTTCCCTTTTCTTGACACCCTCTCCAGCATTTGTTGTTTGTACATTTTCTGATGAAGCCCATTCTAGCTGGTGTGAGGTGATACCTCATTGTAGTTTTGATTTGCATTTCTCTAATAATTAGTGATGTTGAGCATCTTTTCATGTATTTGTTGGCCATCTGTATGTCTTCTTTGGAGAAATGTCTATTTAGGTCTTCTGCCCATTTTTGGATTGGGTTGTTTGTTTTTTTAATATCAAGCTGCATGAGCTGTTTATATATTTTGGAGATTAATCCTTTGTCCGTTGATCCGTTTGCAAATATTTTCTCCCATTCTGAGGGTTGTCTTTTCGTCTTACGGTTTCCTTTGTGTGCAAAAGTTTTGAAGTTTCATTAGGTCCATTTGTTTATTTTTGTTTTTATTTCCATTACTCTAGGAGGTGGATCAAAAAAGATCTTGCTGTGATTTATGTCAAACAGTGTTCTTCCTCTGTTTTCCTCTAAGAGTTTTATAGTGTCCCATCTTATATTTAGGTCTCTAATCCATTTTGAGTTTATTTTTCTGTACAGTGTTAGGGAGTGTTCTAATTTCATTCTTTTACATGTAGCTGTCCAGTTTTCCCAGCACCACTTATTGAAGAGACTGTCTTTTCTCCATTGTATATCCTTGCCTCCTTTGTCATAGATTAGTTGACCATAGGTGCATGGGTTTACCTCTGGGCTCTCTATCTTGTTCCATTGATCTATGTTTCTGTTTTTGTGCCAGTGCCATATTGTCTTCATTACTGTAGCTTTGTAGTATACTCTGAAGTCAGGGAGTCTGATTCCTCCAGCTCCATTTTTTTCTCTCAAGACTGCTTTGGCTATTCGGGGTCTTTTGTGTCTCCATACAAATTTTAAGATTTTTTGTTCTAGTTCCATAAAAAATGCCGTTGGTAGTTTGATAGGGATTGCACTGAATTTGTAGATTGCTTTGGGTAGTATAGTCATTTTCACAATATTGATTCCTCCAATCCAAGGACATGGTATAGCTCTCCATCTGTTGGTATCATCTTTAATTTCTTTCATCAGTGTCTTATAGTTTTCTGCATACAGGTCTTTTGTCTCCCTAGGTAGGTTTATTCCTAGGTATTTTATTCTTTCTGTTTTAATGGTAAATGGGAGTGTTTCCTTAATTTCTCTTTCAGATTTTTCATCATTAGTGTATAGGAATGCAAGAGATTTCCGTGCATTAATTTTGTATCCTGCAACTTTACCAAATTCATTGATTAGCTCTAGTAGTTTTCTGGTGGCATCTTTAGGATTCTCTATGTATAGTATCATGTCATCTGCAAACAGTGACAGTTTTACTTCTTCTTTTCCAATTTGTATCCCTTTTATTTCTTCTCTTCTCTGACTGCCGAGGCTAGGACTTCCAAAACTATGTTGAATAATAGTGGCGAGAGTGGACATCCTTGTCTTTTTCCTGATGTTAGAGGAAATGCTTTCAGTTTTTCACCATTTAGAATGATGTTTGCTGTGGGTTTGTTGTATATGGCCTTCATTATGTTGAGTAGGCTCCCTCTATGCCCACTTTCTGGAGACTTTTCACCATAAATGGGTGTTGAATTTTGTCAAAAGCTTTCTCTGCATCTATTGAGATTTTCATATGGTTTTTATTCTTCAGTTTGTTAATATGGTGTATCACATTGATTGATTTGCATATATTGAAGAATCCTTTCATCCCTGGGATAAATTCCACTTGATTGTGGTGTATGATCCTTTTAATGTGTTGCTGGATTCTGTTTGCTAGTATTTTGTTGAGGATTTTTGCATCTATATTCATCAGTGAAATTGTAGACCGTAACATTCTTAATGGGACAGTGGTTAAGGTTACAGAAAAGTGCTAAGATGTGGGCGATCCTATTTGTCCTTCAAATAGAACAGGACCCCAAGCACAATACTCTCCTTTAGACTTTCACATGATGCTGGCTTTCATGGCCAGCCTCTTCAAAGGAAAAGGAGGAAAATTAGAGCGTGCATGACTCCCTGCCCTCCACGCTTCTGTGACTCCCAGTCGCAGGGAAAACAAAGGAAGGGGTCCCAGATGGAGCAACACCCTTTCTCCTAGCACACAAAAGGACTATTTTTACATTGACTCAGGAGAGAACGTGCATAAAAATTTAGCCTTTGGATCTGCTAGCTATCTGCAGGCTTTAGGAAAGGGGAGTAAAGGACTGCATTTCTCCATCAGTGTTTGAATGAGGGTCCTGATGTTATGCCAATATCTTGGTCTTAGAACAAACCTCCTCGGAGGCTCTGAGATGATGAAGAAGCCAGAGGGTGGGGAAACTGGTCTTCCCACCCCAGGGTCACACTCCCAAGGACCCACCCTGGTCTCCTTTGCTCCCTCCTCATTTCATGGGTGGAGGTGGCTGACATGCCATCTTTCATATTTTGGAGTGAAGCTTCTCAAACTTTAATGCACCCACAAACCCACCAGGGGTCTTCTTAAAATGACAGATTCTGCAGGTCTGGGGTGGGACCTGAGACTAGGTTTCCTACCAGCTTCCACGTAAACCAATGCTGCTGGTCCCAGACCACGCCCAAATGGGAAGGTGTCCAATAACGTAAGAGGAAAAAGTAATATTTTCTTGCCTATGAGAATTTTCCGTAGTTTCATATGTTCAATTCATGCACGATTTCTGCATGTAGTCACTTTTTTATCCCAGAATGTAGACTGGGTGATTCCAACAGAATGAAATGTCCCTGAAATCAGTAAAACAGTAAAGAAATAGATGTTCCAGGGCGTTGGAATCCATCAGTCTGGAAGCTGAGGAAACTGTCTAATTTCATGGAAACGGAAACAACTAGGCTGTCATCACGCCCTCTGAGGACACAGGACAAAAATATGATTTAAGACCACAGTTATGATGAGCCAGCTTGGCGTTAGGAATGGAGGCACATAATATTGGCATTTCCTGGGTCAATCCTTTATCATTGCATAGAAGCAAAACAGTGAGACACTAAGTCAACGTATAACAGCAAGATATAACAGGAAAGTGTAAAACAAAAGCCATTCTTTCTATATATATGCATACATCAACAACCCAGCAGAAAGAGGTCCCTTCATCTGACTCACTCAACATAATGGACATTCAGAATTGTTCCGCTCGTCAATTTCCATGAGACCTCCACTCACACCAAACTATTTGGTGAATTTTTTTCTGCAGACTTTATCAAAGATACAATAAGGGATGTGGAGGGGGTTACAGTTCACACGTGTCACAGCTTATAATCCTCCAGAACTTTACTGCCTTGTGTGTCTTTTAAAGTTTGCTCTCTCCTGTCCACGCTCCTTTGATGATCTGCACCCTCTCAACGAAGCAAGGCCACCACACACATATGCCCTAGCAAACTCCATGCTCTGTAAAACCAAAGGGTGCTGCTCCCCTTCATGTGGCTATTTATCAACCACGAACTGTTTTTCTTGTGTGTACGTGTGACAGTTAATGTTACGTGTCAACTTGACTGGGCCAAGGGATGCCCCGAGAGCTGGTAAAACATTATTTCTGAGTGTGTCTGTGAGGTTGCTCTGGAGGAGATTAAGCATTCGAGTGAGAAGACTGGGTAAAGAAGATCCACTGTCACCGGTGTGGGTGGGCATCATCTAATCCACTGAGGGCCTGAACAGAACAAAAAGGCAGAGGAAGGGTAAATTCCCTCACCACCTCTTCCTGTGCTGGCATGTCCATCTTTCCCTGCCCTCAGATTTTGAAGCTCCCGACTCTCGGGCCGTGGGGCTGTGGGACTCACACCAATAGCTTTCCAGATATCAGGCCTTTGGCCTCAGGTTAAGGGTTAAACCACTGGCTGTCCTGGTTCTCAGGCCTGAGCTACGCCACCAGCCTTCCTGGTTCTCCAACTTGCAGACAGCAGGTAGCAGGACTTCTCGGTCTCCTTAACAACGCGAGCCAATTCCTATAACAAATCTCCTCTGACGTCTATCTATCTATATATCGTATTGGCTATGTTTCTTTGGAGAACCCTGGCTAATATGGTCGGTGAGGTCTCATCTCCCACCCCAAGCTGCTAATAGCTTGCAGGAGTCTCCCTACAAGAATCCTATAAAGCAAAATTTTCTTTCATGTATTTTTTGTTTACAGAAATTGCTTTCTGTTCCCCTTAGGGTAATGTCAAACTCCATGAATTAGTTGTCTACATACCAATGATCTACAAACTTTAACAGTCTAACACAACGCATACTTATTATCTTATAATTTCACTGGGACAGAGCTCTGGTTGTGGGGTAGCTAGATCTTCTGCTTCAGGATCTTTCATGAGGCTGCAATCAAGGTGCTGGCCAGGGCTGGGATCTTATCTGAAGGCTCCAGTGGGGAAGGATCCACTTCTAAGCTCACTCACATGCTGTTGGGAGGACTTAGTTCCTCACGGGCTGCTGGCCAGAGTTAGACTTGCCATTTGGAACCTTGCCGTGTCTCAACACAGACACTTTTTTCCAAGAGAAAGAGTCTGCTGCAGGATGGAGTCCCAGTTTTATACCCTAATCACAAAAGTGATTTCGCATCCTTTGCCATATTTATTTGTCAGACATTATTCTGAGTGTTTCTGGGAGGATGTTTTTGGATGAGATTAACAGTTAAACAGGCAGATTGAGTGAAGCCGATTGCCCTCCCTAATGTGGGTGGGCCTCGTCTGATCAGGTGAAGGCCTGAATAGTTCTAAAAGGCTGACTTCCCCCCTGTAAGAAGGGAAGTCATGCCTAACTTCAATCATACCTTCTGTATTAACACTCACTAAAAATGCCAGGACATTCCGGTTGCCCTTGATTTACTAGAGAAGAAAAGGTTTGAAGCACCAGTAACTGGGAAGTATTTGGATTCCCTGTGGGAGAGGATACATCTCAAAACAGAAACCTGAACACAATTACACTCTTAGTGAGTATGATATACAGGAGGTATGGCTGGAGTCATCCTGGAATCATATTGCTAGATTGGGGTTTTATTCACGCACCCGGTGGCCTCATCTCTTCTTCTGTTGGGTGTGGCCACGGAAATGCCCATTGTTGAGAACTTAGAATCTCAAGGGGAGTAGAGTGATGTATGTGCTCAGCAGTAGAGTTATTTGTACAGCCCCCGCTGAATTAGGAGCAATCTTGCTTTCCTGAATACTTTTCTCCTTGGCTTGTATTTTTAAGTCAATGTTTTGTTTTGGAATGATTATAGATTTACGGAAAAGTTGTAAAGATAGCAGGGAGATTTCCCATACATCCTTCACCCATTTACCCTATGGTTAACATTTCACATAACCATGGCACGCTGGTCAAACCAGGAAACCGACCATAGGACATCACTGTTCACTTCAGACTTTACGAGGACTTTCCCAGTTTTTTCCAACAGTGATGTGTTTCTGTTCGAGGACACTACACTGCGTTTTGTTATCATGCCTTAGTCTCCTTTGCACTGTGACAGTGTCTCAGAGTTTCCTTGTTCTTCATGATCTTGACAGATATTTTTTAGAATGTCCCTCAATCTGAGCGTGTCTGATGCTCTTCTGGATATTAAACAGGAGCTATGGGTTTTGGGGAATAAATCCTCAGAGTTGAGGCACCCCTTCCCATTGCGTCATATCATGATTTCCACATGACTCGCCAGGGACGACATAAACCATGATCAGCTGGTAAAGATAATTAGTGTCTGTCGAGTTTCTCCACTGTTAATCACTCCATGTTTAGTGCAATCACGGGATTTTAAAAAAATGCATTCGTTTTCAAAATGCCTAAAGTCATGGCTATTTCTTACTTCTACGGAGTTTCTTTTTTCTATTTTCAATTTATTTCTAATTCAATTTCATCTTTGTTGTTTCCTTTCAGAAAAAAAAAAAAGTTCTTAAACACCATATTCCTCATAGAATTCTGCTGAAACCTGGAGGCTATTCTTGGTTGGGATGAAAGGAGATCTGTCTTCTGAGCATCTCTAAGGTATGACGGAATGCCATAAATATTTTATATACGTTTCCTACTTACATTTCACAAGAGCCCTCTACATTAAATATAAACAGGCATTTTTTTTCAAATGAAGGAACCAATTTTCCCAAGGACCCAATTAAAGACAGAAAGTAATAAAACGGGTAGGAGAGAACCCAAATGCTTAAGCCAGAAGGTTTACGATCACCCACAAGCTGTTCAAATTTGACTCTTGCCCTTGTACTACATAGACTGCTCACCCCCCCAAAAAAGAACAGGTCTATGCCCTACAGCATAAGCATTTCCTAAACATGAGTGCCTTGAATATATGCTCCTGCAGACCCCATGCTCCAAGTGGTCTCCCCAGATACCACTTGTCCTGCAAGCTTAGCTGAAGCCCACCTCCTCCGGTGAGCTCTCCCTGACTATGACACCCACAACAAAGTTTCCTCCTTGTGCTCAGTGTGCCCCCTCTAGCACTCAATGGCCCTGGATGACATCTGCCCTCCCCTGCTGCCACCTTGTCAAACAGGGTCAGCTAACCCTGCACCATGCCTTGGGCAGGATACGAGTGCCAGTCCTGACGAGCAGTGCTTGTGTGCTAACAACCTCCTGGGAGAGCCCTCCAGCTTCCTGGCTGGAGCCCAGCATTGCACCCTGCTCAGCACACCCCAGCTCCTGGCTCAGCACACCCCAGCTCCCCTCCTGGGGCCTCCCCTTGCATTTGCCTATGTGCTCATGAAAAAGTTCGCCATCTGCAAAGTTAGAGGGGGCTTTCTTCAAGACTGCCATCACGTCTGATGCCAACCGCAAGCCCTGGTGGGTGCACGTCCCAACACCACTATCAGTTCAATAATTCGCAAGAAGGACTCACAGGACTCAAGGAAGCTGTTGTGCTCATGGTTATGGCTGACTACCAGCTAAGTGATACAGATGGAAGTCAGCCAAGGGGAAAGGCTTATAGGGAAGTGTCCAGGAATGCTGCAAACATGGTCCATCCAGAGTCACAGATGGGTTACATTCCCAGCCAACACGTATGGAGGACTGCCAACCAGGAAAGCCCACCTCAGACTGTGTCCAACTTTTAACTGTGGCTCCATCCCATAAGAGTGATTGACGGACCCCATGACTGAGCTCACGTTCCAGCCACTCAGGATGTCAGGCTGATACGTACAACAAAGGCTCCCGCCCTATGTCACACGGTTAGGTGTTCTGGCATGGCTGGTCCCCCCTACCCTAAATCAGTTACACTATCCAGTGACCCAAGCCCCCCAGGCAGGCAAAGACGCCCTGTCAGGCAGGACATTCCAAAGGCTTAGAGCTCACCTCTCAGGAGCTGAGGGGCAAAGGCCAGATCTGTTTCTGACCAAGATTAAATTCTTGACTACACAGTCTTGGAGACCTTCATCCTCCTTTTTGACTTTTAGCTCTGCAAGCGTTTCTCACCATAACCAGAATATGTGGGCACACATACACCCAAATGTTGACAAGGATGTTTCCCCTGGTCCATGCTGGGATCGTAAGCAATTTTTTTAGTTTCTCATTTATACTTTTCTACTACATCCATATTCTCTTCAAGAATGGTTGCTTCTATCATTAGGTTTGGAAAACAAATTTTAATGAGGCTTTTTTCCACATGTTGCTCACCCAATTTGCTCACTATGTGCTCCATGATTTATCCCATCAGTGAGTCATTTATATAAAATAATATTTTCAGGGATGTATGCTTTTTTCCTTCTCTGAATGATGTGGAAATTAACTAAACAAAGATATGTTAAGGATAATTTAAAGTCTCCTCATTAATTAGAACAATGTATGTTTTAAAGTACAATCCCGTATATGGAAAACAGTAGAGGTTTCTCAAAAAACTAAAAATAGAACTATTATATGACCCAGTAATGCCACTCAGGGGTATTTATCTGAAAAAAAATGAGTAAATGAATAAACGAATGAAAAATGGAATCACTAACTTGAAAAAAAAACCATGTACACCAATGTTCATAGCAGCACTATTTATAGTAACAATGAACTGGAAGCAACTTAAATGTCCATCACAGATGAATGGATAAAGAAGATGTGTTATACACACACAATGGAATACTACTCAGCCATATAAAGGAACAAAATTCTGCCATTTGCAGCAACATGGATAGATTTGGAGGGCATTACGCTAAGTGAAGTAAGTCAGACAGGGATAGAGAAATACCATATGATATCACTTATATGGGGAATCTAAAAAATACAACAAGCTAGTGAATATAACAACAACAACAAAAGCAGACTCACAAATATAGAGAAGAAAACTAGTGATTACCAATGGGGAGAGGGAAGGGGGGGGCAAAATAGCAGAAGGGAATTAAGAGATACAAACTACTATGTATAAAATAACAAGCAACAAAAATATATTGTGCAAAACAGAAATTTCTTTTTTTTTTTTTTTTTTGCAGTATGTGGGCCTCTCACT
Source organism: Monodon monoceros (assembly GCF_005190385.1). NCBI lineage: Eukaryota > Metazoa > Chordata > Mammalia > Artiodactyla > Monodontidae > Monodon > Monodon monoceros. The sequence continues at coordinate 6,185,515 of NW_021703779.1, read as the reverse complement.
GCTGTGGCCTCTCCTGTTGCGGAGCACAGGCTTCGGACGCGCAGGCTCTGTAGCCATAGCTCACGGGCACAGCCGCTCCGCGGCACGTGGGATCTTCCCGGACCAGGGCACGAACCTGTGTCCCCTGCATCGGCAGGCGGACTCTCAACCACTGCGCCACCAGGGAAGCCCAACACAGAAATCTCTTGCATTCCTATATACTAATGATGAAAAATCTGAAAGAGAAATTAAGGAAACACTCCCATTTACCACTGCAACAAAAAAAATAAAATACCTAGGAATAAACCTAACTAAGGAGACAAAAGACCTGTATGCAGAAAACTATAAGACACTGATGAAAGAAATTAAAGACGATACAAACAGATAGAGAGATAAACCATGTTCTTGGGTTGGAAGAATCAACATTGTGAAAATGACTATACGACCCAAAGCAATCTACAGATTCAATGCAATCCCTATCAAACTACCAACGGCTTTTTTTCACAGACCTGAAACAAAAAATTTCACTATTTGTATGGAAACACAAAAGTCCCGAATAGCCAAAGCAATCTTGAGGAAGAAAAACGGGGCTGGAGGAATCCGGCTCCCTGACTTCAGACCATACTACAAAGCTACAGTAATCAAGAGAGTATGGTACTGGCACAAAAACAGAAGTATAGATCAATGGAACAGGATAGAAAGCCCAGAGATAAACCCACGCATATATGGTCACCTTACCTTTGATAAAGGAGGCAAGAATATACAAGGGAGAAAAGACAGTCTCTTCAATAAGTCGTGCTGAGAAAACTGGACCGCTACATGTAAAGGAATGAAATTAGAACACTCCCTAACACCATACACAAAAATAAACTCAAAATGGATTAAAGACCTAAATGGAAGGCCAGACACTGTCAAACTCTTAGAGGAAAACATAGGCTGAACACTCTATGACATAAATCATAGCAAGATCCTTTTTGACCCACCTCTTAGAGAAATGGAAATAAAAACAAAAATAAATAAATGGGACCTAATGAAACTTAAAAGCTTTTGCACAGCAAAGGAAACCATAATCAAGACTAAAAGACAACCCTCAGAATGGGAGAAAATATTTGCAAATGAAGCAACTGACGAAGGAATCTCCAAAATATACAAGCAGCTCATGCAGCTCAATAGCAAAAGAACAAACAACCCAATCCAAAATGGGCAGAAGATCTGAATAGACATTTCTCCAAAGAAGATATACAGATTGCCAACAAACACATGAAAGGATGCTCAACATCATTAATCATTAGAGGAATGCAAATCAAAACTACAATGAGGTATCACCTCACACCGGTCAGAATGGCCATCATCAAAAAATCTACAAACAGTAAATGCTGGAGAGGGTGTGGAGAAAAGGGGTGGGAAAAGGGGTGCACTGTTGGTGGCAATGTAAACTGATAAGCCACTATGGAGAACAGTATGGAGGTTCCTTACAAAACTAAAAATAGACCTACCATATGGCCCAGCAATCCCACTACTGGGCATATACCCTGAGAAAACCATAATTGAAAAAGAGTCATGTACCACAATGTTCATTGCAGGTCTATTTACAATAGCCAAGACATGGAAGCAACCTAAGTGTCCATCGACAGATGAATGGATAAAGAAGATGTGGCACATATATACAATGGAATATTACTCAGCCGTAAAAAGAAACGAAATTGAGTTATTTGTAGTGAGGTGGTGGGACCTAGAGTCTGTCATACAGAGTGAAGTAAGTCAGAAAGAGAAAAACAAATAGCATATGCTAATACATACATATTGAATCTAAAAAAAATGGTTCTGAAGAACCTAGGGGCAGGAGAGGAATAAAGACGCAGACCTAGTAGCGAATGGACTTGAGGACACGGGGAGGGGGAAGGGTAAGCTGGAATGAAGTGAGAGAGAGGCATGGACATATATACACTACCAAATGTAAAAGAGATAGCTAGTGGGAAGCAGCCGCATAGCACAGGGAGATCAGTTTGGTGCTCTGTGACCACCTAGAGGGGTGGGATAGGGAGGGTGGGACGGAGATGCAAGAGGGAAGAGATATGGGAACATATGTATATGTATAGCTGATTCACTTTGTTATAAAGCAGAAACTAACACACCATTGTAAAGCAATTATACTCAAATAGAGATGTTAAAAAAGAAAATAAAAAAGAGAGACATGAAATGAACAATCATTCAAACATACCAGGTGGGCTTTGAGAATTGATTTCAACATATATTGAAGCTCTTATAAAGAAACAAGTCAATAAATGCTACTTAATCTATTTCTCAATTTTAGTACCTGGTGATGCTGAGGTAGCATCAAAAATTCCTACTTCTACATTTTAATTTGATTTTCAATAATTATATTTTAAGATACCTATGCCATCATCATTACATGGTGTGTGTGGCAAAAAAATAGCTCAATAAATGTTTGTTAAATAAGTGTAGTAAACAAATAAATGATCTATGAGTAAAAATATATATATATATTGTTCAACAGAGGGAATATAGCCAAGAAATTTTAAGTATAAATGGAATATAATCTTTAAAAATTGTGAATCGCTATGTTGTACACCTGAAACATATAATATTGTACATCAACTCTACCTCAATAAAAAAATAATAAAGGACGATAACGTAAATGTACACAGGTAAACCACATAAGCATTTACAAGGTGCACAAATATACATATATATGTAAAAATAATTAGACATAGCTGTAGACTTAGAAGCATTCTGTGGATTGTGTCACGTGTAAACATGTAAGACTCCTCAGCCAGCGTGGGAACGGGAGTACTCTCCTTCCTGTCTTGCCTAAAGTTCCTTTCTGCCCACTCCATGCTGTCACTTCTTGGTACAGGATGCATTCTCAAGTGGGGACAAGAACACCCCTAAGGGGCAGAAATTGGTTCTTAGGACCACAACTCTTACTATTTTTATGTATAAAGCACAGACAGGCATGCAGCACGTGAACAGATACACAGTGTAACCGTGGTGTTAAAATTTCACGGGAGGGAAAGGGTACCATTAGAAAAGAAAACGTCTGAGAACTGGAAGCAACTCCTCCGTGCAGTCCTCCCGGATGCATTGGTCCTCAGTCTGGACTCCTGACTTGGCCCTCCCACTTCCCGAATTGGTTCAGGCATACCCACTATGCACTGCAAAGCGGAATCGAGACTGTCCGCGTGGTGGTTATCTCCCCTCCAGCGTGACGTCCACCAAAGCGTCCTTCGAGTCATCTCTACGTTTGCAAGAAGACAGCCCTGCCTCTCTTACAGGGTAGGGGCTAAATAACCGTTTCATGACTAAATGAACAAACCAGCTCAGAAACAAAGGTTAAGGATAAAAACAAGTCACAAGGGGCACCGCCCCTACCTCTGTGCCTGTCCGGATGCCTGAGAGCAATACAGTGTTTGGTAGAAGCATTCTTCATGCTGAAAAGAATAAACATGCCCCCCGTAAATAATACAACAAGCAACTGCTTTTACACAGTGGAAACCTACTTCCAAGGAGTCTGAAACATGCTAAGAATTAATAAAACATTTTAAAATGTACTCTGTAAGTTGAGTACAAAAAGGAAAATCGATTAATGATTCTGAAAGAGAGAACAAGTGGAGACAATTATTATAATTTTGCATGTATTGAGAACCTCTAACAGTCTCGATGCTGTCAGGCTCACAAAATCCATTCCCCAGGCTAGGGAGCTGTAATTTTAACCACCGGTAGAGATGTCGCTTGCCATTGTTGGACCACTGTTTTAATTTGGCAGGGCCTGCTGCTGAGAGATTGAAAATAAAGTCAAATAAAATAGCACATACATTCTCATTAAGTTGCCTAATTCCATAAAATTGTGTTTGATTGAAATCCTATAGCCCCGTGTTGGAGTCTAGAAGAGCCTTCACACACAATAAACTCCAGGCGCTCACAATCGTAGGTATTAATGTCCCGTAGTTCTGTCTCATTTTCAATCAATCCTTCCCTTTGGGCTGCAGACAATTTGATAAAGTCCAGTGTTTGGATTAGATTCTATTATTTCTGCGACATGAACCTTTCTGCTACACAATGCAGTCACTTTGGAAAGTTCTTCTTTAGTTAAATGTGTCCCAGAGTGTACATCTAAGTGAGGACAGTCGTTCAAAGATGCAAACTTCTACGCCATGAATTTCTGCCAGTGGTAAAGTTTCCTTCAGTTTTGCCATGGCCGTTGCAAAGGGCTGTCTTGGTTTTGGTTTTTCCTTTTTCTAGTTCCATACAAGGTTGATATTTAGAGTGTTTAAAGTTTTCTTTATATGGTTATTGTTGGTCTCATTCTATGTTTTCTGAAAACTCCATCCCTAGTCCAACTCTATGTAAATAGTTTCGTCTCTGACTGATAGGCAATGATGTCTCACCTCTGTCTTAATTCTTCATTCTGAGAATAAATGTTTGCACACCGATTGAGTTAGGAAGCATTTGACGTGCATTAAGCTACCCCCGGCAGGACAGACAGAAGACGTGGGTGCTATGATCATCCCCAATTGACAGACCAGAGCTGGTGCTTCCGAGGAGGTTGAGCTGCAGGTACAGGCAGAGCAGACGTGGCCAGCTCAGACGTGGTCACTGTCACATGCAATGGAGAGCATGTGCCACAGGGCAGCGGAGCCTCTGTTCCACACGGTCACTCGGGGATCCAAGTAGTCACACTCCCTGCGGCTTCAAGGCACAGCCCGCAGGGTCCCCAAGGGTGTCAGTGCTGCCACCGGCTGGGAGGTACAGGAGGGAATTCTCCTGTTGGGTCTGGCACCCTTCACTTCTGCTCAGCTCGGCTTCTGCCTGGGAGGACGGGGTCACACGGGCACACTCCCTGCCAAGGAGGCTGGAAATGGGTGTACAGGACCGAACCGAGGCATCATGGAGGACTGACTATCGATGCTGATTGTCTGCCGCTGCCTGAATGCCCTTGGATAGATTTAACTGGAATGGATTTAACTAAATGGGTCAAACGGACCATTTCCTCACTGCAAACATTTCTTTTTTCTTTTCTTTTTTTTGTGTCCACACAGCATGCAGGATCTTAGTTCCCCGACAGGGGATGGAACCCGGGACCTGGCAGTGAAAGCACAGAGTCCTAACCACTGGGTGCGCCGGGGAATTCCTGCAAGCATTTCTTGAGAGAGGACAGGGCCGTCGCCGTGTTCAGGCCAATACTCTACCTGCCAGTGTTTGCTTTCCTCCAGCACCATCAGGCTCTTTGTCTCTTGAGAACAGGAGTGATCCCAAAGGGGTGAGCTGTTCAGTGAGAGGCTACGGTATAGGGCACATGGACAGAATGAGCCACGTCAAGGGTGTACGCAGTTGGGGGAGAGGATGTTCATTTGCTTTTGCACAGGGTTCCCAGCACCAGAATCCTGGCGGCACTGCACCAGCCTAGGGACCCGCGCCTTGTAGTTACTTGTAAGTAGGTACCTACTGGGCCCCACCCAGTAAGAGTGGCGGCCCCTGTAGGTCATGAGAGACATTTAGAAGCGAGATAACCATCTGTCCACACACACACTCCCACACGAATGTCCACAGCAGCATGATTCACAACAGCTCAAACACAGAAACTAACCAAGTTCCATCAACTCATGAATGAATGAACAGGACGTGCTCCATCCCTACGAGGCGGGGGCACTATCTGATCACAAAAAGGAATGAAGTTGTGACACCAGCTGCAACGGGGATGAGCCTCAGAAACAGGATGCCGAGTGAAAGAAGTCAGGCACTAAAGGCCACAGACTGTAGGAAATGCCCAGCAGTGGCAAATCCAGAGACACGGAGAGGAGACTGGTTATGCGTCGGGGGTGGGAGTGAGTGCTGATGGGGACCGGGTTGCTCTGGGGGAGAATGAAAACATCCTAAAATCGACTGTGGTGATGGATGCACAGCTCTGTGAATCTGCTCAAAACTACCGCGTTGTAGAGTTTACGTGTGTGAACTGCATGCTGTGGGGATTACATGCCAATGAAGCTGTTATAAAGACAAGCAATGAAGTGCCTGATGGGGGCGTTCAGTGAGCTTGTCCCAGTGGGGCACTTCTTCCTGGAGACTCCTGGATGCCCTGGGATTCCCACAGCAGCCTCCACCAGCAAAGTGGCCGTCTCCTGACCGTGACACAATGGCATTCCCTGAGACAGGATTACACACAACATTCCCCTGTACACCCTCAGCTGCTTCCTTCACATGCCAAGTGCACAGATCCAGCACACCCAAGGGGCTGATAATTTCTATCGATGTTCCCACCAAGATCCCTACACAGGGTTCACCCAAGACAGTGTTTGTTTTAGAGCGCAAAACCTTTTATTTATTTTTGCTTCTGCTGAGGTTTAGTACCTTTTTTTGTTGTTGTTGGAGTGTAGTTGATTTACAACCTTGTGTTAGTTTCAGGTGTACAGCACAGTGATTCACTTATACATATCTGTATCTGTATAGATATAGATATTCTTTTTCATATTCTTTTCCATTATGGTTTATCTCAAAATACTGAATATAGTTCCCGGTGCTATATAGAAGGACCTTGTTGTTTATCCATTCTCTATATAAGAGTCTGCATCTGTTAACCCCAAACTCTCAATCTATCCCTCCCCTTCCCCCTCCCCCTTGGCAACCACAAGCCTGTTCTCTACATCTGTGAGTCTGTTTCTGTTTCATAGATAAGTTCATTTGTGTCATATTTTAGATTCCACATATAAGTGACATCATATGGTATTTGTCTTTCTCTTTCTGACTCACTTCACTTAGTATGATAACCTTACTCTAGGTCCATCCATGTTGCTGTAAATGGCATTATTTCACTCCTTTTTTTATGGCTGAGTGGTATTCCATTGTGTGTGTGTGTGTGTGTGTGTGTGTGTGTGTGTGTGTGTGTGTATCACATCTTCTTCATCCAGTCATCTGTCGATGGACACTCAGGTTGTTTCCATGTACCCAAGACAATGTTGAACTTTACCCAAACCCTGTGCTCCTGGAAAACAGGGAAGGTTAAGGAATTGCCCCATCCTCTGTGTCCTGGAAAACTGCTGACTACAAAGAACCTTCCTTCCCCACCTGAGTTAGACAGAACTCACAGATGTTCCCTTTGGGCACCCAGGACAAGGACCGACACAGACCCTCCAGATTCCCATCCTCTGTCTCATAAGTGATGTCCTGAGTGGTTTGTCCCCACAGATGAACTGGAACGAAATGCTTGTGAACCAAACTTGGGTTCAGCCTCTCCCTTTGCCCCCCAGGACCTTGAACTTTGGCCCACCCTCAGTCTGAGCCAGCAGCCTCTCATCCCAGCACAGGGTGCTCTTAGGAAAATATTCTCTGGTCTACATTGGATCATGCCACCCTTTCACCCCACTTCCCTTTGCCTAGTTCTTTCTAGACTACAGGTCAAGGGAATCAACTTTGCTCCTCCTATAAAAAAAGAGGATCCCCTTCTGCTAACTGTTGCTTGCTGACCTTATAGATAGAATGTTGTCCCAAATGCAATAGCCCCCCTGCCCCTAATGCCAGTCTCTTTCCCTCCTTCCAAGAATCCTTTTTGAATAAAAGTCTCTCCTTACTAAGTCCGGATGTGTTTCCTTCTTTTGTTCTGACAAGCACAACCCGTGTGGGACTTTTAGGGTTAAATTCACAAAGGGTTCCTCCCAACGTCATTGCAAGTTCCGACCCTGGCGTGCTTTTTCTCAACCCTGATGGAATCGATCTGTCAATATGTCTCCTTGCTTCATCTGCTGGCATCCCGTCAACCTTTCTGTTTTCTTTTAACGAGCTGAATGACCCCCCGATAAACAGATTCTCAAAACATAGTAATGCTTGCACAAGTTGTTTAACGTGGAGCTTTTGGAAGAAGGCAAGGGTGCTTTCTGGTAGTGACGGGGCTGACAGCGTGTAATGAGCACTGTGGCCACCTGTAACCACAGTGGATCACAGAGGACACATCCTGGGCTCTCGCATCCCCGCTGAGCAGGGCGTGTAGGGAACCATGTTCCCTCGGAGTTGGACTCTTCTCTTGGGCCTTTCTTCTCCTTCACCAGCTGATCTGTGCCCAGAACTCCTCCTTGTTGGCTGAGTTACTTTTTATTTGGCACTGTCGTGAAACAGTGAGTGTCGATCAGTGCATTTGTAGCCAGTGGCACCCTGGCCACTGCTGAGAGATGTAGCAGGAATCTGTTTCATCACACGGACCGCTGGAAGGGGAGACGGGGTGGCTGGGAGGTGAGGACGAATTCCTTGGGCAGGGCACAGCCCCTCCCTGCTCAGAGCTGGAGGTGAGGAGTGATTTTCCACCACACAGGGGCGAGGAGGGGCCAGGAGCCCCCGTATGGTGCGTGGAAATGTTCCCTCAGGGAAGTCATCTGGGCTGTTGGTTTTGATCCCTTCACGCTGGACATTTTGTGGGCTGTTCTGAAGAAAGAAACAGGTTCTACAGCCATCACTTCAGTCTCCTGGAAGCTGATTCCATGCATGAGGGAGGAATGGAGTACTTGGTGATGGTTGGCCACGTTCTTCATCCGTCCTATTTTCCTCCGAAGAAAACGCAATTGTTCCCACCATGCAGGGATACGTGACTGGCATTAGCACGCCTGCTCTGGTACTCTCCCGAGAACTGTGCTCCAGGACGTGGACGGGGGACCTACATCTATATTACAGGCAACGGACAGCTTTATTGACTAGGCAGGTGCTTTCAGACAAAGTCTTTTGCATAACATGAAGAGCAAGTTACTCTTTTCAAATGACCGTAATACTCTTAGTCAAAACCTCTTTCAATTGAAATGGCATTAGCATATATCTTATTTTCTGGAAAATGTATTGGAAACTGCATGAGAAAGGCACATTCTATATGTTTTCTGGAGAACTAAGCTATTGGATAAAGAGGAAAACCAACTTGTTATGCAAAGACCTGATTCCCCACTTTGGGGGATTCAATGACTCAATTGAAGAAACGGGTCTGGGGCTCCTCTGTGTTTAGAATGAGGCACTGTTCAAGTAGCCCAGGATACAATGTTGAATAAGACATGGTCCCACCCCCCAAAACATTTCTAACCCGCTTTTACAAACATTCCGGTCAAGAATTCCCAACTGCCATGCAACTTTTTGTTTTTGTTTTTGTTTTTCCTCATAATACCATGCAATTTTAGGGCCTGGATCTGAAAACACTGACAAGAAACAATGAAAAGAAAACAGTGACATCTACTTGGACCCAGACAGTAGTCCAGAGAATCATAAGCTAAATAACTTTGTCCTCTGTGTGATGTTTTCTTGATTATTTAAAAACCAGGAGTCGATGCATGTTTTTTGCACTAAATGGTCACAACCCAAGACTCTCTTCTTTGATTTAAGGCTCTTTGGGGTCACTGAAGTGTCATTTGGAAAACTGCTTCCTGACGCATAATGTTATGGTAATGACACCCTAAAGCCCGTGTAAGGGCTCTGCCAAGAGAGCTATCGATTTATCTCCTTCCCAGTATTGTTTTAAAACAAGAGGCAGCTGGGGGTCAAGAGAGAGACTCTGGGTTATAAGAGGCTTAATGCAACCCTAGGAATTTTTTTGTTTGTTTTACACACTTGAGGGGAGAAAGGTTGTCCATAAATAATCATTTACAGAAACAATTCCAGAGACGCAGAAAAGACACATTTGTCTTCCATCTGAGCCTAGGATTATACCCTATGTAACAATGTAGGTGAGGGAAAGAGTAGAAAGTGCTGGAGTATCGGGGTTATAGCGAGAATCCAAGAGACCTGGATCAAAGCCCAGCTGTGCCACTCACTGATTATATCCATTTGGGTTATAAATTGGAATTTTTTGAACTTAGTCACCTCACATAAAGCAAAATTACCTGCCTCAAAGATAGCTGTGAGGATTCAACATAATATCGCATGCAAAGGCCAAGGAACAAAGCCTGGTACGTAGTATAAACTCAGTAAACTGTAGAGATCATTGCTACTGTTACCGTTGTATAGGAGTTCGACACAAAGTATTTACGCATGAGGTGCTGGGTAAGGTGCTTGCTCCCCGTACTTGACATGGCGTGGGTGGTGTGGGTGGTGTGATGTGATCGTTAATTTTATGTATCAATTGACTAGGCTATGGGGCCCAGTCATTTAAATGTTAGTCCACATGTGGTTTTTTTTAGATGTGACTACATTGAAATTAGCAGACTCTGAGTAAAGCAGATTACCCTCCCATAATGTGGTTGGACAGGGGATGGTGGGATGGTGGGTGGGTCGTATCTAATCAGGCGAGGGCCTTAAAAGCAAAGATGAAAGTTTCCCAAAGAAGAAGCAATTCCCTCTCAAGGCTGCCACATAGAATCTCTGCCTGAATTTCCAGCTTTCCGGCCCACCCTGCAGATACCAGACCTGCCAGCTGCCACCATCACATGAGCCAACTCCTTAAAATAAACCTCCTGATGGATACATAGATACAAATGGATACATAGATACAAATGGATACATAGATACAAGTACATCTATCTACAGTTACAGATGTAACTACAGACAGATAGGTATCGCTGTCCCTACTACCTATCGATAGCTACATCTACACCTATCTATCTACAGAGACAAAGATGCAGCTAGCTAGCTAGCTAGATGAATACAACAGATCTTCATCTATACAACAGCTAACTGTAATTCTGTTGAATCTGTCCATCTATCTATCTGTCTGTCTCTCTATCAAAATCCGCCTCCACCTCTCTCTATAGCAATAGATTTAGCTATAGCTAGATAGACACAAATTCCCTGATCTCTACATCTGTATCTATAGGGATCCTCTTGGCTCTGTTTCTCTGGAGAACTTGACTAATTCAGGCTGGGAGACTGACAAGTAAATAGACAATGTGAATGCTCTGTGGTAGGTCTCAGCACAGCACAAGGTGCGCTACGGGAATGTACAGAACAAGATTGCTCTTTTTGAAGCCCGGATTGAATAAGGTGCCCGAGAAGACAGTTGAAAATGAGAACAACCTTTAGTGGGTGGACACAAGGGTCGGAACCCCCAAGGACACAGATGAGGGACAACTAGAGGATTAAGAAGAGAAAACAGTGTGATGTGAAGAGGGCATGGAAGCCCAGGGGGAGAGCTCTCCGAAGGGCAGTTTTCATCCTATGGGAATACCACAGGGAGTGTAAGTTAGAGACTGGGAGGTTTGCATCTGGGATTTCAGGAGGGTCTTGGCACTGCATGAAACTTAGATGCAAGGCATGGCCATGGAGGTGGCTGAAGGGGAATGATGGAGAAGATCCTGTGGGTGAGAAGGGCAAGAGCTCAGTGAGTGCCGTTCCCCGGAGGTGCTCAGGGCAAAGATAAGCGGCCACCCAGCGGGGAGCAGCGCAGGGTAGCGGCAGCCTCAGGGAAGGGCGGATGGTGGAAGAGACGGCGGGTGAACAGGCTGAGAGAGTGGAGGTCCTCAGTGTAAATGTAAATGTCCTGGAGATGGGAGAGCAGCGAAAGGCTGGGTCAGGAGCCAGGGCGGAGGGGCCGGAGCTCAGGAGACACAGGCGGGCGCAATGACCAGATGGGCCCAGCTGTCCGGGGCTTCTCAGGAAGTCCTGGTCCACTGGCCTCAGCCTCAGATGCATGCTGGAACCACCCGGGGAGCTTTTCAGATATTGCTGCCAGGGCCCCACCCCAAAAATGCTCTTGTTGCTAGCCTGTCTCCCTCCTTGATGATTTATGTGCCGAAGACTATCTTTCATCATCACCACAATTGTGCCCACGCATCCCCGCACTGGCTAACGCTGTTGACTCACTCCCAGGATCTACTGAGACCAGCAGCTCCACGGGTACATTGCCCTGTACACTGACTACGCTTCTTCAACCCCCGGCAGGGCTCCAACAGACAGCCTGGTCCCCAAAGCATCTGTGAAAAACCCCCTCCATGTGGACGTGGAGGGTGTGGACGCCTCCAAAATCACAGAAAGGTGAGATACCCGATTACCAACCAGCCAGCCACCCACAGAAACTCCCGTGAAGGCACTTGCTCTTGAGGTGGGCATGGGCGCTGCACCTCATTTGTCCACAGATGGCCTGTGGACACCTCCCTCCTCGTGGAAGGGCAGTAGAAACTTCAGCATCAAGCCTTCAGAACGTAGATGCCAAAGTGTAAAGTGCAATTATCTAAGAAGAGAGGGCTTGGTGCAAAACATCGATCCACCTCCCCCAAGCCCACAGGGGTCACCGTCTCTTGGCAGCTGTATCAAGGGTGACTCTAACATGGTGAGAAACCAAGGGGGTATGAAAGAATGTCCCCACGGGAGGGAGGCCCATTCTAGGAACAAAGGCAGATCTCCCAGCTCTTTGGAACAGATATCTTTGCAAAAGCTAATTAGCCTCTAAACCCTACTCACAGCTAAGGCACACAATCTATTGCATCTGGTAACAGGAAAGGTATAATCATACTTTCCAAGCACAGAGTACTTTCACCTGTTTAAGCAAATCTGAACGGAAAAAAATTATATCGTTTTACAAGTTTTTTACTAAACACCCGTAGCTCTAGACAACAGATTTTGACTTAAGTCAGCGATGAGCTCTGTTCATCCAACGTTTAGCCATATTGTCAAATCAGGTTTTGGAAGGTATGCTGCTATTTACAGGTAAAGGTGGATACAGCACTTACTTAGTGTCGTGGAACTCTGCAGAATGCAAGAAGGGACCTGCAAAGGGCCTCTTAAAATAAATATGTCCTTTTAGGCAGAAAATATCATTGTAGGGTCCCCCATGGGTAGGGGAGTGGGCAGTGCACAGAAGATGGGCTGACACTGCATTTGAGAGTGGAAAGAATACATCCAGCATGCAGAGTAGACTGGGCTTCTCCTACTGGGCCATACGTGCTGGGCCTCTTTGCATTCACCTTCTAAAGTGAAACTTCCTCAGACAATAATTATTCATGTTTTCAAAGAAGAGAATAACCATTGCTCTCCTGGTGTCTCCAAACTCAGAATTTCAGGGTCTAATTTAGACGTACTCACTTAACAAGCCAAGCTTTTATCCATAAAATAAGACTAGAGGAAAAGAGAGAATGATTTTTATGATGGGTGGGGTCAATAGATGTCACAGAAACTTCTAGATGCAGCCCCAGTCTTGCACCCCTAGGGTCAAGGCTGCACCACCAACAAGATGGTGGTCCAAGTTCATGGGGACACTTGGTGGCTCCATTTACATAGGTGCTGCTCCTGGAGCTTTACACGGCAGCTCCTATATAATTCTGGACATTAATATGCTCAAGGCAACTTGAGAATAGCCCTTTTGAAGTAAGGTTCAGCATCACTGTCTCAGCTACTTCCTTGGGGAATTCTGAACGTGGGTTCCATTAAAAAAACAATACAGCAGCAAAGGGGCATCCTACCACTGCTTCTTTGGAGATTTCACTCCCACATGATACCTCTTGGATGAGAATCAAAGCTTTTCGTGTACCTACCATTCTAGGAGCCAAAATACCACGGTGAAAACCCTCCCATGTGATTGTTTGAGCACAGAATACAAACAAAATAATTAGCAACTCAAAGGGCATTTCAAACACGCGCCAACACGGAACCATGCGAAACAGGGAAGGTTCCTGTTTGTAAATTCCGACTACTCAGACAGACTTTAAGGAGTCATATCCTAGGCAACAGAAATGTGCTCTGTAAAAGAAATCTTCCCAGAGGCTTTTCCATATTTGCCACAGTTAAGCTCACATTTAAATAAACGCGGAGTTTCTTACCTGTCTACCAAGTGGTCCTTCTGCAAATCAGCTCCCTGCTCTCCACGTCCCTTCACAAATGAGCAGAAAGAACCAGATCTCATTGTGGGGACCACAGGCTGTCCTCCTCGTGGAAGGGCAGTAGAAACTTCAGCATCAAGCCTTCAGAACGTAGATGCCGAAGTGTAAAGTGCAATTATCTAAGAAGAGAGGGCTTGGTGCAAAACATCGATGCCCCGCAAAGAGGAAAATGGCATCTTTGACTGAGAGGCAATAGTACACACATTCATGGAGTTTCTTCCGCAGAATAGAGACTGTTTCTATGTTGACACACGTCTTTTGTACCTTAAAGAATGATCGATGAAATACATTTGAGACGCTGGAGTGCGTTTGTGGCAGTCATAGGATAAGTCATTGTTTCCATGCGCTGTGGTTGGAGTCTGTGATCTTGGACACATTGATCATTACGGCAGAGGGGAGATACAAGTATTGACAAACTCTCAGCAGCACCTAAGCTAGGACATCCCAGAGGTGGCTACCTGGGGTCTCTGCTTGGGGCCCCACGTGATGGGGCTCCCAGGTCAGTGATTCGAGGAACCAAAGGCAGGTAGTCTCTCCATCACCTGCGGCTAGAACGCTGAGGCCCTTACCCTACCAGGCCATAAAAAGCCCCACCATGGCAAAGAGAGTCAGCACAATGAAAAAGGCATGGGATCCGTATCGAGAATATGAACCCGGGCTCTGCCATTTTGTGGTGTGGTGGTCACGGACTTGGCAGGAATATGGTGAAGGACCTCCTGGAAATTCTTGGATTCCGGGCCCTCAAGACCTCCTGTCCTGGCAAAACAAATTCTCCACATGGCCCAGCCCCACTAGCCTGGACACCGAAGTTTAGGGCCAGGGTCCTAGGTTGTCGTGAAATGGTCCTTTCCCCTGATGAGTCCTCATGCAACAGGTGGCCGTTAAACATTGCTTAAAGGATGTGAGGCATTCGGGAATACCCCATGGCTATGGTTTCCAGAAGATTCCAGTAAGAGAGGAAACTCTGTCCGCCTTCTTTACTTTGCAAGCCCAATTCTGTAGAGTGCACTGCGCCCTCTGTACATCATGAGGTGTGACATCCTAGAGGCCCTTTGGCTTTTCAGTGATCTCTTTGATGGAACCCAAGATGGCCTTCATGCTGAATTCCATCTTCAGTGGGCAATATCGTATAAAGTTCTTGCTGAAAGAAAAAGGAAAAGAACCAGAATCAACAATGGAAACGTATCTGTTTTACTCTGTGCTGTTTAAATTACTGGAATTAAAAAAGTAACCTTAAGTTTAATTTTAGTTTTAATTTGCTTTTAATAAACTTGTCCAGATTGAATTTACCACTAAAGCATGAGAAAATAGCAATAATTGACTCCACTTAGGTCAAATGTTGGTAATGATGTTTGATCAAAGGCAGATTATCTAACAAAAGAACAAATGACAGTGATCGTCCCAGATTAAAAACAACAACAAAGAAGACATAACAAAACCAAAGGCGAAAAAAAAAAAACTTTCAAGAATCAATTCTGGGCCATCTGAGCCACAGAATATTTTTACAGGTTGGGATGGTAAGTCATGACAGTACTATGAAGAGACCGAAAGCAAAAAGGTAAGGCTTTTGATACGGCTGAAAATGTGAACTGTATTCCACAACCTTTGTTTCCTGTCTCTTGATAAAGAGGCCTGCATTCAATCCTTTCCCAAGTCCATCCGCCAGCCTCATGACCCCTTAACTTTAGATGTCCAGAATTGCACCTCAAAGTAACGCTAAATAGGATTGCTTGCTGAAGCTCTGGACCAGCTCATTGCAGACAGTGCCAGGATCACATATCAAGGAACAGGCAGAGGATAAGTATCGTTAGACACGAAACAAAGACTCAAGACTCATGGCTGAGAGTTGCTTCTAGCTTAATACTAAGTTATTTAACATTTACTGTTATAAAATGTTATAACAATGTTATAATAAATAAAATATAATGTAATAATTTAATGCTATATTATATAACACTGTTATCTTCCAAAGTATGTCTTCTTGCAGCTAAATCAGCAGACAATTGGTACAATTCGACCGCACCAATCAACACCCTGTGATTAGAATATTTCAAAATAAATACAATGCAGGAGTTTTGGGAAGTGCCATTTTTTATTTTGTTTAGTTCTTCAGTCATAGTTGGTCACTGCCCTCCCCCGCCCTGATCTAGATAACACTAACAAAAATATGTTCTCCACGACTCAGCCTGTCCTAGACATACTGATGAAGAGATCAGAGGGAATTGTTAATTACAGAGTTCTAGACTGTAAGTTTGCTCCACGAACTCCTTGCAGATAAAAATGAAAGTAATAAATTAGCTGTCACCACTTTGGAGATAAAGACAGTGGCATCTCACTGTCATGGGCATTGCTTTATAGGCACAAATGGCATATTTAAGGAATGAAATACGAAGGGGGGAGATATGCACAAATGAAAAATAAGGTTGCTGAATTCATCATGGGTGAGATATTCCTTGGTGTAAAAAAATTGGTTGTGCAGCTGTGATCCTGCAGCAGTGCCTGCATAGAAATGTTTAAAATGTGTTTTTAAATGCACATGCTCCTAGAAGCATTTTACTGAAAGATGAAACACAGCACCTGCTCTCCTGCTCCGTCACCCTTCTCAGAGACAGATTCAAGCATCTCCAGGTGAGTAATATCCATGAATTCTGAGGTTAGTGATGGAAATTGATGCTCCATCCCTGCTGAGAACGAGGAGTGACTGCAAGTCCAGGACCAAGTAAAGGTTGGACCCCAACAGTTCAGGCTGGTCCTCAGTAATGGTTCCAGGGTGAAAGGCACATCTTTAACATTGGTATCACTGTTATAACTCTTCATTTATTTTTATCTTGTTTATTATTTTTCAATATACTTTTAAAATTTCCCCATAAAGTCTTTTCACCAATTTTTTTCCTATTCATTACTAATCCTTTATATTTTGGGGACTTGTGCAAAAGATATTTTCTAAAAGCGTGGTGTGATCTAACAATTGCCGGCATATAGATATACAAGTGATGTGAATATTTATGTTGTGTCCAGCAACCTTGATAAACCCTCATCGATTCTAACAATTTATCTAAATATTCTTTGAGATCTGAGGTTTTCAGGGTAGACAATGAATAAGCTCTGAAGGATAACAGCCTCTTCCTTTATAATGTTCATAGGTCTCATTTTATTTTTTCTTATATCATTGAGCTGGCCTTTAGTACTGCCAACGCAAAGCTGAATGGGGGTTGTAATAGAAAGCATTCTTACTCCTGGTCTTAAACAGGAATACTTTTAGCTTTTCACTATCAAATATAATACTGAGTTTCAACTCGTTTTTTTTTTTTTTTTTTGATAGATATTATTTATCAGTGTAGGAAAGTTATTTTCTATCCCTAACTGCTAAGGATCTTTTTTTTTTAGTAAGTCAGGAATAGATATCGACTTGATCAAATGATTCTTCTTCATCAGTTAAGATAATCATACAGGTTTTTCACTGGTAATTAATAGACTGATCTTTCTAATGTTGATCCAGGTTTGTATTACTAGGATAAATCCATTTTTTTCATGAGTATTATTCTTTATAGCTTGCTAGATTGTTTTGTTAATATTCTGTTTAAGATGTCTGTCCCTATATTTAATAGGATTTATTCTCCTTGGATAATTTAGTTATTAAAGTTAGGCAGTCTCAAAAAAATGAGTTAAGTTTGTTTTCTTTGTTCTCTGGAAGAGTTGTAATAGTTTGAAATTACTTGTTGATTGTTAGATTTAACATATAAAACCAACAGGGCACAGGCTTTTATTTGGGGAAAGTTTTCATTTTTTGTTTTTTATGTTGTTGTTGTTTTTACAACTAACTCAGTTTTTATAGTTTATTTCTTCTTGAGTCAGTTACATTTTTCTAGAATTTTGAACATTTAAGTTTTCAACTTTATTGCTATAAAGCTGAAAATGCTATCATTTTATTATCGTCTTGACCTCAGAAGCATCTATACTTTAAAAAAATAGTTTATATTTGTTCTCTCCCCCACCACCTTCTCTTTTCCTCTCCTCCCCTCCCCTCCCCCACTCTTCCCTTCTCTTCCCTTTCCTTCCCTGTCCCCTGTCTCTCTCCTATTCAGTCTTGCCAGAAGTTTTCCAGTCTTACTAATTTATTCTTTCTGACTTGTGGAAGTTTTAATCTGTTGTTCTTTTCCTAACTCCCTGTGCTAGATGTTCAACTCATTGATTTCCATCCTATTCCTGTCCTCATATAAACATTTAAGGCTTTAAATTTCCCTCTCAATACTGCTTTATTGCATTCCCCTTTAAAAAGTATATAGTGCTATTATTGTTTGTCTATATTTTCAATTTCCTTTATGACTTCTTTTTTGACCCACACAGTTGTTCTTTTTTTTAAGGGTGTGCTTTAAAATTTCTATATGGAGATTTTCTATTTATCTCTTTGTTCCTGATTTCTAACTTAATGCATTATGGGGAGAGAATGTGACAAATCCTATGAGCGTGATGAGATTTACCTGATAATCTGCTTTATGAACTGTGTTCAATTGTCAAAATTATTCCTTGTATTGTATTGAGATACGTATCTTTCGTTTGCAGGCTGCAATGTCCTTTTGCTAACATGAAATGCATGATTTCTTTTCATTGTATTTTCTGTTTTAAAAATTTCCACAATATAGGGCAGTTATTGAATTGCTGAGCAAGGTTAAAAAAAAATTCATTCAAGTATGTTGATAGAGTGCTTAGTACATGCTCCTTATGTCTGTACACTAGGCATTAAGAATACAGGGATGACAGAGGCTAACACAGTGTTTGTCCCCACGGAGTTAACTTAGCATCTAGATGGGCAGAGAGATAAGTGCTCACATAGTTATTTAGTTATTGTTGTGTTAAATGTCACAGAGGGAAAGTACAGGGTGCTATGACGCAGGTTCTTTCTGAGATCAAGTACAGTGGCTATAGCATGCGAGTCATCACTAGCGGTACTCAGAAGTCTTGGCACAGAAACACCAAAGAGTCACCCAGGAATATGACTCATCAAGTACAGGTGTATCCCTCTAGCCTGCTGTGTCTCTCCTCCTATCCCCACTCCTTATCTCCACCAGGTCCTAGTGATTTGTCCTCTTTTCCTTTTCTCCCACTTACCCGTTCATTTTTTGGTTCCTAACCACCATAGTGGTCTTTCTCTGAAAACATGTTACATACTGGATGCTTGGGACAAACCTCCACAACTCTGCAGGTGTGATCTGTTCAGTAGAGTTTCTGATGTCACTCACACTCCATCAATTGGTTTTTTCCAAACCAAAAGTTACATGGTTTACCAAATTTTGCTCTTAACTGAGGATGTGCATATATAAATATGGAAGAATATTTTAAGTAGTTACCGTGCTCTCTGTTATTATAATGAATGCAATCATAAAATGAGGTCCAAAGTAAGGTCATTTCCATTTCTGTCATGTTCAACGTCAACATTCATTTGTATTGTAATTGTGTGAGGTGTGAGATTATGTGAGGTTTTTTGTGTGTGTTTTTGTTCGTTTGTTTGGTTTTGGTGTCTGGTTATTTTTGTTTTTACCATCAATCAGCCCTGTCCCCACAAGCTGGTACTTGAGTGGCTGGTGTATCTGAGCAAAAAGTGGCACTTTGCTGCTATCGGTCTCCATCTTGTTAGATTCATTCCACTGATCCAGGCCAGCAAGTCTCCTCTGGACCTTGTTCCTTCTTTTCTCTTTTTCATTCCTGTTTCTTTTGGTCTCAGTTGTGCCATTCAATGTATTCGCTAATCACTACTGTGCACCCCTGATCAGCAGGCTATCCCTTGCCTTGTCCAAGTCTCCCCAGCTGAGATGGCCAACAGGAGGGCCAGAGGGAGACTATGAGAAACATACTCCAGCTGCACATCCGTCCCTTAGTCATCAGTTTCAATAATGTTAAGTTGATCTTGGTGGATCGCAGTCCTCAAGGCTAGGACTGAAAACACTGTCAAAACTCTGCTCAGGTGGAGAGCGTGTCCTTCAAGCCAACTGCATTTCTTGTATCTGTTAGTCCAGTGAAGTGAGTCTTGGCTGGCAGGACTGTTAATCATGAACCCACCCTGACCCACAGTGACCTCCACTTTCGTAGTTAAGTGCTCACCAACCGCCTTTTTAAAGACTCCGTCTCCAAATGACGCTCAGGGAGGACACTAAGCTCATGTTCCCTCAGAGCTTTGGCTTCCACAGCGATCTCAAGCGAGTTCCAACCACCAGCTCCAGCCTCCTCTTCTCAGCTGTCCCCGCTTGACCTCTTGCTGGCAAACCACCCCATCTTTCTTGGTCACACATTTGTGCAATTCATCTTCTCCTTGGTCTTTGAAAAATCAGAACATGTGTTCACTTTCAGTCTTGGGGATGGAAATCTCTGCTGTCTTACAATGATTTCTCAACATTACCAGTGATGACTAGTCCGGACAATGCATAAGCTCTTTTGAGAAGCAGCTTATCCAGGCTAGAAAATCTCTCCTCCATAACTAGGTTTCCCTTATAACCTCCTTGTGGTCTTAGGATTTTAAGGTTCTTCTAAATGTTAATTTCACAATTACCTGTAATTACCTGACTTCTCAAAGTCAGAGAAGAGGAAGCAAAAATGAAAGTCCAAGAGATACTCCCCCTTGTGAAAAAACTAGGCAATGGTTCTTAGCACTATTTAGGTGATGGTACACCTGGAAATTAAAATACTGTCTGTTTGTACAGCACAAGCTAGCACAGCATTGTGAAGCAATTATACTCCAATAAAGATGTTAAAAAAGTAAAAAATAAATAAAATAAAATACTGTCTGTGAAACGCCTTGATATAATGAAAGACCATGATCATTGGTAGCTATTTTCATCTTACAATCAATTTGGCCAGCCAAAGGTATTATATATGACAAGTACTCTAAAGCAGGGGTCCACAACCCCAGGCTGCAGACCGGTAGTGGTCCGTGGCCTGTTAGGAACCGGGCCGCACAGCAGGAGGCGAGCAGTGGGCGAGCGAGCGAAGCTTCATCTGCCACTCCCCATGGCTCCCCATCACTCCCATTACTGCCTGAACCATCTCCCCTCACCCCCGGTCCGTCGAAAAACTGTCTTCCATGAAACCAGGCCCTGGTGCCAAAAAGGTTGGGGACCGTTGCCCTAAAGAACATATAAAAACTACAGCTATAAACAAATACATATACTCTCCCAACACAAGATATCAAAGTCATCCCATTCTGGGGTTTTCTGCTAACACAGACATACCTCAGAGATATTGCAGGCTCAATTCCAGACCACCATAATAAAATAAATATTGCATTAAAAAACTAAGACAGATTTTCTGTTTCCCAGTTTACACTACACTGTAGTCTATTAAGTGTGCAATAGCATTACGTCTAAAAAAACAACGTACATACGCCAATTTAAAAGTACTTTATTGGGACTTCCCTGGTGGTCCAGTGTTAAAGAATCCACCTTCCAATGCAGGGGATGTGGTTTGATCCCTGGTCGGGGAACTAAGATCCCACATGCCGCGGGGCAGCTAAGCCCAGGTGCCACAACTAGTGAACCTGCATGCCTCAACTAGAGAGCCCAGTTGTCACTAACTACATAGCCCACGCACTCTGGAGCCCACGCACCACAACTAGAGAAGAGAAAACCCGCACGCCACGGCTAGAGAGAAGCCCATGCACCGCAATGAAAGATCCCACATGCCACGGTGAAGACCCTGCGTGCCACAACTAAGACCCGATGCAGCCAAATAAATAAATAAATATTAAAAAATAAAATGAAATAAAAATACTTTATTACTAGAAAATGCTAACCATCATTTGAGCCTTCAGCGAGCTGTATTCCTTTTGCTGGTGGAGAGTTTAACATGTTGCAAGAATTACCAAAATGGAACACAGAGAGTCGAAGTGAGCAAATGCTGATGGAAAAATGGTGCCAACAGACTTGCTCAATGCAGCATTGTCACAAACCTTCAAACTTCGTAAAAAGCGCAATGTATCTGTGAAGTGCAATAATATGAGGTCTGCCTGTAATTGCTTGCTTCCTATTTATTTATTGAACAGAGGAGGTTAGTACTTAAAAACAAGAGAAGGCGGGGACTTCCCTGGTGGTCCAGTGGTTAAGAATCCACCTTCCAAGGCAGGGAATGCAGGTTTGGGCCCTGGTCGGGGAACTAAGATCCCACATGCCACGGGGCAACTAAGCCCACGCGCTGCTACTACTGAGCCCATGCACCCTGGAGCCTGTGCACCGCAACTAGAGAGAAGGCCGCGTGCCACAACTAAGGCCCGACACAGCCAAATAAATAAATAAATAAATAAGTATTTTTTTAAAAAAAAAAGAGAGAGAGAAGGCAGAGGATGCCCAACAATTAGGAGAAAGAATTATGAGAGGAAATATTTTAAACTGAGACTAATTTGTTATTCAAGTTAATTCTGGTGAGTTGTGAAAGGACTACGGCCATCACCTAATTTTAGAAGCAAGGGTCCAGGGCAAACTTGGTGTGCTCAGGACACCTACTAAGCTAGGTGGGTCCCCAAAGCTTCCAGTACCTACTTGAGACAAGCAGTTACCTGAGTGGAGCTAGTTCTCACCTATTGTTCTACTTTGGGAATTAGTGGCTTTTCTGAGGGAAAAAGTCAGTAAAATCCGTTACTTATTTCTCACACCCCTCGATCTCTATTTCATAAAAGGAATAACGTCAGATTCACCTGAAGAAAGACAAATGTTTGCAGAAGGCGGACAGATGTGAAGTGCTCCAAAGCAAAGGAGAAGTAGTTAGATGCCATGGGATGGAGAGATTTTTGAGTTCTCAAGTTTGTTACTGCCTATATGTTTCCCCCTTACAGATTACCACTTAAGCCCTTAAATAACTAATGAGTGTATATTCCTTTTTTCCAGGAGTATCACGGAATTGGCACTCAGGAATGACTGTCAAACCATAGCTTAGTTTTGGGGACAAAAAAGCAAGAGAAACATCAAGAGATGGAAAGGACACTGGCAGCTATAAAGAATAAATAAGAACTCTAATTTCCTGAGCCCTGGGGGGTGTGGGGGGGATGGCTAGAGAGTAATACTCAGCCAGACCTGAGAAGTACCTGTGAAGGTCTCCCATATTTGGCTAGCAAATCCGAAAGGACACAGGTAAGGTCTTCTCTCTGAGTTCTGGCTATAATATTAACTGAAAGGCCCTTTTGCTACTTTTCATATTTTGAGATGCCTTACCTCATTCTTGGCTTAAGACTTCCTAATACTTCTCTTGAAAATTTCTGCAAAAATTGTATATTCCTTAGTTGCTTCTATGCCCCTCCTGTCATATTAAGTCCATGTTCTCCTGATGTCTAAGTTCATTTAGAGGGCTTCTTCCTGATTTTTGTTGAAATGCCAGCCTACTTGTATTCACTACGATTATTTGCCATTGTACTGTCATGTTCTCATTTTTGAGAAATGCCTGTCCATTCTCTGTTCTTCCTCCACACATAAATAAATGAGTTCTTTTTGATTGTCATCTTTTTTTTTTTTTTAAAGAAAGCCACACCTGTCTCTGAAATGAAGACTTCCCCATAACATCCCTGTGAGTCCATGAAAAGACTGTGGATTCCTCCCTGGTTAAGTGATCCTCATGTTATTCCTGTCAACTCTTCTTTTGCATTATCTTCATGTTTTCCTGCTGTATCACCCCTTCTGTTTGTGAGAGGACCAATTATACCTACCTTGCACACTCTGTGCCAGTGTCTGCTGCCTCCTAGCATTTTTTCCTGTCAGCACTTTGCATTGTAATACGTCCCTGCTCACAGTTAGCAGGGGTCTCCCTGCCTCAAAAATCCAGCATTGTTTTTTGGAAGGGTGCAAACCATCACCCTTTCTGCTCACCAAGATCAGCATTGCAGGGTCGTTACCATCGGTAAATTCTCCTCCATCATGACATGTGTGTAGCCTGCACCTCACAAAGGTGCTGTATCTGAATGTTTCCCTGACTGATCCTGCTTCTTTTCTGCATCCTGCCCTTTGGTCCCCACTTTGCCTTTTCAAGCAAGGTTTTGCCTTTGAGGCTTTACCACCTATGCTGAAGACTATATTGGAGGTGTTCCCTCTCCCTCAGTACGTCTCCTTCACACTGCCCAAGTTTTACTTTAATTGGCAGCGTTTCTTCATATACTGTGGTTCAGCATCTGTGTGGTTATTCACCTCATCAAAGATGGGATTTAATTTTAATCTTTTCTTTCTCTTCATTGTTTTCCATTCCTTTAGTCAGGAAAGGAGAAATATCAATAACTAGGCTTATCAATGGAAAACTTATTTTTGTTTGTTTCTAAAGTTATGAAGGATAAAATGAATATAACATGCTTGTTCTCCCTATTGTAACTGCTGTACAATTTCATATGGATTTCTTATGTGTTTTTAATATTTTATTTTATTTATTTATTTTGGCTGCATTGGGTCTTCGACACTGCGCATGGGCTTTTCTCTAGTTGTGGCGAGCAGGGGCTACTCTTCGTTGCGGTGCACGGGCTTCTCATTGCACTGGCTTCTTTTGTTGCAGAGCACGGGCTCTAGGCACCTGGGCTTCAGCAGCTGTGGCGTGTGGGCTCTAGAGCGCAGGCTCAGTAGTTGTGACGCACGGGCTTAGTTGCTCCGTGGCATGTGGGATCTTCCCAGATCAGGGATTGAACCTGTGTCCCCTGCATTGGCAGGCAGATTCTTAACCACTGCACCACCAGGGAAGTTCTATGTTTTTAATATTTTACTGTGTGGTCTATTTCCCCTACTAGACTGCCAACTCCATCAGTATTGGTCCATCTTGCATATGTTGGTTGAGCGAGTTGAATCAGCCCAATTAGAGAAAAGGTCTTGTGATCTGCTCACTTCATACAAGTCCTTGGGGTGGAAGGAGCAATATAAATTTGGTCACATTTACTTATGTATACAAGACTGACACTATTAGGATGATTGATATCATTCTATATCACTGTTATTCCCCTCCATTTTCAAACTGAGCTGCTATCATATCTACTTCAAATTGACTCCATCTGAATATGAACAAGTACATTTGACATAATGAGTGTAGTTTGCTCAGGTTCTAGGAAGGACTTTTAATTTCCTTTGTTTCACTTTCCATGGAAGCCTTTCTTTCATGTCCTCCTGTTTATTTTTACAAACCCAGAGATACCTGCTGGGCCACGGATAGACTCAGCTTGGTTATACCTTGCTTCATATTTTCGGCATTCTTTTCCATCGTCCTGTAGATAAATTAATATCAGAGAATTTGGGAACAGGAAGTAATCCTAGAATCTGTCAACTCCCGCTCCTTTACTTTACCGGCTGAGGAACAGAGGCCAAGATGCTGCGAGGCGCATGTAAGTTCTCACAGCTGGTGAGCAGTAGAGCTCATTTTCCTGAGATCCAGCCTCATGTTCTTTCTACTACACCCCCCTGCCTCTATTTTGAACTTGAGCATCAGCTGAGTAGAAAAGTACGTGTGATGTCGTTGCAATTGTGTCCTTGGAGATATACAGCATCACCCTCACACTCAACAACTTGTTGGCAGGGATCCAAACTTCTGTCTCACCTCCCAGTAAAAGTAAAATATAATGTATGTCGTTAGCACAAATATGACAGGTAAATTCAGGGCACACTGAAGACTTCATGTTTATGGTGATGAACATCTTTTTTTCTTTCACGTAGACGTCCTTTCTTCATGTTTACCACAGTTTCAAATTCCTTTCTTTGCAGAAGATGATATACTATAGCAGAATATTTTTACTTTGTCACTCACTTTTGTTTTTCTATTTTAAATGATTTCTTAAAAATATATCAAATAAATGGTGAAGATAATGGTTTGAGGAAGGTTATTTAAGCAGCTGACTTTGGCGGTCACAAAAAAGACACTTAATTACAGGGTAGGCAAGAAAATACAGACAGACCCAAATTCAAGTGCAAGTGATTTGGGTTTGGGTGGCCAGCTGGGTAATAATAGCCAAAAGGCAACTCCATCTGTGGGAATCGGAGAGGAAAATACTTTCCTTGAGCACAAGAGTACCGGCAAGCCGTGTACTGCAGAAGCACGATGTCGAAAGGGTAAGGGACTCATGATATTGTAGGCACTCCCAGAAACCTAAGCCCGATGGCTTTGGCAACAGAGAGAAGAGAGAAAAGCCAAGCAGAGGCAAATGTGAACAAAACAAGCGACAGCCATCCACGCCACCCTTATAAGCACAAAGAGGCAATAAACCTGTCAGCGGGGCTTTCCGCGCAGAGTCTCCCCAGGCCAAGATGTAGTGACAATCAAAGGAGCTTTCCAGGCTTACGTTCTTTATGCTTGGTGCTAAGCATCCTGGGACAGCCGCACATCCCATGTCTCCTATCTGATGGTCTCTGACCATTTTGGGGACACACCAGTCCTGATGTTCTAACTTGACATCTTCAGTAGGACAGGCTGTCCCTGCCATTGCCCGCCCCTGTGGCACTGCCATTTCTAGCGAGGCGAGGTCTCCCTCTGCTTCCTCCCCACCTCCCCTCGGCTGCTAAGAAGAGACCCAGCTGCTACCCTCTCCCTCTCTGGAGCTTGGAAAACCCTTCCCTTGTTCTGATGGACATGTTGGAAACAGTTAGCAGGGGGTGGGGGGTAAGAGTCAAACCTCACAGAGTGCTTTTGGATAGGAGAGAGAGATTAGGAAACTGGAACTTAGTTTTCTACTGATGCCTCTTTTTAGAATTTTCTACTATTTGGCTAGAGACTGCCAAGGTTGGTTCTAAGGAGTGATTTTTCTCTTAACTAGAGACTGAGCTGGGCACTTCATGCTAAGAAAAGACATGGTGCTTGTTCTTGAAGTACCCCCAGGCCATTGGGACAGATGGACAATAGACAGTGCTCAGGGATGTTAAGTAACAAATGGTGGAATGCCACCAGAGCCCAGAGGGGAGCAGCCGGTTCAACCTGGGGTTAGGGAGGGGCGCTTGAAGGAGCGATCCCTTGAAGGGGCTCAGGATTTAGACCTCTGTCTAAGCATTTCTCAGGAAGGAGAAAGAACAAAGTTGGGAAATAACACCATGTGCATGTGTGTATATATGTGAACCCTGGTAGGACATTTGGTCCTATCCAGAACATCCATAAGACATTTGGTCCGTGCCAAAAGGTCCTTGATATTTGGTCTCTCCAAAACATCCTTCAGCATATTTGGTCCATGCCAAATGGCTCTGGACAGGACCAAATATCAAGGACCTTTGGGCTTGAATCAAACGTCTCCATGGATGTTTTAGACAGAACCAAATATGAGGAAACATCAAGGACCTTTTGGC
This sequence comes from Monodon monoceros, assembly GCF_005190385.1. Taxonomy (NCBI): domain Eukaryota; kingdom Metazoa; phylum Chordata; class Mammalia; order Artiodactyla; family Monodontidae; genus Monodon; species Monodon monoceros. Next base: position 6,158,478 of record NW_021703779.1, on the reverse strand, counting down.
ATGGACCAAGTATCTCCATGGATGCTTTGGACAGAACCAAACATGAGCAAATACCAAGGACCTTTTAGTGTGGTGCAAACGTCTATGGATGTTTTGGACGGGACCAAATATGACCAGATATCAAGAACATTTTGGTGTGGAGCAAATGTCTTACGGAGCAAATGTTTTATGGATCCAATGTCTTCTTAAAAAAATATTTTATTTACTTTTTTGGCTGCATTGGGTCTTAGTTGCTGCACGCAGGATCTTTCATTGCAGCGCGGGCTCTTCATTGTGGCACACGGGCTTCTCTCTAGCTGTGGCGTGTGGGTTTCCTCTGTCTAGTTGTGGTGCATGGGCTCCAGGGCGCGTGGGCTCTGCCGTTGTGGTGCGCGGGTTCCAGAGCGCGTGGGCTATGTAGTTTGCGGCATGCGGGCTCTCTCGTTGAGGTGTGCGAGTTCAGCAGTTGTGGCATGTGGGCTTAGCTGCCCCACGGCACGTGGGATCTTCATTCCCCAACCAGGGACTGAACCCGTGTCCCCTGCACTGGAAGGCGGATTTTCTACCACTGGACCACCAGGGAAGTCCCTATGGATCCAGTATCTTAAGGACATTGTGAAGAGGACCAAATGTCTGCTAGTCAGTGAACATAGGGTGTGAGTTGAGTTGATAGGAGAGTGCCCTTTCGCTGGGAGTCAGTAGATTCTGCAGTGCAAGTTTGGGTGGGTTTGCAAGGAGGACTAAGACAGCAGAAGTCCTCCTTCGCCTGCTGCCCCACCTCCCAGAGGAAACGGGAGCTCTGCCCCGCTTTCTGCCGCTCTGAGGACAACCACCACGGAGGGCCGGCTGCTTCCCTGGGTCCGTGCTCTACCTTCCACCAACCGGCTGAACAATCTCCATTTTCACCTAGGGCTTGGTTTTTCCTCCTCCTGCATCATATCCTTTTTTTTTGGTACGCGGGCCTCTCACTGTCGTGGCCTCTCCCGTTGCAGAGCACAGGCTCCGGAGGCGCAGGCTCAGCGGCCATGGCTCACGGGCCCAGCCGCTCCGCGGCATGTGGGATCTTCCCGGACCGGGAAGATGCACGAACCCGCGTCCCCTGCATCGGCAGGCGGACTCTCAACCACTGCGCCACCAGGGAAGCCCTATCCTTTTTTATTTATGTATTTAATGAAAACAGCAGGGAGGAACGATGTAGGACTGACGGTGAAGTCAGGATTTTGGCTCCCGAATTTCCATTGTGTGACTTTGAGGAAATGACTCAACATCTGGGGGCCTCAGTCTACCCCAAAATGAAGCGGCGATTACAATACATCTCCTGGGATGAAATGAAGTCACCTATGACCAGACATAACAGGTGACCAGCGAGAAGAAGTTTATTGCTGCTCCCAAGTGAATGGTGATAAACGGAAGCGCTAGACCCGGGGTCAGTGAGATTTTCCCATAAAGGGCCAGAGAGCAAATATAAGGACCTTTGGACTCCATTTCAGCTATTTCTGCAGCTCTAGCAGGAACACAACCATGGACAGTAATAACTAAGGAATGCGTAGGATTGTGTTCCCCCGAAACTTTATTTACAAACACAGACAGTGGGCCGCAGTTTGCTCACTCCTGTTCGATCGATAGAACATTTCCTTTGGGCCATGATATCCGATTTATGTTATTAGGCAGTTCGTCTTAGTTGCTATCACATATATAACATCAATCCAGCAACCCTGTGGGGTAGGTATTAACTGTCTTTCCTTTTGCAACAAAAGCCTCATGATGCTAAGTAATGGACTGAAACTCACATGACCAAGCTGGCTGGAAAATGAAACCCCCTTGTGGTTAATCTCCATGCCCAGGAGCTGGTTCCCTTACGGTGTTTCCTTCCTAACTTGGTGCTTAATGTTTCTTGATGACGCTGATGTTCTCTGAGGAAGACAGATGTCCATTCTTCCTGTGGCTCTGATATTTCTAACCTAGCCTCTTTCTTCAGGCCACCTCTAGGCAGGCTGGATTTTGCATTTTTCTTTGCAGGCTCGTTCAGTGCACACCTTCTGGGCTTTCTCTCCTCTGTTCTCTGTGAATCCATCATGCCCTACCTGCATGGCACTCACAAGTTTTATTCTCTTTGTTGGTGACTTTCAGTTTTTTAAGTTTCCACATTAAGTGGTGACTGCCCCAGAGTAGACTTCTCAGCCCTTAATTTAATTTTGCCTGGAGAGGAGATGTAAGGTGGGGTCTTGGCAGCTGGAGGAGAAGGTGGTATTCAAACTCTCTGATTCGTAGGGGCTCAACAGACCATCTCTGCCTCGGGTCTAAAGCTGCAAATAGAATTCTGCTTTCGGGACATTCGAAGGCAGAAGAAAATACAATGTGAACCCAATTTACTGTCTTCTGACACCTCTAAATCTATAGTTCATATTTGGTAGTCTTCACCACCCTCGAGGGCTGGCAGCGCCTAGGATGTGCGTGTTGTTGGAAAGCCCAAGAGAGAACTCTAAATTCAGAGCCAGACATCACCACACAAATAGCAAAAAGCAAAAGTGAAGCTCAGACCACAGCCCTCGGCAACTTCCCAAGTTTTCTACTTCCTGGTGCGGTTATGCCTTTAACATGCTTTCAAGGGCGTCCCTTCTTCAGGGGACAATTTATTATATCTTTATGAAAGTACAAGCCCACTTCTTTCTGTCTTCTCGGGCCCAAGGGGGCGGTCGTAATCCGCCGGAGGTTTTGCTGTGATAGAAGCCTTACTGGGAGAGTGTGTGGGTCCCCTGGGCCGTATGGGGTTGGAGCCGGCAGGTGCGCTCTGGATGCGAGAGCTGAGTGACAAGGGACACACAAGCCCAGGCCAGCTGGTGGGGCAGCTGGGTTGCTGCTTCCGGGGAGGCGGGGGCGGGGGGGGGGCCGGGGGGGCTCCCAGCATCTCTACAGGGACGAGGCCACCTCCAGAGTGGCCAGCCTGGGGACAACTTCCTGAAGGCTTTTGACACACCAAAAGCACTCTTAAAATAGAACTTGGAGAGGTACCAAGCACATTCATTTTAGAAAACACTAGCCCTTTAATAGCCAGAAAGCGATGACATGTAACAAGGATGTAAGGGCCAGAAAGGCACTGATTTCTCCATTCTGTGGATTCAGTGGGCCCGTTGCTATTAAACCACCCAACTTTTGTTCAAGTGTTTCTGGGATAATGCTGCCGAAGCAGAGCCCTTGGATAAGCAAACCGTGGAACTCAGCGAGTCCTTAGATAGAATTCTGGTCCTTGAGGCAGGGTTTTCCATGGATTTACAGGCAGTATTCTCCTGGTCAAACCCTGGGTTTCCTGGAGGACAAAAGAATTTGGCTGTTTTTCAAGCCTGCGGTGAAACAATTCAATTAATGTAGCAGGAGAGGGGTAGGTATCTCTCTGCATGTTACTAGTTGACTCTGATTCAGGGACACTTTTACTTATTTATAGGAATTTAGAGAATGGTAGGAAAACCCTGAACTAAAATTTAACCCAAGTAAAACTCCTTAACACATTTCCCATTTAATTTTTCTGCATAGCACTTAGAGCACTATATATTTTACTTTTCTTTAAAAAAATACTTAACAGCTTTATTGAGATGTAATTCACATAAAATTCACCCATTTCAAGTATACAAGTCAATGGCTTCTGGTAGATTCACAGAGTTTTGCAACCATCACCACAGCCAGTTTTACATCATTTTCATCACCCCACAAAGAAACTCTGTTCCCTGTAGCCATCACCCCTACCCATCTGTGCCTCCAGTCCTAGATAACCATTCATTTAATTTCTCTCTCTGTGGATTTGCTATTCTGCACATTGCAAACAAACAGACTCACACAATATGTGTTCTTTTTGTGCCTGGCTTCTTTCGCTGAACATGTTTTCTTGGTTCATCCACACTGAAGCATGTCAGAGCTTCATTCTTTTTTATGGCTGAATAATATTCCATTGTATGGACAGATCACATTTTATTTATCCAGTCATCCATTGATAGACATTTGGGTCGTTTCCACCTTTTGGCTCTTGTGAATAATGCCGCAATGAACATTTGTATCCAAGTTTTTTTTGGGTGTGTAGATGTCTTCATTTCTCTTGGGCATATACCTAGGAGTGGAATCGCTGAGTCATGTGGTTATGCAATTTTCCCCACAATAACAAAAATCGGGGAGACTTAATGGTGAGAGGTAGACGGAACAGGGTGGAATTCAGGAGGTGCTGGCAACCTTGCATTTTGAGATGGTGGCTGAAGTGTTGTTATTCCCAATTCATTAACCACTTACTTTGCAAAGATTCAATATTTAAGTAAAACCATACTTAATGGGGAACCATAAAAAACTAGAAGACAACATATGAGCCTGTTTTTACAATCCAGAATTTTTTTTTTTTTTGTCTGTGTTGGGTCTTCGTTGCTGCACGCGGGCTTTCTCTAGTTGTGGCGAGCGGGGGCTACTCTTTTGCAGTGTTCAGCCTTTTCACTGCAGTGGCTTCTCTTATTGCGGAGCACAGGCTCTAGGGCACGCGGGCTTCAGTAGTTGTGGTGTGAATGCTTCAGCAGTTGTGGCTGCAAGCTCAGTAGTTGTAGCGCATGGGCTTAGCTGCTCCGCGGCATGTGGGATCTTCCGGGATCAGGGCTCGAACCCATTCCCTGGAATTGGCAGGCGGATTCTTAACCACTGCGCCACCAGGGAAGTCCTAACCAAGATATATATATATATATATATATATATATTTTTTTTTTTTCTATTCTCAAGTCCCCTCGTATGATGCCATTGGTGGTCCAGGTCCCTGATGTTTTTTTAGGCTTCTAAAAAGCAAAGGAAGGAATTTTTTCAGTACATGCCATTCTTTTATATTTCTCTACCTAGGCAATGAGCACATACCTGCTGGGTTTTTTGAAAGGGGGATTGGGGTAGATAGGGAAGAGATTTGTGGAGAGGTTGAAAACTTCAGCAAGACTTCAAGATAGCAACAATGTTAACAGGGATGATCTACAGATGGTAGAGTTATTGGTGATTTATAGTTTTACATGATGTCCTATTGGTTCCAAGCTTTTTACGATGAGAATGGATGACCTGTGTTACAAACAATAAATGAATAGAAATTATCTTCTTTGCATGCTTCTCCTCTCAAGTGGATGGAGATTGTGCAGAGAGCAGGAACTCAGCCTCCCGTTTTGTGTCTCAGCCTGCTGTGCGGGGCATTTGGAGATGCCCTAACATAGCTGTTGATCCAACAGGGTAAGTCAAATTTCAGTCCTACTCTTCCATCCATCTAAAAGTGTAAACTTATAATAATGATGCACAGTCCCTCTCCATAGCTCTGCTTTCGCGTATTCTCAGTCAGCAACAATTCTGAGAGCAAAGACGACTAAAAAAAATCCTTCCTCACACTTCTCCTGCAGACTTGGATATGCTACTTATTAAGAGTAAGTAATAAGTAGCTTTTCTTTGTTTAGTGAGTGCTTCTGTAGCACACTGTATAATTCTCAAGGAAGCCTAAGATATAGGCATTATAAGTGGGACTGTCCCCCTTTACAGATGTGGGTAATGTAAATAGATTAAGTAATTTGCCCGTGATGATATATGTGATAAAGTACACTACCAAATTTTCAACTGTTTAAACTCTCTCCCTCTCTCTCTCTCAGAAATATATATATTTCCGAAGTCTCCCTTAAGGCCCAAGTCACTATTATGTATCCACCCTGGAGGAATTATGCTGTAGGGAGGCCGTTGTGTTGACGTAAATTGTTTCTTAATCTCTGTCTGTCCATCCTCCTCACAGAGCTCAGTTAAAGCCTTTACATTTGTGACTTCAGTGGGTGCCATGGCCTCCTACTCACTTTGCAGCCTTAATCTCAGCCCTCTCCACTCTGCCTTGGGCAGAGGTCTGTGCTGGGTCGCCCTGGAATTCCTGACTATTCCTGTCTGGCCCGTCTCTATGTTGTTCACCAAAGTGCAGATCCTCTGGGAAACTTTCATCAACCTGTATTAGTTTCCTCCTGCTGCTGTAACAAATCCCCACAAATGCTGGCTTAAAAAAACACACAGCCCTTGGGCTTCCCTGGTGGCGCAGTGGTTAAGAATCTGCCTGCCAGTGCAGGGGACACGGGTTTGAGCCCTGGTCCGGGAAGATCCCACATGCCGCGGAGGAACTAAGCCCATGAGCCACGACTACTGAGCCTGCACTCTAGAGCCCGTGAGCCACGACTACTGAGCCCGTGAGCCACGACTACTGAGCCCGTGAGCCACAACTACTGAAGCCTGCCCACCTAGAGCCCGTGCTCCACAACAAGAGAAGCCACCACAATGAAAAGCCCACACACCACAAAGAAGAGTAGCCCCCGCTCGCTGCAACTAGAGAAAGCCCGCGCGCAGCAACAAAGACCCAATGCAGCCAAAAATAAAAATAAGTAAATAAATCTATTATTTAAAAAAGCCAACACAGCCCTCAACGCAGGATATTATAACTGCTGGCTTATCTTTCTCCATCTCTTGAGTGGGAACTCCTAGCAGAGAGGGGTAGGTTGGCATATTTGCAGAGGAAGGGATGAATGAATTACTGTGCTTATTTCTGTGTTGACTCGCATTTTTTCCACCAGTCGAAACTGGGTTCAACTAACTTTGTAGGATGTGAAGAGCTCACCAAAATTTTCTTTTCAGGCAGTTTTTGGCATGCATCCCCACAGAGATAAAGTCACTACAACCAAGATTTATACCTTCTTTTCTCCATAAAGCTTTATGACTTTTTTAGCTACTTTAGTTAGAGTATCTAGAAATTGGTCTCTGGGCAGCTGAGTTAGGTCATAGCTAAGGAAACTGTCTGGACGGGTTTGCCAGGGAGTCCACTGGTTTATCCTTGCTGTCCTGCTAACTATTACTGATGCCCCCTTTCACTCCCAATTTTGATGATAAATTACAGTCGGTCTACAAATATTAATATTTTTAACATCAAATACATCAATTTGCTTGGGGGTAAAAAGCAAAGGGGGAGTAAGTCAACGAAGCACCTGCAACAACCCTAACTACACACGTGTCACTTCCTTTAAAGCTTTGAACAATCCCCATGATCCTGAAAAAGTTAAGGACAAGAAGAAAATTATTACCAATTTTCTTCTAGGAAGTGACAGGTGTTCAAGCCAGCCTCAAATGTCAGTATTTCCACTTGCACATTTTGTGTTGAAGGACTGAGATTATTTCTTACACTCTTGTTGGCTAAAGACTGCCAAGAAGGGAACTCAGTTTCATTGACACGTGGCTGCAGAACTCTCTTACTTCCCAGGAAGTATAGAAAATGTTAGCTTTGGACAGGGTCCAAACGGACGGGCAACACAGGTGCAGGAAGACCGAGGTGAAAGGAAAACCAACTGCATCCTTGAAGGGAGAGACGGGAGGGGAGGAAAGCCAGTCTCAGAACTTAGAAAGAGAACACATCTGCCAACGACCCAATTTAGCAACGCAGATCTCGCACTGAATCCGGGACCAGACTATGCAACGCTAGAGAATAAAGGAAAGGAAATGGAAAGAACACGTTCAAATATGAGACCGGGTATGGCGGGTCCGTGCAGAAAGATGCTCCTTGGGTTCACATGAAAATGAATAAATGCAGCTTAAAATATCTGGAAACTGTGGGAGGGGGTGGTGTAGGAGATCTGGAATAATCCATTGCAAGAACTGGACCAATTTTCTTAAAAAATGACGACAGTGGGGGAAAGAAGTAAGACAAAAAGACATTTTTCAACGATTCTAAAAATCACTTGTTCAAACACCAAAAAAATGGCATGATGAATGTCTATTGTGAGTCAGATCCATCACGTTGGAGCTGGGCAGCATTGCCGAGAAGGCTGCTTGTGCCTTCCGAACAATTAATAAACACAGACTTATAAACAAAGACTGAGATGAAATTGTTCATCCAACCCTAATGTTTAGCCCATTTTTCACACTTGCCTATGCAACGTATACAACCTACCACAACGTGAGGATCATAAATAAAGGCGTGTCTTTTGTTTCCTTAAACAAACCATATATCTATATCTGGTCTCCTGACAGAGCTATGACTCCATATTAAACAGAAGCCTAATAATATTTGAAAAACACTGATTTTATATTTTGATGGTACCCAGGTCTTCTGCTACATATGTGGAAAATGGAATTATTGCTAGAAACATTATTTAAGGATTAGGCTATGAAAGAAGTATTAAGAGGTCAGAAAGTTCTTTCTTCAGAAAGGAGCTTATCTCGATTCATTCAAACAGCTTCATGCCAGTTTGAGGTCCTTCCACCAAATTTAAATTGCTAAATGAGAGACACTGTGTGGCCCGACACGGAAAGAAGGCAAAATCTCATAAGCACGGAAGATAATTCCAATATCTTCCTCAAAGTTCTGGCAAAAAGAAAACAAGGAAGGGAGCCGTCAAATTATTCAGTCCGAGTGCTTATGATGTGTGTCCCAGTGCTAGATACAAAGTGGAAGAAATCGTGACTCTTATCCCCATGGAGGTGACAGTCTTGCTGGGGCCAGTAGGGGGTGGTCAGCGTGACCTGCTGGGGCCAACACTCACTAATAAGACACAGACTTCTGTGTCCAGGGCTATGACTGAAACCTACATGAGCTGACGGCCATTCAGAGAAAGTACTGTTCAATTCAGCTCTTTGCAAAAAGGACTATTTCGGGCTCTCCCCTGGTGGTCCAGTGGTTAAGACTCCGCCCTTCAAATGCAGGGGGTGCGGGTTCGATCCCTGGTCGGGGAGCTAAGATCCCATGTGCCATGCAGCGCGGCCAAAAAAAAAAAAAAAAACTGACACACAGTAAACTGCATGTATTTTTTTTTTAAAAAAAGGACTGCTTCTTGGAGAGGATCACGTTTGAGGGTCACGTTCGAAATAGACCTTTAGGAGTTGGAAAGATTCTACAAGGAAGGACATGGAAAGAAGAAAGGTCATAATGAGCAGAGGCACTGAATTGAGGAGAGGGGGAACTCTTTAAAAACTTTTAAATTTTGCTAAAGTATACAAATCATAAGATTTACTCTCTTCACCATTTTCTTCCGTTGCGGAGCACAGGCTCCGGACGCGCAGGCTCAGTGGCCATGGCTCACGGGCCCAGCCGCTCCGCGGCATGGGGGATCTTCCCGAACCAGGGCACGAACCCACGCCCCCTGCATCGGCAGGCGGACTCTCAACCACTGCGCCACCAGGGAAGCCCCCAATGCTGACAATATTCTTGCCATTTTGCTGCCTGTCTCCCTCCTGCCCTCCCTTCCTCCCACTCTCCCTTCCTCCCACTCTCTCTTTCTCTCCTACCCTCCCTCCGTCTCTCCTTCCCTCTTTCTATCACAAGTGAAAGCACATCTTGTTAGCCATCCTTTCCTCCCGTAATGACTGCTTTCAGGGCTCAGCATCTCTCTCCTCACTCCATCAGCAGGAGACGATCTAGGGCATGAAGTGTGTGGGGAGGGGCACGTGGGAAGGAGGCGTGGCTGGGCGGCAGCCCCTCCCCTGTCCTGCAGCGCCCGCTCCCTGCACTTCCTCCCGGGAGGGAATCGGTCTGCGGCTTCCTTTCTCCAGAGCATGTTCCCGCTGACCCTGTCTAGAGCGATTCTTTGGATTCTTCAAGAGCTCCAAAACTACACACATGATTTCAAAAGAACCCAAGTAGGATCTACCACAGAAAGGACTAGATTGCTGCGATCTGATTCCTAAGAATCTGTGACTTTTAGGAAGGTGAGCGCTCAGTCTAGGATATAGGGATTTTCATTCAGGTAATTTGTGTCTTGAGAGTGAATACTACAACATCAAGCATATTCTACCAGCTGGGGAACAGAAGTGTGTGTGTGTGTGTGTGTGTGTGACAGAGAGATTGATTTATGCGTACAAATATACATATCAAAGCATTTATTTATTTCACAAAGTTGTCTAATATAACACCGTCTAAATTGAGCAATTCTCTTCTATTTCTGATGCTACTTCTAATTCTTCTCTGTCCCTCTGGGCAAAACCACTTAAACCTTTAATCTCGGTTTCCTTTGTGGGAAAATGGGGATAATAGATACTCCCTGGCCATCTGAGAGCAATGTTTGGATGCCAGCCGTTATTCGATTATATGAAAAGAAAGCTTTGGGCTTCTGGCAGTTAGGTGCTCCATAAATATTATTAGCAAGCTCCGGAGATTTTAGCTTTTGAAACTGACATGTATTTCTCTTCTACAACTTCCTGTCTTTAGCCCCTGGACACATGTTCCCCGATAGCTCTCTTTCCAGAGATGCACTTCGCTCCGCGAGAGCAGCAAAGGTTCTCCGCTCAGAGAGCTGCTGCTGAGTCTCAGGAGAGGCGTTCTGTTCCTTGGTGTCAAGGGCAGACAAGCTGCTGGTTCCGAAGGAAGACCTCCCAGTCAGGGATGCTGGGAAGGGTCAGGAAGTAAGGAGATGGTCCTGCGGAGGTGGCTGTCCACCTGGAGGGACACACGGTGCGGAGAGTACAGAAAGTGTGCAAAGTCGGTGGCGCGCAGGTGATGTATGGAAGGGGGCAGAGGACAGCAATTCAGACCTGCACACTCAGGGGAGCTCTTGTTGATGCCACGGCCCTGTATGTGGAAATTTATTCCACAGAAGTAGCCAAGCTCCTAACCTTCTTTACATGTAACAACCTTTTCTACAAATAGCAAACATTGACGAGGGTGTGGAGAAAAGGAGCCCTCCGACAGTGCTGATGGGAATGTAAATTGGTGCAGCCACTATGGAGAACAGGATGGAGGTTCCTTAAAAAACTAAACACAGAGCTACCATATCATCCTGCAATTCCACTCCTGGGCACGTATCAGGAGAAAGCTCTAATTTGAAAACATACATGCACCCCTACGTTCACTGCAGCACTATTTACAATAGCCAAGACATGGAAGCAACCCAAGTGCCCATTGACAGAGAACTGAATTAAGAAGATGTGGTGTGTGTGTGTCTGTATAATGGAATATTACTCAACCATAAAAAAGAATGAAATAATGCCATTTGCAGCAACGTGGATACACTTAGTGAACATTAAGTTTGGTGAAATAAGTCAGACAGAAAGACAAATGCTGTATGATATCACTTATGTGTGGAATCTAAAAAAGAATACAAATGAATGTACATGCATAACAGAAACAGACTCACAGATATAGAAAACAAACTAGTGGTTACCAAATTGGGGGGGGGGGATTATGGATATGGGATTAACAGATATAAACTACTATGTATAAAATAGATAAGCAACCAGGATTTACTGTATAGCACAGGGAATTATACCTAGTATCTTGTAATAACCTATAATGGAATACAGTCTGCAAAAAAAACAAAACCCTGAATCACTATGTTGTACACCTGAAACTAACACAATTTGTAAATCAACTATATTTCAATTAAAAAATGTAATGACCTCTGTTGATCTCAAACGCATCTTCTTCTGCTAGAAGTGTTATGCATTCAACAATCATTTGTGAAGATAGACGTGTGTGTGTGAGAGAGAGACAGAGAGAGAGAGAGAGAGAGAGAGGACAGAGGGAGGGACAGATTTCCTTGCTCTGTGAGTAGCGTTCACTCTTACTTTTCCTCTTCAGTTCTGTAAATGAGGACTGAATAATCAAGGGGGCATAGAGGGGGCATAGAATTAAATGGTAGACGCTGTTTAGTGCTGTTTAGTGCTCAAAGATTAAAATAAAAGTACAATTCACAAGACTTGTCCTTGATTAGTTTTCAGGATGTGGCTGGGAACCGGGAAGTAAAAAGACGCCAGTAAATTCTTGACCCCGTGATAACAGGGGCTCCCTCTGCATCAACAGAATTGGCTTAGAGAATCCCACAGGTCATGCAGCAGTCCTGCAAAATGATGACTGACACTTGGACTGATTTTCCAAATGACAGAATGGAGTGATTTTTTTTAAAAAAAATGATACTCCTAGAATATGGAATCCAGTGAATCTGATATAAATGTCAAGGGAATAGGCCAACAGTCAGAAATGAAATTAGAGGAACAAAGTTAGGATAGCAAGTAGGTGCTGGTTTCCTTTGCTACCTTTAGAGCAAAGACAGTAATTTGGTAATACTGGATTTTGGGATTTTTTTCATAGGAGTAATTTCTGTTTCCTCAGCTTGTGGTGTATCGCCACCAAGCTAAGCTGATTAAAACAGAGTGCTGGCTGTGCTCTCTTCCAGGATATTTAAGCTCTAATCCATGCCCACAACGAGTCATTTCATGACTGTCTGGTCACAACATGAATCAGGAATTTGTAAAATTGGAAAGCAGGAGTGACTCTATTCAAATCTACTGGAGTGTCTGTTCAAAGCATCTAACTTGGTAATGATGGGTTACATCATAATCTTTGGTGGGGAACAGACTCCGAGAATCTTAAAATTGCAAAGGATCTTTAAGCTAATCAAACACTACGTCTCAACTAGTATGACCGCCCTCCTGCAACCTCACAGGTCCCATTTCCATTCAAGGATTTTTTTTTTTTTTCAGTAACTCTGATGTACCCCAAAGTTGTGTTGGATGCTAGGAATACAAAGGTAAGACATGATTAATCTCTGTCCTTAAAAAACTGACAAACTAGTGTGGAAGACAGCCAAAATACAAATATCTAGAACATTCTAGAAACAGGATGCAGTACAAAGGAGAGGCATTTAAAGCAACGTTATGGCATTTTACCCATCTTGGTGTATCCGGAAGGTTATCATATGTCCAGGGACGGGAAGTCAAGATTTCACAAATTCCGACATTCCAGTGGTAATTAACAGCAGTTTTTAAAACCTGTTTTCTAATAATAAATCAAAATCTGCCTTTGTGTTACTTTTACCCCCTTGGTCCCAAGTCTATCCTCAGGGGTGACACAGAACATGATTAAATCATCACCTCCCTTTTCTTAGTATTCAGAAGGCAAAGATCAGAGAAGGTATTCCAAATCCTTGACTGGAATCGACCTTAAGCTCACTGCTCTGCAGTGTCCAATCTCAAGGGAAGTACACGTGGGAAACTTAAAACTTCCCGTCATGAAGATGCTCGCGTAGCTCCCAAGCCACCACTAGTGGGCGCTCCCGCCCACAAGACGTAAGTCGTATACCTTTGGTGGGTTGGGACAGGAAAAGAGATTGAGTTACAGAGAAAACATACAAACGGCTAACAGGTACATGAAAATCATCAAGGAAATGGAAATCAAAACCACAGCGAGACACGACCTCACACCTGTTCGGATGGCTGTCATCAAAAAGACAAGAAATAACAAGTGTTGGTGAGGGTGTGGAGAAAAAGGAGCCCTTGCGCACTGTTGGTAGAGATGTAAATTGGTGCAGCCACTGTGGAGAACAGCATGGGGGTTCCTCAAACTATTAAAACTAGAACTACCATACGGTCCAGCAATTCCACTTCTGGGTATACATTCCAAGGAAATGAAAACAAGGTCTCAAATATCTGTACTCGTGTTCAATACAGCCTTGTTCACAACAGCCAAGATGTGGAAGCAACCTGAGGGTCCATCTATGGATAAAGGGATAAAGGCACGACACACACACACACACACACACACACACACACACACACACACATATTATTCAGCTATAAAAGAAAAAAAAATGAAATCTTGCCATTTGCAACACCATAGATAGATCTTGAGGGCATTATGCTAAGTGAAATAAGTGAGACAGAGAAAGACAAATACTGTATGATCTCACTCCTACGTGGAATCGAAAAAGAAAATCCTAAGTGATAGAGACAGAATAGAGCGGTGGGGTTATGGGACATGTGGTGATGTTGGTCAACGGGTAGAAACTTCCAGTTATGAGATGAAGATGTTCCAGGGATGCACTGTACAGCACGGGGATGGTCATTCACAACGCTGTCTCATGGACTGCCAAGTTCCTGAGGACGCCAGTCTTCAGTGTTCTCAGCGCAGGAAGAGATGACAAGTATGTGAGGCGACAGAGCATTAGACCGTAACATCGTATGCCTTCAACTTACACAATGTTACATGTCAATTATATTTCAATACAGCTGCAAAACATATACTGGGAAGCACAACTTGTGAGTCCTCCTCGTCTTCCGTCCCCCCGTTTCAATAATCAGATCAACAGGAACTAGATTCCGCCGTGAGACATTTACTGAATTCACAGTCAATACAACACTACAGAGGACGGCCCTGCAGCCTCGCCCCTGTGCTACTCCCACACTTGGCTTGGTAACCCAAAGGCTCCTGGTACAAGGTTTCCATGACTGCAGATGAGGACGTGACGGCGCATCTGTCCTCTGTCCCAGGAGCATCCTGTCGGGTGCTGGATGGTGGCGATGTCGGCACTGGGGCCACGGGCTGAGTATCCTTTCTATTGGCTGTGTGGGCAGAGGGACACTGGAGAAAATGTTGGAAACAATTATCATGCATCAAGGACTGGCCAAACCCTGGCCATCGGGACTCCGACCACAGGGCAGTCCAGGATATTGTATCCTGGACTCCGACCACAGGGCAGTCCAGGATATTGTATCTATGTTCAAGATATATCCAACAGAATCCAATAATGTCCACCCCCTGTAGTGGCGGTGCTCTGGTCCCGTCCACCATCCACCATAACCTCTGGCTGTGAGTGCTGCCCAGACCCCCAGCTGACAACCTAGCTTCAGCGCTGACCTCACATGTCCTCTGGATATAAGTCACATGGCTTTGGTCTCCTGCCCCAAACCCTCTGTATCAGCCCCACTTCACCCAGTCAAAGACTGGGACATCAGGCATTTCCATTTCATATTATTTTGGATGCATTATTATTTTTGAGGATCCAGAAGAGTTTAAACTAACAGCACACCAGTACTTTAGGTCTGTTTGAAGAGCTCTGCTCACGCTACTTCAGAAAGGGCCAGGAATAATTAGTAAGCAAAGGTCCCTGGTTTGAAGGTTGTTAAGACCATACAATTAGCGTACATCACAAACCACGGCACAGGTCCCCTGAGAGTTATTGTCAAACCTCCCTTCTCAGGCCCCTGCATCCCCTCGCGGAGGGGACCACGGACCCGAGAAGATCGCAAGCCCTCAGTTCTACATCTCAGTTGCTATCATACATTGAGTTTGCCCTCCGCTAAAACAGCTTTTGCCATCAGGGCTGCAGGAAATGAGCACAGATTTCATTTTACCTGCTGTGCAATTGCAGAAAAAGCAAGCCTTTACTTTGCCTGGGAGGCTGAGATTTCCTAAGAGTTCTTCCCCAAATTGGATGCTACATAGGACCGATTTTATACATGCCCACCTGTCCACACACCAAGGCCTGATGTACGCTCAGGGTACAAACCCGCCCATTTCCTTTTCCCCGAAAGAAAAGCAACAGGAGTAAATGTGGAATATTCATTTTACTTTGTGGTCTTCAGTTTAAACGTAGATAATTATCCATAAGGAAAAGAATATGCAATTGTGCTTTTACTCATAATCTCCAATGTGCCTCGTGACGAGTGCACTTTTGCTGTACTAAGCTAAACACCTTCCAGGTATTACACAGCAAAGGTAATTCGAGAAACTGAACAGATGCTTTTTTGATCTCTCAGCACCCTGGAGAAAAACCAAGTGCTGCTGAGTGACTGAAGAAAACAAAAATGTATCTTTTACAGACCACACCATATACATACTCATTTCTGCCCTGGTGATGTGGCCAATTAACCCTGGAACACAACCGGCATGTGGTTTTCTTCTACCTTGAGGCTGTCTTTACTATAAAAGGACAAAACTGCTGATTAATGCTAAGTTTCAAGAGACCACATCCTTTCGCGATGAGTTTGCGCCAATAACAGCAAAACTAACAGAAAGCTGCAATTGAAATAAAAGGCAGTGCCTTATTTGTATATTTAAAAAAAAGGATGCTTATTTGACCAGAATACCACTTGCAGGTAGAAAAGACTAAAATTCTGGCCGTGGTGGAAGCAATAGAGCAATAGAGCCTCATCAAGCACCCTCAGGTTCTCGTGGCCTCTCTAGGGAGGCTGGTGGTCAGAATCGGAGCCAGGAAGCCCCCGCACTGGCCACTCACCAGACACAGCATGTGGGATGCCCGCGTGGCTTCTCAGAAACCATCAGGCCGTGGCACAAAACGGCTGCAGGCCGCTGTCCCCTGGCCAGGCCAAGCTGGGGGTACAGCACCACGTCCAGTTGCTAACACACACAGAGGGGTGCATGCGTTCCAGCTCGTGACTGGATGGTAGGCACTGGGTGGCCCACACACTATGGTCCACTGGCTGCCACCTGGGGATGGCCATCACCAGCCGAGAAGGCGATGGCCAGCTTTCCCACAGCAGACGGGCCCAGAGGACAAGCACACGCCCCTAACTGCAGTTCACCTTTGTTGGAGCATCTTCTTACTATCACTTTGGGTGAGGAACTGTGTCCTGATGGCAAAGAGCAGTTTAATATGAAAACTGGTGGGGAGATGAATGTGTTGTCTTAAGCCCTCGTAAAGGTACCGTGTGTGTGTGTGTGTGTGTGTGTGTGTGTGTGTGTGTGTAGTAGCACGTGTGTGTGTGTGTGTGTGTGTGTGTGTTATGGTCACGCTGTCACATTTAAATGCGCCTTGCTGATCGCCATCGTGGTGCTGAAACCACAGGAGATGTTCTTCACCTTTTGGTCTCAGTGGTAACGGGGGACGTGGTCAATCAAACCATCTCACGAGGGAGACCGAGGGAGGAAGGTGGGGCGCTGAGCACAGCGAAGGGTTTACGATGACAAATCACTGCAGTTCTGCAGAGAAAGACCCCAAGGCTTTCGTTGAACGCAGACTCGGTGTGTGTCAGCTGACTGGCACACTTATGGAGAACGCTGATGAACTCGTAGGCTAATCTAAGTAAAGACGTGCAGCCTTTATTTCCTATCTCAGCTCAGCGTCACATTCAAACAGAAACCAACTCCGACATCCAGAGAAGTTTGAGAAATAATTTAATACTTTTTTTCTCCAGGTCCATCAAAAAGGCCAATATTTTCGTCTTTTCTAGCTGCAGGTGGTATTCTGCTCAAATAAGCATCCTTCTGTTATAAAGGTGGTGCACTGCCTTTTATTTCAACAGCAGCTGTATGGGAATGTTAATTTTGCTATTATTGGTGTAAACTCATAAAGGAGAAAAGTTAACCCAATGGGCCACCTGGATTGGGATCTAATTCCTTAGCAACCTAGAAATAAGTAGATGGAAGGGCTTGTGCTACAGATCAAAGGCCCTCGGAGACTAAAAACAAATAGAGTCCCCACACAAATGCCTTTAAACCCCCTCTACCTCCTTATGTTTGATCAACTTGCCATCCCAGTTACTTAACAGGGCCAGGGAAGATGTGTTCTGCATAACCTGTCATGAACCACTGCTTAACCCTTGATGTTCGGAATGTCTAAGGTAAACAGTTTTGGGTTGCAAATTTGCTTAAAATTATACACAACCCCACAGGTATCTGTTTAATCATGTCTCCATGATTTATTACTGTGGAAAGCAAATTTTATACTCATACTGTCAAAATCATAGCTATAGATGCAGATGTGCAGGTTGACTTTGAGGGCGGAACCGGCAATGGCTGGGTATAATTTTGGAGACCTTTGCTGGAACATCACATGCGCAAAATGCCTGTAATGCCTCGGGTTTTTTTTGTTTTTTTTTGTTTTTTTTAATGCCTCGTTTTTTGCTACTTGCTGAAAACTCATAGAAGCAAGTGAAGGATGGGCTACTGCCTCATTTTCAAGACAATATAGTATTGCTGATTTTATGCAAAATTAATTACAGAATTAAAGACTGAGGCATTCTTTGCAGGTGGCTTTATCATTCACCTGCAAAATCATTGTCTCTCCTGTCATTGTCAGCATCCTCAGTTTATCCTCATCATTCCAAACACTTCAGCCACACAGTTAACAAACTGGACTGCAGACATCATCTCATCAGCTTTAGTGCATTCTTCTCCCTTCCTTCTGCTGCGATAAAGGAGAAATCTCCCCTGTTACGCCATCCATCTGTGGTTAATCATACTTGCAAGGGCATGGTCCAAAATCTACAAATGTTTGATCCATAACTAGAGGAGTTCTGAGGGCAAAGGTGACACAGGACGTGGTTGTTTCAGAGCTTTCCTTAATACTTCTGAGGAGACTGAGATGTCTGTTATTTTGGTGCTTCCTCTTTGCAATGAAGATATTCATGGTATACTACTGTATATCATGGGGATCAGACAGGAGTAATGGAAAGACTTCCACTTCTGGCTAAGAAGGAATAACAGGGACTGGATTAACTCTCCCACCTGAAAAAACCATTAAAACAAACAAAATATTGGAAATGGTGATTTTCAGGGTGAACCAGGACATCAGACAATGAAGAACCCTGAGAGACAGGAAACAAGATGAATGCTGTGACTGCCGAAGGCTCTGGAGAGTTTCCAGGAGGCAGTGCAGAGATGGGGAACTGAGGCAGAGCCTCTCAGAGTGCAAGAGATGGACTGAAACTCCGGGGAGACCAATGTGACTGGAGTCAGTGGAAGAGAGTACCAAACAGGGGAAATCTGTGCAGAGGGGGAGCGTCCCAGAGACCTTCCCAGAGCCTGCCTGAGGACCAGCACGCGAGGGTGAGGAAACTCCATGAGGCCAAGGAAAGAATCACCTGAAATAATTAGAGGGATCAGTGTGCCAGGGCTGGCAAGAGTGCCTGTTTCCACCAGCCAGACTGTGACGTGTGGGGCACTGAGTATTCAGAAAGGTCTTGCCTTAGTAATGGGGAATAATTAACCCTAGACTGAGCATTGCTCTGAACCTTCCTGTCAAATCATAAAAGTAAGACCCCAAAGTGGCGAACTGTTTCCAAGTAACCTAACGGAAAACAGTATACCTCAAGAATATTTACAGGAATGCAAAGATATCTAGTATCTAAACACATAAAAACAGAATGTCTAGCATCCAATCGAAAATTTCCTGGCATGCAAAGAAGCAAGAAAAAATAACGCATGACTGAAAAAAAAAATCAATTGAAGCTGACCCAGAACTGATACAGACATTAGGTGTGCTTTTAAATCTCAAATTTTAACTCTCTATTTCCTTCCCAAAGTGTTGTGGTTTTAAGTTTATATATGTCTATGATCCACTTGGAGTTAATATCAGCATGTATGCTTATTTGTATATATTGTTTGTAGGCATGGATCAAAGTTCATTTTTTTAATATGAATATCCAATTGTTCCAGTATCATTGGTTGAAAAGACTACCCTTTTGTTACTGAACTATCTTTGTATCTTTGCCGAAATCAGTTATCCATACATATGTGGGTCTATTCCAATCTATTGATTAACTATCTTAATGCCGATATCACACTCTCTTGATTACTGCAGCTTTATAACACATCTTGAAATCAGGTAGTGTCAGTCCTCCAAGTTTGTTCCTTTTTTCAAAGCAGTTTGGCTATTCTGAGTGTTTTGAATTTCACCGTGAGTTCAGAATCAGCTGGATAATTTTAAAGAAGAAGCCTTTTAGGATTTTGAATGGGATTGTGTTGAATCTATAGATCAACTCGGGGACAGCTGACATGTTAACAATATTGAGTCTTCCAACCTATGAACAATGCATAGCTCTCCATTGATTTCGTTCTTTTATTTCTCTCAAGAATGTTTTTTAGTTTGTTTGTTGCTTTTTGTTTTAGTTTTTGGTTTACTGGTTTTGCACATTTTTTCTCAAATGTATCCCTGAATATGTGATATATCTTTTATTGGAGACTAGTTGATTTACAAGGTGTGCCAGTCTCTGCTGTACAGCAAAGTGACTCAGTTATATACATACATGTATTCTTTTTCCATATTCTTTTCCATTATGGTTTATCAGTGGATATTGAATATAGCTCCCTGTGCTATACATTAGGACCTTGTCTTTTATCCATTCTAACAGTAATAGTTTGCATCTACCAACCCCAAACTCCCACTCCATCCCTCTCCCTCCCCCTGCCCCTTGGCAACCACAAGTTTGTTCTCTATGTCTAAGAGTCTGTTTCTGTTTTGTAGATAGGTTCATTTGTGCCATATTTTAGATTCCACATGTAAGTAATATCATATGGTGTTTGTCTTTCTCTTTCTGACTTACTTCTATGATCTTCTCAAGTTGCATCCATGTTGCTGCATATTTCGTTCTTTTTTATGGCTGAGTAGTATTCCATTGTGCATATGCACCACACCTTCTTTATCCATTCCTCTGTCAGTGGACATTTAGGCTGCTTCCATGTCTTGGCTGTTGTGAGCAGTGCTGCAGTGAACACAGGGGTGCATGTATCTTTTCTAATTAGAGTTTTGTCTCGGTATATTCCCAGGAATGGGATTGCTGGATCATACGGTAGCTCTATTTTTAGTTTTCTGAGGAACCTCCATACTGTTCTCCACAGGGGCTGCACCTACTTATATTCCCACCAGCAGTGCAGGAGGGCTCCCTTTTCTCCACACCCTCTCCAGCATTAATTGTTTGTAGATTTTTTGATGATGGCCATTCTGACCAGTGGTACCTCATTGTAGTTTTGATTTGCATTTCTCTAATGATTAGTGATGTTGAGCATCTTTTCATGTGCCTACTGGCCATGTGTATGTCTTGTTTGGAGACATGTCTATTAAGGTCTTCTGCCCATTTTTCGAGTGGGTTCTTGTTGTTGTTGTTGTTGAATCGTATGAGCTGTTTGTGTATTTTGGAGATTAAGCCCCTGTCTGTCACATCATTTGCAAATATTTTCTCCCATTCCATAGGCTGTCTTTTCATGTTTTTTGTTTGTTTGTTTGTTTATAGTTTCCTTTGCTGTGAAAGAGCTTCTAAGTTTGATTAGGTCCCATTTGTTTATTTTGAATATGTCTTTTTTTTTTTTTTTTTTTTTTTGCAGTACGCAGGCCTCTCAGTGTTGTGGCCTCTCCCGTTACGGAGCACAGGCTCCGGACGTGCAGGCTCAGCGGCCATGGCTCACGGGCCTAGCCGCTCCGCGGCATGTGGGATATTCCCAGACCGGGGCACGAACCCGTGTCCCCTACATCGGCAGGTGGACTCAACCACTGTGCCACCAGGGAAGCCCCGAATATGTCATATTTTTGATGCTACTGTAAATGGTATTGATTTTTATATACATTTTTGATTGTTCATTGCTAATACATAGAGATAGCAGTTAACTTTTTTGGATAATGAACTCTGCTAAACTCAACAAATAGTTCTAGTAGCTCTTTTGTATATTGCATTGGAGTTTTGATCATGTGTCTATGCTTAAAGATGGTTTCACTTCTTCCTAATCTGGGTGCCTTTTGTCTTCTTTTCTTATGGCACTGGTTCAAATCTCTAGTACAATGTTGAACGGAAGTGGTGAGAGTAGACATCTTCATTTTGTTCCTGAACTTGTTCAGTTTCACCATTAACAGTGATGTCAGCTTTAGGTTTTCAGTGCACGTCCTTTATCAGATTGAGGTAGTTCCTTTCCACTCCTAGTTAGCTGCAGGGTTTTCATCCACACTGGATGTTGGATTTTTTTTAAATCACTTTCTACATTTATTGAGATGGTCATTGTGTGTGTATGTAGTCTGACAATATTGTAAATTATGTTGATTGGTTTTCAACTGTTTCTAAACAATCTTACATTGTGGCTTAGTACTGTGACGTAACCTAGCCTGCTCTGGCTGTGTGTGTGTTGTTAAACCATGACAATATTCTGTTCTACTGTGACTCATGTGACTGCATGATAGTTCTTTACTACCAGGGTCACACCTGCGTCTGAGCACTGCCTTCAGAGGTGATTGAATGGAACAGGAGTAAATCTGCTCAGTTATGAAGGGCTCCCTTTCATGGCTGTGTGATTCTGGTTTGTATCCTAGGGTGGTAACCACTGGCATGATTTCTTCATTGCCTCCTTGGGGGAGGAAGGCAATCTTCCCCAGTACTCAGCTGACTATTATGGCTGTTTTTCTTACTGTGTTTTTGTTCTTGGCAGCCATGGTCAGCCCGTGAGAGCTCCTCCTCTTCTCTGGGGTGTATTCAGGGCTCACTTACTCTCTGGTGTATGCACCCTGCTAGGTGTTAGGCTTCTCTCATGAGAGTCTGCTCCATACATTTATGCCACTCACTGGAACTTTCATTTTCCAAAATTGCACTTCCACATGAAGTCGTCTCTAAGCAAGGCTTCTCTCTACATTTTTCACGCAATCTTCCGTGACTGTAAAGATACTCCAAAATGCTGAGCGTGACGTCATAAAATTCAGATGCACAAAAAGTGACCGTGGAAGGTGGCAAAGGGTTACCATTGTGTGGACGTTAATGAAAACTCCCCGCTGGGAAGCCTGGGACACATCACTTCATCCATCTGGTCCTGACTTTTCTGATCCTTAACTCCTTGGCAAATGGGGTATCTTGCAGTCGGGATGAACCTTGAGCTTTCAGAGGTCTCCCAAGTTTCAAATGCCCTATTTCAAGAGAAACCTGCATCTTTGAACCCCAGGGGAGACAAGCTTGTCATTTCAGCCTTCCCTTTATTTAAAAAGGTCATCTAATCTGTGCTAATTCTCCAGTGCACAGCACTTAAGTCAATGCGTCATAGGAAGACCATTAGGTGTAAAGTGATAAATATACTATGTCAACTTTGAAAATTGATTTAGCACTTTTCGCTATAAAAACTTCAGATTTCTCAGGTAAGCAAATAGACGCTTTCGCTTAATTGTTTTACATCATCAGGTATCAGTTCTCATGATGGGGGCCGTGTCATCTACTTAGATGTGAAAGGGAAGGGAGACCAGAAACCCCTCTCTGAATGGTGATTTCTGTTGAGGTTCTAAATTAGCGTGTCAGCCTCCCCCATAAATCCTCAGGGTCGTAGACAACAGAGACCGTCTATTCTTATGTTGGATTGGGAGGTCTATATTATGTAAGCTCTCAAAACTATAAATGTGTATTTGTTCTGTCCACCTAGACCTTCCAACAGCACCACCAGCCTGCCCAGGCCGTCGAAGTCCCTATATGCATCATGGCACCATATGAAGGGGGAAAAACCCAGCAGGTATAGTGTCCCCTGTTTACAGAAAACGTGGTAAGTCCCGTTGGAAAACAGACTCATAATCTGAGGCCCACAGACTCACAACACCCTTGCTTGCTCTCCTGAGGTCCTGATCATTCATTTCTTCCCCCGAATCTTGGTTCCAAACCCTTCTTACACAGTGTGTCAGATATCCAGCCCCATAATTACACTCTGGAAACTGGGCACAGCACAAACTCAGTTCACCTTCCTTGGACTTGTCCGCTGTGCTAAGATTCTGCACGGCACCCACTCCTTCAGTCTCCACCAGTGCTTTTCTAACACAAGTGATGTGCACCCCACCTCCCAGCCCAGGGGACATTTGGCAATGTCTAGAGACATCTTTGGTCACCACAGTTAGGGGTGGGTGCTCCTGGCATCTAGTGGGTGGAGGCCAGGGAGGCTCCTCAGTACCCTACAGTGCACAGATCGTCTCCCACAACAAAGGATAATCTGGTCCAGATATCAGTCATGCCGAGCTTGGGAAACTCTGATCTATCTGACTTGGAAACCAGAGATTCTCCTCCAGGATTGAGCTCTGACCCGTAACTCTATCTACACAACTGGGATGCAGATACCTAAATCTTTCCAGCCTTTCCGCAAGAAACCTGATTACCCTGCCAATGCTCACCAGCTGGAGACTGATTTCATGTTTCTCCTGGTTTTCTGGAAACCCCTTAGTGCCTTCCCTCAGATATCCACGTTGCCCAAACTATGAGTGAGCGTGACACGCTGTGTTAGGATGCCCAGCTTCTCATGCCAGAACCATTCCCAGCAGACTGGCTTCGGCTCATCCTCCCACGCCAGCGCTGCTGCCCTCTCCCCAGTTCCCAGCAGGTCCCCCACCTGAGCTTGCTTCCCTGGGATGCAGCAGTGGCCAGGGGCCAATATCTTACAAAGCCAGTTTCAGACGTCCTTTCAAAGGCTGCCTGCCATCAAGTGAATAAGTAAACCTTTGCTGAAGAACGCACGCGTGTAGGGGTCATCTAATATTTTCACTGATTTCTTTGAGCCTATGCTAAGAGAACTTTTTCACACTTCATTTGCAAAGTGAGAGAATGAGTATCTTCCGAAGGAGGAAAATATATAGCTCCCTTTTTATCCAAAGTGAAATCCATGAACATGTATTACTGAGCAAAGACACCTCAACAGAGACAAGAAGATTCAAATGACTGGCAAGGTACCCCACGCAACTGTAACAGAAAAACCTGGCTTTTTTGCCCTTTCGTCAAATTATTCTGACTAATCACAAGATCCTACAGACATGTGAGTCCTACAGGCTGGAATGAGGTCTCAACTTTTCTAAGGGGTAAGACAGCCACATCAGGACAGAGGATGCTGGAGCAGCTGATCTTTGCAAAGAAGGAAGGAGAGAGAGCTGGGTCAGGCCAGGCGGACAGGAAGAGTGGAACTAGAGAAATAAGCTTCACCAGAGGAAGACAGCAACAGGGTGGTTACTGGTCTTAGTCCTACAGTCATAGTCATGCAGCTGCTGTCGGCCACAAAAGGAAATGAGAAAGAAGGGACACTTGAAATTCGCACACCTGCCAGGCTGGGAAGATCCACAAGCATTGTATTAGTTTGCTCTGGCTGCTGTAACAAAGTAGCACAGACTTGGGGGGTTAAATAATAGATATTTACTGTCTCCAGTCCTGGAGGCTGGAAGTCTGAGACCAAGGTATCAGCAGGGCTGGTTTCTCCTGAGGCTTCTAACCTTGGCATGTAGACGGCTGTCTTCTCCCTGTGTCTCCTCACAGGGTCGTCCCCCTGTGTGTGTCTGTGCCCTAATCTCCTCTTCTTATAAGGACACCAGTCCTATGGGATTAGGGCCCACTCTGATGACCTCATTTTAGCTTCATCTCTTCTTTAAAGACCCCATCTCCAAACACAGTCATATTCTGAGGTTCTGGGGGTTAAGCCTTCAATGTACAGACTGTGCAGGGAGAGTACAAAATTCAGTCTGTATCAACATACTTCTAGTGGTGGCTCCATAGTTTGTTTTGAGGCAAGGGGACACCTGAACAATGACGAATAGAAAAGACACTATATAAGTAGTGGGATCCTCCCAGGCTAGAGGGTGCCCCCCAGGTACACCCTATGAGGGTGGGGAGCTGAATCTGTCAATGCCTCTCACTGAGCACAGGGTGATGCGGGTGGTGGACACTCACTTACTAGTGCTGTCGGTGTCAACTTCCCATTCATTTTCTGCACAAAAAGTTCAAAGTTCTATTTGGAGGATTTTTCTCCATGGTAACCCAAAGAGGTCAGAGTCATGCAACTGTTTAGAGGAGAGGTATCCAAAAGAGAAGAGAATGTCATTTCTACCTTTGCTACCTTCTGTACAAACTTCTAGCTTTAAAATAAGTAAGTCATAGGCACGTAATGCACAGGAAAAAGAGAGAGACAGAGAACGTCATCGCCACCTTTGGTAACTTTTGTACTAACTCTTACTTATACAATAAATAAGTCATGGGGATGTAATGTACAGAAAAGAGAGAGAGAGTCACTTCTAGCCCATAATGTGAAAACATACATCTCTTAGAGATCTGGGGTCTAATTACTGTTGTAGGGTCATGGGGGTACTCCTCATAGATAGTTTCAATTTATGCAAATATACACAGACATACATACATGCGGAATTGTAAAAATTACAGCACTGGCCATGTCCTCACACCCTTTTTTTAATCTTCAGAATCACATTTCTGGACCCAGGCTGTGAAACACAAAATGAAACAGCTCCTGTCCGATGGGTTGGCACTATGCTGCTCATGAAAACGTGTAATGTCCAGCTGGGATTTTCATTTTTTACATCAGCAGGGCTAATTCTCTATTACCAGAGACAGGGTTTTAGTTTTGTTAGGGAGTGAATCCTTTTTCTGATTAGGAAGTTACTAGATGTCAAAATATGATGCTCTCTTGTTGGATTCAAGTAGGTTATGTTTATGGGGGCAAGTATGTCCAACTGAGAGACAACAGCAATTTCATGCTTGGCACGTTACTTTGAAAGTCTGGAATAAGGGAGGTGAACTTCCTTAGGATAAGGTGAACTCACAGTTGAAAAACCACTCTGAGAAATGTTATGATTAAATATACTGAGAACAAAAAACTCTTTGAACACGAACGCCCATAAAACGCACAAAGCCTCCCAAGACATCCTAGTTTTTGGATTCTGTTCAGAGTTCACTGGCATGCAAATTTTTTCACTTCTTTCGATAAAAACTTACACGTATATGAGCAACTGTTTGTAATGACATTTGTAATAAAAACAGTTGTAAGCTCCTGTTTGTAATGACATTTGTAATAAAAATAATTGTAAGCTCCTTTCAAGCAAGGGCTTTATGAATACGTTAAGTGTGGAATGAATGCATAAAAATGCAAATAATGCATTGTGAAACGAGGCTGGCATGAAATGTCAAATATAACCACATTCGTGCATACCGGTTAAAGAACTAGTGCTTTAATGTTAAATGTTAGAAAAATCAAGTGAGTCCATTTTAAAGTTAGGGAAGACACATAGGATTCCTGAATTGTTCTCGGTTTAAACCTAATATTTATTTTGTTTTAAAAATCCTTAGAACCTTAAAATGCATATGGCTAAGTGAAAGAAGCCAGTGTGGAAAGGCACCACACGGTGTGATTCAACTAGATGACCTTCTAGAAAAGCCAAAACTATGGAAAGAGTAAAACAAAAATCAGTGATTGCCAGGGGTTAAATGGGGAGGAGGAGTGAGTAGGCAGAGCACAGAGGACTTTTATGGCAGTGAAGCTATTCTGTCGATCCTGTAATGATGGACACATGCCACTGTACGTTTGCCCAAACCCACAGAACATACCACACCAAGAGTGAGCCCTGATGTAAACTGGGGGCTTTAGTGAATTATAAGGTAATGATATTGGCTCACCAATTGTAACAAACACACCACACTAAAGCCAGATGTTAATGACAGGGAAAACTGGGAGGGGGACATCTATGGGAACTTTCTGGACTTTCACTCAAGTCTTCTATAAACCTAAAACTCTCCAAAAAAGTCTATTAATTTTTTAAAATCCTCTCCCATTTTTGGCTTTCCTGCTCAGCAGCCTGTGCCCCTGCATCCTCAGTGGGCTGCACTGAGCAAATGCTTGGAAGTGCTCCATACCCACTCTCACAAATGACACTGGGCATCCTGCCCCAGACACCTCGGAGTTTGTCCAAGGGCAATTATGTCACTTGACCAGAACTTTAAAATGAGGTTCAAGTGGTCAGATGGAGAATGGTGCCGAAATTATCGGGTGACCAGAATCCTACAAGCAGGTCAATCTTCCTAATAATTGGAACTTATCCACCAGCCGCTGAAAACACATTCCCAGGTTCTTCCTCGCCTGGCACGTAAGAGCTGAGCTCTGTGCCATGACAACTGGCCGCAGCCAGCTCGTCCGTTCTCACGCTTCCTCAGTGCCCCGTTCTCACAGACGACCGCCCTTACGGGCTCTGACACGGTCCTGTCCCTTCCCTCCTGCGTGTTGCCCTTCACCCCGGCTCCGGCAGCATGTGACCTGTCCTCACTGCCTCTCCACGCCCTGTGTCTCCGGAGACCCCGCTCAGATCCTGCTTCTTCAAGGAGCCTTCCACGCCCACCCAAGTTCATCCTTCTGACCCCACCCTGTTCTGCAGAAGGCCCTGCACTTCCTTTGGGGTTTGCACACACCTCGCCATCACACCCTGCCTCTTCCTGATGGGACTCTGGCTTATATCCTACAGAGCTGCTTAATGCTCCCTGTTCGTGCCTCGGACCAAGAAGAAAGTAAGTTCCTGACTAAGGGACCTTTCCTGAGCTGTTACTGAGAATTCCTGAATGTCCACCCTTCGTACAGGAGTTGCCTAAGTAACATTGGTGATTTTTAGTGTACTGAAATACAGTCTACCGAAACATTCTACGGGATATATATTTGGTCAAGAATGGATAAAAAGTATTCTTATTTTGAGGTAATACACATAGTCTGCAAAAATTAGGTTGACTGTTGTCGTCAGCCATTTATGCAGTTATTTTATGAGATGAACAAGCATGGAATAGCAGTTTGAATTACTGGGTTTTCCTTAAAATGAAAGAATGTGAGTCTACTTCTAGTTCTTCTGGTGGTTACCTGCCCCCACTTAAGTGTATTTGTCACTCTTTTACTTGTTATGAATTTAAAAACAGTGTCTATTGAACGCCTGGAATTAAACATGAGAAAAATCAGCATGCTCTTCCTCGCACTTCCACGTTCAACTGCATTTCCTCGGATGATGTTTTTATTAGTTAAGTCATCATCTCTACATTGTCATGGTTGATAGCATTTATTTTCTTCTCTGTGACCCTGATTTCCACAGGTTTCACCTTAGTTTTACACTTAAACACATCTTTTAAGTTTACAATGAATCTCTCAGACACGGCTTCTCTTGGTTGGTAAGAATTCAACCTCTTTCTGTTTGTTTTCTTCATGAACCTATATTCCCTGCAGTGGTGTCTGTTTGGACATATCTACTTGTATCTTTTAAAAGGTATGGACAGTTTTGGTTGCATTCTGGGACATACAGTCTTTCCTTCAGGTCTTTTTATATATTGTTCCACGTTCTTCAAGCATTTCCTGTCTGACATGGAGAAATCTTAGCTTCCCAGATTTTTTTTTTTCTGAATATCTGTAGAATTTTTTCCATAACTTAAAATCGCAGTAATTTGCTAGACTATTTCTTTGTGAATTAATCTATGTAAACAGTGCCTTCGGTTTCACTGTGCTATTTCTGTCTCCAGGTTCAAATTTCCCTGTATTTCAGAACGTTAACCGTGAATGCACCTTTGACTATTTTGTTCCTGTTCGTTCACTGTTAATGTTGGCCGGGCACCAGTTTAAAGGTGGTCCAGCTCTTCTCTCTGCCTCTCCTACTCACTTTTCATTCTCGTTTCTTTCCGAGGCTGCCCGCCTACTTCTCATTCCCATCTAATGTATTATCAGCTCCTCCTTCAACCCTTATATCTCTTCTTGAAATTCTCATTTCAGAGAAACACTATTTTCCTTAATTGCTTTGATTTCTCGGACGTCTCTTTGTTCATGGGCTTTGTTGGCTGTGGTATGTGCCTTTATCCATCATGTCCTGTTCTTTTTTTTTTTCCTTGCAGCATCTCTTCAAAGGCCTCCGGCCAGCTACCAGCTTTTAAAATCATATTATTTCTCATGTTTGAAGGAGACATCTATGAGGGCCAGGCACTAGACTGAGCAATACCTGGGGGAATGGGCAGAAGGGTGAGCTAGGTAGGGTGATGGGCCGCTTGAGTTTCCGGCTGTGGCTCCAGGGGTTTTCCTAACTGCACCAGGCCAGTGGGTGAGTGCTGACAGCAAGCTGTCTGGGCTCAGCCTGAGGCTGTGCATTTTGCAGAATGTGTCACAGTGCTTATCTCACCTTGACCTTACTATCTTCACCAGGTAAGGATGAGCAGTTGCTCGGCTAGGTGACCTCTTGACTTCTCCACTTTGCCAAACCCACGGTCTACTTTGAGCAAAGGTGGCCTGTTGGCTTTTTTCTTACGAACTCTTCGCCCACCCCCATCCTATGCCAGGATGGAAGCATGACATAGGGAGGCTTCCAAAACCGGCCCGAGCACCTTGACCCTACTCTTCTAAGCAAGGGGTCATTGCTTTTCCTTTTAACGTGCGTTGCCCACTTTGGGTAACTCTTGAGTTCTGCCGTTTCTGCCCGAGTCACGCAGAAAAAGACGGCTTGTCTTGGTGTCCCCATCACCTTCATCCAATTCTCATGCATTTGGCCATCTTTCTGCATGTACTGTGATCCAGAAGATGCCTAGTTTCATCAAATATAAAATTTTTTTTGTTTCTTATTCTCTTGGTTGTGTTGGGTTGGTTTCATAGAAGAAATGGGATAGAAATATGTTTATGCA
Source organism: Monodon monoceros (assembly GCF_005190385.1). NCBI lineage: Eukaryota > Metazoa > Chordata > Mammalia > Artiodactyla > Monodontidae > Monodon > Monodon monoceros. Next base: position 6,128,580 of record NW_021703779.1, on the reverse strand, counting down.
ACAATTTGAAATTGAAAGAGTAATTCCTTCCTTTAGAGCCACCTCTTATTTTTCTCCCCAGTGAATTTTATACCATAAGGGAGGGGGGGACTTGAATGTCTAACATACTTATATTCAAAATGTCACATCTCTTCTGCACAGGTCTGCCTGTCTCTGTCTCTCTCTCATACACACAGAACATTCTATGAGGATATGATGGCACTTTTTAATGCTATATGTGGACAGTCTGTGTAAAAATACTACTTACTAAATAAGGATGAATGGAGAATTTAATTCCTTATGGAGAATTTAAATTCTATCAGAGGAATGGTATGTAGCCATAGTAATTTTTTTCTTTAATTCAAAACAATTAGGTTGCATAGGTAGATACCCACAGTCAATTTTCTCTGAACTATTTTGATTGAAATGTACCAAAGAAAAGATAGACAGAAAGATAGGTAGATGATGGAAACACGGGTGGATGACAGATGGATCGATCGATCGATCTCGGTATGTAGATGTATGTATAATAGTTATTCCTGTTCCTACGATCATTTCTATTTTCTCCTTTTCCTTCCAATTTCCTCCGTAGAAGGCACCTTCTCTGTCTGAGCTCAACATGCTCTTGCGCAAAAGTCTGTAGGCCCAGATTAGCACAGCAGGTATTTACATGAACAGCAGGGAAGGATCATCTGGGGCGTGTGACTTAAGTTGGCAACAGGAGAAGGGTTCCGATTTGTTGTATAAATCATCCTCAGAGCCCCCAAGAGTGCCACACGCAGGCACTTCTTTTCATTTTCAGGGTTTAAGATCACCTTTTAAACACAGTTAAAACGAGGCAAAGTGTGTAGGTTTCTGAAAAGAGGTTAAAGAGAGATGGTTTTGATGCCTCTTGCTTGTAGTAGCTGTGACTTATTTCAACAAAATAAAAGGTTTAGAAGGAGAGAGGGTTACTCTCGCTCAGTGGGTAGGGAAAACATTCAACACTGAAAAATACACCAGTATAAATCTCAAAATTCATACCACTATGGTTGGGTGGAAATTAATAGATATCATTTAGTAACTTTATATTATCATGGATTTGTAGTGAACTAAAACAGGGCAACTTTAGGGGAAAAAGTCATACACTTAAGGGAGAAATAAACCCTATGTTTAACTCTGAGCTCCATATATCCCCTAAGGATGGATATTGTTTTCTCCCCTGACTGCCGTTTCTTTCTTAATGCAGAAAGGTTTCTTTTGAATATTTCACAACAGACATTTTTTTTAAGGATGGCACATTTGAGTCAGCCATCACCACGGCTTATTTGAGAATTAATCTGATACTTCTAAGTTTATTTTGGAACTTTCTTAAAATAGTGTGTAACAATGTTAGTTTGGAAACGACTATCCAGTGGTGAGTTCAAACAGTTTATGAGTGCTGTTGTGGGTAAGTGTATACATTGGGGGTATAATATTGGCATTCTCCTGGGAAAACTCTGAGTCTGGTAAGTGGAGAAAATGGTGCAGAATGATGTTTGTTTTCTAAAGTTTCTGCAAGCCACCATCCAATTTGGATTACGATTCGGAAGACTAGCCATTCCATCCTAAAAGGTGTATGTCAATTTCTTTCTGTGCGCTCACCCACTCCAAACCTCAAGGTAAGGAGAGCGGGTGAGACACAGCAAAGAACATCACACAGACATCTACCATTTTATCCAAAAAAGCCCGAGCACTCAGCATGGAGGAAATCTCAGGACACTGAACTGTCCGCCCTCTGGGTTGCATTCCCACCGAAGACATCAGTCTGGAGACAGAGTCTTTTATGAAGTAGGGCTGCAGAACCAGCCCCATCTCTACTGCCCCAGGAAAAGTGGTCCAGCATGGCGTCATCCTCATCTTCAGACCCCAGACATGAGCATCTGTGCCATCCTGGAGCTTGGAGTGTTCCCTAGGAGGTGGCTTAGGGCACAATGCCCCAGCCCAACCTTCGCCCACCGCTGAGAAGAGCCAGCTGAATGCTGCTACTGTAGGGGTGGACACAGAAGGACACGCTGCCATGGAGAAAGATCCCCACAAAAGGGTTAAAAAAAAAGATGAGGGTGATGTGCTTCCCTGCACTCTCCTGGAGAGCCCAGGGCACCTCATTTTACAACCTGATCTTGCTGCCTTTGTGCTGCCCACGGTGGCGGCAGGCTCGCTTCCGGCACCCGATAACTAAATAAAAGGAGCTGGCACTCGGGGAGGCCATGAATGCCCACGGTCAGCCGCCAACCTCTCCAAGGTCCCACGAAGTCCCCACTCAGACCTCCTTCCTCTGCTGCCGTGCCTCCTATTCAAAAGCCTTCACTGTCATTAACCCGCCTCTTCTTTCCTTGCATCGACATGTGATTCCCGCTGATGAGCGGTTCTCAGCTAAAAATGAGCAGGAAGCGCTCTGGTTAAAGAGGTTAAGAGCGGAAGTCGCGTTCCCCAGGGCATTTGCGTTTTTACAAGGGGGATTCATGGACATACGTGGCAACATCACCATGGAGTTCTGTGCAGAGAGACAGAGCAGGAATGAGCCGGGTTCAGTGCAGTGAGTGAGATTTGGGGTCAGAAGTATTTGTCGGGGGCTTAAAGCATACACGCACGTGGCTGCTTCCTCGGCTGTAAAAAGACGTCTGTTTTGATGAGCACGATGTGAAGAGCTAGGGAGGACGGAGGTCTGAGAGACCTTTAGCTACTTGGCTGTGCTGGATTTGCAGGATTAAATGCACTTTCGGGGTAAATGCCAAAACACTTCATGAATTCTTTCCTCTGTGCTTGCCCTCCACCCGGCCGGACTCTCAGCCTGTTCTGTCCTTCCCCTTCTCTCTGGGGTCTCAGGTTTTGAAAGAGAAATTTCAACTCTGTCCACCAACCAGGATTCCTCGTTCCCTTCAGGATCAAGATAAAATTACTTCACAGAACTCTACCATCTGGAGTTCTGAAGCATGTCCTTCTCTAACCACTTTGAATTGTTCAGTCCACAGAAAACTCCAACAAAGACGAGAGACTCCCTCCTGGATCCTTTTTGCCCTGGAGAGACCACCCTGTCTTTGCTCTCCTGATCAGTAAAACTTCTCAGGAATCTTCTCCACTCATGGTGCCAAGCCCTTCACCTTCATCTTCTCCAGTCTGTCCTTGGTCCCCAGATCTGATCCTGTCCAACCTCAGGTAACTAGACCTTATGTCCACTTCTCTGCCCCGATCGTCCTTGGTCTCTTGGCAGCATGTGAAGGTGGACTTTCAACTTTTATGAAGTTCCAATCACTTCCCTTTGACCTGTTTTCACTGGACACCTTCTTGTGTTAGGACCCAGATTTTCCTAAAGCTATGCATTTTCCTCAAAGCCAAGCTTTGGTTCATCTTGACAAACTATCACCAGAAATAGACTATAAACCATGAAGTGATTTGAACTCCTTCTCTTTTACTTTGTCTCTTCTGTTGGTTCTTCTCACCAACATCACTTATTGCTATGTAGGCGAATGCTATCAATATTTTATTTTTAAAGATATTTTTTAAGTCTTTATTGAAATTGTTACACTATTGCTTCTGTTTTTTGATTTGGTTTTTTGGCCACAAGGCATGTGGGATCTTAGCTCCCTGATCAGGGATCGAACCCACACCCCCTGCGTTAAAAGGCGAAGTCTTAACCGCTGGACCGCCAGGGAAGTCCCTATCAATATTTTTAAATGCACATATTTTACATTAGAAAATGGACTGAGTTCATCGATTCATTTGGCATACTCTAAATCCCCAGTTGAGATCTTTAGCCATCTCCTGTCCAAATTACCTAACTTGCTACAAATACAGGAAGCTCCTTTTATGCGAGCTAATTAGAGGAACGCGTATGGGTGTTGGTAAAAGGTACGGATAACACTGGAATCTGGGATTTTATCGTAGAGCCAACTTCCACAAAGCCCTTCTCTTTTGATGCCTTCTGTAGTTTCCTCCTTTTGACTATTATGACTAGTGCTACAATGAACATCTGTGTATAAGTTTCTGGGTAGGCATACTTTTTCATTTCTCTTGAATACTCAGCTAAGAGTGGAAATACTGGGTACTGTATGGTCAACCTATATTTTGCTTTTTAAGAAACTGGCCAAGCTAACTTTCACTGCCTCCTGACTCAAGCGTAAATGCCGCTTCTGTCGCAAGGCCCCCTCCTTGACCCTACGAGACCCAACTTAAATTAAATGCCCACTGCTGTTCTCCCTCAGACACTGTTCTTCTACCTCACAGCCGTTGATAGCAATTTGCAATTGAATCTTCCTGTGTGTGGTTCCTTGCCATGTCTCCCACACTAAATTACACATTGCCTGGGGGTCAGAGCATGCCCATCTGGTTTACCATCACTAGGAAACAAAAGAGTCACTGTTTTGTTTTGGGTGACCCTAGTTATCCACCCCCACTAGAGGCACTGGGTACCACTAGTTATCCACTCCCCCTACCCCCCAGAAATCTTGGGATATGCTTTGAGCTACTCCTTCCAAAGAGCTCTGGCCAGAGAAAGGCAGGTGAGTGTTCATAGCTAACAGGAGGGAGTGGACAGCACGCGGATCTGCAGGGACTGTCACAAGACCAGAGCTGCCTATCTGAGACCTTCATCAGGACTCGGGGGTCAATGCTGCCAACAGGCTCAAGGCTGACTTCCACCATCCTGGAACTCAGGAGGCAAGTTCTCACTGGATGCTGTCGGGGTGGCAGGCGTGGGAATGGGGTGTATGGACAATTACACAGTCAATTACAGTTTGGAGGGAAATAATCAAGGTCCAGAAATGAAAGAAGTCGTCTCAGGGAAAGGAATGATAGATGGAAAGCCTCAGATCCTAATCCTTGAGAGGACTTTAAAAACCTACCCTAATAATACGCAGATGCTCTTCTGAAGGGACCGTGAGCCTCGGGATAGGATGACTATCCTTGAAAACACATGCAGATGATCGCCGCCTTAGATCCGGCCTTGAACCGGCTCATGACTTGTCTCATCGACATGACTGTGCATTAGTAAGGAAATGAGCAGAGCATAAACAGCTCATCACTGGGCCTGATGAGTGCTTGCCAAGAGAGAGCACTCAAGAATGACATTTCAGTGTTTTCTTTTCCGAAGGTAGCTTGAGAATACTGGCAACCCCAGTAATGAGGAAGCTGTCTCAGGCACAGATAAGAGGTAGCATTCAAAGGGCTTCATATTTTCCCACTTAGTGGGCATCTCAAACTTGTTTAAGGAAAATATTCTTCTTGATAAAAATGGATGGTGCGGCTAAGGCTGGAGGGTGTTCTGTGGGCTGCCTTAAACAGCGTGGGTCCATGTTCAAATGCAGAGCTGCCTGGGCCCAGGCGGGACCCGTACGAGGCAGGTCTGCACCTGGAGAGTGGTGATGGGACACCAAACATTCCTGACACTTTAATTAATAAAAGTCTTCTTTCTTCCCCTGTGGTTAAAGGCAGCAGTGCTGGGAATGATGAAGTCTCCCGGAGTGTGCCGTGAGGATAACTTGTACCTTTAACCCTCAGCTCCACCCCTGGCCTCACAAGTTATGCGACGTAATCGTGCCTCAGGTTCCCCGGAGACTTAGAGGGGATGCAGAAAGGACTCTCAGCCACTACAAGGAGTGGATTCAGACACAAAGAGCAAAAGCAAAGGCGCAGGGATGTGCGTTCATAAAGTGCCTAGCAGCTCATGATCAGCACCCGACACGTTACATGACCTACTTATGCAGAAATATGGAGTCTTTTGCAATTTTCAAGTGATCAGCATATGTGAGTACTCTGTACTAATTGAAAGTGTTTTCCACGAGCTTTTCATGTTTCGGCAACTGTGTGTCCGTCTGCCTTCCTTCTGTAAGCACGCACTTTCCCACGGGCAGGCAAGCTGAGCTCGGCGCTTCTTGGTTCTGCCTGCACAGAAGGCACAGAGCATGCGCCCTGGGCAGAGGTGAGGAGGGGGTTCCCTCCAGGGACCTGGTTCTGCTGGTGTTCCATCCGGGTCCTCTGCTGATCCCCTGCTTCTTAGGTCCCGTGGTTCTGGGGATTTGTGACTTCTGCTGTACTTGATTCCAGGGGGTCAATCTCCCCCTGGATGATATCAGTGTGCCTAGCTTCCAGTCTAATGGAGAAATCTTAATCCTTTTTAGGTGGAGAAATCTTAATCCTTTTTAGGTGCGTGTACCCTGCCTCCAAGTCATTCCTGTGGCCCAGCCGGCACTGGCTTCTCGCCTGTCCTGACGACCACGCAAGCTCCCCAGGTCCTGAGCCCTCGCTTCTGGTGATGCAGCTCCCGCCTGGGCATGACTCACTGATTACAGGGACTGCTAAGACTTCTCCTTTTCGTTGGATTAGATGGAGAGGACCCAAAGAGGTGAGCCTGGGAATATGGGAAGAGATAATGGCCGAGGAGTTCAGGGAAACATAAAGCAAAGCACAGACTCAGGGAGAGGTACAAAGTCCAAACAAGATCAAAACAAAGGAAGCCATTCCTCAGAAGACTAAAGACCAAGGACAAACCCTTAACAGCAGCTAGAGAAAAGAGGCAGATCACCTTCAAGAGTAGGAACAATAGCTGGTTGTTTAGTCAAAGCTATGAAACTCAGGTAACAAGGAAATCATATCTTTAAAGGGTGAAACAAAATTAATCTCAAACCAGAATCCAGGATCCAGTGAAGACATCCTTAAAAAGAGTGGTGAAATAGACACGTTCAGAGAAACAGTTGAGAGAATTTGACATCATGAGACTCATATGTAAACATTAAATGGCATTATTCATTGACTAGAATTTCTAGAAGGATGATACGAAAGCTTATTGATAGTAGGAATCCTTTTGGTTCCTGACTTTTAAACGGAATGCCTATTTTACCACCAATTAGAGCACTGACTTGGCTTACAGAGAAATAGGTATTCTTTATAATAAATATCTAGCCTCATCTGATTAAGACCTTGAATATGAAATGTATGCCAATTCTTTCCTAAAGTGGATTTTGAAAACATAGCACTTTAAGTGACTCTGCACAATATATGAATACCCATCCCTCTGACGAGGTTTTCAATAAGCAAATGTATACTACGGCATGTTTCCCAAGGTCTCATGTTTATTAGAAGAGATGTAAAATGACGTCATTTGCAGCAACACGGATGAACCTAGAGATTATCATACTAAGTGAAGTAAGTCAGACAGAGAAAGACAGATACAGTATGATATCACTTATGTGTGGGATCTAAAAAAATGATATTGTACAAATGAACTTACTTACAAAACAAATATACTCACAGACACAGAAAACAAACTTATGGTTACCAAAGGGGAAAGGCAGTGGGAGGGATAAAATTAGGAGTCTGGAATTAACATATACACACTAACATATATAAAATAGATAACCAACAAGGACCTACTGTCTAGCACAGGGAGCTATACTCGATATTTTGTAACAACCTATAAGGGAAAAGAATCTGCAAAAAGTACATATATACATATAACTGAATCACTTTGCTGTACACCTGAAACTAACACAACACTGTAAATCAACTATACTTCAATTTAAAAAAAGAGAGATGAGAGAATATTACGATTCTTAAATACTCCTTTATACAGTAATTTTCATCCCCTAGAGAAACACATGGTTAACATATTGGTAAAACCTGAAAACATTTTAATGTAAAAATACTCATTTTCACATACAGTGTTGTAGAAAGCCACGTGGAACTTGGGAAGCATTGCCATTTGCAGTCAACAAAAGCAACACTGTAATACCATGCCTTAACACCAAGCGGGCGGCTTCAGAGTCTCTAAACAGCTCTGTGACAGGCACCCAGCACGGTACGGGGGCCCATCCTGCCCCTTGTCAAACAGGCTTGATGCTAACCTGGTACTGAAAAAAGATCTGGAAGCAACTCAAATATTTTTATGACTGAAGTGCAACAAGATAAATACCCTGAGATGTGTTCCTATCCAGCTTTACATGACTATGGAGCCTGGCATATAGTAAGGAAATAACAACGCTGAATTAGTTCAATCTGGATGACAGTTTTTCTGATGAAGATACTTGCAAGCAAGAGAAATATCCAACGACTAACGAAGGTGACAGAAAGCAAGTACTCCACTGTACAAGATACGATCTGTTAAAGAGAATCACGAGAAACCAGAACATTTTGAGGCATCCTGAAAATCTGCTTTCAGTGTGAGCTGCTCAGACAACAAATATCCTTGGTAAACCAAATATCTCCAACCAACAAAAACTAGTGGAGCATGCCACATGGACTCTGACATAGGAGTAACTGTAGCTGCCGTTTTATAAATCTTCCACGATGTGCTAAGGATTCTCATCCCATGTGTGACCTCAATCAATTCTTTACACCAACACTGCAAAGTATTCAGTAACCCCATTTCACAGCTAAGGCATCTGAGGTGGAAAGGGGCAAAATAAAGTGACACTACTAGTCAGTAGCAGAGCTTCGATGTGAATTGAAGTTGGCCTAGTTTGAAACCCCTTGCTCTTTAATTCTCATTTTCCCTTTACAGAAGATGATGATGGTGGTGATAATAATAATAATAACAGAAATAATTCTAAAGACTGTTGGTGCTAGACTTAGGTCAGAAAGCCTTTCTATAAGGCCAGGGAGGTTTGAGCTTTATCCTGTGGAATAGTAGAGTGTAGACAGTACACGATGTTAAGCAGAGGAATTAACACCAATAGGCAAAAACTCATTATTCTTTGTTATAGAACTTGTTATCGTGTGCAAGCTTGTTTTTAAAATGTGGAAACAGCATTCAAAGCATGCCAAATTCAGCATCAAACCGTCGATGATATTCAAAGGTATGTGCACTGAGGTTTCTAAACACTGACTACCGTGGCAGAGCAGAAGTAATTCCTATTTCTTAGTAAGTCAATTGTCTTAAGCGTTATGTGGGTGTCTTCCAGACCTTTTCTCTTTTCTATAAATCACTGAGCTCTAACTGAAGACTTATTAGGTGGAAAAACTCTAATAAGTAGTAATTAGTACATTCTTAAAAGTGTTCACATGTTTCATTTAAGTGGGATGAAGAAGAGAATGACCGTGTCATCTCTCGGTGGCTATCATCAGTGCCGAAAATCCTTCTGAAGGACAGGTAACATATGAGCAAAACGGTGCAACTCAGGGCACAAAATGGCGTAACTTCTATTAATCCCTGAAGGTCCTAATGGAACACACTTTAAATGAGCTAAGAAAGTAAGACAACTACTCTTTAAACTTTCTTGGCAGCAGTCATTCTGGTCTAACTTTTCATTATTATACCTCTATGAAATTGATGGATTATTCAGTGGAAAAACACCACTGAAATGTTGCATTGCTTCAATTGCTTCAATCAGACTCACGTAGAAAAATAAGAAAGAATATGTGGGCTTTGACCACACATCCGTATTCCTCTTTCGTACAAAAAAGTACAAGGTGTTTGTCTGCAGAGTTGGCTAAAACCACAAAAACACCACCACCACATTTAAGACCACATTCACCCTAGAGAAAAACTGACCCTGATCTACATCATTAAGAGGCATTAAACCTGTTTGTCTTATTCATGCAAAATGGCTTAATGATTAGAAAACAGCAACACAAATATTTTGGAAGAATGAGATACCAAATCACGTACGTGACCATTTCACTGAGAGCCTTTCTTTGCTGTACGCAAAGACAGCATGGTTCACCTAAAATATGTAAATGCCTACTATATATAAAATAGATAACCAACAAGGACCTACTGTACAGCACAGGGAACTATACTCAATAATCTGTAATGACCTATAATGGAAAAGAATCTGAAAAGGAATATATATATATATAAAATCAAATCCCTTTGCTGTACATCTGAAACCAATGCAACATTGTAAATCAACTACATTTCAATAAAATTTTTCTTAAATATGTAAATGCCACTTTACCATGTGAGCACTGTTTGGGTTAAGAGAAAAGAAAGTCAATCATGTATGTTTTGCATTTATGTTTTACATTTTGTTAGATGATAATTTTTTTAAAAAAAAGGTAAAATCATACTCCCATACAAATAAAACATGAACAAGTAAGTGTCAAAACTTTTATTCAATTGAACACACTGGTGAGGGAACAGTAAGATGTTACAACTGATTCCAAGGAGAATTCAAAGAACAGACACGTATACAGCAATCAAGAATGTTGAAATGAATTTGCTGAAATGATGTAAAATTGGTCAACAGCCAGAGACAACCATGCACAGATAATCATTCCCCCTGACAATCACAAACATCACTATCACCTTTCTAAGACTCACAGAATTGAAAATTAGCTCAAGGACAATCAAGAACAGAGAACACCGGGGCAGGCCAGAGGTGGGGTGTCCACCAGTGGAAACACCCTGTGATTGTATTGTTCCCATTTTCAATGCGTCTCACTATATTCCCATCACAAAAGGCTGAGTAAATCTACTAAAAGCAGTTAATCACCAAAGTGTAATGTCCAATAAATTGTTCCAAAAATGGGCTACGGCTCTCGGTGGTACCAAGGATGCACTCTGAAATCCAATTCTATCTGCATCAAAGAATGCATTAAAAAAATAAATGTTCTTAAAGGAAATGATTTCTCTGAGGCAGAAAACATTCTCAAACGTGGATATGCACCGTGATATAAGATGTAGGCTACCATTATGTTCACACTGAAAGGAAACAACGGAAGATACAGTTCACAGTCAGTCTCTCAGTAGAGGTCCACAGAGATTCAAGGGCACATAAGGAATGTCAACATTTGCTGATAAAGAGAATGATTTATGAAAACCTCATCCTTCATGCAGATTCCCACTCAGATTACAAACCAAACAGAATTACCATCACCACCTCACTTTTATTAGTTGCTAGCACATGTTAAGATGAAACACTGAGGAGACTGACACAGTACACAATGTACATAACTATAATAAATATGTACATACACATATATACATAAAAGCATATACATATATGTATACATATTTTACATTTTCCAGCCAGGGTTGAGAACAACGAAGAAGAAAAAGAAACGAACCCAAATTATTCAAATACTAAACATGACTATTCAAGCGACAATTTCCATCTGTGTTCTGGGCTGTCCCTTTTTTGCTTTCTGTCTGTCACGTTACAGTTCATTGACCCTTTAGAGAGTGTGGGCTAGGCCCTCGTGGGATGAGAAGGCTTCACAGGCTGAAGGACTGTTCACGTGGAGGTCTGGGAGCTGGGCTTTCCTCTGCCCTTCTCCTGGGCAGCGTGGGTCACACGTGTGGGCGCAGGAGCCTCTCACTCGTAGGGCGGCAGACCGAACAGCTCGGGCTGGAAGTCCTGCAGGGAATCCAGCACGAGGGTGGCCTTTGTGGTCAGGTCTCGGTTTAAGTTTCCGTCAGGAACCATGACCACCTGCATCCCAGCTGCGAGGGCGGCCTCCACCCCATTGGGAGCATCTTCAAAGACCAGGCACTGTGGGGTGAGGAAGAAAGAGAGGGTTGAGACGGCCTTCTCTGTAACCACACGTCTAGACTGGGCTTTCACTGCCCGCACCACTGTCAGCTGAGTCAGCTCGGTGTTCTGCGTGACACAGAAACGGAGTGGAGGCTGTCCGGTTTATGGTCTGTGGGGAGGAGAGGGCGCTGGCCCTTCTGCGGCCCGAGTGCGTCCCACCACGTCACTTTACGGGGGAGGGGTCCATCTTGGCCCCAAAGTGCTACCGAAATGTGGCACAGCTGAGTGGAAAGACTGGATTCTCGGTTTACAAATTTATTTTAATTGAATCATAAGAATCTGTTCAATTGATAATTGACCATGCTGAGCATGAGAGGAAGTTGTGAAAAGTAAGAAAAAATATGCTTTTTAGGTGTAAAGTGACTTCAGAGCTGGCAATGTTTCAAGTACTGCAGTTTGGAAATTAAACCGTTAGGATGTTTTGGTGAAAAACTCAGCCCCTGGGGGTACCCGTCACGCACCAAAAATCTCCCAAACACAAAGATTGAGTACAAGGTGCGGTACCTGTTTCAGCTTATTCAGACACCACCACTAAACGGGAGTGTCTGTGGCCCCGTTCGCGTCAGGAAGCTCCTCAACGTGCCATCCTGTGACCATCGTTACTGCGAGTTTCACGTCAGGACTCGCTCCAAATGCGAGGCAGAAGTCTACCCAGCGGTGAACGGGTGTGTCACCTTTTTATCACCTTCCCTCCGAGGAGAGCACCCACTGAGAAAGCTTCCCTTGGCTCCTGGAATCCCACACTGAATGTGAAAGCAGCTTTAGTCTTTTCCATTAAGATTCTGTAGGGGCCGGACATGTATAAAGAGGGCTCCTCCCGGCACCTCTGAGATGCTCTCCTGTGCCCCTTCTTCTCCACGAGTGCCCGAAGATGCCCGGGGGTGGCCCAGGTTGGACTCTGACAGTCTCCCCCTCACGTCCTCCCAGCCCCCGGCCCCCCTGCCATTGATCACAACGACGGCCCCCAACCCCACCTCATAGGTCGCTGCGGTCCCAGCCGCATGTGCTGGTGACCTGGAAACGGCTCCTGGGCACCAGCTGCCAGGTGCAGCCTGACACTAGAAGGTCTGCATCCTCTGATGTCTTTAAGTCAGTGGAAAACGCACAACACACACAAACACATACACACGCTCTCACACTCTTACTGCTGGTCTGCTCTGGAACAGGTTCACTGACTTTTTTTCTTTCCCTCCCTCCTTCCCTTTCTCCTGGAGGCTGAGCCATTTATGAGCTGACTCCCCCCAGGGCCGAGGTGAGGACCGAGTGAATTACTACTCGTCACGACAACAAGCCAGCACTAGGCACCGCAGAGAGCGGGCTGATGCCCGGGACACAGCGCTGAACTGGACGGTCCTGGGCACACGGAACACCCAGTCCCACTGCCTTCCTGTCAGGCTTCCTGCGGCCCCGTCTTGTTTCAAGCTCTCTGCCTCTACCGAGAGAAGACGGTTTCCCTCTCAGGGGGGAATGACTCCGCTTAGGCCGCCGAGGTGCCGTTTCTTAGTTATCTCATTCAGAGAGTTCCTGCTGGTGACGTTTCTGTCCCTGACTTTTTAAAGTTATGACCTGACCGTATTCTAAACGTCCCTGTTGTTTTACCTGGGACCATGGACAGGCACTTAAATGTCACCTGCTGACATGTTGTTCTTTAAATACGTGAGATTTTTAGGCTTTGTGCAGGCCGCCTGTGAGCTTTCAGCGGGGCGGAGGAAGAGATTTTGTTGATTCCTTGGCGTAACGGTGCTTGGCTCCAGTCGTGAAAACAGCTTTTTGTGTTTGTGGGAGGCTCCTTCCAAGGAGCATGTGGGCAGGTGTGAAGAAAAGGTGGTGGATCAGAAACCGTGGCACTGAGCAGAACAGGGGCCCAAGACACCTGTCCTCATCTGAGAACAGTGGTCAGCCCATTCACACCTGACAGCTCACCCGCATGCCCTTTAAGCTCCAGGAAATACAGATGAATGTCCACATGCTCTGTCCACATGCCGTTTAAGCTCCAGGAAATAAAAGGAGGAATGGTGGCGTGATAGGGAAAAGCTCCGCAGGTACTTATGGCTAATATAGGCGGCGTAACTGACATACCCTGTTTCTGAAGGTTTCACTCTCTCTGCAGGCGCGCACCGTTTATTGGTTTCTGTTTCCAATTTATTCTTTGTCCCCACCTAATTCTGGAATGCATCATCCCAACGCAGCACGGAGATGTGAAACGCGATGTTTAGGACACATGCGGCAGAGTGAAGGGTGGCAGGCGTCAGGGAGGCCAGCCTGAAGGATGACAGGGAGGAGGGATGTGTGAGGCTTGTGCAGCAGGAGGGCCGTTGGAAGTGTGTCCAGGCAGATAAGTAAGGCTGGGCACTCGAAAGGACTCAGGGCAAAGCCCGGCAGACAGGACGGGGAGTTTGCACACAGCCTCTTGATGCCGACTGTTCTGAAAGGTCAAAAGCGGTTGTAGTCTGTGTTGTAAATACGGTCGGAAGAATAGCAGAAACCCTGATTGTATACATTGTGTCAGGAGCTCCTAAAGTTCCTTTCCTTTGCCTCCTCTCCTGTGGCCAACAAACGCCTTCCACGAGCGCCAGCTGGACCCTTCCCGTGGGTCAACAAGAATCCGAGAAGCGTGGAGAAGTTAAAAGAGAAGTTGATGTTTTTAAAAGCAGACTGTAATAGGGAAGAACAAATACGACTCCATATTGGATCTGCTTCTTTAACTTTAGCCTTTGTATGCTATTGCTTTAGCTTCCAGTTAAGAATGTTGCCTGTAGCCTGAAATACACAGGAGAGCCCATTCTCAAGGCTCTGACCTTTAAAGGTGTAACACCTTCCCATTCAGGTAGAGATAAAAAGTTGCAGAACAAAGAATACCATTTGTCTTATTGGAGGTTTACATGAACACCGCGACCGGACCTATGTGGACAGTTGCAAGAACAAAGGATTCTGGCACCAAGAAGTTTGCAGCGACTATCCACGCTGCTTCTTCAACTTGCCTCTCAAAATGCTTTGCTGAAACTCTTGGGGGAGTCTGGAGTTTTGGGGGGCATGAGCCACCGTCTGCTTGCCAGGCACTGCGGTAAACCTTTCTCCGCTCCAGACTCCAAAGTCTGAGTGCTGTTTGGCCTCAGTGTGCGTCATCGGGCACACACACCTGCGTTTGGTATCGGAATCAGCCAGTGCATTGGAGGGTGTATGATACAGGAAACTGGACCCCTCGGTCCCTCTGCCCCGGCCTTGCCCTCCTCACACAAGCTGAACAGAGCAGCCAAATGCAGGGCAGGAACCACACACACGACGCGGATCCTGCGGAGGACAGCACCAGCGATGGGTCCAGGTGGCCGACCCCAGCCCTGGCAGCACACGGACAGCACCGGGAATCGTAGGGCTTCCCCTCCTTCTTACAAGGAGCAGAAATACAAAGCAGAACAACTAGATTTTGGAGCACCTGTGAAAATGCCTCAAAAGGTTTTTATGTGCTCCTTATGCTGTGCCCTGATTCCTAAGACCTAATGGTCTTCTAAGGACCACTCGTAGGGAAAGTTACCCAGAGCCTAGAATCGTGGACACTGTATGAATAGTCACCGCACGGCTTGTCTCTCTACTGAAACCAAAGAATAAACCTTTGAAAGTTACCTGGAAAGACTATGCCTGTTCATAACAGGACTTAGCAGTCATAAAACCACTGAATCATAACACCACTGAAAGACATAAGCTAAAGCAATACAGCTCACACCTTACACAAACAAAAAGGAGGAAGTATGTTTTCCCGGCAAGTACCAAAATATGTCCGGGCAGTTACTAAGGGCCACATGTGGCTAACAGAGCCTTTGTCTCTCTTCTTCCTTTTCAACACTTCATTGTTCCCTCAGTGACCTGACCAGCCCTTCCCACCCAGAACTGACTGGTTGCACCTAACCTTAACTCGCTCACACCTACTTGTAAAGTGTGACTGGAGATGTGTACTTTGGTGTCTGCCGAAGAAATGTCCCTGTAAGAAAGGCTCTGCAGGGGCTGCAGCAGGTGCAGAGGCCAGGGGAGTAGAACGCCCGCCCTCCCTCGCCCACCTGCACCTCGGCCCTCGGCCCAAGATTCTGTGGACGGGTGTGGATGCAATCGTTTCACCAGTGGAGTGAGTTTTGGAGCACAGCACACATAGCAGGTACCCCAGGACACACTTGCAGGACTTCAAGGAAGCTGCCGGTCAGGAGTACTCTTCTCACAGCTTGTGCTCGGCTGTAAGCAGGCAGGGCTGCGGGGAAGGCGCCCTCTCACAGTGCCAGGCCAGGAGTGAGTACATGAAGACCGCCTGCTGAATTCGCGGAGGTGGCGGAAGCGCCCTGGTCGGGACTCAAAGCAACACAGGGGCCGCGGAGTGTCACCCTCGAGGGCAGCGGCCAGCCCAGCCCTCTCCTGTCACTGTCATGGCTGAGGGATCTGAGCCTGGGAAGCTCAGAGGTGAGCTGAAGGTCACGCCAGCAGGCAGGTGACAGAATTTGGGAACTGTGCCCGGGTCTCCAGAATCCAATGTTCTTTTTCACTTTACCAAGCTGAAAGCTGAAATATATCTGAATTCCATCTCCAGGAGAGCAGATGAGCTTAATTAAACTGTAGCTTGAGGGGTTTAATTTAGAAAGAATGACATTTCCAACCACCAGGTAGGTGAAGGGAAGTATTTCAGGGGCTTATAGCTCACAGAGGTGCCAAACCCACTTCTCTGAAGGTGCTCAGACTCAGGAGCGCCCTGTAAGGCGGCCCACGTCCGCGACCTTTGCCCACGCTGCTCGTCTGAACCACGGGCTGGGGGCGGGGTAGCTAGGAGGTACTTTCAACAGGAGCATCAGGGAACTAAGATGGCTCATGTGGTAACTATGGAATTGCACAGAACTGAACCTTTGTCTGACGGTGGCGGAGAGAATGCAGGGAGGTGGATGGGATTAGGGAGATCCTTCAAAGGCAACAGGGAGTTTGATGGACAATGCCCTGGACGTTGACGCAAAGGAGAGTCCGACCTTTCTGATGCGGAGGGCACTGGGACTGCCGTTTTGGCGGAGGGAAAGAGAGCTTGCTTTGTGACAGCCTGGGTTTGAGTCCACTGTGGGAGGGTCTGGCAGAGAGATGAGGGGCCTGCCTATGTCGTGGGTGAGCGGAGTGGGGCTGGGTGTGAGCGGAGTGGGGCTGGGTGCGAGAGGAGGGGGGCTGGGTGTGAGCAGAGGGGGGCTGGGTGTGAGGGTGACGGGGAGTGAGAGGAGGGGCTGGGTGTGAGCATAGGGGGGCCTGGGTGGGAGCGCACGGGGGGCTGGGTTTGGAAGTTGCAACCCGGACTGAGGGACAAGTGGCAGACAAGGAATGACAAAACCCGAGACAGCCCTCGCCATTTCTCTGAGATGATCAGACGCCCAGGAGGGATTGGAGCTTCGCGACAGTGGGGGGCAGAAGGGGAACCAGGTGAGGCAGCAGTGGGGCCAGGTGAGCTGCAGGCCCAGAAACAATGTTGGACCCGTCTGCTAGGTGTGTCATCAGATGGCCTGGGGCCCCCTCCCCTTACTTCCAAGGGATGGTTTATACACTGGGTTCCCACACGTTCGGAGTTATGGCCCTCACCGTGCTCTTCCTCATCAGCTCGGCCAACAGGGACTCATCTTCAATCCCATGCACCTATTCCCTTCAGGTCCAGACCCACCTGAGCTGACACTTGGTAACTAATTTTACATTTCAAACAAGTACAAGTGTACATTTTAAGTGGTACACTTTTCTGGAACTAGTGAACTTTTTCCATGTGATTACATCGTCTCTAGGGAAGGAAGCTTTTCCTTTTGCTCAGTAACACACAAACGTTGACATGAAGTCACTCTGGTTCACTCTGAAGCCTCTCAGGGCCTGGCATTACGTGTATGCAAATTTAAGTACCCCCAAAGCAGCATCCATGATTTTTCATTATATATAAAGCCATGGATAATCCAAATCTAAGCACTAAAACAGTTTTCAACTAAACCACTACTTTTAAGTTGAAACTTCCATTATGTCACTTTTGGCAGTAGATTTGATTCTATACATTAATTTTATAGTAGCAAGTTCAATTTTCACACTATGAGGCATGAAAACTTTGAGGGGGTCTTATTTAAAGTTTTTTGATTAACTTTTTATTAACAGGGCTCATATCTAAGGTTTAAGTTTTACTGGTCTCTTGTTCTTTGTCAGTGAATTACCCATAAACAAGTACCACAATATTGTGATATCAAATATGTATACACTTCATTACATGTTTACTTAAATAATAAACCTTTAAGTACTGTTGTAAAAATGAAGTTTGCATGTGTTTTGCTGTTAATTACTACTTTTGTTCATATTCTTCATCTTTTTATCTATCCATCCATCCACCCATCCACCCATTCATCCATCCACCATCCATCCATCCACCCACCATCCATCCATCCAGGCATCCACCCATCCATCCATCCCTATCTACCTACCTACCTACACACCCACCCACTCATCCACCTATCTATAGGTAAAGCAGATTTGAACTGTGCTGTGGTCTTCTACATAAGCGTCTGATGCTGAGGTCAGTATCCCCTGCACACTGCAGAGCTGCTGTCTTACTGAATTAATTTTAGTCTGAAAATAAAAGAATAAAGCCAGTACTGAGATAAACATATGCATAAAAAAATCCTCTAGAGTTACAGGCTAGATACATGAATGAATCACACCACTAAATGGATTCCTTTTCCTTTTGAGGAAAGCCTTCGAAAAATGTAGTATTTAACAACTTGGCAGGCATGGGCGGGAAGCTTCCTAAGGAATTCTCTGTCATTTTATTCATGAAAGCTACATCGTGAGGCCCTCTCGTCGTCCATCTTAAAGTATGTGCGTGTAAATTAAGTGCTGAGCAAAGGACTTCAAGATAGCTCAAAAACCTTTTTCTCATTTTCTCTTTTAATAATACAGATTCTGTGTTCACCACTTTGTCAGGAACCACTGAAAGGCTCTGAGTATTTTAAAGATTCATAAAACAAGTGTTATTTGTTTCTAAATGGTCATCAGAATACTTTCTTTCATCTTCCTACCTCCTCTACATATTCAAGTAAATGGGCAAAATCAGTGTTTTCCTTGGCCTTCTGCACGATACTCGTGAAACACAGGTTTGACTCAAGGTCCCTATTAGTTTCACGTGTTGAGAGCTAAACTATGACACCAGCCTTGAAGATTATCCCCCTGCATGGCTACCATGTCGAAATACATACTACAGGCCGAATTGTTTTCCGCAAGATTCAAACGTTAAACCCTAACACCCAAGGTATTTGGATACAGGGTCCCTAGAATGGTTTTCAGGTGAAATGAGTCCCAAGGGCGCCCTCATCAGAGAGGGTTAGGGTCCTTCCAAGAGGAAGGGGAAGCTGCTCTGTCTGGCCCTCCCCTTGCGCTCACCTGAGGCAGAACCTGCCAGACCCCTCCTGTTGGATGTCTGGCCCCCAGAACCGCGAGGATACGCGTGCTGCTGTTTCTACCCCCCAGCCTGTGATAGTGCGCTCTGGCCGCCCAAGCACACTATTACAATACGTCTAACAGTGAGCTGTGTGTAATCTCCAGGTAGCACTCTCTCGGAGGAAGAACCACTCGGAGGTTTCTTAGCTCACAACTGCTTGCAGTTTGGGGAAAGGAAATAAATGTTTCCTGGATGACCTAATTCCACAAATGCCTAGAAGAGCAGAAGCACAGCACGTTTTGTCTGCCTTTGGGCATAGCTACTGAAGAGGCTTAAGCCATAAACAGAATTATCATAGGACAGAGGGCGCCTTTGAAGACCTGCCTAAGTGATTTTTCCACTCCGCCTGCAAACGTCGTGTACAGGAGAGGCTGACAGTTACTTTGGGAAGCGATACACACGCAGGGAAAGCCTACGTAATTACTGGACCTGGAGGGGGTTAAACTCTTCGTTCCCAAGCGAGGGGACGGACAGGCCGCTGTTCTGGGAGTTGACATGTCACTGCTGCCGATGCAGGAGGCCTCTCTTCAGTCCTCTGGATGCGAACAGCTGTTACTTGTGGCCCAGCCACCTGTTTCCAGATGATGACAGGCCTATGAAGGCAAGGCCCTCCAGGATTTACTCTCTGGTACTTACTCTCTTTACTTGCCTGAATCCTGAGAACCCACTGAGTGCCCACCAACCAGATGAAAGCTTTCTTTTACACACAACCATAGCTAATTCAGCACTTCTGGAAATGAAGATGTGCTTAATTCCAGGGGAGGCTTCTGATCTTTTTCTTCATCTCTCAATAGTCGTGTTAATGTTCATTTCTAAACATCCATCAACAGAGGAATGCATAAAAAAGATGTGGTACATATATACAATGAATATTACTCGGCCATAAAAAAGAACGAAATTGGGTCATTTGCAGAGTTGTGGATGGACCTAGAGACTGTCATACAGAGTGAAGTAAGTCAGAAAGAGAAAAACAAATATCGTATATTAATGCATATATATGGAATCTGGAAAAATGGTACAGATGATCTTATTTGCAAAGCAGAAATAGAGACACAGACTGTAGGGAACAAGTGTATTGGATACCAAGGGGGAGAGGGGTGGGGAGGAATTGGGAGATTGGGATTGACATATATACACCACTGATACTATGCATAAAATAGGCAACTAATGAGAACCTACTGTATAGCACAGGGAACTCTACTCAGTGCTCTGTGGTGACCTAAATGGGAAGGAAATCCAAAAAAGAGGGGATATACGTGTACGTATAGCTGAGTCACTTTGCCGTACAGCAGAAACCAACACAACACTGTAAAGCAACTACACTGCAATGAAAATAAAATAAATAAAATAAAGATAAACTGTCTACTAGGACGTCATTAGGTACGAGGTTTCCAGATGTTCTTTGATGCAGCAGTCCAGAGAGATCTACTGAAAAAAGGAGATTCTTTACATTGAATGAGGGACTGGAGATTCGTGACATACAAAAATCAGCATAAAAAAAGTTTCTGGAAGGACTGCCCTGGATAAACCCATTGTTTCAAGTTTAATGGAGAAGTTTCGCAAATGTGGAAATGTGTTTTCAGAGAAAACCAATGAACGTCCCCCATAATTAGTGCTCTGAGGAATACACCTGGGAAAAACTTCAAGAAGATACACCTGACCATGGCAAAATTCACATTAGTGCAAATAAAGTCCTTGGCCTTGTTTTCTTGGAATGGTCTGAATCCTCCCTGTACATAATAACTTTAACTTAAAACGCTTATAATGAATAAAATCAGATGATGCAAATGCTCACTTTAAACGTCAACCAGCTCTGGCACTTGGGTTACGCTTTTATTTCACTAGGAACGGAAGTGCGTGAAGACGTAAGGAGCTCTGGGCAAAGGGTGCACAAGAGGTCGCGTGGTCAGGTCACCCCGGAGGGGCAGCGGACACTGTGGAGACGCATGAGGTCTCTGAAGGTGGGCGCAGAGCAGTCAGGAAGGCATCCTGGGTCCACGTGGGCCAAGAAACGTTCTCAAGAAGTATAAACAGCAAGCCCTGAGTTTGCAAGTCTCTTCTTGGGGTTTACCAATGCGGGGGTGGGGCATCTACCAGCCAAGGGTCCAAGCTGACCCGAGCCCTCTGCATATTGTGTATCCCTGTGTGGCCACAGAACCACACCCTGGTTTTCTGCTTCTTGGACACTGGGCAGTGGACACTCAGCACGGTGGGGTGAGAGCCACAAAAACTACTCAGGACCGGGGCGCTTTGTGGTCCTCCAGGGACCCCAACATGTGCCCCAGCGACCCTGTGCAGTAGGCGCTTTTAGCTGCTGGTAAAAGAAACAGCACAAGTACTATTTACCTTCAAAACAGACTATAGCAACAACAGCAGTGTTTGCAGGCAGAACAGTCAAGTAAAGGACCAATAAATATAGCATTGTATTAGCTTTCTTCCTCTACCTTGAGAATATATTAGTGGGGTAAGAATGTTTCATATCCCATGCATTTACCTTCTTACAGACTTCAATCATTTCAGCCCCTGACTCAATTTTAGTGTCTAATAGAACAGGGGCAGTGAAGAGCTCCAACTCACAGGCACTGATACGTCATCCCAACTGGGTGAGTCCTGGTCCAGCCTGGACCCAGGCCTGCCTGCGAGTGTGGTCGCCAGCCTCCTGGTGACCAAGAGCACCTCAGGACCTGCAGACAGGGGGCAGTGGATCAGCAGCCAGGTGCTGTGCGGAGACTCTGGAAGAATCAGGAATGTGAACCCCTACGGAATATGATGTAGAAGCAGCAAAGAACAACGTAGAGGGAGAAAGTCAGCAGCAGAGGGCCTGGGAGAAGCTTTATTCCTGCAGCAAATGTCATTTCTAACATTTCTAATATTCTTATCTCCGTCTTATAAGTGGGAAAACTGGAACTGAGAGTAGGCACTGCAGTGGGCAGACTGGTCCCCAAAGATGCCCACCCCTGAAGCCCCAGAACCTATGAATGGGGTCCCTTACACGGTAAAGGGGACTTTGCAGAAGGGCTTCAGGCTATGGAGCTGGAGACAGGGAGGGTGTCCTGGCCGAAAGGCTGGGGGCTCCTCTAGCCAGGTGTGCCCCTAAAAGCAGAGCGCCTTCTCTGGCTGGAGGGGGAGAGATGCTGCAGAAGGAGTGAGGTCAAGCATGAGCAGAGTCGGATGCACCAGTGCTGGCTCTGTGATGTAAGACCCACTGTCAGGACCAGAGCGAGACCTCGAGGGGTTGAGGGCGGAGGCCAGGACACCCAGCTAAGAGACGGGGACTCCAGTCCTACCTATAAGGAGCTGGGTTCCACCAGCCACCTGATGAGCCTGGGCATGGTCCTTCCCTAGCGCCTCCTGGGAGGAGCCCAGCCAGCCAACATCTTGGTTTCACGCCTGTGAGACTTGGAGCAGAGGACCCAGCTATGCCAGGCCCGGAATTCCAACCTATGGAACAGTGACATAAAATCTGCGTTGTTCTAAGTCCCCAAGCTTGCGGTCGTTTGTTGGGGCAGAGGTGGAAAGGAGCATGGGCAGCTGGTCCAATGTTAAGCACCAAAACTCACATTTAAAATTCACCTGGCTAACTGTGGAGAGGATACTACAGTGTGCAACCAGCACACCCTCTGACTGTGCTAAGAGGCCTCCCGCTAACAAAACAAACCATGCTCTAATTTGCTGATGGTCCACAGAAAGGACCCTGGCAAGAAACTCCCAGCCCAGTGGCCAGTCTTCTTTACTTGTGCAGAATTCACATCCCCGTTCCTTGTGCATTCACCTGGGGACCGATGCTGCTGTGTTTTAGAAAACAGGGAGGGATTCCATCTTCATCCAGTTTACGCCCAAGACTCTTAGAATTAAGAGAGCTTTGAAGAACTGGTCCAAGACCCCCAGCATCCCTCAAAGAGATTTGGATCCTATTGCCAGCATTTAGGACAAGCTGTTGCCAAGTCTGGACTTAAACAAGGGGGAACCAGTCATCCCCACTGGCCTGGGATTAGGTGGGTCCCTGGAACACGGAGATTCAGAGCTAGCACTGCACAGGATCTGGCCGATGGCGAGGACTCAGTCACCCTAGTTTAAACAAACAAAGTGCCGGGGATGCAGCCACTGGGGACGCCCTCTAAAAAAACGGAAGATCACCCTTGAATCTGTCAGATGCTGTCCGTGGAAATTACTGGGGACTATTAACTCAGTATTTGTTTAAGCTAGCATACGAGTAATCCAGTGTTTCTGAGGTATCTTGTTCATTGTCGCTGCCTAAGAAGCCTTTGCAGACAGACTTCTTTTACCCCAATACGGCAACCCCCCTTCCCCACTGATGACAGGCTAGTAACACAGAAGGGGAAGCTACGACGGAGCCCCGGGGTCACCAGCGAGGGAGGAAGCGGCCGGGCAAAGGGGCGCTGTCAGGAGCCAGGCAGAGCGACACAGAATCAGAGCTAATGACACGAGCACACACGCGGTTTACAGCTTTACAAAGGCAAAGCTGGGAACGGAGGAAGACGTTCTTCTTAGCCCTGGCAGTTGAGTCATCGCTCCCCGACCCTAGCAGAACTCTGTGTGTCTATGAAGGTTACCTGTGGGCACGACTATTTAATTTTTCACAAATCCAAGATACAACTCATCCTTCTCAGTGTCTGGAGCCCTGTCAAATTTTCATTCTGTGACGGTGGCTTAAAATAGATGGGTTATATGTACATGCTGTTACGAGGGCCTAATGAGAACCATCATTCTTTCGGACTGCCGATATGTGAAGACTGGACAACCACACGTACAAACACACAAAGAACAGAGAAAACACGTGGTGCAACACAGGGATCACAGCTCCTGGTGCGGTCTGGGGTGGGGGGCGGGGGGGGTCCCTGGGGCTGGCATGGGACCAGCTGGCTCAGGTGGGAGCCAGACCAAGGGCTCCTGGAAAGCAGGACTCCCTGAGGCCCCGTGGGAGATGAAACTGCTTGGGGTGAAGGCAGGACTTGAGGTCATTCAGAAATGCAGAGGCCAGGCAGCTCGGCAAGCAGAGGCCTTACCGCTGGCCAACCAGAGGCTGAATATTCACAGGAAGAAGCAAGAAAGTGACGGTGGGGAGTTGGGGAAAAAACAGGGACCGCTCGGTGGTGAAGGGGGCCCAGAACATGCCACGGGAGCTCAAGGATTATTCTGAGCTGAAGACATGGGAGAATCAACAGCTGCAGGGCGAGGCTTTTTCTAAATTCTCCTTATCTTCCTAAAAGCAAAGCCTCCCTAAAGAATTCAACTGCCATAAATCCCCTCCCCAGGAGTTTTACAACCCGGGAAGGTTGACTTTTATGGCTGAAGAGAAGTCTGCACAGGTCAGAGCCTGGATAAGAAATTGTGTAAACAGACATCGTCATACAACTACCACGTCTCGCATCTGTTCTCCTAAGAGCCCATTCATGTTTCCTAAAAGTCGTCTCTTCTACCAGAAGCGCCCCTCTGTCTCTCCCCAACCCCTATTAAGATGGTATATAAGCCCCAGGTGCTCACTGCCTCCTTCAATCATATTTTTCTGGGAACTGCCTCATGCTTACACAAATAGAAATCTCTATTTTCTCTTGTTAATGTCTTCTGTCCGTTTAATTTACAGGCCCCCAACCACAAAACCTAAGAGGGTACAGAAAACGTTTTTTCCCCCCTCGACAATGGAATTTGGGAAAGCAAGCAACCTAGTCCACAGAAAGTCAGTAGGCATACCAAGCAAAGGCAGGCTGGATGAAAGAAAAGATGTGTAATGGGAGGAGTTATGAAAGGAATAGTTGAGATCTTTTTTTTTTTTTTTAATGAAATAAGGGAGGGCCTGGTACATCAGGTTGCAAGAGACGTGAAATAATGCCAAGACCAGTGACCAGAGGCCTCCGTATTTTCCTCAGTGGTTCTGGGTGACAGGAGAAGACGGGCATGAGGCCTGGGCAGCAATGGCCAGGGATGTGCAGTCTCCCTGAGGCCCCGAAGGTGGCTGACTATGGCCCGGTGACTCTCCACACCGCCATGAGAAACTCGAGCACCACTATGCCCCTAACGGGGTGTTCAGAAGTGAGGCACTGACTAAAGAGTATGCAATCCCCCAAAGACAGAAGCGCAGCTCATCTCACCTGGCCGCCAAGTTTTAACTTTCTTTTCTTTTTTTTTTTAATTTTATGTATTTATTTATTTATTTGTTTATTTGGCTGCTTTGGGTCTTCGTTGCTGCGTGCAGGCTTTCTCTAGTTGTGGCGAGCGGGGGCTACTCTTCGTTGTGGTGTGTGGCCTTTTCAGTGCAGTGGCTTCTCTTGTTGCGGAGCACGGGCTCTAGGCACGCGGGCTTCAGAAGCTGTGGCTCCGGGGCTCAGCAGTTGTGGCTCGCGGGCTCTAGAGCGCAGGCTCAGTAGTTGTGGCGCACGGGCTTAGCTGCTCCGCAGCACGTGGGATCTTCCCGGACCAGGGCTCGAACCTGCGTCCCCTGCACTGGCAGGCGGATTCTTAGCCACTGCGCCACCAGGGAAGTCCTGTTAACTTTCAATCTGCCAGAAGCAACGCACCCACTTGATTCCCATTATTCTGGGAGGTGAAGTAGCTCTTCCAGCAGTAACACCTGACAGCCTACACCTGTCTGCAGACTTTGGCCATATAGACAATACACAATAAAAAGAGATACAGAGAATGATCTTTAAATTAACGTGTTTCTTTGTCAAGAGATTATGTAAAATATATTAATTGCCATTTCACATATTGAAAAGTCAACTCAGGTGATGACTTCTGTAATTGAAGAAATGGTCTGAGTGTTATATGATGAAGACATCGTACAGTTAATCAGAACTCAAGTTAAAATACATTTGCCATTTTTTAACTCTCTAGGTATACAAAGGCTTAATGTGCGAGACTTTCTTCAAAATAAAACAAAAAAGTAATTCAAAAGAAAACTCTGGGGACTTCCCTGGTGGTCCAGTGAGTACGACTCCGCGTTCCCAATGCAGGGGGTTCCGGGTTCGATCCCTGGTCGAGGGAACTAGATCCTGCATGCGTGCCACAACTAAGAGTTCACAAGCTGCAACTAAGAAGTCTGTGTGCTGCAACTAAGAGTCCGCACGCCACACCTTAAAGATCCCACGTGCTGCAACTAAGACCCGGGGCAGCCAAAATAAATAAATAAATAAATAAAATAACCATGATTCTTTAAAAAAAGAAATAATTGTTCATTAAAAAAATCCTGAAATTCAGCTGTGAACATTAACAAGAAAAATATGTATCCAAAGTAGTGATTGCCATGCTTTTAAAAACTGATTTCAGGTTTTACTTGTAAAGTAGTAGTAAATTATCAACACAAGCAATCCTGTGTAAATGATGGCATTTTCATTTTGCAACAAAGACGTGCATTTTTGCCGCGAGGCACTGAAGTGGCAGAGCACACACACCCAGGGGGGCTGGGGTGACTCCCGGCTTGTTCCCTCAACCTGCCCCGGACTCTGAGCACCGTCGCTCCTGTCTGCAAGCCTCCAGAAGCCCAGGTGCTGTGAAAGCTGGGGCAATGATAACCTCTGCCCTGCGGGGCCCCTGGGATTCAGTGGGGGCTCCCGCATGCCAGGTCCCCCCTTGGCATACAACAAGTATTCAGTGAGTACGCCTGAGCGTGAAGATGGGTTAAAGTGACTTTTGAAGATGGCACCGTATTTTTGCATATCTTAAGCACAAAAGAATGATACATAAATAACTTAGGACATTTGCAATGAACGCTTGCTGAATGCCAGCTCTGTTAGGCATTTTCTCCTAGTAAAACGGTGACTAACGTGACAACATAAATTCCCCCTTTTATGCTACTTGTGCTTTACTACAGTCCTATTAGTACTACTGTACCAGATTAATTTGGTGACACGCACAGAATCATAATTCCCGACGGCAACCGTGACTCTCTCTAGGGACTTGATAACTGCATGAAATGCCCTTCAACTCCGAGGCTCGTCACCCCTATGTGCTGGCGCCTGCACTGCGTCAAAGAGGAAGCAGCAGGACACGACCTAAGAGCAGTCTCATGCTTCCATGAGCCTCTCTGCAACTGCTTCCTGAATTTGGAAGACAAATGCAAGTACAAAACGGGCGGTGGGCCTCCACAACCAGGAGCCAATCAACACTGTCCTTTCCTCCTACAACAGGCACATCTGAGGAAAACCCAAACACCTTAACTGTATCTGCCTAGGAAACAGGACAAGACAGGTTTCATTTCTGCAAGACAAATAGCTGCATCAATAAGTGTGGGTGACTAACAAGGGTAACTGGTGGAGAGCACTTCTAGGAGCGAGACTACTCCTCAGATACGCACGTGCTTATTTTCCTTTGATGTGCCTAGAACGCTGTCACCATGGGCAACAGGGATGTCCAAACTCTGCCTCGGCGCCTCGGCGTCTCACCAAGGGGAACTCCCACCCGTATAGACTGGAGCCACACAGCCGTGCCCTCCTCTCCCGCAGCTGCATCGCAACTGGCCTCATGCAAAGCCGGCGTGTGGTCTCCCCATAAACTTGGTTCGCACACACACTTGAAAACCTGGCAACCATGTTTCCATGAATAGGGTGCCCGGCAAAGGAAGGACTGCCTGGAGTAGAAAGAAAGGCAGCACCCTCCTCCCTGAACAGCCAAACGAAGGAGGACACGACGGGTCAGCATCTCATCTTCTCAGCTGCGAAGACGGCTACAAGCAGGCGCTCCTACTCTGAGCTGCTCTGGAACCAGTCTGCTCAGGGTGGCACCTCACAAAGAAGATGGCCCTTCTAGGAGGAGGGTTTTATCACCTGAAGGGATGGGAAATTCTTTAAGAAGTTCTTAGGGAAGGAGAACGCATTTGTATGGAATCTGTCGTAGGATGGCAAACACGTGGACACGAAGATGTTCTGATGTAAGAAGCAGAACCACACTGCAGGCAGGACCCGTCCCACCAGCCCTGAGGCCTCATCTTTGACTCTGTGGCTTAGTGGCTGGGCCATCGCAGGCTCCACCCTGGTCATGCAACTGCTGAGCTGAATCCGTCCGCGTACTTGTATTGCGAGGAACGCACTGCCGCCATTGCTCAGTGACATGCAATGATTCTTCTGGCTGTCGCGTAATAAAAAAATATATATATTTGGCCTTTGCCCCTGGTTTCCAGTACAGAGCTCCTAAAACCCTTGGCATTTCCTGGGCAATCAGAACATTTTCCATTATTTGTAATAATCTCCTTTCAAGCACATGTCAGCTTATGCTAATGAGTGACAGTCCTGGGCCCCAGATGCCTTCGGGATGGGGGCTGGTGGACAGAAAGACCAGGCAGGATTAGAGTGCTGCAGCTTGCACCCCACCCCAACCTGCAGGCCCGGCGATGCAATCAACAAAGGCCCATGGTTTAACCAGCAGTGCCAGGTAATGGAGCCTCCGCAGAAAGCCCTAAGGTTCTTGGAGCTTCTGAACACAAGGGGGTGCTGGGAGGGTGGCGTGCCCAGAGAGGGCATGGAAGCGCCAGCACCCTGGCACCCAGACCTTAGGCTAAGCAGCTCTTCCACCGGGCTGCTCCTGAGCTGTACTCCTAAACTAGACCAGTGAACGCAAGTCTCGTCTTCCGAAGTTCGGTGAGTCATTCTAGTGAATTATAACAACCGGGAAGGGGGCTGTGTGGGAACCCACATCTGTGGCCGGATGGGAGAAGCACGAGGGGCCTGGGTGCCTCGTCGGAGGCTGGCATCCGCAGCAGGGGCAGTCTCGGGGGCTGAGCCCCCAACCCGGGGGTCGGCGCTGACTCCAGGTCCTTAGCGT
Organism: Monodon monoceros; assembly: GCF_005190385.1. NCBI lineage: Eukaryota > Metazoa > Chordata > Mammalia > Artiodactyla > Monodontidae > Monodon > Monodon monoceros. Next base: position 6,099,867 of record NW_021703779.1, on the reverse strand, counting down.
CAGAAGTGCGCTGAATCGTGGGACGCCCAGCAGGCGTCTGAGAATCAGAGGAAGCCCGAGGGGTTACACAGTTCGACGGCCCTTACCGGTTCAGTGTAGTCAGTTAGGCCCCGGGCCCAAAAAACACATCACTCAACAATGTTTGCCACTGTCAGCTGCATCGGGAGGCAGGCTTTTGAGTAACCTTCCCTGCGCTCGTGGTTAGTGTGGCAAAGGCCGCGTTAGTGACAGGCAGACGGTGAGAAGCTCTCTCACGGAAAGGCTCTTCCCTGCACCCGTGCCCCACGAAGCACCGCACCCTCGGATGCAGGGACCAGGCAGGAGCACCGTCACCCCGAGGGACGCCCCGCCTGCTGTGGACACACGTGGGTCACCAGCAGCAACCGCTCTCGAGAAGCCCCAGGTGTTCTGGAACCTGCCTCTGCAGGTGGCTGAGGCTTCTTCCCCCTCCTCCGTCTCAGCAGCCCCCATGAGCCGCGCGGAGACTCAGCAGAAGCAAACAAGCCCCGTCGCGCACTCCCAGCACTCTTCCTGGGCTCAGACGCCACCTCCCCAGCTCCAGCACGGACCGGCATGAGGAAGCAGCCCACAGAGGCAGGACAGAGCTCCGCCTGCGGCCCCCTGGCAGGGGAGAAACCGAGAAGCATTTGGGGGGAGGGGTGGTGAGCGTTGCTGACTTACGTCTGAATTGCTGAACTGCAGGGAACGTGTGTGTCCAAGGCTGCTCGTTACAAATAAGGACACCGTCGCCATGCATCACTGAAGGCCCCCCTTCCCTGCAAAGTGCCCGTCAGGCACTGCTCTGCGAGGCCTAGGCTTTCTTACATTCGGGCACCCCAGACAATTCTGGCCGGGACTCACTGGCCAGGTGACTTGGGGTGGCTGCACTCCGCCACAAAACGAAGGGATCTCCCCACGCACCGTCCACCCGGTGACCCCACTGCCCTCTCCTTGAGTCCTCGGGAGTGCCGCGCAGCAGCTGTCCACGTGGACACAGAGACCCTGCGCCTGCGCACGGCGTAACCTGCACGCCCGCTGCCGCTTACCTGCTCCACGGGAGCGGCGGGAGAAAACCTGCGGGCGCACGCCAGGAAGATGTCTGGCTCCGGCTTCCCACTCCTCACTTCGGGGTCATCGCCGAGGACGACGTGATGGAACAAGCTGAAGAAGCCCTCGTGTCTGCTGGTCTTCATCTGGAAGGATGCGGTCCCTGAGCTGGTGGCCACGGCACAGGGCACGCCGTGCTTCCGCAGGTGGTGGATCAGCTTCTCCACACCTGGGGGCGGGGCGGGGGGGGGGGGCGTCAGTGATGATGGGGAGCAGAGGTACCGGCCGCAGGCCTCCGGGGACACTGCGCCAGCTCTGCCGCCCTGGCTCTGCTGCCTCTGCCCAGACATCGTGTGAGATCACACTGTCCTGACAGGGGTCGTCAGCACTGGGGCATCCCCACGCAACACAAACGTCAGAGAGCGATTCAGGGCTCAGCGCTAGCACCTCCCAAAGTAACAGAGGTGACGGTACCGGGATGCTGCTGCTGTGTTCGTCAATCCTATCAGAGCCAACCCAGGGAAGGGCCTCTGCACTGAGTACACGGGGCTTCGTTTTGTTTTGTTTTAAAGCAATGAATACACAAGGACTATGCTTTTGGTGTTTTCTGAGGAAACTCTGTATTGTACAGAAAGCAATTCAGCATTCCTCACACTGCTGGACCCTGAACCGGCCCCCATCAGAGGCTGAAGGGGAAGGTCGCTGCTGAAGCAAAGCTGCAGGACCACCTACCAAGGGGTCAGACAGTGAAAAGGCTCTCCTTAACGCAGTGAACAATAACAACAACACACCACGTGAAAGACACGCTTCCACGTTCCTATCAACGGTGGTGGTTAAGTCCAGGAAACACGTAGGTTAATGTATTATCCTTGGAGCCAATTAAGAGACCGCCAGTTATAAGAAATGGGACAAAAATGACAGTACTTTCCACCTTCAACACACCCGATTACAACAACAGTAATGTCTAAATCCACACAAAGGTTTATCTAAAATAGTATCTTAAATAATCAGATAATCACGGCTGTTTCAGTAAGTACGTAAGGCGATATCCCTAGTTTCTCAATTGCTACAGAAAAGATTGACACGTTTTTCGATACCTGAACCCATTCAGAAAGGCAACAGATACTGTGATCCTTCAGAGAAACAGTCCTATGAGGTGCTCAGAGGAAAATGTGGACCTCAACTCCACGCCAAGACAACTAAATCAGCAAAATCTAGCACTTGCATGGATGTAAAAGTCAGTGTCCGACATCCAATCAAAATTACCATGCTTGCAAAGGAGGAAATACAACCCATAACCAGGAGAAAAAGGCAATCAATAGAAATGAACACAAATATGGAAGAGATGACGGATATTGGCAGATACTGACCTCACATAACAGCTTGGTAAATATAATTACGCCCAAGTCAGGGACTGTCAGAATGGAAAAACAAACAAAAATAAAAGTGAGACCCAAATACACGCTGTCTGCAAGAAACTTAAAGATAAATACTCAGATAGGTTAAAACTAAAAGGATTGAAGGACCTCCCTGGCGGTCCAGTGGTTAAGACTTCACCCTACAGTGCAGGGGGTTCGGGTTGGATCCCTGGTTGGGGAGCTAAGATCCCACATGCCTCGTGGCCAAAAAACCAAAACATAAAACAGAAGCAATATTGTAACAAATTCAATAAAGACTTCAAAAATGGTCCACATTAAAAAAATCTTAACAAAAAAAAGGATTGAAAACTATGTATTATGTCACTACCCATCAAGAGTCAGTGTAGCTGTACTAACAAAAGACAAGTGGGCTTTAGAACAACGAATGACGGTTAACAGGGATAACTAGGGATGTTTTGTAATGACAAACAGGTCAATTCATCAAGAAGATATAGCAATTCTAAATGTGTATGCACCAAATAACAGACCTTCAAAATAGGTAAAGCAAAAACTCAAAGCACAGAAAGGAGAAAGATGTTTCAAATTCCTCTCTCAGTAATTGACAAAACAAGTAGACAGAAGATAAGTATGGTACTGCTGACTTCAAAACACTATCAAGCAACTTAACCAAATGGACATTTATATAACACTTTACCCAACAACAGCAGAATACATATTATTTTCAAGTGCATATAAAACATTCAACAAGATAGAATACACTATGAGCCAAAGAACAAGTCTCAAAAATTTTTAAGTAACTGAAATCATACAAAGTAATTTCCCTGACCATAGGAGAATTAAAATAGGAATGGTATTTGAAAAATCAAAAACTGGAAGAAAGAAAAGAAGATCTACAATCTAAGATTTTATCTTAAGAAAGTAAAGAGAAAGGAAAAAAATAATAAACTCAAAACAGAAAAGAGAACGTAGAAAACTGATTAAACCAAAACCTAGTCCTTTAAAGGTTAAAAGATCAATTTAATTGGTGGGCTCTTAGCTAGACTGATCAAGGGAAAAAAAAAAAAATCCAAGTTTATCACAGTGAAAGAGGGACAGCATTACAGGTCCTTAAAATCATTAAAAAGGATACACAAAATATGACAAGCAACTTCATGTCAATAAATTTGCTAACTTAGATAAAATGGACACATTCTTTGAAAGCTAGAAAGCTCACTCAAGAAGACGCTAATAACCTAACTAGCCCTAGGTCTATTAAAGAAATTGAATCTGTAGTCAAGAACCTTCCCAAATCTAGGACTGGATGGCCTCACTGGTGAATTTAGCAAGCATCTCAGAAAGAAAGAAGAAATAAAGAAACCGCAAGAAATTGGAGGGAACGCTCGCTTCCCAACTCATTTTATGAGGCCAGCACTTTCCTGATACCAAAGCTGGACAAAAGTCACACAAGAAAACTACAGACCTGTATGACTTCTGAACACATATGCTTAATTTCACACTGAAAGGAATTTCCAACCAGTGTGAAAGTATTCTACGTGAACGGTTTCTATGGCGTGTGAATCTATCATGTGAAAACATGAAAAAAACACAGCATTCAAGATTGTTTGCAACAAGCACTGATTAACAGCATGGAGAATTACACTTACCGGTTATATTTCAGTAAAAAAACCCTTTACTTAACGGATGAATTAAGATGGATGAAAGGATGCCTATAAACAAACAGACATCCAATAATCACCTCTGTCTGGATACGGTGATTAAAGTTGAGTATCAACGTGATTTGAATTTAAAACAAAATATTCAAATTGTACCACACAATAGTAAACCAACATATTAAAAAATAATGGAGCATATTTAAACAGATGCTTTCTCTAAAACCTACTGGAAAAAGAAAACTTTGCTGGAAAAGTTCTCTGGTGCTACTGATTTTAAAAATTTAAATATAGTTTATCTCATTTTAGCTTATCCTTCTAACATTTCTAGTTCTGTGAACATTTCATAATGTACCTAATGTAACAGCACAGTACTATACATAAATAAGTACACACCAATAAGCCTATATTGGAGTGAGTACTCAACATTTTTTTTTTTTTTTTTTTTTTTTTTTCAGTACGCGGGCCTCTCAGTGTTGTGGCCTTTCCTGTTGCGGAGCACAGGCTCCGGACGCGCAGGCTCAGCGGCCATGGCTCACGGGCCCAGCCGCTCCGCGGCATGCGGGATCTTCCCGGACCGGGGCACGAACCCGTGTCCCCTGCATCGGCAGGTGGACTCTCAACCACTGTGTGTGGCTCAGTTTTGTCCACTGTCACACAGCAATGATTAATGTTCCCGGTGGTGGAGTTGTGAAGGAATGCCTGTAAAGGGGCCTGCACGTAAAAGCACACACAGGAAGGTAAGGCCCCAACAGATGTTAGCCATGGTCACCACCATTACATCAAACTTCAGGTTACAGTCAGTAATGAATCACTCGAACGTCCTGATACATTATTGCCTGACTCCTTCAGAAATTCTGTATCATTCATTCATTTTTTAAGTGAACAAAAAATTTTTGTTTTTAAATCAGGGAAATAATCTTTTAAAAAATTAGGCCTATTCTGTTTGGTTTTGAAAAACACACACACACACACAAACCTGAAACACTTTTGTATCCTTTAAATACTGTACGCCAACTTTTTCTTATTCAGTCACTCTGAGAAGTAAAAGACTGAAAATGTGAAAGGAGTTCTGTCCTGTGGAGAAGCTGGTTCATTAGGTACATAAATGAAATCCACTCAACAGCTTGTAGCCTTGGTGTGCTTAAGTCAGTTTCAGGGCAGGGCAGGAAGACAGACAGCTCTTGCTACGAAGAAGCCACACTCACAGGATTGACCTACAGGGGAAGAAGTAAGAAATGTGGAGCATCAGGGATCCTGATAGAAGAATGTTTCCATTTGACTTCACCCTAGAGACCTAAGATTGGTGAGAAAGGACACAGAGGCTGCCACAAAAATGGATTTGAAAAAGGAAAAATGCAGAAAAGATAGCGGACATGAGTTCTTTCAGGTGGTGCCGTGGAATTCAAGCGTTGAGTGGGTATATCCATGAAACCTCTAACTAGCTCAGGCATCATTTGTAACACTTCACCCTGAACCCGGCGAGGGTTCACTCCCAGGGGGGAGTGAACAGGACCCAGGGGCAGATGATACCACATAGCAACAGACACACTGTGTGTTTCAGGAAACAGAGCGGCTGCTGCGTCTAGACCTCTGCAGGGACGCACAGGAAGGTGAGGGTCATGTCACGGCGTCAGCCCCGGGGCTCAGCTGATGCAAGCGCCCAGTCACGTGGCAGGGGAACAGACACCCACACCGTCCTGGCACGGGTGCACTGTGCAGGGCTCTGCTCAGCCCAGACCTCCACACGTGCGTTCCTCAGACAAGGCTCGGCCCCTCCTCACCCCGACTCACATGTGTAAGGGCGTAGGCAGACCACCTCTCCTAGACGCTGACTGTGCCCCTGCCTGAAAGGTGAGCAGCCCAACACCACAGTGTTACAGGTCACAGGGATGCCACCAAGGGCAGTGGGTCAAACGGTGGCCCCCCCAAAGATATGTCCGAGTCCTAAGCCCTGGTGCTTCTGAACGTGAACTTATTTGGGACAAGGGTCTCTGCAGATGTGATGAAGGACCTCCAGAATGAGATCATCATGGATTTACGGTGAGCCCTAAATCCAATGACTGGTGTCTTAACTCTGTTCCTGCTGTTATAATAAAACACCACAGGCTAGATGCTTTATAAACAACAGAAATTGATTTCTCACAGTTCTGTGGGCTGGAATTTAGATCAAGGCTCTAGCAGATTCAGCGTCTGCTGAGGGGGCCCTCTTCCTGGTTCACAGACGACTGTGTACACCCTGTGTCCCCACATGGTGCAAAGGGTGAGGGAGCTCTCTGGGGTCTCTTTCATAAGGGCACTAACCCCATTCATTGTGCTCCACCCTCATGACCTAATCACCTCTCAAAGGGGCCACCTCCTGATACAATCACACTAGGGTGGGGGGGGGGGGGTTAGGGCTTCATATATTATGAACTTGGGGGTGAGGGGGGATGACAAACGTTCAGGTCATGGCAACTGGTGTCCTTATAAGAGGAGAGACACAGACACAGAGGAGAAGCCATGTGAAGATGGAGGCAGAGATGGGAGGGAGGCGGCCAAAAGCCCAGGGATGCCTGGAGCCCCCGGAAGCTGGAAGAGGCGGGAAGGATCTTCCCCTGGAGTCTCCGGAAAGAGTGCAGCCTGCCCACACCCTGATCTCAGACTTGTGGCCTCCAGAACTGTGAGAGCATAAACCTTTGTTGTTCTAGGCCACCAAGTTTGCAGTCATTTGTTACGGCAGCCACAGAAACTGTGGCCCCAAGGACCCAAGGTAGCAGCACTGGTGGTGGAAACTAGAAGCTGGGGCCTTGATTCTGAGAAGACGACATAATTCATGACTATAAACATGAACGTGTGCTGGCAATGTTTCAGCAATTGTTAGCAATCAAGGGCGGAGCTCAAAAAGAAAAAGGAAACACACACACACACACACGGGAAGAGAAGCCTAGCAGCTGTTCTCGGCATCAGTGGGAAGAGGCTCCAGGAACCTCCAGCTGCCACCTCAGACCCAGAGACCAGGTCACTCCACTGGGATCAACAGCCAGGAGGTGCGAGGGTGCTGGGAGCTACAGGAGCAGGTTCTCAGAGGGGGGATCTTGACACCTCTCCCTCCTTACAGGAGACCTTTAGCAATGCCCGGATTTTAATGTCACTGTGGATTCCTAAGGAGCGCTTTGGAAAGGCATGATCACAGGGCATGAGTTCACATTCCAGGGCAGATAGGGGAGACAAGGTCCTGCTGACTCACCCTGAGGGTCGCCCTTTCCAGGGTGGACTCTAATTAGGATTCTTACCTAAGTATGGGAGGATGGTGGGGACAACCAGACATTCCACCCTCCTTCCCAGGGCAGGATTTGGAGAACAGGCCCATCAAAGGCAATGACAACTCAAGTGAAGGGTCGCCTTCCAAGACGAGCAAGGCCCAGGAGCCTGAAATTTCCGTCCGCCCCATAACACACTAAGAGGGACCTGACACAATGCCTTCCCAGTCTACCACTGTATTTAGGGCAGTGGCTCCCCAGCAGAGACAATTTTGACCCCCGCCCCCCGGGGCATCTGGCCAAGTCCAGAGACACTGTTTGGTTGTCACAACTGGGGGAGGGGGGGCTCCTGGCTCTTGTGGGTGGAGACCAGGGATGCCGGTCATCATAGGCAGTGCCGTATGCAATGTTCTCAGTCAGGGCAGTGTAGGAATGGCCTAGAAGTCCAGGGGTCAGATTCCTCACTCTTGAGTTTACTTCTCCAAATCTGCATCCTCACCTATAAAATGTGAGTAAGAGCAATCCTGCCTACTTCACAGAACGAGTATAAAAACTGCAGATGCTATAAAGATACAGGAAGCATGTTCAGTTTTCAATTCCTACACAAACAGGAGATGATGGAAAGAAAGGTGGGTGCCTTCTAAGCAATTCACATCAAAAATGGATTGATTTCCTTCACCTGATGCGTCCAATAGAGACGAAAGCAGCGGAGTGCATTACTGTGGCTATCAAACTAATCTGAAAGTGATCAGCCCAATTTTGTGGGGACCAGGACAGTCAACTGAGATAATTTTCCACTGTCAACTATTTTTTCCTTGCTGCCATTCTGCAGAAGTTTCAACACTGTGGCCAGAGTTTCTGTGCATGTTGTTTTTTCTGGGCATTATCTCAAATATAAAATTCTTTTTTTTTTAATTAATTTGTTTATTTTGGCTGTGTTGGGTCTTTGTTGCTGTGTGTGGGCTTCCTCTACTTGTGTCGAGCAGGGGGCTACTCTTTGCTGTGGTGCGTGGGCCTCTCATTGTAGTGGCTTCTCTTGTTGCGGACGGGGCATGGGCTCTAGGCGTGCGGGCTTCAGTAGTCGTGGCTCACGGGCTCAGTAGTTGTGGCTTGCAGGCTCTAGAGCCCAGGCTCAGCAGTTGTGGCGCATGGGCTTAGTTGCTTCGCGACATGTGGGATCTTCCCGGACCAGGGCTTAAACCCGTGGCCCCTGCATCGGCAGGCGGCTTCTTAACCACTGTGCCAACAGGGAAGTCCTCAAATATAAAATTCTCGGTGTTATCGCCTATGTCCTCGGGAATGGTCTGGTAAGGAAACAGAAAGTCTTTCCCTGTGTTCCTGTCTAGGCTGCTGCAGATATGCCGAAGGCACCAGCGCCTGGAAGGCTGCAGCAAGCCCCTAGTGAGGGTCCCCTCCTTTCCATGGGTATCTCTCAGAGGAGGACTCTGTGGTGAGGTGCTGGAGCCCCACTCAACATGCCATGACACTGGGACTAAGGTCCCACTGAGTGTGTGCTCAGGGGAGCACGGAAGCAAGGCCCTTCCCCTAGTGGCTGTGTGACTCGGTTTGGGGGAGAGGAGACAGGCACAGCTGTGACATTTATGGAAAAATCCTTTGTACAGCATGCAATTACCACCATTTTCTACCTCGCCTGTCCAGGAACTTTAACAAAATACAACTTCGTAATCCGTGAACGGCTTCTGGTATTTAAAAACAGAAACGAAATTTTTTTTCTTTTTTTTTTTTGCGATAGGCGGGCCTCTCACTGTTGCGGCCTCTCCCGTTGCGGAGCACAGGCTCCGGACGCGCAGGCTCAGCGACCATGGCTCACGGGCCCAGCCGCTCCGCGGCATGTGGGATCTTCCCGGACCGGGGCACGAACCCGCGTCCCCTGCATCGGCAGGCGGCCTCTCAACCACTGCGCCACCAGGGAAGCCCGGAATTTGTTTTATTGTGGTAAAATATCGTGAAGTTTGCCATCTTGTGCATTTTTAAGTGCACAGCCAGTGGCATTCAGGAGCTTCACCTTGTTGTGCAGGGGTCAACACCAGCCATCAGGAGAACTCTCTCACCTCCCCAGACAGAAACTCTATCCCCAGTAAACACTGCTTCTCCCCCGCCCCGCCCCGGTAACCTTCACACCACCTTCTGTCTCTGTGACTCTGACCACTGCAGCTGACTCCTGTCAGTGAAATAACACAGTATTTGTCTCTTCTGTCTGGCTTCTTTCCCTGAGCATAATGTCCTTAAGGTTCACCCGTGTTGTAGCCTGTGTCAGAATTTCCTCCCTTCTTAAGGCTGAATAATATTCCACTGTAGGAATATAAGACATATTATTTATCCAGTCATCCATCAGTGAATACTTGGGTAGCTTCAAGTTTTTGGCTATTATGAGTAATTGCTTTCCATTCTTTAAAAAATACAATATTTTTTATTTCTTGAAAAGCAAGCCACAGCTGAAATATTTTGTCTGTTGTGCACCGCATCCCCGAAATAATGCTGGGAGCAGATCTTCCAAGATTGAAAATAAACAGACTAATATACAGCTGACCACTGAACAAGAGGGGTTTGAACTGCGCGGGTCCACGTACAGGTGGACGTGTTTCAACAGTAAACACTACAGCGCTACACGGGCCGTGGTGGGTTGACTCGGCAGGTGAGGAGGAAGTGCAGACACGGAGGGCCGACTATAAATTACAGGTGTTGTCCCAGGTCAAGTGTACCCGTACTGTCTGTGCACACACTGCGTCCCCACTGCTGGGTGGGTCGTCTACGGAAAAGCTGTGGGATGCGGGGCAAGCCAGGCGGCCCCCTGGAACCTGGCCGTGTTCACTGGGACGACAGGTCACTCCTCACCCCACACAGGTGCCACCCACCCCCTGAGTCCGCACCTGTGCAGTCAGCACCTGCTCCTCAGACACCCAGAGCCTGTCCAAGCGGCTGGAAGCCACTCTCCTCAGCTGCCGACGCCCGTGACTAAACCATCATGGCCATCTCTCTACCCATTTTCTCTCCACTGAATTGAGAGGTCTTTCAGTAAGGACTTCTTTTATCCATGATCTCTTCCTCCCAAGTATTTAAAAATCCACAGGGGAACCGCCACACATTTAAAAACAAACTGCAGCTCGTTCATTTGAGAAAAACCTTTACGCCCACAGTTAAGTAATAGCTAGAATCGCAGGAAGACAAGACATATATCTTGTGGCTTAGTCTAGGATGTCTCTGTTATAATTTAGTAGCAATTCAGGCACCTGGCAGTCTTTGAATGCCAGAACATTTAAACCAGGAAAAAGGAGTAACGTCCATGTACATCATCAAATAAGTCAGTACTCTACAGGACAAGGGGAATCAGAATTGTAAAGGTCTGTTACTGGCCTTACTGACCAGCAAATGATTTTGAAGGAGCGTGGCATCATGATTGTGGTTTGTTACCACGTCCATACTCAATATTCTCCTTTCACTGCTGTTGTGATTGATTTCATGATGAGAAAAGCTAGGCGTAACCTGAGACTCACACCTTCTCTCCGTATGTGCTGTCTGCTGGATTCTTTTTATGTTTGCAATTCTACAGCTTCGGTGCTTAAGTAATAATGACTCTTGAAACTTCAGTTCCAGTCCTGGTTTGTCAGGTGAATGTTAATTTGTGCCAGTACCACGTCACACTGTCACCTCACATGGGACTGTGGTCCACTGAGACCTTCTGACTCCACCTTAGGTCAAGCCCTCAGAGTCTGGTCCTCCTCCCAGCTAACTCTCCCCTGCTGTCGTCATCATGTGCCATAAACCCAGAGGAATTCCCCCCCACCCTGCATAGGTTTCCCTCTGGCACATCATCTCTTCAAAACTCCCACTGGTTCTAGAAGCAGCAGACAGCTTAGCTCAAGACTAAAGACCTAGTCGAGCCGAAGTCCGTGCCTATTTCTCAAGCACATCAGTAAAAGGTTCAGCTTCGAGCCGTCTCTATCTCACATGCTCTCCGCAGTTTCCCCAAAGTTCAAGCCCCTGTCCCCAGCACAAAGCTGCCACTGCTCTGAGAATATTCTGCTTTATTTTCCTCCACTCCCCTTCCACCACTCTTTTCTGAATTTCTCTTTTTGATGTAAAACTATATGCTACTGTAGATTTCCACTTAAATGGATATGCATGTATCCTAAGCTGATAATACACACCCATGAGCAGCCACCCAGCCCCAGATGCCCTTAAGGACTGAGTAAAGGAAGAGGGAAATTACAGGATGACCCTAAGGAAATGAGTGCCTTCTTGCCAGGACGGCGGACCGTGTGTTCAGAGAGTGGGGCGGCAGGAGCCGATAATGTCTGCTAATAGCCATGGGGGACTAAGGGCATAAGACACACGAAGAGTAAAGTAGAAGAGAGATGCAAAAGGCGGGGGGTGCGGGGGTGGAGACACATAATTACCCAGGCCAAAGCAGGCTGGCAAAGAAGAAACGGGCTTGGGTAGAAGTGGGACTGGGGCCCACACCACGGAGAGCGGTGTCCACTTCGCGGCCGGGCTGTGGTCATCAGGGGCGCTCCGGGAGAAGAGCACAGGTACCTGCTGTGCCCTGGCAAGGCCCACCCTCCTGCCCAGGGAGTCCCCACGTGTGCCGCTCTCCAGCTTATGTCGGGGGGCCGCACTCCACGGTGGACACGGCCGAGTTCCTGGTTTCCCGAGGTGACCTGGGCTGCAGAGCACAGGGAGGCTCCGCTGATGGGAGAACGGGGACCGGCCGTCCCCAAGCCGCAGAGGCCTGGGCACCACAGCCTCGGCTGCCCAGGGGGCCGGGGATCAGCGTGCACTTCCGCTCTTCTGCTGGGTGACCTCCAGAGCAGGAGGGGAGAGAAAAACCCGAGGGAGCGTGGTGCGGCGGGGGGGTGGGGGGGGGGGGCTGGCACCTCCGAGGGGCCTGTGTGACGGGCAGCACGTGGGCCATCGCTCCTGGGCTCGGCCTTGTTCCCCTCCTGTCCACTGGCCCAGATGCCACGCCCTGGGCTCTTCTGTGGGAAATCCCCCCATCCCAGCCCGTGAAAATGAGCAGGAAAAGTAGAGAGCCAGGCCAACAGGAGAACCTTCCGGGGGGTTTCACACCAGAAGAGGCACCGACTTTATGACTGGCCTTCTACATCAGTTACTCTCGCTGAATTATGCCAAAATACATCATTTCATCCATCTCAAAGAATCCATGACTGAAGAAATGTGCTTCAAAACACAACGGAGGTACCAGCATCCTTCATGGGGACCCTGTTAAAAAGGCTTCCTTACGTCCCATGGCAAAAGTTTTTCTTATGTTAGGCCACATACATTTCAATACTTCTTATCAAAAAGTTGTGCCACGATTCAGATGTCTCTTCCCAGAAAATAATTAGATCTTCCTCTGACCTTCACCCTATATTTCATCAGTAAGGCATGTGGTATATGCCTACAGAACATACTGGTCAAAAGTATCTCCCTCCTAGATCATTCATGATCCACTTCAAGGAGAGGCATCCACAGCATTCCGTCACTAGGCTGCTGATAGGAAGGTAATCAAGTCACTTGTGCCTGGCCTTCAAGCCCCACGGGCCAGCCCTACCCTCCAAGTGGCTGGACCCAGGGAAGGACACACCCGCGTCACTATCAGGGGCTAATTGCCTGCTGCCTGGCCCAAGGAGGGCACACCTACATCATAATCAGGGCCTGCTTCCCCTGGCAAACTGCCATGCCTTCCTTGCTAAGTACCTGCTGGGGCCACAGCTCTCACCCTGAACTGAGAGTTTCTTTCTCAAAATGAAGGATATTGAATTCATAATAGACCGTCCCTACAGACAGCCTTCTTTTCTAATGAGCTCAAGATGCCTTCCACAACCTAAAATGCCCCACCAGAAAATACCTTCAGAAAGAAAAGAAATGAAAGTCAAGGGTTATGCTATCATCCACGGCTGCGTGATGGTAACAAAGCGGTAAGTGAACAAGATGAAAACCTAGACCTAGAAAGAGGGCAGCGGTGACTTTTTCTAGTTATAGTCACCACACCCTGGTCTCCCCAGGAGGTCACCTTTCCGGTGGAATTCAGGTTTGGCTCAGATAAAAGAGGGGATGGGAGGAATGCAGTAAGGGTGGAAACTAGGGGGCAAAGCACGTCTTTTTGGGTAGACAACTTGATCTCTGTCCTTACTGTTTTTGTGACTAACATGTTACAGAACAGAAGCTCTAAGGAAAGGTGCTTCCTTAGGTTTCCACACGGCCCTTCCTTCGGCTCCACAGCCCATCCTGCCTTTTTCCTCCTGTTCTTCTTCCCCTTTGGGGTGCGTATAATTACCAAATACTGCTTGTCATCCTAACCCACTCAGAACGTCCAGTGGCACCTTCTGACCTCCGTCCCTGGTCTAACCCAGCACCCCAGCACGATTTTACATGTCTGCTGTCTGGCGCATTCTTGGGCTTTTCTTTATGCTCTTGTCATCTTCTCACGCTCAGCTCACCTCCCAGCGATGTGTGTGCGAACGACCTCATGTTTTCAAGGAGACACTTTAGAACAACTGGTCAGTCAGTCGTCACTCTCAGCTGTGAGGCTAGTAAAGGTTTAAGTGTACACAAAAGTCCTTAGGCTGAAAAGCCAGATTCATAGCCTTGACCAATCAGTAAACAGAGAGGTCCTCTACCCCTCCTGTCTAGAAGACGCGAAGGAGTAGCACAGAAAGAGTCACCGCAATGAATGGGGTCAGTGAGTTCTGTAGGACTAAACTGTCTTTGAAGAACCAGTTCCTGCCTCACTTCTATGGTGGAGGTGTCTGGATTCAGTTCTCTTCTGTTGCCACCTACGATTAGCACCTTACTTAACTCATACCTAGTCACTGGGAGAGACAAATGAGGACACTACAATGACTGGATCACCAAGCAGATTTCATAATATAGACTTGTTGGCAATCCAGCCAAACAACCAGACTAGCTGAATGAGACATAATATTTTCTTGGAATTGCAGTATAACATATCTCAAGTAAATCTTAGAGTATAGGACAAAAATTCTAGAAGGAAAACCACTTGAAAGGCTTGGGTGGATGAGGAAGAAAAAGGATATTTACATTTCTAAAACATCACAGGCACTTTGTATGTTAAACCATGAAAGGGACTCCAGGTCAAATATGAACTGTACAGACAAATCCTTAGCTGGGTTAACCAAGAAAAAAAAAAAACAGGACTCATAACTACAATCTGAAATGAAAGATGGGACATTAAAACCAATGCCACAAAAATAAAAAGAATTAAAGGAGAATAATATGAAAAATTGTATGCAAACACTGGATAACCTAGAAGAAATAAAGATATACAACCTATCAAGATCAAAGCAAAAAGAAAGAGAAAGTCTGTTCAAACCTCTAACTATTAAGGAGATTAATTCAGTAATGAGAAACCCCCCAACAAAGAAAAGAGGACCAAATGGATTCACTGGAGAATTCTACCAAATTTTAAAGAATTAATACCAATACTCCTCAAACTCTTCTCCACAATTAAAGAAGCTCATTCTATGAGGCCAGCATTACCTTAGTACCAAAGCCAAAGAAAGAAACTATAAGAAATTGATACAAATATACTCAGCAAAATACTAGCAAACTTATTTAAACAGCACATTAAAAGGATTATACATGATGACCAAGGGGGAACACAAGGATGGTTCAACATACGAAAATCAATGTGACGTACCATATTAACAAAATGAAGGACAAAAACCACATGGTCATCTCAACTGATGCAGAGAGGACATTTGACAAAACTCAGCACCCTTTCATGATATAAACACTTAAACTAAGAATAAAAGAAAACTACCTCAACATAATAAAGGCCATATATGAAAAGCCCACAGCAACATCATTACTCGATGTGAAAAGGCTGAAAGCTTTTCCTCTGGGATCAGGAACATGAAAAACATGCTTTCTCTTGTCACTTTTATTCAACACAGCACTGCAAGTCCTAGCCAGAGGAAATCAGGCAAGAAATAAAAGGCATCCACGTTGGAAAGGAAGAAGTGAAGTTACCTGTTCACACATGACATGCTCTTATACGTAGAAAAGATTCCACACACATACACAAAACTGTTAGAACTAATAAACAAATTCAGCAACATTGCAGGATACAAAAATCAACATGCAAAAATCAGTTGCATTTCTATACACTAACAATGAAGAGCCTGAAAAGAAAATTTAAACGCTTCCGTTTACAATAGCATCAAAGAGAAATAAAAGTTAACCAAGAAGGTGAAAGACTTGTACACTGAAACAACAAAACACTGCTGGAAGAAACAAGTAAGAAAGACACAAATAAAGAAGACACACATAAATGGAAAGACATCCCATGTTCATGGACTGGAAGATTTGATACTGTTATGTCCATACTTCCCAAAGCGATCTACAGATTCAGAGCCATCCATATCAAAACTCCAAAAGCAATTTTTGTAGAAATACAGAAATCCATCCTAACATTTATATGGACTCTCAATGGAACCTGAAGCACCATAACAATCTTGGAAAACAAGAACAAAGTTGGACAATCTCACACTACCTGATTTCACAACACATTACAAAGGTACAGTAATCAAAACAGTGTGGTGCTAGCACAAACACAGACATATAGACCAATGGGATAGAACAGAGAGCCCAGAAAGAACTCCTCACACATATGGCCAAATGAGCTTCAACAAGACTACCAAGACCACTCAAAAATGGGGAAAGGACGGTCTCTTCAACAAACTTGTGTTGGGGAAAGCGGATATCCACGTGCAAGGAACAAAGCTGAACTCTTACTTTATAGCATACACAAAAATTAACTCAAAATGGATTAAAAACCTAAAGGTAAGAGCTAAAACTATAAAATTCCTGAAAGAAAACATGGGGAAAAAGCATTATGACACAGGATTTTTTTTTTTTTTTTTTGCCGTATGCAGGCCTCTCACTGTTGTGGCCTCTCCCGTAGCGGAGCACAGGCTCCGGACGCGCATGCTCAGTGGCCATGGCTCACGGGCCCAGCCGCTCCGCGGCATGTGGGATCCTCCCGGACCGGGGCACGAACGTGCGTCCCCTGGATCGGGAGGCGGACTCTCAACCACTGCGCCACCAGGGAAGCCCCCTTTGCCCATTTTTTAATAGGGTTATTTGTTTTTTTCTTGTTGAGTTCTAGGAATTCTTCATAAATTCTGGATATAAACCACTTATCAGATACATGATTTGCAAATATTTTCTCCCATTTCATAGGTTGCCTTTTCACTCTGTTGACTGTGTCCTTTGATACACAGAACTTTTTAAGGTTGATGTACTCCCATTTGGCTGTGTCTGCTCTTGCCTGTGCCTTTGGTGTCATATCGAAGATATTAAAAAAATCCTGTGTCGGGCTTCCTGGGCCCTGGGCCCTGGGCCCGTGAGCCATGGCCGCTGAGCCTGCGCGTCCGGAGCCTGTGCTCCACAGCGGGAGAGGCCACAACAGTGAGAGGCTCGCGTACCACAAAAAAAAAAAAAAAAAAAAAAAAAAAAAAAAATGGGCCAAGGACTTGAATAGACATTTCTCCAAAGAAGACATGCAAACGGCTAACAACATATGGAACAATGCTCCGCGTCATTAATCATTAAAGAAAGGCAAAATCAAGAGAGAATCACTACACACACATTAGGACAGCTACTATCAAAAAGAAAAAATGACAAGTGTTGGTGAAAATGTGGAGAAACTGGAACCCTTGTGGGCCGTTGGAGAAAGAATAAAATGGTACAGCCAGTATAGAAGACAGTTATGGTGGAGCTTCAAAAGTCTAAAAACAGAATTACCTTATAATCCAATAATCGCACTTCTGCGACCATACCCAAAAGGAATGAAAGCAAGGTCTTGAAGAAATATTTGTATATACATGCTCACAGCAGTGGTTTTCACAACAGCCAAGAGGTGGAAGCAACAGAGTTATCTATAGACAGATGAAGAGATAAACAAAATGTGGTCCGTACAGTGGAATATGATTCAGTCTTCAAAGGGAGAAAATCACATGCTACAACATGGATGAACCTTGAGGACATTATGCTACATTTAAAAAGCTAGTCACAAAAGGACAAATACTGTATGAGGCACCTAGAGCAGTTCAAATTCACAGAGACAGAAAGAAGAAGGGTGGGCGCCGGGGGCCGGAGAGGGGGAGGAATGGGAGTTAGGGTTTAATGGGGACAGAGTTTCAGCTTTGCAATGTAAAAAGTTTGAGAGATGGAGTGGTGATGGTTACACAACAACTTCAACATTCTTAACACTACCGAGCTGTACACTAAACATGGATAAGGTGGTAAATTTTAAGCTGCTTCGTGTGACATACGGATGTGTTTCCATCACTAGAGTTTGTCAGGATTACTGGGTGTGCAAGCAGCCCAGAGGCAGCCGATGAAGGGAGTGTGAATCGCGGTGCTTGTACCCGTGCGTGAGGAGTGTGTGTGTGTAATCCAAGAACAGTCCACATCGTTTCTGTGTGGCACAGGCAGCGGTATTAGCAGGGCCGTTTGACAGGAAATTCTCTGGTTCCAGGGAATACTCAATCTGCCCCTCTGGATGTGTGTACAAATACAGATAACAACACATGTTTCAAAAATGATGATGACTCATATGAATACAATTTTGAATCCAAAATTACTGCTAAACTGTAAACTTCTTCTCCCTTAGCACCAGGAATTCTAAAGACTGAGTTTTCACCTAAAAATCTTAAAATAACACTTCATTTTTAAGCATTTTTTTGTCCCTGTAATCTAGAACATTCTTGACCTTCTCACTTCTAGTAAGAACCAGCAGGCAATTCCGTTGTGATCAACCTTCAGTTAACATGCCCCAAGGGAGAAAAATCATCTTCCCTTTCAAAGGAAAACAAGTAAAGAGAGCGATAAAGGCCATACAAACAGACATGTCAGAACAGAATTATGAGTTTAACTTAAAAAAAAAAAAAATTAAACTTTTTTGGGGAGATTTAGGTGCTTGCTTATCATCAACATGTTAAAGTTTGCATAGCTGCTGAAACCTTAGTCGGTGTTATCTGATTGTGAAAAGAAAAAGCCTTCTGTCAGGAATGTAATCTTTACATAATACCCATGCAAGCACAATGCAAATGGTTTTGGACCTCAGGAGTCAGTGAAAGGAACGCATATTCTTTTAAGAAGCCTTTAAAAAGACAAGATTGAATCGCAGCACACAACAGCATCCACCAAACTCTCTCTCGAGCCCCTCTGAGCCTCACAAGGAAGAGAATTTTCCAAGAAGTTATCAAGACCAAAGGACAACCCTAGCATGCCCCGCATGAGTCTGTGAGAGTCACTACTAAGGCGAGAGACACGATGGCGAGCATGGCAGAGGGCGGCACCTGGCATGAGCGCGGCGGTGGGGAACACCTCCTTCAGCTTCGCCTGGCTGGCTTCCACCAGCTCCTCCTTGGACGTCGGGAGCTGCAGGGTGTCTACGATGATCTGGGCCGCCTCCAACGCCGTCTTACCCATAACGAGGGACTTCACATCCCAGCTGTATTTCTTCCCATAGCGACCGCAGACTGCCTCAAACACCACTGAGTACAGCCGTTCAGTATCTGCAGACACAGTGAGACGAAGACACAGAGGCTTTTAGGGTGCACGCGGTGGTAATGCCAAGTCTACATCAGAGAAGCACGTGTGTGTGTTCACAGTGCAGGTCAAGTTCAGGGCAGAAAGCTCTCTCGGGGAGACTTATGGACGTGAGGGAGACGTTCTCAGGCCATGGGGACCAGACGATGCCCTGGGCAGCCTGCTCTCTGCTGCTCGGGAACGTTACAGGCTGGCCCAGAAAGGAAGTCTCTAGTACAGTGAAACTGCCTTGTCTACGCGCACGCACGCATCTGGGCCTGAGCACGCGCTTGACACCCTGAGCTGGTCCTCCCAAGCGTGCACCGTGACGGCAGCACGCAAGGGTCTGTGTGCGAGCCCTATGCTGTTAGGGATGTGCCCCGAGGAACTACTCCCACCCGGCAGGAGCGCCTGGCCGCGGGCGGAGCAGTGAAGTGCCTACGCAAGGACAGACACTTGTGCGCGGCTCTGAGTAGGAACACACAACTCCTGTGCTTCTCGTTTCCTCTCACGGGACCAGATCCCTCACGGCACTTGTGTCATCAGGCATGGGGGGCGGGGGGCTTCGCCCACCAAGCCTTCCTGCAACAGCGGCGGCGTTTCCTGCAACGTACCTGGATGCTGATGCTCTGTGGTGAAGGGATCATTCCCAGGAGGCCGCCACCCACCCCGTGGCTGCTTCTCCCGGCAGCTGACCTGCCCTTCCCCTCCCCACCCGCTAAATGTGTCGTGCTAGGGCCTGCCTGTAGGCTGCTTCCCCGGACAAGCCCTGGGCCCTCAGCCCCACGGTGGCATGCTTCAGCCTTGACAATGACCAGCAACAGAAAGAGCTTTTCTTTCTCCTCTGCTTTTCAAGGCAAAATCATCTACAGCTGCGTATCAAGTACGCTCAGCGCTTTAACTCTTTGGGTCCTCACCGTTCTACCACGGGCTGGATTCTGGGGGGACGGTATAAGACACACAACAAAAAGATCTCCGATATCCACCCTCAGACATACTCGCCAGACCGTGCTTGGGCATGACCCCTGGGCTGGGTAATACATTCCAGCTTTTGTTTCCTTTTCTTTTTTTTGGTACAAAAGAAGGTGGGACTTGAGGAAAAGTCTTCCCGGGATCCTTGGTAGAAGCAGCCAGCGTCTGCATCATAACCTGAGTGGTTCTAGTTTTTCTAGAACCACGCTGCACTTAATCTCCCTGAAGAAGCCCCAGCAAAGAGGGAAGGGCTGGTGCACCCTCCGCTGGACGCTGAGGAGGGCTGCCTGTCGCACACGCTCTTTTACAACCTTCTCGCCTGTGAGCGGACACAGAGGGAGGGCTCTCGGGGTGGGGGGTGGAGATGGATGCACTGGCAGGGAGGCCGTACATTTTACCTTCTACACGTGAGCACTTTTCTTCTAGCGGTTGAGAGAGAGAGAAAGACTGACAAAAAGACATCGCCGGCACCCAGCGAGTGAGAAACCACTGATGGGTTTGCAAAGGCTAGGGAGTGCCAGGAAAAGCAGCAGAGGCCGGGTGGGGAGTTAACATGAGGGACTCGTGCTGAAGCAAGTGGACGGGGAAGGAGAAAGGAGCATGAAAAAAGACTAATTCTGAAGACAGAAAACAGCTGTATTCTTTAAAAATGCTTCAAGCAGCGTTTATTTAAAGCGGAAGCTTTTAATTTAAAAGGCACAGAACGGTGGGATTATAAATCTGTAGGAGACTGTGCCGACAGCCACTTTTCTTCACAATTTAGATAAAATCACCTCAAACCCTCGGTGGAATAAGCGAGGATCTGAATGCATCGCCAAGCTCCTCAGACCCGGCAATGAGTACGCCAGCTGACGACAGCGTACGATCAATGAAAGGGACAGCGTTTTGAAAGGAAAAGGTTCTCCAGAAGCTAAACTAAAATGAAGCCGCATAAAGTAGCTGGGCTCTGCGCCGTGCTTCTCGGTTATTTTTCACAGGAAACTCACGTGGTTTTCCACAGGCTACGTGCACACAAGCTGCTCCCTTACTCAGGTGTGTTAGGAAAGTACTGCAGGTACACGAGAACCTCAGCCCTGGGTGGTGGGGGGGATAGGATCCAGGCAGCAGTCCCAGCAGGTACAGATGAAGGGATCAGGCAGGCAGTGACACGAGGGCATCGGATTGGGCGGGGGGCAGTGAGGGAGGTGAGCGGACAGACTCAGCCCAGAGGTTGGTATTTTCATCCGAGCTGCGGGCTGGGTCCCCAGGTGGGAAAACAGAAGGCACTGACGTTTAGGGTCACTGAACTGTTACTATAAAAGGCATCACCACACCTGGAAGGCCTCTCTGTTTTGTCTGAGGCTGAGCTTCTGTCGTACTATGCTTAGCAACAGCTTTTATCATCGAGAACGTATTTAAATGCTGGCTGAGTCCATCCCAGACTCTGAGGACGGTATCC
Organism: Monodon monoceros; assembly: GCF_005190385.1. Classification (NCBI taxonomy): domain Eukaryota; kingdom Metazoa; phylum Chordata; class Mammalia; order Artiodactyla; family Monodontidae; genus Monodon; species Monodon monoceros. The sequence continues at coordinate 6,078,560 of NW_021703779.1, read as the reverse complement.
ATTTGTGTTTCAGCTTATGAAGACGGAAGGGGTGAGCGTATTTCCCCACTTCTCTCTTGCACGAAGCTGCACCTAATCCAGTTCTAAAGGCATGATCTGCATTATTTAATGGCAAAACCCCTCAATCAACCCGAGAGTAAGAAGCATGTAGGGTAAGAGCTGGCTTGGTTTCTCTGCCCACCCCATCTCCATTTCTGTACCACACGGACACAAAGCAAGGGCGTCCTGATCCGAGAGGAGCAGCGAATCCCCAGCCTGGCCACGCTCTGGCTGGACGTCCCAGGAGGAGCTGCTTCGCCTCGGTGACCTGCGGCTTCTGCCGGGGGAACCGTGGGGAGCAGCGGCCGCCTGCAGGCCCAGGCGTGCCGGAGGACTCTGGGCTGGGAGCCGGCCCCGCGCTCGGAAGCCCGGCTGGCCTGGGTTGGAGGTCCTGCCCCGGAGCTGGCCAGCCGCTGGGAACTCAGGACATGTGCTCGGCACCCCACTGGGCCTTAGCTTACCCGTCTGCACCCTGGGGGGGTCTTCCCACGGGCACACATCTGCTAGGCGCCTGCGTCAGCTGAGCGGGTAACCGGCGCGCAGCTGTGAGCACGGCGCCCGGCCCTGCCTCCCCGCCTCTAGGGCCGTCTGGGGCACACGTGCCCTGCAGCGGCTCCGCGGAAGGCGGTCAGGGAGCATCTGTGAGCTCAGAGGAGACGACGAGCTCTGCTTTCCCTGCCTGCACACCACAGCTCCCAAAACGGCAAGGGCTGCTGCATCTGACAAGTCACAGGGCCTCGTTCCGGGTGCTTTACTTTAAAAGGAAGTGGTAACCATTTGGGATTCCCTCCCACAGTGTTACACATTCCCTAGCTTCACAAATACTTGTTAATTGACCGCCCGGCCTAGGACAGGCACACTGACGCCGTGTCCCCAGCCCCATGATCCATAAACTTCCGGAAACGGAAAAGTTCTCATTTAGCAGCAAAAACAGAGTCAGTTTTAATGTTTAATATTTGGGACACTTAGCGTGAACCTTCTTGCACTTCCCTGTACAAATACCAACAGGCTTTGGATTACGGATGCTGCCCCAGGCCACCGCCACCGCCCCCCCCACAGAGCGTACATATCATGGAATCAATGCATTCCACTTTAAAATAATAATTTAAAAATCGAAATACAACTGGCTCCTCCGGTTTTGGAAACGGACTGTGGACCCACACTGATTACCGCTCTCCAGTCAACTTACACCTTCCATGTCCTGTACACCTTGAACAAAGTGAGATAATGCTTCTCAGAACTTAATATATCTTGAGAATAGTCTTACTTTCCAATTACTAAAAAAAAAAAAAGGAGGGCGAAGGTGACCTAAAGACACTGTTTTGTGCTACAGATAGTTCTTTAACGATACAACATACCTTTCCACGTGGAAAGGCAGAAGGGCCCATCTCGGGCTAAAATCAAATTGTCACAGTCTGGCAAACAGGGAGTTGTGGAAGGGGAAGCAGACTGATGTAGCCGGCTCCATGCTTCCTCTCACCCAGAAATGGAGCAGTCTTCTTCAGTGTGGTGAAAGCTACATAGTTTACACGTGAAACGGCTTTAACGATACAAAGGCAGCGCACGCCACGGTACGTTCTGATCAAAGTGGTGGTGCCATTTTTCTAAGCCACCGTGGTAGTATACAGTAGGTAATCAATCACTGAATACACTCCTTGAAAAAATGCACTTCTTTTGTTCACCTACCACTGGTTTCCCTAATCCACTGGTCCTCAAAGTGTGGTCCCTGGACCAGGAGCGTCAGGAACGCAAATGCTTGGGCCTCAGCCCAGACCTACTGAGGAGAAACTGGGTGAGGCCCAGCGCTGTGACCCCAGATCTGCTGTGTGTTTTATCAACCTCCCCCTCCCACCAGCAGGAAACCAGGGTGTGCGTGCCTAACACAGGGGAGAATCACTGACCTGACCTGATTTTACCAAAGCCCTGTGCTCTGCAGTCAGCGATTTTAAAACCAGATCAAGTTTAACCAAGAAAAGCTTGATTTTAACGATTACACGCATAGATCTATTAGCAGAAATTAAAGAAAAAATAATCTATTTATACTTTCCTCTGTATTGCATCCCATGCATACTTAAACTTTTTTTTTCTTTTGAAGAAACATGTAGCTTGCAGTAAACTACAGACAACTTGATGGAACATACTATACTGAAAGGATTAGTGAACTGGTTCATCTCTCTCCCAAGTGGAAGTCGAGAAGAAGAAGGATGTCTAGCCCTGGGACCACAGAACAGGAAACAACAGCTGTTGCCGGGGCCCTCGGTTTGAGAACAACTACTGAGACCGACACACTTGCTCTCTGCGCTTTCTAGCAGGGGATCCTTGATTTCCTCGAGTGATGAAGGACCTCACTGGAAAATAAGCGTCCGTTCCCAAAAATGTACTCTTAGGTCAAGCGGCACAGCCATCCTACGCCCTAAGCTCTAGATGACGAGAGCCTGCAGACGTGGCTGGTGCTTCTCAGGAAGACAGGAGATGAGCCATCCGACCCAGCGGGCTCTGCTGTCAGGGGCTGCCCAGGGCTTTTCTTGACTTCTCAGGGCTCCCCAGCTTGCTTAATAATTTCTAGCACACTCATGGCGAAAAGTGTTTCTGCAACAGCTGTCTGATGCTGTTCTCCATGCTCCCAGCACACGGCACGAAGCCCAGAGCCTCTATCGGCGCCATGCTTGGCTCCGAGTTGCCTCTGCCGTACCCCTGCCGGGCCAGCTGGCCAGGGCGTCTACCAGCCTCACCGGCCGCTGTGACGAGCAAGGCCAAGGTGGAAGTAGGTACCTGCTAAAAGTGCCGGTCACCCCAGGTGCGGCGGAAGGGCGCCGGTGGATCTGGAGGAAGGCAGAAGAAGGTGTGGACGTACCAGGTTCTGAGAGGGGCTGGCAGGGGCACAGCCTGAGGCAGGAGGCCCTACAGGAAAAAAGGCCCTTCCGGGAGCCAAGAAGGACCCGCCGGTGGTGAGCGCTAGCGGAGGCGCCTACGCCTAGCTCTCCGCGGGAAGACTCGGCCAGCGCTTGGCTGAGCAGCAGCAGAAAGGCCGGCAGGGTGGTGGACAGCCCTCCCGGGAAGGGGGCCGGCTGCAGGGACCGCCTGGTGGAGGCTGCAGGGCGGGGACCCAGGAGGTGGCTACCATAAGCGGGGCACGCGGCATGGCTGGTTTGGGGGCGTATCTATCAGGCTTTCCCTGGCCCATCCCACGTGGGAAGCTGCAGGCACAGAGCACTGATCGCTGCAGGGTCCGTGGTCCGGACGCTCGGGAGGCTGTGGGTCGGTGCACGGCTGGCACGTCCCGTCTCTCGAGCGTAAGGCGTCTGCCAGCTGCTTGCTTTCTCACTCTTGGGAGTCCAAGGTCCAGAGGCCACTGTCCTCCGAGTCAAGACAGCCACCCAGCAGGCTGCGCCGGCCCGAGAAGGACAAGGGTCCCACCCGCAGGGGGCAGACGGCTCCGTCTCCAGGACAGGACGCCACTGTGGAAAGCCACCGGGTGAGCAGAGCAGCTATGGAGACTGTGCGAGATGCCCCAAACATTCCAGTCCCATTAAGGGAAACAGGCACTGAGCCGGTCAAAGACCCTGGGCCACACGCTGGACCCACGGGCCCTGCATGGATGGCCCTACGTCTCCTCCTGGCCACCTGACCCTCCACAAACCCACCCTCAGCATGTTCTAGGCCAGAGGTAGGACCCCACTCCCTACCTAGCTCCGTTCACCTCTCCCCTGGGTGAAGCATTCCTCTTCACACAGGTGCATCGGGCACATTCTCTGTGAGAGGCACTGAAAAAACGTGGTTAAGTGAGACAGAAACATCCTTGCCAAGTTAAATACAGAACTCAGTGATTGAGACTGAAAAGCTTATTAAAGTTTGCTTGGGGGAAAAAAAAAAAAAGGAACAGCCAAATACCTGCAAAGGTAAAGGGAAGGTTTGCAGAAAGAATGGTAGAAAAAAGGCAGTATGTAAATCAGAGTATTTTTCTCAGCTCAGAACTACTGATATGTGGCCCTCTGCTATCCACAAGGACCTGGACGTCCAGGAATGTCCTCTCAGACCTGAAAACGGATGCCAGGCAGAGGCTACGTTAGACACCGAACGCAGAGGCCTGGCATTCTGGGGAGGAGAAAGAAAACAGGACGAGGAGAACACAGATGCCGCCTCCAGCAAACACTGCAAGTCTCCACGCGCTGAGGGCACTCGGGTGCTCTCTCCAGGGGCCACCAACACTGCGTGTTGTTTATACACACAGGAGAGGCTTTCCTAGTCTGTGCGGTTTAACCTTTACAAATGAGCTTGCATGTAAGAGGGAACACATCCTCCTGTTTAGGAATGTACAAGACCGAAACCAGTAATTAACAAGCATGAAATTACCAGTCCCGGTAATATGTGCTTCAAATTAGCAGCCTGCTTGCTCTAGCAGGCTGAGAGGAAAAGTATTTAAGGGTCTGATGTACTGTTTCCTGTGGCTGGAAGCTATCAGTTTTCAACTGTAAAGAAGAAGTAATAACTCCTTAAAATGAAGATCGGTAATAATAATTTAACTGGGTGATCACTTGTAAAGTAAAAATCTTGATTAGTATTCAGCATGATTCACTGGCGTTGTCAATTATTCCCTTTAATAGGTATGGGTATTAGTCAAGATTTTTTTTTTTCTGGTAATCCATAATAAAGTTTAAGGAAATCATTTTAAAAATGAACTGGTTCAAAAAATGTTGCTGGATCATATGTTATCCCTATGGAAACATATCTGTACTGGAGGAAAAAAAATGAACACTGACCCTTAGCCTCATAAACCTAAATGTAAAACCAAAGCTATAAAACTTCTGGAAGAAAATACAGGAGACCATCTTTGGAACCATGGGTTCTACGAAGGCTTCATACACAGAACACACAGTAAGAACCCTAGAAGAACACATGGATAAAGGGGCTTTCGTCAAAATTAAAGGACCCCAGGAAGAAAAGGCAGGCCACAAAGTGAGAGAAAATACACACACACAGACACAACTTACATGCAGAATCTATAAGGAGCCGCACTTTACAGCTCAGTGGCGACACAAACAACCTGCAGTAGAAAGAACAGCAGCCCCGCAAAGATGCACGTGCCCTGATCTCCAGAACCTCTGAGTAGGCTTCATGGCAAAATGGACCTCGCAGGTGTGTTTAAGCAAGAGTCCTGAGGTGGGGAGATGACGCTCCAGGATCACAAGGATCCTTCCGAGAGGCAGGCAGGAGGGTCAGAGTCAGAGGAGATGTTGAGGGCAGAAGCAGAGGTCAGGCAATGCAGGGTCACAAGAACAGGAAGGTGGGTGACCTGTAGAAGCCGGAAAGACAAGAAAACTCTCCTCTAGAGCCTCCAGAAGGAACGCAGCCCTGTCAACACCTAGATTCTCCCCCGTCCAAGACTGCTGTGGATTTCTGGCCTCCAGAGCTAAAAGATACGTCACTTTGTGTTGTTTTAAGCCACAGGGTTTGTGATAATTTTTTACAGCAGCAATAAAAGTAATACACAGCCCAACATAAAAACCACTTTGGATAACAGTCTGGCAGTTTCTTACGAAGTATACAACTATCATACAACCACTAGCAATAAAAAGGAAAAAAATAACATGCAATCCCATGAATGAGTTCAAAAACATGATGCTCAATGCAAGAAGCCAGATTAAAAAAGGAGTACATTCTGTATGATTCCATATAAAATCCCAGGAAGTGCAAACTCATCTGTAGTTTCAGAAGGAGACTGACAGTTACCGTGGCAGGGGCATGAACAGAGAGGGATCGCGGAGGGCCACAAAGATACTCGTGGGAGCTGTATCCTTACATTCCTTACCTTGAGTGTGCACGTGGTATCGCGGGAATTACATGCTAAAACTGATCCATCTGTGCAGAGTAAACTACCCCTGAAGTCCAATGTGATCAAAGTGTCCTGACTAGACTTCTCAAGGTCTGCTCAGAACAAGGAGAACCAGTGTTTGCAGCACAAGAAAATGAAGACGTACCTGGAATTCCAGGTGGCCAGACTGTTCCTGAACACAGAGACACTCCTGGGGTCAGCCTATCAGTAGGAGGACGTGGGGACAAAGGACAGGGTGCGTGAGACGGCTCTCAGTCAACCAGAAGGAAGGCTGTCTTTTAGAAAGCGTGACGTCTGTGCCCAAGGAGGGAAGACTTAGCAGCGTTGTCCCCTATCTTTGGCCTAGGAAGAGAGCAAGACTTTCTCAGGATTTAAGGTATAAAATGAGCTTTCCCTGAGGAGACACCATCTTGATGGATGCGAACAAGGGCCTCTGAAAAATAAAACTGGAAAGGCTCCTACCTCACTCCTTACTACTGAAGTAAATGAAAAGGCCAGACATCACAGTCGGAGGTCAGGGCCTGACTCTACCCAAGGGATGCAGGCCGGGAAGACCATCCTAAGAGGGCCGACGAGAGGCTCATCATGCTGCCTGCCGAGGGGCACCGACAGGCAAGGGAGGTAGCTGCTCACACACAGTGTGCGTGTCCCCTGAATTCCTATGTTAAATGCTAATTCCCCATGTGATGGACGCTGCTAGGAGGTGGGGCCTTTGGGAGGTGGTGAGGTCATGAGGGAGGAGCCCTCCTGAATAGGATTAGGACTCTCCTAAAAGAGACCCAGAGGGAGAGCCCCCCAACCACTTCTGTTACGTGAGGACACAGAAGGCACTGTGAACAGAGATCGGACTCTCCGCAGACACCAAATCCGCCTGACCTTGGTCTTGGACTTCCCCAGCTCCAGAACTGTGAGAAAAACACGTGTGCTGTGTAAGCCACCCAGTCTGTGTACTTTTGTTAGGGCAGCTGGAGCAGACTGAGGCAGAGTGATGGCAGGACTCCTTCACACACGGAAGGACTGGAGAAAGACAGGCGGGCACTGTCCCACACGACGAGCAGTCAAGAAAAACGTGATCTCTGCAGTAGCTACCAGTTCCAGCGCCCCGGATGCCAAGTACGAACAATGAAGAGTCTTCCAGGCAAATCCCAGATGCCCCTGCACACCTGCCAGGTCAACTCCAGGTGTCCCGTTAGTCAAGGGGTGTGGACAAACGGCCCTCTACCTACCCACCCCCATAATCACACTGAAGCACTTCACGTGGAAAACACAGGAAAAACAATTCCTCTCCTCGTTCTTTGTTCTTGTTTGTATCTCGGCAAAGGCACAACATAGACAAAGAAGGTAAAGAACAACTCAAGCTTCTCTGCAATATTTTACTTAGACTGCGGTGAGGTAACAGAAATGCCCAGCTACGCTTCGTTCCCCAAAGTTGTTTTCTTTTTCCATTCCACCACTGAAACTGGTGATGTATCCCCTGCATCTAGGCTTTCCCTTGTTCACTGTCTCTGCTTTTCGATCACCCATCCTGTGGCCCTGGTCTTCCTCCCACCCTCAGAGACACTGAAAGTGACAGGAAAGGCGAGGCATTGGCGACGGCCGGCCCTGGAGCCAGAGGCAGTGGTGGGGATACAGAAAGGGCCGCAAGAAACAGAAGAGCAGGGCGGGCAAAGTCAGAGGCGGGGGGTCAAGAAGCACAGAGGACGTTTACTGAGCCCTGACAAACTGCAAGATTAGGAGACATACGTTCTAAAATGGGGAGAAGTTCAGGGAAGTAAGTGTAGAATTTGGTAGTGATGATTAAGGGCTTTTCAAGTTAAAAATCTCCCAAACTCATCCATGGAAGTCACTTTACCGATTATTTTGTGATATTTAACAGTATGTTACTGATACAGAAATGCTATCAGGACAGCTTAAAAATAAGAGATTCTTTTTAAACTTTTTTTTTTAACTTCTATTTTTAAGCTTTTAAACAAGGCACACTGAGTTTCCATGACTTCTTCCAGGTCAGCGAGCTCACCTGGGGCCCATCCAGGTCAGCTGAAACCATGGTCTGCGTACGAAAATCCCAGGAGCTCCAAACTTTAACTTGGCCTGGCACACGCTCCTACAACTCACGGGTGCCGGGCACTCTGACTTCAGCCGCGGTTCTGCCAGGTGTGGGACCCTGACCAGCGGCACGGGCCTCACCTGGAAGCTGGTGGGAAATGCATTCTCGGACCCGCTCCAGAACCACAGAGCCTGGGGCGCCAGCAATGTGTGTTTGCACAAGCTCTCCACAACAGCCTGATGCCTGCTCGAGGGAGAGAAGCACGGACCGAAGTTTCGTTAGCATTCCTGGCAATGAGATGACACACAGTGTCTCCTATCATCACTACGGCTACTAAAGTAATTAGTAATAGCCAACAATCAATCACTGGGCACCTCCCATGGGATCTGTGTGTCCCTGAGATCCATGACAACCCTCCTGATATGTACAGGATTACGCCATCCCCAATTTTTAGATGGGCAGACTGATGCTTGGGGTACATGGTCCATGACCAAACAGGAGATAGAGAAGGAGTCAGCCTACCCTCTTTGGATGTGCTGACTCATGCTCTCAGTCGCTACGCAAACCCGTGTCTCCTAGGAGGAGCTCGTGTCTGCCAACACCTGGCTCACAAATTTTCATCCCCATAACCCTGTACACCCTCACTTTGCAAACCTAAGCTCCGGGTTTTGGATGTGTCCCTGTTTCCTGCCTTCCTGTTGCAAAAGACGAATCTAGAAGCTTATGGCAGCACCACTGCTGTGGGGCACTGGCTGACCGTGAAGACACCTTATTCAGGTGAGGGGATTCAGTGAAATGGTTACCAGTCCTGCCCTGAGCAAGCTGTCAGCTGAGGGCTTGTCAAAGGTAAGATCTCTCCAAGGTTTCTCTTAAGACTTGGAGCAGAATCGACCAAACATGGGCACAGAGGGTTCCACGAGGTCACTGATTCCTACAGGGACCTGTGGCTCAGGACACCAGCCTGTTCCTTTCCTGCAGAGAACCTATCACCTTACACCAAAATTTTCTATGAGTGCAACCCTGGGCTCTTCCACCTGGTAGAGTAAACACAGGCAACAGCGTCCGGCAAAATCGAACAGCATCTGTAACAGAAGAAGCAAAAGGAAGATGCTGTTTTCACTCGTAGAAGGCAGAGCCGCTTGAGAAACGCAAGACCAAGGCTGAGTCGGAACACCACACACAACACGTCTTTTTGTGCAGGGAAATCCAGGAGGTGGGCGTGTGAGTTCCACGTGCCCGTCGCTTGACCAGGGGAAAGCGGGCTACCCTCAGGCTCCTGACAGTGGGGGTCCCCCATCAGGCTACTGAAAATTCGCCCTGGAATCTGGAGGCTGAGGGAGAGCTTGCCTCAATTACAGGAGTGGAGGCTGGGCTGAGGGCAGAGTGGAGGGGACTGTGTCCTCCCCGGAGTGAGATGCTGTCTTGCCAAGCACGGCGTCCTGGGGACCCTGGAAGCCTCGGGAAGCTCTCTGCCCATGGAGGAGGTGCCGTGAGTGGGGACAACCAGGATTTGCGTGCTGGCCTTGCTGCTTCCTGAAGGTGTCCCCTTGTCAAAGGGACAAGCGCACTGGAAACTCAGTTTCCCTGTCACCCAAGGCTGTGCGGGGGGGGGATGAAAGGTGCCATCAGATGTAAACTGTCCAGAGCGGAGTTATGTGCTCCGTCAAGGATGTTCCCATGAGATGCAGCGGGAGATGGAGAAGGGCAGGTAAGGCGGGGCTTTTCTGGGAGGGTCTGTCTGCAGAGGGTGCATGTGAGGACATCCGGGGAGAGGGGACGGTCCATAACGGAAGCACGAGCAACAGGAGAAGGGGCCCCCGGCTGGGCCTTGTCTTCGGGAGGACATGCCGTGCCTTTCATGTCCCCAGTCCCCTCTGTCCCTGGACGCAGGGCACGGGGAGCAGCAGCATGGGATGGCACAACTTTCTCCAGGGAGTTTCAGGAGTCAGGCCTGCAGGCCATGCTCCTCTGCTACTTCTCATTATGGGGCAGTGGGCTCGAAGGGGCGATTTCAGAGTAGAGCAGGGGCCCTGGCCCCCAGGGGGATGCCCACCCAGTGCATGGACAGGACAGCGAGGCTCCTCGGAGGGAACGGCCCGCAGGGAGGCGGCTGGGGGCAGGGCAGAGGCACGTGGAAGGGGCTGGGGCTGGGGGAGGCCCACGTGGCTGACAGAACGACGGGCCTGCTCCCTCTGAGGGCGCTCTATGTGCCACGCGGTGCGGGGGCCCCTCCTGCAGCTGTGCGATGGCAGGGAGGATAAAGAGGCCCTGGTGTGGATTCACAAATTCAGGAGAGCCACAAGGTCTTCCAGCTGAGCTCTCCAAAGAAGGGTGAGTCTTAAATCCTGCAGATACTGGGATTAAGATACTGTTTTTACAAACTTATGGTTACCAGGGGGGAAGGGGGGGAGGGACAAATTAGGAGCTTCGGATTGACACATACACACTACTTAAAAAACAGATAACCAACAAGGACCTACTGTACCGCACAGGGAACTCTACTCAGTACTCTGTAATGACCTACATGGGAGAAGAATCTAAAAAAGGGTGGATATATGTGTATGTATAACTGATTCACTTTACTGTACAGCAGAAACTAAGAACACTGTAAATCAACTATACCCCAATAAAAATTAAAACAACCAAACAAGATACTGTTTTTACATTCACTGGCGCAGAAAGCTGATATACCTAAAATGAGGAAAGAACCCATATAGACACTGAGTGAATCACTCTACACTATATATGTGACCACATGTGCAGAAACGGCTTTTCCAGTTAGTTTTTTCTCGGCACAGATGGTGATGACCTCTCCCTCTCCTCTCCTGTATCCTTCCTTCCTTTCTCACGTTTCCTACGTGGATGTTTCCAAGCAGAATCTCAGAAGGTGCAGAGGCTGACTAAAGACCGCCTTCCTGTTTCCTGTAAGGAGTCAGCAAGCACTGCATGGGACAGCACATTTATCAGGCCCTGTTTCTGAATCACGGCTCCATCAGCATGCGTCATCCTGCTACAGATTCTGTGCGGGGCCAAACCGGCCTGAGCATGGCTGAGCGTGAGGGTGTAGGGCTCCAGGGCTGTGCCTCCCTTACACTTGGGATGCCTGGGAAAGACTGGGCCCCCATGGCGGGCTCAGGTTTGGATTCTGACCACCAACTTACACACTAAAGTATATTCAGAAGGTACAATGTAAGACAGCGTATTCAGAGTACGTAACCCCCCTTGCTGTGGAGCCCACGCAAAATTGCAATAGTGAATCCGGGTATAGGCAATGCTCAATGACTTTCTCCAAAAAGACTTCTCCTAAGGTCAAACTGAAACTATTACTAGAGTCAGGTTATGATTTTGTATCTATTTCCCTTCTCAATCAACTTTATTTTCCATATTTGAATACAACTTACCAAACCCAGAAAAGTTCTAACCTGAAGGTGGCATGCATCCCAGGAACTATAATAAATTTTTACTTTTTGTTTTGCAAAGTATCATCAAGCAAGATTTGGAAACACTTAAAAATGCAGTACGTTTTACACACAAGTGTTTCTTGATTCACTACCCAATGACCGATACAAGAATTTCCCTGGCAATCTTACTAAATTATGCTAAAATTATGCTAAGTTACTTTAAAATGAGATGAAGGATAGGGATGCTATAACCTTTTTTTTTCTTTAATTCCTTGAAGTGATGGTTTACAATCAGGGGTGATTCTGCCCTTGGGGGACATAAAAGACAAGATAAATGTGTTTTTTGCTTGTGAATCGTTTTTTCCTATCTGATTTAAAAGATAACTGCATAAAGCAATAATTATAAATCTCTGTTGATGGGCACATAACGTATGAAGATGCAATCTTTACAGCAATAACAGCACAAAGGAGGATGGGAAAGGAGATACATAGGACCAATGTTTTGGTATACTATTTAAATTAAGCTGGTATTAATGCAAACCAGATGGGTGTAAGTTGTTAACTGTAAATACTCAGAGCAACCACTAAGAAAATAACTAAAAAAAAAGAAAAAAAAAGACAAGAGAATTTAAAATGTACACTAGAAAATCTATCTGGTTAACATAAAAGAAGGAAGGCAGTGATGAAGGAATAGAGGAACAAAAAGAAAAAGACATGGATTTGTTCGTTTTATTTTTTTGATTCCACATATAAGTGAAAACCTACATTATTTGTCTTTCTCTGATTTCCCCTCTAGGTCTATCCATGTTGTTGCAAATGGCAAAATTTCAAACTAATATAACACAGAAACTTGGGACTTCCCTGGTGGCGCAGTGGTTAAGAATCCACCTGCCGAAGATCCCACATGCCGTGGAGCAACGAAGCCCCTGCGCCACATCTACTGAGCCTGTGCTCTAGAGCCCACGAGCCACAACTACTGAAGCTCGCATGCCTAGAGCCCATGCCCCACAACAAGAGAAGCCACCGCAATGAGAAGCCCGCGCACTGCGACGAAGAGTAGCCCACACTCGCAGCAACGAAGACCCAATGCCTCCAAATAAATAAAATATGTAAATAAATAAATTAACTGAAACGAAGCAAAACAGAAACAGGCTCACAGTTACAGAGAACTAATAGTACCACAGTGGAGAGAGGTGGGGGCGGGACAAGATAGGTGAAGGGGATTGAGAGGTACCAACTACTAGCTATAAAATAAATAAGTTACAAGGATGTAAAGTACAGCACAGGGAATACTGTTAATATTTTATAACTTTACACAGAGTGTAATCTATAAATTTATCAAATCATGATGTTGTACGCCTGAAACTAACATAATACTGTAAGTAAACTAATATTGACACTTCAATAAAAAAATAAATGCAGACAGAGGAACGTCTTCCTTACAGTAGAATGCCTGCTAATAAATGCAGATTGATGGCGTCTGACCAAAAAAAAAGACATAGAGAAAACAAATAACATAACGCCATACATAAATCCTCTCTTATCAATAATGACACTATATGTAAAAGGTTAAAAGTAAATTAAAAGGTAAAGATTGGCAGAATGTATTAGAAAAAGAAAAACCACATGATCCAACTATATGCTGTCTACAAGACACACTTTACATTGAAAGGTGCAAAAAGGTGGAAAGTAGGAGGATGGAAAAGATATCCAATGCACACAGTAACCAAAAGAGATCCAGACTGACCACATGAGACAAAGGAGACTTAAGGCAAACATTTCTATTAGAAACAAACAAAAAATTAATAGAAACATTTTATAAGGATAAAGGGGTCATTCCATCAAGAAGATGCAACAACTATAAACATATATGAACCTAACAACAAAGCCCCAAACACATAAAACAAAAACTGACAAAACTGAGGGGAGAAAGGGATGATTCAACAACAGTAGCTGGAGACTTTGACGCCACACTTTTAATAATGGAGAGAACAATTAGACTGAAAATTAACAAGGAATTTAAGACCTGATTTAAAACACTTAACTATGTAAATACCATAAACTGACTGGAGCTTATGATAGTATGGAACACCCCCCCCCAACCATGACAAAATATTCATTCTTCTCAAGTTCACAAGGAGAATTCTCCAGGAAAGATGATAAGCTGTGCCATAAAACAAGTCTCAGTAAATTCACAAAGGCTCAGAATCATACCAAGTATTCCCCTGATCATTGATAGAGTGAAATGAGAAATCAGTAACAGAAGGAAATTTGCGAAATTCCCAAATATGTGGAAGTTAAACCACACACACCTAAACAGTCAGTGGAGAAAAGGAAAAATTACAAGGGAATTATGAGATAGGTTGGGATGAAGGAAAGTGCAAACCTAACACACCAAACGGTATGGGATGAAGGAAAATGCAAACATAACACACCAAACAGTATGGGATATAACGAAAGCAGTGCTGGGAGGGAAGCTGATGGCTGTAAATGTCTGTGTTAAAAACGAACGGTCAGAGAGGTGAAGCACTGGTGGGTCTGACCGTGAGAAAGTGGACCATGAACCAAGGAATGCAGGCCGCCTCTACAGCTGGAAAAGGCAAATAACAGATTTTCCCCTGAAGACTCCTGAAGGAACCAGTCCTTGATGTGATTAGCTCCTGAGGCTGAGGTGGGGCTTCTGACCTCATAATACACTTGTGCTGTCTTAAGCCACTCGGTTTGTGGTAACCTAAGGCAGCAATAGAAAACTAACACAGTAAGAAACTTTCCCCGCCAACTGTTTTTCTTTTTTTCTCATTGGGTTTGTGTACAATGACTCTCAAACAGACCAAGCACAAGAAGAGACCTTTCTTAACGTCTCATTCACGGGTGCCTTAACCACGGAAGGTCGAGGACAGCTGCAGAGAGCTTGTAGAACTATCGTGTGTGACAGCTTCCACTGTGTGTGGAGGTCACCCACCAGGGAGTAAGAACACCATGGCCTCGGCCTTTGTGGCTGCTACGTCATAATCACACACGTATAAATCTTATTAACCACTGGGCTTTCTTAATCCATGTCACACTGACATATGATGACTTCCTCTTAGTGAATAATTTAAATTCTTTTCAAATTTTAAAAGATAAATAAACATACAATCATAGGGTTCTAGATGGATGTGCCTTTCCCATCTTCTAGAGAGCTAAACCCTCTTGAGAGTTAGTTTCCCCACGCCTCAGGCTTTATGGATTAATGCTAAATCCCTAGTTCTCATGCCTTTTGAATAAATGCAAACCAGAACGTGCCCTCCAAGAATGCAGAAAAAGTTTCCATCTAACTTCACCCTAGAGATCTAAGATGGCTGAGAAAGAACACGGAGGCTGCCACGAAAGTGGATTTGGAAAAGCAAAAATGCAGGAAAAGATTGACAGTAGACATAAGCTCTTTCAGGTGTTGCCTTAGAATCCCATGTGTTGGATGGGTATATCCATCAAACCCCTACTAGTTCAGGCATCATTTCTAACACTTCACCTTAAACCCAGAGACATGCAGTTTTAAAGATTCCCTTCCGCACGCAAATCAACAGCTTCCGTTCCTTTCTTCAAGACCTTCCTTCAGTGGCTGCTCCTGCTTCTCCTCTATTTCTACCCTTCCTATGGGTACAATGGAATCCAGTACTGAATGTATCCCCAGTGGTGCATGCATTAGTATGAAGGCAGTGCCAAAAAGAGTTCTAATTTAGCACAGTGCAACTCATTAAGGAATCTAGGAAATGCACTGAAATGAGAAGAGATAAAGAAGCACACAGTCCTCCTCCTTCAAAGACACACAAGCCATTGTGTCACCAGCATAGTTCTTTAGCTGTTATGTGTGTTTCCATTCACTTATTTTTTGGTGTGGGTGGGGTGGAGGAATGTCAGACAACTCAACTGTAAAGGGATGACAGGAGTTAAGACTGGAGAAACTTATGCTATAATCCTGCTGGTACAGCCCTGGGCATCCATGGTCTACCTCCCTGGCCAGTCTGCCTGTGAAGTCTGTAAAATATTGGTCCACATCGCTTGATCTCTTCACAGTATCAAAAATGCTACATTTCTGGGTGGATTAGTTTGCTCTGGCTGCAATAACAAAGCACCACACAGTTGGGGGCTTAAACAACAGAAATTTACTTTCTCACTGTCCTGGAGGCTGCAAGTCTAAGATCCAGGTGTCAGCAGGGCTGGTTCCTCCTGAGGCCTCTCTCCTGGGCAGGCAGACGGCTGTCTCCTCACATGGTCGTGTGTGTGTGTGTGTGTGTGTGTGTGTGTGTGTGTATGTGTATGTGTGTGTTTGTGTGTGTGTGTCCCCTAATCTCCTCTTCTTGTAAGGACATCACCGATACTGGATTAGGACCCACCCTAATGACCTTATTTTACCTAATTACCTCTTTAAGGACCTTGACTCCAAATACAGCCCCATTCTGAGGTCCTGGGGTTCAGGGCTTCAAAATACGTGTTTTGGTGGGATGCAATTTAGCCCACAACACTGAGTTATAGATGTTCATCTACTTAGTGTGTGTCTTTCTATCGAAGGCAAGGGCAACCAATTAAAAGTACCCTTCTATGTCTTGTTTTTTCTAGGTTATTAAGAATGTAACCCAGAAATAAGGGTCAAAATTTCTTCTAAAGAACATCTGTTTACAAGGTATAAATTGATTCACATAGCTCAGATGTCATTTAACGCTACCCAGGATTTCTGCAAAGACGAAAAAACAGTAAGGCGTGCTTCCCCCTCCCACGCAGTGTACCTTTGGTGACGTGGGAGCTTTCTTGAGCAAAGGAGGCAGAGCTCGGTCACCACAGGTAGAGCTCAACTGACCAAGCCTTCCAACTGCAGGGGCTCTGAGAGCTGAGCAGTGACAGTGCCCATCCTGTTCTCAAACAGAACTGGCTTTTAGTCCAGAGCTCCAAGGACCTGGGAAGTGACAGCAGGTGAGAGAGGCTGTCTCTCTGGGAACAGGCAGAGGCTGCTCTGACACAGAATTAAGCCTGGCTCCTATTCATTTCCTGACTCGCGTGTGTATATGGCCTTACACGGTGTTACTCCAAGTCAGACAAAGTACACGAAAGAAATCCATCAGGCAATCACGTATTATTTTCATGGCCCTCTCTGGGACTTGCATGGACCTGGGAAGTATGCTGAAAGAATGAAAAATTCTTGTCAGGTTCAAAGATTATTGGATTTAGGTGGAAAGACATTCACATATGCCAAGAAACGCAAAATCTAATCAGCTGGGCGGGAAAAGGCTTTCTCTAATGGACAGGCACCTCTCGATCCCCAGAACATTCACAGAGATGTTTAAGGGAAGGCAGGGTGCTGAGGCAGTGTTTGTGTGTTATCTATTACTTTATTACTTGTATCCTTTAATGGAATTTGGCCTACTGGGGCAAGAATGCTATAAATAAACTTTGAAATACACACTGGAATTACTAATTTTCACTAACAATTTAAGACTACATTATTGCAACTCTCTTGGAACAGTCAAGTGAACTTTACGTTCATCATAAACTTCATTTACTAGGCTTAAAATGATCTCTGGCTATTCAGAAAGGTTCTGCGTGTTAATTCAGACGAGGGAAGTATGAAACAAGGAACTAAAACATAATAGCTTTATAAATGGAGCTTAACAAGCACAAAGGTGTTTCAGTTGATTAAAAAATGTGTAAACAGAGTCAAACACTGTCATGGCCTCTTAACAGTGAAGACTAACGTCAACCAGATTTGTCAACAGAATAAGCAGAAATTAAGTGTTTAAGGGACAGCTAGGCTTTTTAAAAAACCCGGTGTACAGGAGCCAACTCAGCACACAAGCAGCCGCATCAGTAGTATTAAGCACCCGTGATACGTGGCCCCCGTGTGTGTCGGTGATGCGAGAAGAGCGGAGGGTGCGAAAGGGCTGGAATCCCAGGGCACCGCAGGCGGAGAGGCGGGGCCCGGGGTAGAATGATGCTCCTGGGGCTCCCAGAATGGAGATTCCCATAATCAGGAGGAGGTGGGTGGGCACGCTGGGAAATAAGACAGCTCTATAGGTGCGGGATGGGTTTTCTGAACATGGGTCTGGGTATCTAGCTTCCATCTATGAGATCTGTATCTGGGGAAACACGTTCTGGTTATCCGAGTACCGGACGCCTATGTTATTTTAGGCCCTTTTACACGCTAGTGTCCATGACAATCAATAATGACGTGGACAAAGTTCAGGCAGCCGTCAGGTGAAAGAGCAGGGCCCACGGCGATCCCTGCCAGAGTAGCAAGAGTATGTACGTGTCGGATCATTTTCTGATCCGGGACAACTGCCACACACCCCGAGCCAGCTCCCAGCCTGGAAGCCGCAGCCATCCACGCCATCAACAGTGCCTTTGTATGGCACGCCCTGCCTGCGAGGCTGTGCAATGGCTAGGAGGTAAGGGCTACGTTCCTGCATCTGGCACAAGGCTCACCACGCCCCGTCCCCTTCCTGAGACCTCTGCTCCCACCTTTCACCGGGCAAGGAGCCTCTTCTCCAGGCCCTGCTCTCTCAGACTTACACACAGTGCCCTGCTGGCCTGGGATCCTCGCAGCCCTTCCTGCAGCCCCACCCAGCCGACTGCCCCAAGGCTGGGGACGGACCCAGTCTCCCGGGAGGCACCCTGGATCTCAGCCCGCTTCCTCTGCCCGGCTCCCAGGGAACTGGGTCAGCTCAGCCTATCGTGACGAGGCAACAGGACAGAAAATGTCTGCCCCCTGCAGCCCGCCTCCACGGCACCCCTGCGTGGCCTTGTATCCCTGCCCTGCACCGGTCTCAGTACCCGGCGTCTGGTGGGTGGGCCTGCTACGAAAGCCTGTGGGACTCAGGAGCGACGCAGGGCCCTAAACGCCTCTCTCTCCTTGACGGCCCCGGTGGATCCGTCCTGTAACGCTTTTCTGAAATTCCCTTTGAACGTAAAGCTCTATCCCCAGATAAACACTCAACAGCCAGGCGGACGGACCTGGCTACAGGACGGCAGCGTTAAGCCACATTAACTCCTTGGGTGGCTGGCCCAAATCACCCAGGAGCCAACTCGAAATGCTTTCATGAGGCTCCTCTCAGACTGGTTGAACAAGATGAGTGCCGAGATATGGCTCGAACTTCCAGAAAGGAACGCGTTCGTCGGGCTGCACCTGGCAGACCCAGAAATGATTTACATTGTTTGTGTTATGACCACACAGACGAGCGAGCACACACACACATAACTCAGCACACGGGAGGGGGCATCAGATGCGCGACAGGTAGAGTCGAGGGTTATTTTTATGGGCACAAACGCCTTTCCTCTTGGAAAGTATCTAGGGACCAGCTTACACCCAGATTCCTATGACAAGGGAACGTAGAACCATATCCTCTCAGCAAAGCCTTCTTCGCACACACACAATAGGCATGGAACAAAGCTTGCAATCTCGCCAACGTGAGCACCGAAATTCAACCGCTGCCACTGACGTTTCTGGAAGTGACGGAACTGCCCGTGAGCACGCCTGAGTCTGGTGAATCACTGCCTCTTTTTCTCGAGCTGCGAGAGGAGGCGGGGGGCAACACCGGTCAGGCACTGCCTCTGAGGTTAAGTCGCTTGACCTCAGTAAGCCTCGCTTCCCTACCTGCAAAACAGGCAAAGCCGAGACGGCCAGCGCGGGGTGCCGTCGGCCTGCTGTCAGGGAAACAGCCGAGGCGGGCAAGGTGCGCACGGCGGCGCGGGGCACGCGGTGAAGGCTCGTGGTAAATATTCACCGTTACCACAGAGGATGGAGACGGAGGGCCTGAAGAAAGGCGGCGGCAGCTGAAGGACACAAACATGGCTCTGAATATTGAGGAATCAGTACTGGCATGTTGGGAGGGGAGGGGGGCGGGAGGACCGGAAGATGGGAAGGTCACTGCCAGTCTCTAATGCGGGCGGCTCACGGGGCGCGCAAGACGGCAGATGTGGCCAAGAGCTCTGAGCTCAGCTTGAAACCCGGGGCTTGGGCGCGACCTCTGGGTGGAATAGCCCGTGCGCACTGGGAAGTGTGGACGGAGGCCCAAGAGCAAGAGCGGTCACTGAGGCCACACGTCCACAGCCCAGTCCAGGGCCCTGCACAGAGGTGGAGAGGAGGACAGACAGACAAGGAGAAGTGAAGCCATGGAGACAGATCCCCCAGGACGGAGCGGGGCACTGGCCCATGAAGCAGAAAGTTCTGGAAACATAAGAAAAGATGCTGAGTGGTATGGCAACACGGAAGTCACTGCTCCCTTCATGCAAATTACGTCCACAGGCTGCAGGAGGAAGGCAGTTTGTGCGCAGGACGCGGCAATGAGGGAGCAGAGGTTTTGTTTATTTTTTTAAATTTATGTCTGAGTTGGGTCTTCGTTGCTGCACGCGGGCTTTCTCTAGTTGTGGCAAGCGGGGGCTACTCTTCGCTGCAGTGCATGGGCTTCTCACTGCGGTGGCTTCTCTCGCTGCGGAGCACGGGCTTTAGGCGTTTGGCTCAGTAGTTGTGGCTCACGGGCTCTAGAGCGCAGGCTCAGTAGTTGTGGCGCACGGGCTTAGTTGCTCCACGGCATGTGGGACCTTCCCAGACCAGGGCTCGATCCCGCGTCCCCTGCACTGGCAGGCGGATTCTTCACCACTGCGCCCCCAGGGAACCCCGAGAGGTTTTGTTGAAATGACAGATGTAGCACACTTTATGCTGAGGTACAGAAGCATCAGAATAAGAAGAAGAGGAAGGAGAAGGAGCTGCTTACACCCAGAAAAGAAGGAAGCCTTTCCTCCCGGGAGGAAGGGAGGGCCAGGGCCGAGCCTGGGGGGAGGCGCCAGTGATGGGAAGGACAAAAGGATGCCTGCAGAGTCCTGCAAACTCGCCCCAAACTAGGGCACCGATGAAGAGGCCAGTGTTAAAGTACACCCTCAAATTCAGGACCCTGACTCTACTCGCAGCCCAAAGAGCAGAAACAATATTGTAAATGTCAAGACAAATACACTGCCCTTATTATTCAGTATTACAGGTGTGATTACATAAAGATATTAAGTTCACAGAAGGGCCATCTGCTCACTAAGTGAGGATGTTCCTTTACTTGATCTAACAATAAATATTAATGGTATTAAGAAGGGCTGCATCATATATCTCGATGATTAAATCTCTTTTGCAAAGTCACGTTAAACAGTGCCGTAAGGGCCTTGGGTCAGCTAGCACGTGATCTTGGATCTGACTGTTTTTATATCTTAATGAGATGCTGAAGTCCCAGAAGACGTCCTGCACCATCTGTGATGTGCTGAAGGTGGGAGCGGGCAGGACCCTGGGGAGAACACCGGGGGATGGGGAATCTCACCAAGTCAGCAGGTAAAGCAAGTACCCCGGGGCGAGGTGAACCAGGCTTCATCCAAGCAGCACCTAACGTTTTCAGTCAGCCAAGGGGGTTGTGGGCAGTCTCCTCATCACCCATCTGAGATAAAACTAAAGCACTAGGCATCAGCTACCTGGCCTTTAAGGAAGGACTCCCACTGGCACCTGTACCAGTGAGGGCTGCCCAGCAACAGAGGCGTCCAGGAGTTCTGACATGACACCAGGGCTGCCCACAGAGATACATGATGAAACAACCAAGTAGAAGGGACCGGCCTGATTTTCACTGGGCTCTCCAGCCAGCTCAGTGGGTTGTCGAAACACAGCTCAAATTCGACTACAATTCCACTGTGCAAAGCCAGTCACTTGAACCGACCACTTTAGAAGCTGATGTGTGGTCATCAAGATGTCGGTACCAAGGTCAAAATATACGGCGGCACAAGGCAGTAAGTCAGCTGGTTTGAAGTCTGCCTTGGTTATATGTAGTCCTCATGCAAAAAAATAAACGTTGTCAATGCAACCAAAGGAAATGCTTTGCGGTAAGATAAATAAGGGAAATAAGAGATGCAGAGAGAAAACAGGAACGTACTAGGGGACCGACTGAAATTGATGACTATTTTTGGCCAGAACAGAAATACAAGTAACACCTTGCTGGCATAAAACATTTCTTCAGTAACCAAGTGACTTTCCTTTTTTTAAAGCAAGAGCAGAAACGTTTCCAAGCCACTGAAATTGAGATGAACAAGGGAAAGAGAACCCCGTCTAGGTACGGACAGGTAGCCCCCAGGGCCCTCACGCCAAGGACTGCACCAGCCCAGGGAACGTGGACAACATGCGGGCATCCCTGTAACACCCAGCTCATTACTTCACTCCAGCTCAAGCTCCAACCTCAGGTTTCCCTGGACCTTGGCAGCTGACAAGGAGTAAGGGATGAGAGCAGCCCAGGCCCGCAGCTGCAGACATCTGCTGAGAGCTGCAGGAGAATCAGTCACGGGGGCCCGGGGCTCAGCTGACAGGCTCCAGAGGGACGTGGCTGTCACCAGGTCTAATCAGCACACCGCGTGAGATGCAGGGATCGGTGTGGGTGGCTACTTTGGTAAGTCATTTAGGAAGCTTTTCTTTCTTTTTTTTTTTTGAGTGTGATCTCCTGACTAAATTTGGTGCATGAATGTCTTTACAAATCCTGGGGCCCAGGTCCAAGCGCACTGTGAGAAAAAGACAAGGAAGTGGATAGAGAGCATGAGAACAGCGAAGGGGCCTCTTCTTTTCCAAGTGTTTTCTGCTGTCACACGACACCAGGGAATGCACTGCCACCTAAATTCTCCAGGGAGCCGAAGGCTCGGGAACTGTTTATTTTACACTGTTCACGCAAATCTTGTAAAGATGTACGTTTTATATTCTTCTCTCTTTAAATAGAATCAACTGATGACTACTTAATAGTTTGGTTTTGTTTTTCAGGGGTTCACGCTTCAGGCTTAATCCTCCCATTGCTTTTTTTTTTTTTCTTTTTTCAAATACATAGAAAAGTCGAAAGAAGCACAGAAAAGACCCATATAACCTACATCTGTAAGCAATAAACCTAAAAATGTGCAGATACTCTGCCATTTATTCCTTTATACCTCTGCATGCTTCTCCATCAAATAAAGACACCCTTCTACACAGCCATGACTAGCACCAGAACCGGCCAATCAGCAACGACTGAATGACATCATCTAATTAGCCACTGCACACCGCATTCTCCAACTGCCCCAAAAATGTCTTCTATAAGACCTCCCCCCCCAATCTAAGATCTGCTGCATTTGGTACTAAGGTCCCTTTAGCCTCTTGTAAACTAGAGCACCCCACCCCAGTCATTTCCTGTGACATTTGACACTTTCAACAGTCCACCCAGAGATCTTGCGGAATGCCCTGCATTCTGGATCTGTCCGGTCGTTTCCACGTGCTGTCACCTTGCTTGTTCCTCCGTCCCTCCAAACTAGAAAGGACACCTAGAAGTCCGACTGGACTCAGGTAAACTGCTGTGGCAGCACATGGCAGCCAGCGGCTCCCCCGCTGACACAGATGAGTGGGATGTGTCGCTTAAGCGGTGGCCCCCAGAACTGTCCATCACGAGCACGCGTGTCCGCCTGTGCTGTGTGTCAGTACCCTGTCGGGGTGGCACTCTGGCACTGTCTGAACACCCTCGCCCCCAATGAACCCAATGGTCTTGGTTTCCACCAGTGCCGCTTGTCTGAAGCATGTACAGCGAGGCCTGCAAGATGGCGACCTGACGAATTCTACCATTCTTTCCATATTTATTAACTAGCATTCTCCTGCTGCCCATGCCTCCCCTCTCTTTTCTTTTAAGGATCACGACTCACAGATTTCTTTTTTAAAAACTTAGAGTCTTAAAATCCATCACAGTCATTATTCCTTTGATTTCCACTCACCCTGCCTTTCGCCAGTGGGGCCCCCTGCCCTGGCTCTGGAAAGGTGCCCACGCTCATCTTGGGTTTCACAGGCCCCAGTCTGGAACTGGCCTCTTCTCCCCAGACTCTTGGTTCCTTTCCTTGTGTGATATTTAGAAATCCAGAATTTGACCGCTTTTAAGCAGCCATGAATGTTGCTCCGGTGGCGTGGGGAAAACATATAAACGGCGGGGAACACAGAACCACATTGACAAATATACGGCTCTGCTGGAAAGGCTGACGTGGCAAAGTGGACGCGGTGCAGGCAACTGTATTTGCTTTGATGAATGTATGCTTTCTCATGAGTCTGACGGCAAAGGTGGGGATGCCCTTGGACCCCGTGCCCTAACACCCTGGGAGAGATCAGGGCACGTGGTCCAAGTCAGGCAGAGCTGCAGGGATGCAAGGGGGGGGGGCCCAACTCAAAGAGCCACCCTGACTTCCTGAGGGTGAGCAGCGTCCAGGCAGCCCTCCACTTCCCCGCAAGCACCCCTGCCCGTCTTTCTGCCTCAGGGTTCAGGCCTTCGGGACACACAGGCATTACATCACCGCCGATACCGGGTCCCTCAGGCCCCTGGCTTCTCACTGAAACATCCCACGCACTACCACGGAAGACAAGAGCTGTCTTGATACAACAAGACTTTACTAGAAGGAGGGCACTGACCACGTGGAACATCTACCCCAAGAGGCCGTGAGTTCGTGCAGTATGTTCTTGGCAGAAACGGCTGAGGGAGGCCAAGTGAGGCACGGGCATGATGTCTGGATCAGAGGGAATACGAAGGATGGAGAACAAGTGAGGTGGCAGCAGGATGAAACAAGCAGGCCAATCCGGAACGCAGAACATCCTCTGAGAGAACCCGCCTGCACTCTTCCAAGAGTCCCTCTCACGGCGAAAACACAGGCCATGCAGCTAGGGGATGGGGCGAGGTTTTCTAGTTCAAAACAGGCTAAAGGGACATGACTACCGTCTGGAACCCAGTATGGAAAACACCAGAGTAATATCCACCAGGCAGAGATCATCCTCACCCCCACATTTCAACACAATCGTTAATAACCAGTCTTTCTTTTTTTTTTTTTTAAATACTACTCTCTGTGTGATAAAAACAAGCTCTTCTCTGCTTGTTTACTGCTCAGCCATCTGTTCTCCTGGTCTGGAATATCCACTGTCCTACCTGCCCTTGAGAGCACATCCTCCCAGTGATTTCAGTTCAAATGACTGCCCTGCCCCTTCTCCTGTCCTTCTCATGTTGACCACCAGCAGTTACTCAGAGATTCACGCGTGTTCTGTGTCCCAGCTGGACTCCAAGGCCACTACAAAGAAGAGACTTGCTGTGAATCCCGGGCAGCACCCGGCGCAGTATATTCCGAACAGATAAGGAAGGAGTGAACTCACTCCTCTAGAGCTGCGCTGTCCACCACGGTACCCACAAGTGGCTACTTCAATTAAGTAAAACTAAAAAATTAAGAGTTCAATTCGTCAGCTGCCCTGGCAGCATTTCATGTGCCTGGGTGCCCCTGCGGCTCCCGTCCAGGGCGGCTCAGATACAGAACATTCCCTCCACGGCGGGCAGTTCTGCTGGGTGGACATGCTGCTCCAGAGAGCACAAGGGTGCCCGGTTCTCGTCAAGGACACGATGATGGCAGCGGAGAGATGGAAGCCTGCTGCTTACTTTGGAATGCGTCTCCAAGGCCCCAAATAGCTCAGGTACGCAAACTATGACCATCTGCTCTCATTTCGCGTACAGACTGGGCAGTGAGCAGACTGGGAGTCGAGCAGACTCTGGTTTGCCTCTGGATCCGTCCCTGATGTCTAGGTCTAGAGAGGAGAGTCAGGGGACATCAACTGGCCAGCCCAGTGCTGGGAGCCATGCCGATGGAACTGCCCTCCAGGCAAGGGCGTGGAGCAGACCATCCTCACCCCAGGTGTGCGCCCCTCTCTGCACAGACACTAAGCTACTGACCGCAGGCAGCAGAGCAAAGGATGTGTGGGAGCCGCACCTTGAAGGAAGGTGGGCATGTACCTGCCAAACACTCAAAACGCACGTTGAGAGGTGTTAGGATGGCAGTCCACCTCAGCAAAGCCAAAGGGGGAAGACATTTCTTGAGCAGAAATGCATGTGTATCACAATTATTATGTTTTCAAGAAAATTCTCCTTAGACACCCCAAAGGCAATTTTAAACCACAGACCAGCACTGCCCTCCCCCATTTTAACACAATTAAATGAAGCTTTTAATATATGAAATGCCGGAATTATGAGTCACCAGTATTCACATATACCTGACAGTGAGAGCTTTATCTTCTAATGTAAGCCATTCTGCTATAACACTACTGCACCTTCCAGCTACAGGCTATGTATCCAACACTTTTCAAACATCTCAAACAAAGCTGTCAAAAGTCACCTGGGCACCGGTGTAATGAGTGCTTTTGGTGGACGTTTCTTGGGGGCATCATCTCCCTTGCTCTTTTATATTGCATTAAATCTCCGTCTACCCCGAAAAATAACACAGTGTAATGGATAAATTATAGTAGCTTAAAAAATGCAAGAAAAAATAAAGGAACAGAATCAGAGAAAGCAGAGAATAATCCGAAAGACAAAAGTGAACAAAGAATCCCCCACACACAGCTTTCCAAGGAGAAGAAAGGAAAAATAGTTCGAGAGAGGAAAAAAAAAAAGTTTGCACAGCTAAGATTCTAAATAAAAGCACACAATGAGGGGGACGAGGAAGCCAGGAGGAAGCAAGGAACGGGCACTCTACACCTGCACTGACAGAAACCTGCTGAATATCTTAGTGGTGTTACCAGCTGGACCAAACTCCCGTCGACCTGCAGAACTTTGCAATTTTGATCTCACCTTCCTGTTAATCTAGAAACGGGAGCAGCTGTGGTGCATAAGAACCGCTAACCGCAGGAACACGGGAAAGGCTGACACGGCTCAGGTCTATTAGGAAGCACGGCCAACGGGACCTGAGTTTACCCACCTCGGTCCCCCCTCGAGTGCTTTCTTATTCCTGATGAATTTCCTGACATTCAGCATAGTCCATGGGTACCTTCACCTGCCCCTACCAGCATCTTACTCCAAACTGAGAAAGTACAAGTCAGGGCCCCTTTCTGTGTGGGCTCTGCTCGGCCGCAAGGCCTCAGACTGGCCTCCGAATTTCCGCCACCTCCTGTGCAAATGTAGAAGGGACCTAAATGTCACCTGGTAAGGTGACATCAAACGCAAGCGTGTGCCCTTAGTTCCGGGGGTTGGGGGCAGGGCAGAGAGAAGGGGAACGTGCCGTAGCACAGGTCCCCTGACATCCGTGATGAGACCGCAAGGCACACAACAAGCCAGGGACGGGGTGAGGGTGTCTCTGGGAGCCCCAAGGGCAGACAGTAACCTCACACCGGCCATCCCGAACGAGCGTTTGTTCTGCTCTACCTTCCTGAGACTCTTTGGGAAGGTCTGGACTGAGTCACGTTACAGGATAGGAACCAATGGACGCCGAAAAGCTCATCATCTCCACTTTTAAACCTCATACGTCTTACACAGGGTCAAATACAATGTACGAAAGCTCTTCCGAAAATTCATCTAGGGCGTGTGCTACAGCTGTACAGGGAGATCCTGTGTTTGTCATCAGCTTTGTGGAGGTCCCAGCGTCTACAGAAACCAGCGTAGGTGAGGTGAGCCAGAGGACGACGGGTGACAGCGGATTCCGAGCAGACTGGGCAGGGCTGCGAGCTGCTTCGGTCAACAATGGATCCCTGAGCCCCAGGAGCAGCACAAAGGTCCCGCCTCCACCCAGCGTTCACGCTGTACCCTGGGCCCCGGACGGAGAAACGGGCACTTCCATACGGTCTCAAGTGCTATGATTACTATTTGGCAAGCAGGAAGCTGTAGGAGTACAAACAGGTACAAGACAGGGGATCTATTCCTCTACGCGAAGGTGAAGTAGAAGCCAGGTGTCACCCATTAAAATCCTGCCACCTCTGTGTGTTTATGGAGACGTGGTCAATTATAATCGACACTGCAAAGAGTCGTATTTCCCCTCACAGATCTATCGTATTATTTTTCTGCTTATTTTTTAAACATTTGAAAATAAGCTTTTTATTTTTCCTGGCTGATTCTTTAAGGATTTAATTACTGTAACAGACTCCTAGAAAGCATATTTTATGTATACCACATTTTACATATTCCTAATTCTGAATATTCTTAACATCCACCCTCCATCTGGCCCCGTTATCAACAGCAGACATCAGTGAGTTGCTTCCTAAGGCTCTGTACCTGGGTTGTCCCATACGGTAGGCACTGGCCAAACGTGGCAAGTGAACCCATGAAACCTGGCTAGTTTAAGCTGAGATGCCCTGTGAGTGTAAGATACACACAAATTTCAAAGCCTAGGTAACAAAAAGGAATGTAAACTATCTCAACTATTTTTTTTTTACTGATCATGTGTTGAGTAACAATATTTTGGATGTGTCAGGATAGGAAAAAAGTACCATTCAAGTTAATTTCCTCTGTGTCTTTTTGCTTCTTTAATGTTGCTATAACAAAATCTTACATGGTGCTACTCCTATCAGATAGCAGGACTCTGGACCACCAACTTTCTTGTCTCTTAAAGAGAATGGTCCTACCTCTTGTACTCCTAACTTCAGCTATTTAATGAACTAGATAATCTTCCCTATTCAGGAGCTGACATAGTATTTCAAACTTGTATCTACTTCCTTCAACATCTTATCCTTGTTCATAAATAATCTCAGTCCCCTTGGTCTGTGTCTCTAAATGGCATCTGAGGGCCAAAATTACTATCTAGCTCACAGCTAATTGTTACCTCTGTCAACAAAAACAGATTCCAAAGATTGAAAGGAAAACAGCATCAAACATTTCAAAAGCACTAGAAAGTAACCCTGGGTTTCTGGTCAACATTTCTGCAAATATCTCCATTGACTTCCTCATTCTCCTCTGGTTAAACAAGCTTCCCCATGCAACTCTTTGTTTTCAGTTTCACTTCCCTGAGAATACAAGGATTGCAGGTACATTAACAAACAGAACTTCCTGGGGAAATGGATTCACAATTCTGAAAAGCAGGCCCACCGAAAAACACCTCATAATAAACTGATGATACGTTGTTATGCAAACAACAGACAGCTGAAGTCAGGCGCTTAAGAATTACAACAGGTATAATCAAGTAGATTAAATGAGGTAAAGTAGCACATTCTGGAAAGTGGTGTTTTATACCAGACATTTTGTAAAAAAAAAAGAATAAGCAAAGGTGCATTTCTGATAAAGTTCTGCAAGGCCTTACCGCCTCAAAGAGTCAGGGCGGAATGAGGTAAAGGGCAGAAAACGAAGGGGGAAAGAGGAGCTAGGTCTTATCCTCCCAAAGGCCACTAATTCTTGTTTCTCTGACCAGTTCAGAGGATTGGGTAACAGTGCCAGACCAATGCTTGATAAACTTTAAACTTGCCTTAACTAGCAAAGAGGAGACCCTGGTTGATAACTACCCCTGCAAGCACCACCACATAAGTCACATTCATGGCTCTGGGGAACAGGTATATGTGTATCTTGAGTGGGGATGAAGCATCTAGCTCACTTAGAAGTCTAATAAATTTAATTTTAATGGGACACCTCAGTTTGTATTAAAATTCATAAGACTCGCAAAACATGTTCTCTGGACTTTTCATTAGAGGATAAGGAATTTATTTGACAATTTAACTTGACCATCTTAGCAGGAAAACTCACATCTACAAACTGTACTTACGAATCCCAGATGCTTTTTGAAATTGAGTCATTTCAGATTTAGTAGCTGCATACACTGTTCTACCCAATTAGTTACCTCTATGGGAATTTATTTTACCCCTTAGGAATTCATTCGTTTATATCTCTGGGTCCATAAAAATAAGACTGCTTTTTGTGTACCTTTAAAATAAAAGATCAGTGCCATTACTACTGAACCAGTGAGCCAAATGATCATGGGGGCAAGGTCACACTCCCCTGTAAAATGAGCACAACATCACTTATATTTAGAATCAGATCGGTCTGGAATCATTTCTCAGCTCTGTTCCTTATTAGCTGTGTGACCTTGGGCAAGTAACTTTACCTCTCTGAGTGGTGCCAATTTTGTTTTTAATTAGTCAGGGCAAACATCTCCTCCCACCTTGCAGGATTTTATGAGAGGCAGTACTGATGTATGCACATCTCCACCAGGTTAGTAGCCTACGTAAAGCATGCAGACATTTTTAAAGTCCTATGAAGCCCTCCGGAGACAATGAGGTCAGAACGCGTTTCCTAACCCTGTAACACCGGCTAGTGTCATGAAACATACGCCCAAGCTGTAAGGTAGAGCTCAGAGCAGTTCTCTGTTGAGTTATAAATGCAGCGTTTTCTACGAATTCTACTTGAATTCGCCTCGGTGGGTAAGTTCACGCCTACCACCATCGACTACGGGGCTGTTCGGCGCACACAAGATTGTTAACCGCTCAAAGCCACAACACGGGTGTGCACCTCTAACTCCCCGGCACTTGGGTGCAAATGTAGATTCTGATTGGGCAGCTGTAGGGTGGGGACTCGTGCTCTGCACTGCAAAACTGCTGCTCCCCGGTGATGTCCCTGCTGGGAGTCACTCGGACCAGCCAGACCGCTGAGCAGGACTCCTCCGCCGCCTCCGCGCTACAGATACTTGGGTGTGGAGCAGTCGCGGTGGCGTGGAGCGGTCCTGTGCACTGCGAGAGTTTCCGCCGCATCCCAGCCGCTACCCTCTGGACGCCAGCAAACTCCCACCCTCCAGCTAGGCTGCCCCAAACGCCTCCAGACGTCGGCAGAGGCCCCCAAATCGGCGGGTAGAGGACGCTGCCCTGTAGGATAACACGAGCAAGGTGCGTGCACCTCTGGGCAAGCCTGCAGTGATCCTAGAGGCCGGGGTGCAGACAGGGAAATGGAGGCCCGGCTGCGCGCGCAGCGCCCGCGGCCCCCGAGGCCCGACGCCAACCTCCCGCCCGCGCGGTGGTCCCCTAGCACTGCGCCCTCACGCGCCGCCCCCCACGCACTCCGTCCCCACGCGCGGCGCGGCCGCCGGAAGTAAGTGCCACGGGCGCCGTCGACGCCTCAGCCACGAGCGCGGCCGGCCTGACGTGGGCCCCGCACCCCCGCCGCCCGCCAGCCCGGGGACCCCGCACACCGCCCCGCCGCGGCTCACGCCCCTGAGAGCCTGTGCCCCCCGCCCGCGTCCTCCCAGACAGCCCTCGCGGGAGGCGGCCGCAGGCTACTCACCCAGAAGGAGGCCGTCCAGGTCAAAAAGCAGGTGGGTGACGGGACGCAGCGGGGGCAAGGGCGCCGCCATTGTGCCGCCGTCTCGGCCGAGTGGGGGGCGGGGAAGAGGCGCGCGCACGCGCGCTCCGGGCCTCCCCGCGCGCCCCGAGTTGTGCTGCGCACGCGCGGCCCCCGGCCTCCTGGTGCCCGCGCCCCCCGGGACGCTCTCGCGCATGCGCGTTCGGGCAAGCCCCGTGAGCCCCGAGCTGCTCTGCGCACGCGCGCCTCAAGTGTCCTAGCTTGGTCCCTCAAAAATCGCGCGCCTTGAGCCTCCGCCGCCCGGCGCTCGCCTGCGGCTGGCCTCCTTCCGAGGCTCCTGGAATACGCGACTGGAGCCGCTCCCGCGCACGCGCGCTCTGGGCCTCGCCGGCATGTTCTGCGCAAGCGCGCCGAGGACGGTCACCCCTGCCGTCGCCGCGAGGCTAAGAAGTGGCACGCGCGGGCGCGACAAGTTTGCCCGCATCCACCACCGCCACCCCCCCGCCCACGCTCACTTCATACCCGTAAACGGGCTTGGATGCTGAGTCAAAGGGCCGAGCAGAGCCGAGTTCCTAATCTGGGTGCCAATGTCTGGCTCGAATTTGGAAAGGGCATGAGGAAGGAAGGAGGGCGTGGAGGAACGACGGTGCATGGGGTTGATGGAAAGAGTGCATAGATGCTCAGGTTGGCATCCTTGAGAGCCACCAAGTAAATGGGTAGCTAGGTGGCCTTAGTTACGGGGTCCCTGGTGGCTTCGTCCCGGCCCGCAGCGCCCGGCCCTGGACGCCTGGCAGGTTTCCGTTTCAGTTTTGCCCGCCCGGCTCCCTGCGTGCCTCGTAGGGCGCACGCGCAGTGGCGCGCGAGTCCGCATCCTTTGCGCCTGTATCCCCCGAGCATCCCTGGCTGGTCCATTCTCCCAGAGCAGCCCCCCGCCGAAGTTTGATAGGAAAGGGCCGAAATAATAAGACGTTTTAAAATGCCTTGCCGTTTTTGCCTTTATGTCTCATCTGTCTTGGATTGCTACGTGTTTTCTTTTTTCCCCCCAAACTTTCTGAAGGCAACCTGCAAAGCATTCTTTTTTTCCGACCACTCTCAGGAATACTTTCCCACACCCCCGTTTCTATTTAGTGTTAGTTGTCATTGCATATGCATGTTTAAGCATAAAGATAGGATCTTTCAAGAAGCAGAAATAAGAACGTTTCAGAAACTTTAAAATCTGAGCGTTGTATTGAAGTGCGTAAACTGAACTTGGAGGCACCTGAGTTCAGCAAATGTATCAACAATAAGCAGTAAACCTCTGTGCCTTCGTTTCCTCGTGTGTAAAACAGGGGTGTTAAATGACGCAAGGCAGGTCAAGCTGTTGGAACTGGCAAATAGTATAGGCTCAATTCATTTATGTCTTTTTAGAGCTGTCGCTGTGAGACACATTCCCTGTTTTTACTCCAATCATGATTTCCCATTGAGGACCCTGGACCTCAGAGAAGGCAGTTCATCATCCAGTTAGTGGAGGGACTGTGACCCAAATGTGCTAGGCTCCTATATCAAAGCACCACAGACCGGGTAGTCTCAACAACAGGAAGGTATTGCCTCAAGCCAGAAGTCCAAGATCAGGGGGTCAGCAGGGTTAACGCCTTTTGAGGAAAGGATTGGTTCCAGGCCTCTCTGCTTGGCTTGTACACAGTGGCCTTATTCCTCTGTCTCATCATATTGTGTTTTCTCTATGCATCTATTTCTGTGTCTAAATCTCCCCTTTTTATAAGGACATTAGTCATATAGGATTGCCACCCATACTCATGACTACATTCTAAGTTCATTACATATGTCAAGACCCTGTCTTCAAGTAAGGTCACACTCTGAGGTACTATGGGTTAGGACTCCTACACTATTTTTTTTTTTTTTGAGGGGGACACCATTCAACCTGCAAAAGATTTGTTCCACAAACATCGGGCACATACTGTGTGTCCATGCTCACCTACTGGAACCTTTAGAATTCTTGCTCTCAGTTTCTTTCCATTTTTGGAAACAAATGGACACACAAAGGAGAGAGTTCTTTTTCTCTCCCATGGTAACAATGTTGCATCTGTTCATTGCTTAGATAAAAGGAGCATTTTTATTTATTTATTTTGTGCAGGTTTTTTTTCTGACAAATTGATTAAGATATAATTCACATACCATACAAATCAGCCATGTAAGAGTGTACATTTTAATAACTTTTAATACAGTCACAGAGGTGTGCATCCTTCCCCATAATATGTCAATGCTGCTCTCTCACTTCATCCCAGCTTCCCCTTCCACTGCCCCATGCTCTCGTCTGCTTTCTACGTCTGCGTCTTTATTCCTGCCCTGCCACTTTTTTATTCATCAGTACCGCTTTTTTAAATCGCATATATGTGCATTAGGATACAGTATTTGTTCTTCTCTTTCTGACTTACTTCACTCTGTATGACAGACTCTAGATCCATCCATGTCTCTACAAATAACTCAATTTCGTTTCTTTTATGGCTGAGTAATATTCCATTGTATATATGTACCACATCTTCTTTATCCATTCATCTGTTGGTGGACAATTAGGTTGCTTCAGTGTCCTGGCTATGGTAAATAGTGCTGCCATGAACATTGTGGTGCATGACTCTTTTTGAACTGTGGTTTTCTCAGGGTATATGCCCAGTAGTGGGATTGCTCGGTTGTATTGTAGTTCTCTTTTTAGTTCTTTAAGGAACCTCCATACTGTTCTCCACAGTGGCTGTATCAATTTACATTCCCACCAACAGTGCAAGAGGGTTCCCTTTTCTCCACACCCTCTTCAGCATTTATTGTTTGTAGATTTTTTGATGATGGCCATTCTGACCAGTGTGAGATGATACCTCGTTGTGGTTTTGATTTGCATTTCTCTCATGATTAGTGATGTTGAGCATCTTTTCATGTATTTGTTGGCCATCTGTATGTCTTCTTTGGAGAAATGTCTATTTATGTCTTCCACCCATTTTTGGATTGCATTGTTTGTATTTGTGATGTTGAGCTGCATGAGTTGCTTGTATAATTTGGAGATTAATCCTTTGTTAGTTGCTTCATTTGCAAATATTTTCTCCCATTCTGAGGGTTGTCTTTTGGTCTTGTTTATGGTTTCCTTTGCTGTGCAAAAGCTTTTAAGTTTCATTAGGTCCCATTTGTTTATTTTTGTTTTTATTTCCCTTACTCTAGGAGGTGGGTCACAAAGGATCTTGCTGTGATTTATGTCATAGAGTGTTCTGCCTATGTTTTCCTCTAAGAGTTTGATAGTGTCTGGCCTTACATTTAGGTCTTTAATCCATTTGGAGTTTATTTTTGTGTATGGTGTTAGGGAGTGTTCTAATTTCATTCTTTTACATGTAGCTGTCCTGTTTTCCCAGCACCACTTGTTGAAGAGGCTGTCTTTTCTCCATTGTATATTCTTGCCTCCTTTATCAAATATAAGGTGACCATATGTGTGTGGGTTTACCTCTGGGCTTTCTATCCTGTTCCGTCGATCTATATTTCTGTGTTTGTGCCAGTACCGTACTGTGTTGATTACTGTAGGTTTGTAGTATAATCTGGAATCAGGGAGCCTGATTCCTCCAGCTCCATTTTTCTTTCTCAAGATTGCTTTGGTTATTCGGGGTCTTTTGTGTTTTCATACAAATTGTGAAATTTTTTGTTCTAGTTCTGTGAAAAATGCCATTGGTAATTTGATAGGGATTGCACTGAATCTGTAGATTGCTGTGGTTTGTATAGTCATTTTCACAATAGTGATTCTTCCGATCCAAGAACATGGTATATCTTTCCACCTGTTTGTATCATCTTTGATTTGTTTCATCAGTATCTTATAGTTTTCTGAGTACAGGTCTTTTGCCTCCTTAGGTACGTTTACTCCTAGGTATTTTATTCTTTTTGTTGTGATGGTAAATGGGATTGTTTCCTTAATCTCTCTTTCTGATCTTTCATTGTTAGTGTATAGGAATGCAACAGATTTCTGTGCATTAATTTTGTATCCTGCAACCTTGGCCAAATTCATTGATTAGCTCTAGTAGTTTTCTGGTAGCATCTTTAGGATTTTCTATGTATAGTATCATGTCATCTGCAAGCAGTGACAGTTTTACTTCTTATTTTCCAATCTGTATTCCTTTTATTTCTTTTTCTTCTCTGATTGCTGCAGCTAGGACTTCCAACACTGTGTTGAATAAGAGTCGTGAGAGTGGACATCCTTGTCTTGTTCCTGATCTTAGAGGAACTTCCTTCATTGTTTCGCCATTGAGAATGATGTTTGCTGTGAGTTTGTCATATATGGCTTTTATTATGTTGAGGTAGATTCCCTTATGCCCACTTTCTGGAGAGTTTTTATCATAAATGGGTGTTGGATTTTGTCAAAAGCTTTTTCAGCATCTATTGAGATAATCGTATGGATTTTATTCTTCAATTTGTTTATATGGTATATCACATTGATTGTTTTGCGTATACTGAAGAATCCTTGCATCCCTGGGATAAATCCCACTTGATCATTGTGTATGATCCTTTTAATGTGTTTTTGGATTCCGTTTACTAGTATTTTGTTGAGGATTTGTGCATCTGTGTTCATCAGTGATATTGGTCCATAATTTCCTTTTTTTGTGATGTCTTTGTCTGGTTTTGGTATCAGGGTGATGGTGGCGTCGCAGAGCAAGTTTGGGAGTATTCCTCCCTCCACAGTTTTTTGGAAGAGTTTGAGAAGGACAGGTGTTAACTCTTCTGTAAATGTTTGATAGAATTTGCCTGTGAAGCCATCTGGTCCTGGACTTTTGTTTGTAGGAAGATTTTAAATTACAGTTTCCACTTCATTACCTGTAATTGCTCTGCCTATATTTTCTAATTCTTCCTGGTTCAATCTTGGAAGGTTGTACTCTTCTAAGAATTCTTCCATTTCTTCCAGGTTTTCCAATTTATTTGCATATAGTTGCTTATAGTGGTCTCTTACGATCCTTTGTATTTCTGCGGTGTCAGTTGTAATCTCTCCTTTTTAATTTCTAATTTTACTAATTTGAGTCCTCGTCCTTTTTTTCTTGATGAATCTGGCTAAAGGTTGATCAATTTTGTTTATCTTCACAGAGAACCAGCTTTTAGTTTTGATTGATCTTTGCTGTTGTTTCCTTCATTTCTTTTTCACTTATTTCTGATCTGATCTTTATGATTTCTTTCCTTCTGTTAACTTTGGGTTTTCTTTGTTCTTCTTTTTCTAGTTGCTTCAGGTGTAAGGTTAGATTGTTTATTTGAGATTTTTCTTGTTTCTTGAGGTGAGCATGAATTTTATGAATTTCTCTCTTAGAAATGCTTTTGCTGCATCGCGTAGGTTTTGGATCGTCATGTTTCTGTTGTCACTTTTTTCTAGGTATTTTCTGATTTATTCTTTGATTTCTTCAGTGATCTCTTCATTATTTAGCAGTGCACTGTTTAGCCTTCATGTATTTGTGTTTTTCACTGTTTTTTTTTTCCCCCAGTAATTAATTTCTAGCCTCATAGCTTTGTGGTCAGAAAAGTTGCTTGATACGATTTCAGTTTTCTTAAATTTTCCAAGGCTTGATTTGTGACCCAAGATGTGATCTATTCTGGAGAACGTTCCTTGTGCACTTGAGAAAAAATTGTATTCTTCCACTTTCAGGTGGAATGTCCTAGAAATATCAATTAAGTCTATCTGGTCTATTGTGTCATTTAAAGCTTCTCTTTCCTTGTTTATTTTCTGTCTGGATGATCTGTCTATTGGTGTAAGTGGGGTGTTAAAGTCCCCCAATATTATTGTGTTACTCTCGATTTCTCCTTTTATGGCTGTTAGCATTTGCCTTATGTATTGAGGTGCTCCTATGTTGGGTGTATAAATATTTACAATTGTTATGTTTTCTTGTTGGATTGATACCGTGATCATTATGTAGTGTCCTTGCTTACCTCTTGTAACAGTCTTTATTTTAAAGTCTGTTTTATCTGATATGAGTATTGCTACTCCAGCTTTCTTGTGATTTCCATTTACATGGAATATCTTTTTCCATCCCCTCACTTTCAGTCTGTATATGTCCCTAGGTCTGAAGTGGGTGTCTTGTAGACAGCATATATAAGGGTCTTGTTTTTGTATCCATTCAGCCAGTCTGTGTTATTTGATTGGAGCATTTAATCCATTTACATCCAAGGTGATTATCAATATGTATGTTCCTATTACCGTTTTCCTAATTGATTTGGGTTTGTTTTTGTGAATCTTTTTCTTCTCTTGCGTTTCCCGCTTAGAGAAGTTCTTTTAGTATTTGTTGTAGAGCTGGTTTGGTGGTGCTGAATTCTTGTAGCTTTTGCTTGTCTGTAAAGCTTTTGATTTCTCCGTCGAATCTGAATGAGATCCTTGCTGGGTAGAGTAATCTTGATTGTAGGTGTTTCCCTTTCATCACTTTAAATATGTCCTGCCACTCCCTTCTGGCTTGCAGAGTTTCTCCTGAAAGATCAGCTGTTTACCTTATGGGGATTCCCTTGTATGTTATTTGTTGCTTTTCCCTTGCTGCTTTTAATAATTTTTCTTTGTATTTAATTTTTGAAAGTTTGATTAACATTTGTCTTGGCATGTTTCTCTTTGGGTTTATCCTGTATGGGACTCTCTGCACTTCCTGGACTTGATTGACTAGTTCCTTTCCCATGTTAGGGAAGATTTCAACTATGATCTCTTCAAATATTTTCGCAGACCCTTTCTTTTTTCTCTTCTTCTGGGACCCCTATGATTCGAATGTTGGTGCGTTTGATGTTTTCCCAGAGGCCTCTGAGACTGTCCTCAACTCTTTTCATTCTTTTTTCTTTATTCTGCTCCCTGGCACTTATTCCTACCATTTTATCTTCCAGCTCACGTATCCGTTCTTCCACCTCAGTTATCCTATTGATTCCTTCTAGAGTGTTTTTAATTTCAGTTTTTGTGTTGTTCATCACTGTTTGTCTGCTCTTTAGTTCTTCTAGATACTTGTTAAAAGTTTCTTGTATTTTCTCCATTCTGTTTCCGAGATTTGGGATCATCTTTACTATCATTATTCCGAATTCTTTTTCAGGTAGGTTGCTTGTCTTGTCTTCATTTATTTGGTCTTGTAGGTTTTTACCTTACTCCTTCGCCTGTGACATATTCTTTTGTAGTTTCGTTTTTGGTTTTTGGGTTTTTTTTGATGGGTGGGGCTGTGTTCCTGTCTTACTGGTTGTTTGGTCTGAGGCGTCCAGCACTGGAGTTTGCAGGCAGTTGGATGGAGCCGGGTCATGGTGCCGAGATGAGGACATCCAGGAGGCCTCACTCTGACTGATATTCCCTGGGGTCTGAGGTTCTTTATTAGTCCAATGGTTTGGACTTGGAGCTCCCACCACAGGAGCTCAGGCCCAACCCCCATCCTGGGAACCAAGATCCTGCAAGCTGCACGGTGTCCCAAAAAAAAAAAAAAAAAAAAAAAAAAGAGTAAAAAGAAAAAAAGGAGCAGTACAATAACAAAGAATAAAATACAAAATAAAATTAGAAAGATAAAAAATATATTAGGAAAAATAAAAATATAATTGAAACATTTGCAACAGTATAAAACAAAACCTCAATAGAAAAAAGAAAAAAAAAACGGGGGGGGTGGGGGGGGACAAGCCAAAAGGAGCAGAACAATAACAAAGTATAAAGAATAAAATAAAATTATAAAAATAAAAGATTTTGGACTTCCCTGGTGGTGCAGTGGTTAAGAATCCGCCTGCCAATACAGGGGACACGGGTTCAAGCCCTGGTCCAGGAAGATCCCACATGCTGCGGAGCAACTAAGCCCGTGTGCAACAACTGCTGAGCCTGTACTCTAGAGCCCGC
Organism: Monodon monoceros; assembly: GCF_005190385.1. NCBI lineage: Eukaryota > Metazoa > Chordata > Mammalia > Artiodactyla > Monodontidae > Monodon > Monodon monoceros. The sequence continues at coordinate 6,040,351 of NW_021703779.1, read as the reverse complement.
GAGCCACAACTACTGAGCCCACGTGCCAGAACTACTGAAGCCTGCGCACCTAGAACCCATGCTCTGCAACAAGAGAAGGTGCAGCAATGAGAAGCCCATGCACTGCAACGAAGAGTAGCCCCCACTCACCCCAACTAGAGAAAACCCGCACACAGCAACGAAGACCCAACGCAGACAAAACAAAATTAATTAATTAATTTTAAAAAAAATGTAAAAAGGAAAAGAAAAGATTTATTAGAAAAAATAAAGATATAAATGAATCAACAACAATGAATCAACAAAGTAAAACAAAACTCCAATCTAAAAGAGGAAAAAAGCAAAAAAACCCAAAAGCCTTGGCTATGGGGGCAGAGTTGAGGTGGGGCTGGAACTTAGGCAGGGGTGGAGTTCAGGGTGCGGCGGGGCCTCTGCTCATGACCTGCGCGGAAGGGGAGAGGCAGCACGTGGAAAGGAGGGCCTCTGGAGCGGAGTTCGGGAGTTTCAGTGTCGGGCCCTGGGTGGGTGTGTGTGGGTGGGGTTAGGTCCGGCACGTTGGAGGGGGTCTCGGAGGGGGGTCTCCGAGTGTAGAGGTGGGGCCCTGGGTGGGGTGCAGGGGCGGGGCTTGGGCTCTGAGTGGCAGGAGGGAGGCTCCCAGGGCAGAGGATTAGGCCCAGTAGCCCAACAGGCTTCCTGGTGCCTAAGTGGACAGGGATAGCGCTGGCTGCATTCCCTTCCGTTCCTCTGCGCTCCCCTCCCCCAGGGTCTCCCCCATCCCCGCTGGACCCCTAACCAAAGAAGGAACTTTGGTTCCTTCTTTGTAGGAACTCCTTCCCTCCCCCAGCCGCCCCTCATGGGGTGCCGGTCCCTGAGGTCCGGCCTTTACTTGTGCTCCCCCTTCCCTCCCTCCCTCTCCCTCAGGACCCTCGTGGCTGGAGGGGGCCTAGGTGGGCAAAGGATCAGGCCCAGGATCTCAGCATGTTCCTGGGGGCCCAAGTGGGCAGGGGAAACCTGGCCACGCTCCCTTCTGATCCTCTGCCCTCCCAGTGGTTCCCCAATATCCCCCTTCGGGCAAGGGATCCCTTCCCCTCCCCCAGCCCCTCAGGGCTCCAGTCCGCTCCCGCCTTCACTTCTCTTCCCCCCTCACTTCTCCTCACCCCCCACGTCCTACCCGGTCTCTGGGGTTCCTGCCGTCCCCTTAGGTGTCCGTGGTCCCCCGCCGGTGCCTGGTAGGTGCCCTGGTTGCGTGGAGACCGGAATTCCCCATCCTCCTAGTCCAGTCCACCATCGTGACTCCACCCCGCAAAAGGAGTGTTTTTAAAAGGGGGAAAAAAAACCTCCAACGCCGGGGTGAAGGATTGGAAACAGCAGGGATAATGCAGGAGATCTCCATGTTAGGAAAAGTTGGCTCCTTAGAAGGAGCTTAGGGAGTTGCCTGGGTTTTGAAGCTTCCTAAAGATTTGCTGCAAAAATAAGCAAACACATAGATACAGGTGATGAAGGCATCAGATGTCCTGGTACAGACATCCTTGGAGAGCGTCCCCCTTGCCCTGGTGCCGTGGCTGCAACACTGGGCATGTCTGGGTGGACAATCCAGTTTGTTCACTTCCAGGAACCAAGGTGCTGGCAGTGGGTTCCCCCTTCATAGCGGCTAAGCTGACAAAAATCTCATGGCAGTTGTGGAAGAGATGCATTGGGGAACTTCTCCCACAAGGCGTGAAAACACGGCTCAGATAATTTTTTTTTTAAGTATTATTTTCCACACTCTTCAGAAACATCTCTTGTACACGATGGAAGATGCCTTTCACTTCAAAACAACAACAAGAAAACTGAATAATGCTTCTTTGTCACGAGGTAGATTGAAAAAAAAATGAAAATGTGTTCTATTAAAGTCGTTTCTACACAGGTCACTAGCTTTTCATAATTCTCCTAACAGCCAGAGATGGATACACACAGAACTTCTACGAAGAGGGAGGATGGCTTTCTTTCCATGAATTACATTTTATTTTTGCAAAATTGTCTTTTCCCTGTGGCACGATAGCTTACTTTTCCTGACAACTTTAAAATGCAACACAGACAATCCAGTAAACTGTAATACGATGGTGTCGAAAGCTCATGTCTGATGGCACAAATAAAAAGACGATCCTTTCCCACACAATGTGTAAACTTACACATGCCATTTATTGTAAAAGAAAACACATATATACATATACGTATATATGCCACTCTCTGTACAGTCCTGACTTATTTCAGCTTCCTTATTTTGCTGTCTTGGTTCTTCCGTCTATGTGTTTGCTTTGTGTGCTGCATTTGGAAAGCTGCTTAGAGCCCAAGTTATCTTTGGAAGCAGTCCCAGGCCTGCAGTTTGCGCTCAGCAGCCCTGATTTCCTTCCCTAGCTCTGTCTACCCTGGTCCTAGGATGTGTGAAATTCACGGCTGATGCCTGTCTTGCAGGTTACACTTGCAAAGACCCACAGCGCCTGACCTGAGTCTCAAAGGGCTGTGTTGATTCAAGACCCGAGGGACATTTGGGGCTGCTGGTGGCAGGACCAGTTGGGCTTTGCGGTGAGCTTGGAGATGCCAGGATGCCTTCTCCTGTTGCAAGGGTTCCATGCTCAACTTTCCTTGAGCTGCAATACTCACATGGGAACAGCTTGAAATTTTAAGGTGCAGGGGACGGAGGACAGACATCAAAGTACTGGTGTCTTGAGTGAAACTTTGACACTCTTTATATATCCATACAATGGCATATCTGTTATATATATATAATATATATTTTAGATATGTATATTTACTTGTATTCCTTATGTATGGATGGATATAAATATACATAAAGTATATCCATATATACATAAGGTATATGCATATGTAAAGTGTAAATATACATAAACATATATATTCTTTCTATGTAATAAGATCAGACTAAACAGCACACAATAATAGAAACTTAAGCACTCATGACCTCTTAGGTAAGTGCTAAGGGTAGTTGTCTGTCAGTTTCAGAGACTTGTAAAATTCCTTGTTGTTGCTGAGAGATACTTAACTAAGAACTGTGTTAGTCAGCATGGGCTGCTCTAACAAGGTGCGGACCCCGGGCTGCTTCAGCAACAGATGCTTACTTCTCACTGTTCTGGAAGCTGGAAGTCTGAGATCAGGGGACCGGCAGACTTCAGTTCCTGAGGAAAGACTGCTTCTTGGTTCCTGGATGGCTGCCTTCTCTCTGTGTCCTCAGATGGGGTAGGAAGATGGGGGTGGACCTCTGGTGTCTATTCTTTTTTTTTTTTTAAAGAAGATGTTGGGGGTAGGAGCTTATTAATTAATAAATTTATTTATTTTTGGCTGTGTTGGGTCTTCGTTTCTGTGCGAGGGCTTTCTCTAGTTGTGGCAGGCGGGGGCCACTCTTCATGGCAGTGCGCGCGACTCTCACGGTCGCGGCTTCTCTCGTTGCGGAGCACAGGCTCCAGACGCGCAGGCTCAGTAGTTGTGGCTAACGGGCCTAGTCGCTCCGCGGCATGTGGGATCCTCCCAGACCAGGGCTCGAACCCGTGTCCCCTGCATTAGCAGGCAGATTCTCAACCACTGCGCCACCATTGAAGCCCTGGTGTCTATTCTTATAAGGACATTATTCTTACCATGGGGGCTCCACCGTCATGACCTCACCTAAACCTAATTACTGCCCTGTGAGTTATAAGAAATACATGTTTGGTCTTTGTTCCATTTCAGGTAGCTCCTAAAACCTTTGGAATTTCCTAAGTGAGGAAAGAGATCAAGGTGTCTTTTGTTATGTTAATGAGGTGACTTTTGCAAAGCCCCTAAGTGTGAGGACATATTGCCAGGGGAACCAGTTGTCTGATTAGAGGGTTGGAAGGTTCAGTTTCACCCCCAACTCTGAGGAGGGGAGAGAGGCTGGAGGTTGAATTTATCATACATGGCCAATGATATAATCAATATGCACAGGTAATTGAAGCCTCCATAAAAACCCCGGGTTTGGAGCTTCTGGGTGGGTGAACCCGCGGAGGTGCTGGGAGGGTTATGCCCTAAAGAGGGCATGAAAGCTCCGTGCCCCTTCCCCATACCTGCCCTGTGCATCTCTTCCAACTGGTTGTTCCAGAGTCATGTCCTTTTATAATAAAGCAGTAAACAGGAAAGTAAGGTGTTTCCCTGAGTTCTGTGAGCCACTGCAGCAAATTAATCAAACCTGAGGAGCTGGTTGTAGGAACCTCTTATCTAAAACTGGTTGGTCACATGCACAGGTGACAACCTGGACTTTTGAATGATGTCTTAAGGCGTGTGGGCAGGGGGAGGTGTTCAGTGGAGGGTGGCGACTTTGTGGGATGGAGCCCTTACCCTGTGGGATCTGAAGCTATCTCCGGGTAGATAGGTCAGAGTTGAGCTGAACTGTAGGACACACCACTGGTGTTGGAGAATTGCTTCCTGGGGTCGGAAAACTCTGGAATTGGAATTGACATCAGAAATAAACTCCCATGGCCCTAATGTATAGCACAGGGAACTATATTCAATATCCTCTGGTAAACCATAATGGAAAAGAGTATGAAAAAGAATGTACAGATGTATAACTGAGTCACTTTGCTGTACAGCAGAAATTAACACAGCATTGTAAATCAACTATACTTCAATTAAAAATAAATTTGAAAAAAAAAAAAGAAGTAAACTCCCAAAGATCCCACCTCCAAATACCGTCTCATTGGGGGTTGGGGCTTCAAGCTATGAATTTTAGGGGGACACAGACATTTAGTCCATCGTAGAATATTATCTTTTATTTTGTTCTTTAAAAAATTGATAACCAGGTCTTTTACTTACTTCTGTCCTATGTCGAGTGACCCAGCTGTCCTGGCATTCCTACAACTTTACCACTTTCACGCTGAAAGCCCTGCATCACAGGAGCCTTTCAGCCACAGGCTCATGGGGACCCTTTGCCAGCCTTCCTCAGCTGCCACCCGTGGTAAGGTGCAGTTAGAATATGATCGAGCCCACGGCCTCAATAAGGTAGAGAAAGGGTGACAGGCGTGAGCCCGCCTCGCCTGGCATTTAAAGCAAGGTGACTTTGTGGTTGGGCTGGTGACTGAAGCAGACATTCCTGTTAACAGCCATGTGGACGTGCCTGTGAGGACCGGAAATGCAGGTCATCCTGCAGACCTCTGGCCTCAGGGTCCACGTGGGCCGATGTTCTCTCCCAGACGTGGCACCACAGGTGGCCTTTAGGGCGAAACAGCAGGCTCGCCAAGGAGAGTTTGCAGGTGACCACACAGCCTTAGCACATAGGAAGGGATGCAAAGAGATAAGTGTTGAACTGAGGTTTTAGAACCTACAGAAGTCACTCGCCCATGACCTTTAGTTCAGGGTTTTCCCCCTGGGCATTATATATATTTGGGGCAGGAAGGTCGTTATGGGCTGAATTGTGTCCTCCAAAATTCAGTGCTGAAGCCCGAGCCAGACCTCAGAATGGGACTGTATTTGGAGATCTTTAAAGAGGGGATAAAGGTAAAATGAGGTCATTAGGGTGGGCCCTGATAGGATTGGTGTTCTTATAAGAAGAGGAGATCAGGACACAGACACACACACAGGGACGACCACGTGAGGACACAGGGAGGAGATGGCCGTCTACATGCACAGGAGAGAGGCCTCAGGAGGAAGCAGTTCTGCAGACACCTAGATCTTGGACTTCCAGCCTCCAGGAGAGGGAGGGAATAAATGTCTGTTGCTTAAGCCATCCAGCCTGTGGTACTTTGTTATGGAAGCCCTAGCAAAATAATGCAATAATTTTCATTGGGGGGCGGGGAGAAGGGGTGTTTCTGTGCATTGTAGTATATTTAGCAGCCTCCCTTGCCTCTACCCACAAGATGCCAGTAGCAAGCACCTCCTGTCTGTCTGTCTTATCTATCTATCCATTCTTCTGTCTATGCATCCATCTATCCATCCATCCATCTATCCATTCCTCTATCTATCTATCTGTCCATCTATCTTTATTTCTATTTGTGTGTGCATACACACATGCACACATACATAGGGACTCATATGTATATGGAATCCCAGTAGCCTAATGAATCAGGAAAGCAAGGTAATAGCTCAGAGGTTCTGCCCTGTGTATGCAGTCACCTTCCCCATGTCCCTTGACTCCAAGAATTCATGACCCAATTCAAGAGCTCTCTGTCCTGGATTCAAGAAGGATTTTAAAAAAAAAGAAAGAACATACTCCTTGTAAAGCTAAAACATTTCACCGATTCATTTTGACAACATCTTCCTGACAACAGCATGCTCATTGCTACTTAGAAAATGTGTCCTTTCTCGCTTTTGAGACACAGTTAAGTGTCCTGCTAATTAACACTTTCCTTATAGACACCAGATAAGTAAGCGACAGTCACTTGCCACGGTCTCTCAGCTCCTCGAGGAGCTAGGGTCTGTCTGTCTGGTGGCCAGTCTGCTGTAGTCGCTGTCCATAATCTGCCTCTACCCCACCCTCGTTTTCACGTCTGTGAGGTGCGAGTCCCATCCAGCGGAGATTGGGGGTAGGTTGGGCTCGGGCCTGGTGCTCTCTGTGGCCGTCTGTGGACAGGTACCTGCAGTCTGTGCTCTGCTCCAGCCATGGGGGGCTCACAAACCTTGCCCGTACCCTCCAGCCCGAGGAGATAGGCTTCTGCATCACATTCAGGATCAGGATGGACCCAAGGGGGCACCTTTCCTGACGATGCTGGGAAATCAAAAGCTCTGGCTTCCATATGTAGCTGGCAAGGGAGTGGGGACCAGGGGATGTGGTCCCCTCCTCCCACCTGTTTCCCCCAAGCCCCGGGAACTCCAGAAGGGAGGCCTGACGCGGATGGCTGCATCTGCCTCTCGTGGCGTTTTCCTCCAGGATGCTGTTAGTATTTTGCGGGAAGGTCATTAGTCTTGACCTCCTTTGCGGTCAGAGTACCACCTGGAGGACCTGCCTTCAAGAGAGGAGCCCCTTGTAGTGCTCACAGTGGTAGACGGCAAAAGTGGTCCACAGACCCACGGCATCAGCGCCATCTGGGACCTTGCCAAAGATGCGGCCCCCCAGGTGCCACCCGGCCCTCCTAAATCAGCATCTCGTTTCACCCAGGTCCCCACGGGGTCTAGGCCACTGACCCTCCCCTCCTGGGGCATGAAGGACACTTCGTGGTGGTGTGCAGGCACGTGAGAACCTCGACGTGTGAGCATTTTATGTAGAAAACAGGAAATCAGTTAAGCCTTCCTAGCATTTACTGTGTGTGTGGATCCTGGCCAGTGATCTCCCTGGGGGATGGTCGTGTGTCTCTGTGGGTCCTCCAGCTGTCTAGCGAGGAGAGTGTGGAAAGACATCCATGCCCCAGATCAATTTATTTGATTCCAGCATAATGCAATGTGCATATTAGCGTGAAGCATATTTACAGCTTTTTAAACATTTTTATTGAAGCATAGTTGACTTACAATATTATATAAGTACAGCTTTTATTATTTAACTTTTAAACCAACCTTCAGGAAATGGACAGAGGCCTTAAAGTCCTACAAAAGGAGTAAAATGCAGGTTCAGGTTCTTGAGAAGAAAAGGGAACTTCTGGCATGAGCTTCGTAGCATTCACTGATGAGGGAAAACATGTTTGCTAACACGCACAGCGTTCGCACCTAAGTCGATAGCACTGTGCAAAATCACACGTGTGCACCGAGGCTGAATGGTCAACCGTGGGGGCAGTGAGGTGCGTGTTTGAACCGTACGCTGTCTCAGAATTCCCTCTGGCCCCCAGACCCTATGACCACGGACACCTGAGGGAGGGGCCTGAGGCTCCCCCCTACCTGCCCCTCGGGAGCGCTGCTCACCACTAGGACTCATGATCCCTCTACTGAGTTCTCTCGCCCTCCCTCTTTCCTTCCTCCTGCTGCAGCAAGGGGACCCTTCCAGGGCCTGAGAGTGAGCTCTTGTCTAACATTCAGAAATGAATCGTCCGAGGAGACACACGTGCTGACAAAGCAAGAGAGTCTATTGGGAAGGGGCGCCCGGCTGGAGATCAGGAGGGTGAGGGGACCCAGGAGAACTGCTCTGCCACGTGGCTCGCGGTCTCGGGTTTTATGGTGATGGGGTTAGTTTCCGGGTTGTCTCTGGCCAGTCGTTCTGACTCAGGGTCCTTCCTGATGGCACGCGCATCGGTCAGCCAAGGTGGATTCCCCGAGAAGGATTCCGGGGGGTTGGTAGGACCTGTGGACTGGCATCTCCTCTCTCCTTTTGACCTTTCCCAAATTCTTCCAGTTGGTGGTAACTTGTCAATTCCGTGTTCCTTACCAGGACCTCCTGTTCTAAGAGAACTCATGCCAGTGGCTACTCTCGGGCCCGGCCAGGGCGGGCGATTTCGGTCCGTGGTTCCCCTGACTCTCCCTTCTCTCCTTGCTCCCTCCCTCTCCCTCTGTCTCCCGCTCTTCTCCCCCTCCTGATTTTTGGGTGTGGCTGAATCCTCTGGCCTACCCCTTGCCTCCAGGACCTGTTAGGGGTGGTGGTGTCCACAGCAGACGTGCCCGGGCATCTGGGTCCCTTCCGTCTCCTTCCCAGATTCACAGGAGGGGTGCCCAGGGCCCTGCATGCCGAGTCTCTTGTCCCCGGGGCGGAGTCACCGCACGGCCTCCCTGGCACAGGGGCTACTTCAGATGACACTGCTGGCTTATCAGAAGGGCCTTGATTCCACGTGATGTCTTAGCAAGCCTGTCTGTTCTCAAAAACACGTACTCAAGGCAGATATGGAGAGCCTCCAGGAAAGAGCGATGAGCAGTTCCGGGTTCAAAGTGGCTTTTTTGTTTCCTAACAACTGCAGTGATTGCCACCAGCCTTCAGAGGACTGGAACATGCTCACTACGTTAGAAACATCTCTTACTTCATTCTCTCTATGAGAGAGGCAGGTGACGTAATTATCCTTATCCACGGGTCAGACAGCTGAGAAGGCACAGGGAGGGTGTATCTTGCTGCCTCTCAAGGAACCCACAGGCAGCATTATCTATTTCTGTATTCTTCTCTGTGTTTTTAAAGTTTCTTATACTGAGGGTAATCAAAACCACATCCCTAATAGACGACTAATGTGAAAATTAAATACATTCATGATTCTATCTATCCATCCATCCATCCATCCATCTGTCCTGGAGACCACCAACAAAAAACTGTAAGAAAAAAGGAAAAAGAAAGGTCGAAAAAAATAAACCAGAAGACACATTTTTGTTTTTTATTTCTACCATTTGAATGGAAACCCATAATGGCAGCAGCGGTCGTGTCCGACTGTGACCTTATTTATTTGAGCGCCTCTTAGCCCAGCCAGGCCCAGAGAAGCAGGTTTTATCCTGTTCAGCCTGACCAAGTGAACCCCAGTTAAACAAAGAGCAGGGGGGAGTGGAAAGTGGGCTTCTGGCCACCTCCTCTCCCTCCCCAAGATGACAGAACCCTGGAAGAAACAATGCACCTTGCATCATCCGTCTGAAATCCACAAGCCACATGTCACTCAAAATGCTTCGTACCTGAGGTCAAGGATACTTTTCTCATTTTTTTTTTTAACCTAGCATTTCCCAAGCACATCACACATACTCTTTAACAAGAAAGTAGTATATGTTAACTTCCCATTAGGTTGGATCTCTGCCCCTCCACCATCATGCTTTTAAAAGTGCCAGACCACTGGTGTGCTTGGGGTCCACTGGGACCCTCCAGCTCTCTCTAAATACCAGCTGTCCTGAAGCAGTCATTTAGTACAAACTTTGGATCTGGGCAATTCATTGTGATACCCAGAGCATTGAAATACAAGTAAATTTACGTATTAAATTGTACGGAAAGAGAATCTGAAGTACCTGTAAGAGTGGAGGTTTAAGAATCACAAGAGGAATGGGATATGTGTGTGCATGTGTGTGTGTGTAGACATGCATACACATTTATGTTATATATGTAAATAATCGAGTTGTCTGTGTGATTTTAAACTTGAGGAACAGTCTTTACATAAAATTTAAAGGTATTTAACTTACAAAGACACACATTCTTATATGTTATGTATTAGATACAAACAATGTGTGTTTAAGAAACTTAAGAGGAAAGGTCATTACATATCATTTAAACATACTTAATTTGCATACATCATATATTATAAGTAACTAGACGTGTGTGTTGCTTCAAGAAACTTGGGTGAGGGACTTCCCTGGTGGTGCAGGGGTTAAGAATCTGCCTGCTAGTGCAGGGGACACAGGTTCGAGCCCTGGTCCAGGAAGATCCTACATGCCACAGAGCAACTAAGCCTGTGCACCGCAACTACTGAGCCTGCACTCTAGAGCCCGTGAGCCACAACTCCTGAAGCCCACGCACCTAGAGCCCGTGCTCCACAAGAGAAGCCACCGCAGTGAGAAGCCCACGCACCACAATGAAGAGTAGCCCCCACTCGCCACAACTAGAGAAAGCCTGTGTGCAGCAACAAAGACCCAACGCAGCCAAAAAGAAATAAATAAAAAATTTATTAAAAAAAAAAAAACTTGGGTGAAAGTTCTTTCTGTATAATGTATGGTGTATGTGTGTTAAGTGTAAATAAAATTGCACAGGCTTCAGAGCTGTGTAATAAGTTAAGCAGCATAGATGGATCCAACAGTTATAGTCAATATATTTTGTTCTTTTGTGGGCACTTTTCAATCGGATATGTTTGTTGGCGGCCGTCATATGCACATATAAAGAAATAACATTTAAAAAGCATGTTTCAGCCCCATTTCCTGTGGCCGTTTACCCTGAAAGGGCTTCAGGGGCAATCATTTCCCATGACTCCCCCCTCCTGGAGTAATCAGAACATCATTTAAAGGAAGGTGATTTACTACAGCTCAATTTTGGACTTAATGATAAAGCAATAACTTCAAGCCCCGAAAAACAGTATATCGAGGACAAGGCTGTGATTAGCCCAGCTCATGACGCACGGGCAATGCATGATAATTAAAAACCACAAATGACCGAAAACACCCACCCTGAAATGACTGAGAATTTTACATCTTCCTCTGTTGATCAGCCACTGTCCACCTTATTTGTAGCACCAGAGGAAGCGTATGTGAGTGGGGTCCACACGCGTTTTGCCCCTTTTCTGCCCGAGAACCTTCCTTTTAGTCTCCACGGAGCGTCTCAGGACTAGAGCTAGGAGAGTGCTTGTGATATTCTAGCATTGCTGGGCTTTGTTGTCATTTTTTATGGAAGGATAGTTGATGGGCCATGTTGTGTTAATTTCTGCTGTACAGCAAGGGGATTCAGTTATACATATATATCTGTTCTTTTTCATATTCTTTTTCCATTATGGTTTATCCAGGATATGGACTATAGTTCCTTGTGCTGTACAGTAGGACCTTGTTGTCTGTCCATCCTGTACATAATAGTCAGCATTTCTGAGCTTTAGAAGGTGGCACTGGCTTGCTGGAGGATAGCTGAGCCCATCCTGAGCTGCAGAGCTGCAGAGCTGAACCTGTACATCCAGAATGCACGCACTTGATCCCGTGCAGAGACAATAGTAGATGACTGTAGATCGTAATAGGCCAGCTGCACAGTGGATCCTGAGGTTCCAGGCCCCGTCCAGGTAAAGAGATGACCCTCCCACGAATGCCATATTGCTCTGGTCCCAGTTGCCTGATTTGCACTGAGATGCGAGTTCCTCTAGTTAATGCCCTAAGGACCAAGCCTTGGTCTTTACAATCCATCTTGGAGAATGAGTCACTGCTTCCTAGTCTTTGACTGCATCATGCCCTAGTCTTAGGGTAGAATTTTCCACCAACCCTCTCTCCACTGGCCTCTCCTCTGCAGAGTCCAAAGTGAGGAGATGTGCCCAGTTTTATCTTGAGGGTTACTTTGGTGGTCACCATGATGAGAAGGATGTCAGACATCACCGAGGTTCCACCTTGAACAGTTTCATTACTATGCCTCTGCAAGTCTTAATAAAACAAAGCCCCTGCTTCTCCTGATCTCAGAGCACAGTGGTTTACATAGTACTGTCAAGTGCAATCTTTTCACTTCCATTCTCTAAAGTTAGCTCAAAAGGAGCCTTTATTTATGTTCTAGCCACTGTGTCCTGGTCCATTATCTTGTGACTAACCTGGCCTGGAACGCAGCAGAAGAGAGAGCCAATGCTCCAGGCTCATTATATACTTTTCCGAGGTTGCACGGCTAGCTTGGGACCTGACTCCAAGGCCTCTTTCCACTTACTAAGATAAATCCTTCTGGGGGATTTTTTTTTTTAACATCTTTATTGGAGTATAATTGCTTTACAATGGTATGTTAGTTTCTGCTCTATAACAAAGAGAATCAGCTATATGTCTACATATATCCCCATATCTCCTACCCCTTGCATCTCCCTCCCACCCTCCCTATCCCACCCCTCTAGGTGGTCACAAAGCATCAAGCTGATCTCCCTGTGCTGTGCGGCTGCTTCCCACTAGGTATCTGTTTTACATTTGGTAGTGTATATATGTCCATGCCAGTCTCTCACTTCGTCCCAGCTTACCCTTCCCCCTCCCCGTGGCCTCAAGTCCATTCTCTACGAGGTCTGCGTCTTTATTCCTGTCCTGCCCCTAGGTTCTTCAGAACCTTTTTTTTTTTTTTGATTCCATATATATGTGTTAGCATACGAGATTTGTTTTTCTCTTTCTGACTTACTTCACTCTGTATGACAGACTCTAGGTCCATCCACCTCACCACAAATAACTCAATTTTGTTCCTTTTTATGGCTGAGTAATGTTCCATGGTATATATGTGCCACATCTTATTTATCCATGCATCCATTGATGGACACTTAGGTTGCTTCCGTGTCCCGGCTATTGTAAATAGAGCTGCAGTGAACATTGTGGTACATGACTCTTTTTGAATTATGATTTTTCTCAGGGTATCTGCCCAGTAGTGGGATTGCTGGGTCGTATGGTAGTTCTATTTTTAGTTTTTTAAGGAACTTCTATACTGTTCTCCATAGTGGCTGTATCAATTTACATTCCCACCAACAGTGCAAGAGGGTTCCCTTTCCTCCACACCCTCTTCAGCATTTATTGTTTGTAGATTTTTGATGATGGCCATTCTGACTGGTGTGAGGTGATACCTCACTGTAGTTTTGATTTGCATTTCTCTAATTAGTGATGTTGAACATTCTTTCCTGTGTTTGTTGGCCACCTGTATATCTTCTTTGGAGAAATGTCTATTTAGGTCTTCTGCCCATTTTTGGATTGGGTTGTTTGTTTTTTTGATATTGAGCTGCATGAGCTGCTTGTATATTTTGGAGATTAATCCTTTGTCAGTTGCTTCATTTGCAAATATTTTCTCCCATTCTGAGGGTTGTCTTTTCATCTTGTTTATGGTTTCCTTTGCTGTGCAAAAGCTTTGGAGTTTCATTAGGTCCCATTTGTTTACTTTTGTTTTTATTTCCATTACTCTAGGAGGTGGGTCACAAAGGATCTTGCTGTGATGTATGTCATAGAGTGTTCTGCCTATGTTTTCCTCTAAGAGTTTGATAGTGTCTGGCCTTACATTTAGGTCTTTAATCCATTTTGAGTTTATTA
>NW_021703779.1:6015365-6026739 GCF_005190385.1 Monodon monoceros | reverse complement strand
TTTTGCTTCATTTGCAAATATTTTCTCCCATTCTGAGGGTTGTCTTTTCATCTTGTTTATGGTTTCCTTTGCTGTGCAAAAGCTTTGGAGTTTCATTAGGTCCCATTTGTTTACTTTTGTTTTTATTTCCATTACTCTAGGAGGTGGGTCACAAAGGATCTTGCTGTGATGTATGTCATAGAGTGTTCTGCCTATGTTTTCCTCTAAGAGTTTGATAGTGTCTGGCCTTACATTTAGGTCTTTAATCCATTTTGAGTTTATTTTTGTGTATGGTGTTAGGGAGTGTTTTAATTTCATTCTTTTACATGTAGCTGTCCTGTTTTCCCAGCACCACTTGTTGAAGAGGCTGTCTTCTCTCCATTGTATATTCTTGCCTCCTTTATCAAATATAAGGTGACCATATGTGCGTGGGTTTATCTCTGGGCTCTCTACCCTGTTCCATTGATCTATAGTTCTGTTTTTGTGCCAGTACAGTACTCTCTTGATTACTGTAGCTTTGTAGTGTAGTCTGAAGTCAGGGAGCCTGATTCCTCCAGCTCCGTTTTTCTTTCTCAAGATTGCTTTGGCTATTCGGTGTTTTTTGTGTTTCCATAGAAATTGTGAAATTTTTTGTTCTAGTTCTGTGAAAAATGCCAGTGGGAGTTTTGATAGGGGTTGCATTGAATCTGTAGATTGCTTTGGGTAGTATAGTCATTTTCACTGTGTTGATTCTTCCAGTCCAAGAACATGGTATATCTCTCCATCTGTTTGTATCATGTTTAATTTCTTTCATCAGTGTCTTATAGTTTTCTGCATACAGGTCTTTTGCCTCCTTAGGTAGGTTTATTCCTAGGCATTTTATTCTTTTTGTTGCAGTGGTAAATGGGAGTGTTTCCTTAACTTCTGTTTCAGATTTTTCATCATTATTGTATAAGAATGCAAGAGAGTTCTGTGCATTAATTTTGTATCCTGCTACTTTACCAGATTCATTGATTAGCTCTAGTAGTTTTCTGGTAGCATCTTTAGGATTCTCTATGTATAGTATGTTATCTGCAAACAGTGGCAGTTTTACTTCTTTTCCGATTTGGATTCCTTTTACTTCTTTTTCTTCTCTGATTGCTGTGGCTAAAACTTCCAAAACTATGTTGAATAATAGGGGTGAGAGTGGGTATCCTTATCTTGTTCCTGATCTTAGTGGAAATGGTTTCAGTTTTTCACCATTGAGAATGATGTTGGCTGTGGGTTTGTCATATATGGCCTTTATTATGTTGTTAGTTCCCTCTATGCCTGCTTTCTGGAAAGTTTTTATCATAAATGGGTGTTGAATTCTGTCAAAAGCTTTTTCTGCATCTATTGAGATAATCATACGGTTTTTATCCTTCAGCTTGTTAATATGGTGTATCACATTGATTGATTCGTGTATATTGAAGAATCCTTGCATTCCTGGGATAAACCCCACTTGATCATGGTGTATGATCCTTTTAATGTGCTGTTGGATACTGTTTGCTAGTATTTTGTTGAGGATTTTTGCATCTATGTTCATCAGTGATATTGGCCTGTAGTTTTCTGTCTTTGTGACATCCTTGCCTGGTTTTGGTATCAGGGTGATGGTGGCCTCGTAGAATGAGTTTGGGAGTGTTCCTCCCTCTGCTGTATTTTGGAAGAGTCTGAGAAGGTTAGGTGTTAGCTCTTCTCTAAATGTTTGATAGAATTCTCCTGTGAAGCCATCTGGTCCTGGGCTTTTGTTTGTTGGAAGATTTTTCATCACAGTTTCAATTTCAGTGCTTGTGATTGGTCTGTTTATATTTTCTGTTTCTTCCTGGTTCAGTTTCAGAAGGTTGTGCTTTTCTACGAATTTGTCCATTTCTTCCAGGTTGTCCATTTTATTGGCACATAATTGTTTGTAGTAATCCCTCATGATCCTTTGTATTTCTGCAGTGTCAGTTGTTACTTCTCCTTTTTCATTTGTAATTCTATTGATTTGAGTCTTCTCCCTTTTTTTCCTGATAAGTCTGGCTAATGGTTTATCCATTCTGTTTATCTTCTCAAAGAACCAGCTTTTACTTTTATTGATCTTTGCTATTGTTTCCTTCATTTCTTTTTTATTTATTTCTGATATGATCTTTATGATTTCTTTCCTTCTGCTAGCTTTGGGGTTTTTCTGTTCTTCTTTCTCTAATTGCTTTAGGTGTAAGGTTAGGTTGTTTATTTGAGATGTTTCCCAGGGGACTATTTACGGTAGCAGGGTAATGTGTCAGCTGAGGGGCGAATACATGAGGTCCTGGAGGAATCTTCAAAGTAGGCAGCGTGGAACCCCGTGGGCTCTGTGATCCAGCAGCAAGGGCATAAAAGAAGAGGAGGGGGCTTGGGAAGAGGTTTCTTTGGCATTAGCCCTGTGCCCCTCCCTATGGAGGGGTGGGCTTCTTGCTTCACCCCAGCCCTGTGAGGCTTCAGCGAGACCCCTTAGAGAGGATGAGACCTCATTCTGCATCTCTGGTGCCCCATGGGCCTGACTCCTGCCTGAATTTCCAGGGAGGGGGCTGTGCTGGTAGAGGCTGGGCTTCCCAAGGCTCTCAGCGATGCACAGCTAGCTGACCTCGGTGGCCCATGGGGACCAGCAGGGAGGAGGGAGTCTTGCCGCCATTTGGACTTCTGCTCCTGGCGGGGGGGGGGACTCCAGCTGAGAAGGAGCTGCAGCCACGCCCTCCCCCTACCCCCTACTCCCCCAGTCTCAGGACTTGTCAGTGGGGTGGAATCCAGCTGGGACAGGTCCCATGAACTCGTAGGAATGCACTTCAGGGGAAGGGTCAGCCCTTCCCGTGTCCTGAAGCCATCTCTGGACAGTACCAGCCGCAGGGGGATGATCTGCCCCTTTGACCTTATCTTTCCCTCCACGTTCCTTGCTGCGAGGGACAGGAGAGCAGCCAGAGGTGCGGTGAGTGATCCATGAAGACACCAGAAGCTCTTTCCTCGTTCTCTCCCTTCCCAGACCACCAAAACCACGCATTCACTCATGGTGACTTACCCTGGAATTAAACCTGCAGCTTTAGAGTTGCACTAGGTGTTGAGTTTGGGGTTTTAAAGCATTCAGTGACCAGCAGCGTCCCCAGACGTGCTGGAATTTTGGCCTCTGATACTGTGAACCGTCTCTCCAACGAGTAAGTTTTATAGAGACATCCCACCCCCCCTCTAAGACCAGATGTCACCTTTTTTGTTTTTTTTTTTTGCGGTACACGGGCCTCTCACTGCTGTGGCTTCTCCCGCTGCGGAGCACAGGCTCCGGACGCGCAGACTCAGTGGCCACGCCTCACGGGCCCAGGCGCTCCGCGGCATGTAGGATCTTCCCGGACCGGGGCACGAACCCGTGTCCCCTGCATCGGCAGGTGGACTCCCAACCACTGCACCACCAGGGAAGCCCTAGATGTCACCTTTTGATGATGTCAGAGTCATGCTTATTCAGGTTAAAGTAGTTTTTCAGGTTTCACCATACTATCGTCCTGGGTTTCCATGAAGAATGGGAAATACGTCAGCAGCCGCTACATTATGTATTAATTATGTGAGTGCCTGCCAAGAGCCAGAGGCACACAATTAAAACCAAGTAAGGTTTTATTTATAGACGTGGAAAACAAAGGTGGAGATTTAGTCTTTCCTTTTTTTTTTAACCTAAACAAAACGAAATAATGATGGATGGGAGGGGACAGGTGAAAAGAGAAACGCTGACAGTTATCTTTCCCGGGGTACACGTGTCCCCCAGACGTGTGGGCTGAGGCATCCGGGCTCACTTCCTCTGTGCTGCTTTCTGTCCACCAGGCTCAGGGCTGCCCGGCCGACTTCCCCACCCTTGGTGTTGGCCGGGAATGCCTTCCTCGGGGCTCTGTGTGCCGCGTGCCGGGGGAGCGAGACACGTGATAGTCAGGGATGCAGGGCTGCTGTGCTGCGGGCCGTGCACAGGGCATCCGGAACGCAGCACCGGCTGCGCATGGCCTCACCCGCACCCCGGTGCCTTCCAGTGGGGGAGCAGTTGTCCCCACGTGTGACGCCCACCTCCCCACTGCTTTCCAGCACCCTCAGCTTCTCCGCCCACACGTGTGCACCTGCCACACCTGCCTGCTGTGCACAGTGGCGTGGACACTCCCATGCACACACGAGATGCTCTGAGTACATGTCCACTTTTTTTCCCCTCTCCCACTTCAGGGTGCCAGCAGGAAAAGAAAGATCACGGTGCAGTATTCAAAAATGATAGGCATGTCCGTTTGATTACTGCCAAGGTGTGACTGATCATTTCAGGAAGCCCAGCTCCCCTCTGATTTATAGATGAGACACTAGGGGCCTGAGGGAGGACCACGTGAAGAAACACAGGTGTTAAGTAACTTTTTTATGAGAGCTTCACCAGTTATCCGGTGATGACTTTACAGCCTGTGATATAAGTCCATATAACTTCCCCGGGCTGCCCAATGAGTATTCAAAGCCCGGAGCTCTTGGCTGGGGTGCTGTCCAGTGCAGTCAGTGGAAAAGCTGTGTGAGGTCCCTAAGGTCAAGGCACCTTCTCTGTGTGCCGGAGAATAGCTCTGTCTGAAAGCCTCATGAGTTGATGAGTTGGATTTTTTTTTTTTTTGCTTCTGGGAATAGTTACTTTGTCTATAGGTCCTCTTTTGTTCCTTTTCTGGAATAGTTAAATAATACATGGGGTAAGAGTTAATTACGTAAGTCGAAGGGCTAAGTGTTAGTTAGCTATGGGCAGATGGAGGTTTGAATTATCTGGCCTGGGACTAATGAAAGTTAGTATGTGTTTTATCTGGAGTGTTACCTTTTAAGAAAAAAAAATCTGTAAAACCACCTGCAACAATTGATATGTATTCATTTGTTTGTTTGCTCTGGAACAAGGAGGTCTTGTGGGAGAGGAAAGCAATTGCCTAGTAGTCTTTTATTTGATTCTTTCTGGATGAAATTCATACCTCGAAAACACCTGCAGGTAAAAACAAGAAACCTAAGAAGAAGTGAGTAGAGGTGCACTTTGTGCTGTAGCTTGACTGAAAAGAGAAATTGGGTCCATTAACCCTATAGCTATCAAAGTATTAGAACCACTGCTTCTGCGCTGGATACAAGGAATATGAATAAGAAGTATTTGCTGTCAAATGTATTCCATGAAAGACGAGCGTCATTCTCAGCTTAGTACTCGCTGCTTTTCCGAAACATAATTTTGAGAAGGAGTTAATAGCAGTTCCACTTTTTTTTTTTTTTTACCTTTTTTCCATGTCACATCTTTCTTTTCTTTCCTTTTTTTTCATACTTAGGAATTTGGTTGTTTTTTTTTTTTTTTGGCTGCGTTGAGTCTTCGTTGCTGCGTGCGGGCTTCCTCTAGTTGCGGCGAGCGGGGGCTACTTTTCCTTGCGGTGCGTGGGCTTCTCACTGCGGTGGCTTCTCTTGTTGCGGAGCACCGGCTCTAGACACGCGGGCTTAAGTAGTTGTGGCACGTGGGCTCAGAAGTTGTGGCTCATGGGCTCAGTAGTTGTGGCTCACGGGCCCTAGAGCGCAGGCTCAGTAGTTGTGGAGTACGGGCTTAGTTGCTCTGCAGATGTGGGATCTTCCCGGACCAGGGCTTGAACCCGTGTTCCCTGCATTGACAGGTGGATTCTTAACCACTGTGCCACCCGGGAAGTCCCACACATCTTTATTTTCTGTTCTAAATATACAAGTTCAAAGTCTGGCATGAGCCACTTGAATCTGTGTCCTGAAAAATGACAACCAGATTTCCTACCTACTTGAGAGGCGTGTACGTCGATCACTGAGTGTGTCCTCAGGACCATGGCTTCCACCACTCCTTGTGGCTACACTGGCTATGTTTTCGGATGTGCTGTTTATTATTCCAGTGTTTGGCCACGTAGACAGGGTTTGGCTTCTGTATAAAGGAGCTGGGTTAAACAGGGAATGAGTCTGTGGTTCAGAAATCAGCCTGTCCATTCTGCAAATGTACGTCAATTATAGAGAAATCAGCCTCTGGGACAGAGTGTCCTTTGCAATGCATGCCATACATAATCTACCTGTTATGAACCAGCCAAATATATTATTTTTTCCCCCAGAGATAGATGCTAAGAAATGCATGTAACCCCCCATTCAGCCTCACCCTCCACGTTTCCCTTGTGAATGAATGATCGGAATGAATTAAGATGTCTAGCTCTTGCTTACTTTACTTCTTATCCAGGTATCCGCAGGTTTCCTGTCCACATCAGTTTTGCCCTTTGTGCTCACCCTTGCAGATTGAATCAGAGGGCTGCTAGAAACAATTGCCATCCAAGATGATGTTACTAAAAATGGTGAAAGTATTTTATTGGAAGATTACTCCGCAGCCTGGTTATTTGCCATAGGGCACTCTGTGTGTTCAGTAAACCCATGGCAATACCTGACAGATTATTCCTATGAATTGGTGTCTCCAGGGTCATTCATATTTCCCAACTGAGGTATTGCCCCATATTCATTTATAATGAGATTTTAATGTAACAGCTGGTGCCATCAGGATTCAGAACTGTAAAAGCTTTCACTGCGTGGGAAAAAAAAAAAAGATATAAAGTCTCCCTCTATTTGTATTTAAAAGCGAAACAGTAAATGTCAGGCCTCCCTTAAAAGACTGGATGAAACAGGCATTAAAAGTTTATGGGTAGGGCCTCCCCGGTGGCTCAGTGGTTGAGAGTCCGCCTGCCAATGCAGGGGACGTGGGTTCGTGCCCCGGTCCGGGAAGATCCTACATGCCGCGGAGCGGCTGGGCCCGTGAGCCGTGGCCACTGAGCCTGCGCGTCCAGAGCCTGTGCTCCGCAACGGGAGAGGGCACGATAGTGAGAGGCCCGCATACCGCAAAAAAAAAAAAAAAAAAAAAAGTTTATGGGTAAAAATCCTAAGCTGTGTTCTGCAGACCAGTCGCCACCTCTGTTGTTTTCTTTGCTTCTTGTCTTCTGATTAAAATCCCCACTTTGTTTGGATATTAACCTTGTAAAACTCTATCAGTCAGTCAGTGAGCTCTTACCTAGGACCCCTGGGATCCAGGTAAAAAAAGGTGTAGCAGGGCTTCCCTGGTGGCGCAGTGGTTGGGAGCCCGCCTGCCGATACAGGGGACACGGGTTCGTGCCCCGGTCCGGGAAGATCCCACATGCTGCAGAGAGGCTGGGCCCATGAGCCATGGCCGCTGAGCCTGCGCGTCCGGAGCCTTTGCTCCGCGACGGGAGAGGCCACAGCAGTTAAGAGGCCCGCAAACTGCAAAAAAAAAAAGGTGTAGCAATGATGAAACACAATTGCAGTCTCACCTCCAAGGCTGTCCAAGATGGAAAACAAAACTCGGGAAATGCTGCAAGTGCCAGTGTCAGGGATCATTAAATGCCTCTCATGAGCATCAAGTGCTGGGCTCAGCTGGGCTCAGCTGGGGCAGCCGGCTTGACTGTCAACTCTGGTAGGAAGCCTGCAGGTGAGACTGAATGGGTCCCGGGTCCAGTGTTCCTCTTTAGTGGTTCCAGGATGGGGGAGTTGTCTTGTCTCCAGATAGATGGAGAGTTGGGGTGGGGAGGTCTCCTTTACAGTTAATTTGTCTACCCCAGGGTTTCTCAGCTGCAGAACTGGAAGACGCTTTGCTGTAGGGACTGACCTGTGCGTGGAGGATATTTAGGACCCACCTGCTAGATGGCAGTATCAACCCCCCTCCCAAATGTGACAACCAGACTTGTCTCCAGGTGTCGCCCCATGTCCCTTCAGCTCCAGATGACAACCACTGACCTACAATAAGCATTTAAAATGCACAAGGCACTATTCACAATAGCCAAGACATGGAAGCAACCCAAGTGCCCATCAACAGACGGTTGGATAAAGAAGATGTGGTACATATATACAATGGAATATTACTCAGCCATAAAAAAGAATAAAATATTGCCATTTGCAGCCACATGGATGGACCTAGAGTGTCTTATGCTTAGTGAAATAAGTCAGACAGAAAAAGACAGATACTCTATGATATCACATGTATGTGGAATCTCAAAAATAATACAAATGAATGCACATGCAAAGCAGACACAGAAAACAAACTTATGGTTACTAAAGGGGAGAGGGACGTTGGAGGGACAAACTGGGGGTATGGGATTAACAGATACAGACTACTCTATATAAAATAGGTAAGCAACAAGGATTTACTGTATAGCACGGGGAATTACAGCCATTCTCTTGTAATAACCTGTAATGGAATATAATCTGCAAAAACCCTGAATCACAGTGGTCTGCACCTGAAATTAACACAACATTGTAAATCAACTATACTTCATAAAACAATAGAGTAAAATGCATCAGTCAGAGCTTTGCGGTGGAGCAGGGTTCCTCAGCCTGGGCACCACAGTGCTGACTTTTGGGGCCGCATCATTCTTTTATCGTTTTTTAAAACCTCTGCAATTATTAGTTTATTTAGTATCATCCAGGACACAGATGTTCAGTATTCCTCCTGAAATTACATAAATGCAAATGGAAAGAATCCAAGTCAAAATTATATAACAAAACAGCACTCCATCACAAAAGCGTGTAAAATTGCAAGAACGCTATTTTAAAACACTGGCACTTTAAGAGAACGATAATCTCAAAAACGACAAAATTGCCAAATTGTTCCCTAAACTGTTAAGCAGATAAACATATGACCCTGATGAATGAGCTTGAGTGTTGTAAAGAAAAATCAAATTCAGATAAATCAGGTAATTCACACTGAAATACAAAGCTTGCCTTCTTCCCTCATGTCTATTTCATTTATAAAGGGGCAAACCATAATATAGGAAAATATACCTGATTTAAAATGTGGTATACAATTTTAAAAGTTGGCCCAATTAATTAAAAATACCTTTAATGGAGGATCTCAAGTTTCCTAAACAATCCATATTTAGATAAATAGGAGAAGACATTTACAGCCAGCACTTTTTCTCCAGAGCCTTTGTTGGGACTTTGTCAACAACCACAAAAAAAAACGTAATATGGCAGTCTTGTATTTTAAGCTCACGCTTTTGAGGATACATTCTCAGTCTTAAATGTGGGAACTGCAAATATAACTGCCATTACATGGTAATGGGAGTTAAAGGATGTAGAGTCCTCATGTAAAGATTAGAACATACTTTTCTATTAGTCCTTCAAGGACAGACTTTCAAAATGTTTGATCCTGATAATCCCGTGCTGTGAGTAGATTGGTTACTCTTCACTTTGTAAATGAACCTGGGCTATGTGACATCTGATATCCACCGATCAAGATTTGAGTTTTAGTTATGGATGAAAACTGTCTCAATTAAGCTCTTATCACCCTCATCATGAGTATGCAGGGTGCATACACGAAAGCTTTTTATCAGCTAACTCTACGAAAGATAAACACTGTAATAACTCGTGTGATCCAAAATGGGCAAAAGCAAAAGACTAGCTTCCCCTTAGGAAGAAACTTAAGACCTATGAAAAGGACAACAATACTAATAAAAAAAAATTGTGTTTACTTAGAAGCATATTCAGAATGTCAACAAAACAGCTGCAACTTTTCTTTTTTTTGCAATTACAGAGGGGTATTCAGTTAACAGAACAACAATTATTTCATATAAGCTGCATCAGAGACAGCTGAAGATGAAAAAAACTACCATCCCCATATATAAGTAATTTGTGCTGTGCACCAACAAGAACCTGCTTTAAATTTCCATGCCAATTTACAACCCCCATACTGTACCAGGCAAGGTTAGTGGCTATTGAAAATACCACCAGGACAGGGCTATCTAAAGACACGTTCGGTAGTGTGTTAACTATACAAAAAAAGACACTGTACAGTTTTAAAAAAAATCTTACACAGCCTTACATTTCAATATTTTTTCTTTCAAAGGAGTGAGTTGTGTACGGGGGGTTAAATGCTTTATAGACAAGGAAATAAAAAACTGCGCTGGAACCAACTTATTCATCGTCTTCCTCATCTTCCTCCTCTTCCTTCTTTTTCTTGCTTTTTCAGCCTTGACGACTCCCTTTTTTGCTGCATCAGGCTTCCCTTTAGCTCCGTTTGCAGCAATATCCTTTTCTTAGTTTTCCTTCAGCTTAGCAGCCGTCTTCTCCTAAGGCTGCTTGTTATCTGCAGCAGTGTTTTTCCACATCTCTCCCAGTTTCTTTGCAACATCGCCAATGGATAGGCCAGGATGCTCTCCTTTGATTTTTGGACGATACTCAGAACAAAACAAGAAAAACGCCGAAGGAGGCCTCTTGGGTGCATTGGGATCCTTGAACTTCTCTTTTGTTTCCCCTTTAGGAGGGGTAGAAGTTTTCGTTTCTCTTTCATAACGGGCCTTGTCCACCTTTGCCATGTCTTCGAACTTTCCTTTCTCTTTAGCAGACGGGGTCTTCCACCTCTCTGAGCACTTCTTAGAAAACTCTGAGAAGTTGACGGAAGCATCTGGGTGCTTCCTCTTGTGCTCCTGCCGGCAAGTTTGCACAAGGAATGCATATGATGACATTTCGCCTCTCGGCTTCTTAGGATCTCCTTTGCCCATGCTTAATTATTTTTCCTCTGCGAGGCACAGAGTCGCCCAGTGCCTGTCCGGCTCTCACTTGCCCCGGCGCTGTCTCTATGGAGCTCAGTGTACGGCAATCCCGCATCAATCTTTGATGTGGGATTGCCCTGTGCACCGCAGGGGGTTGAGAACACCTCCGCCCTGGTCCAAACATTGCTGAAGCCTTCCTGGGGAGGCAGAGCATCCTCTGCTTAGCACCTGTGAACTGGAGACAGGAAGGAGCCCCTGGAGGCCTGACGGAAGCGGGGAGAGGGCCCCTGCGTCCTGTCTGCAGCTCTTCCCCCAGGTTTCCTAGCAGCTCTTCACTTTTGCTGGAGGACGCCCCAGCTTGTCTGAGCTGAGTCACTGGGCCAGGGTTTCCTGGGTCCCTACGTGCCACCTCTGTCACAGATGAGGAGACTGTGGGCTTACGTGAGTTCACGGGATTGGCCAAGACACTCTTCAGCGTAGGACAGCTTTGCCAGGGCTGACTTCTTCAATTGCTTTTCTACAGAGCCCTGCCTTCCGATCCACAGCCCTTTGTCTGTAACCAGAAAGAAAAGAAAGAGATTGGAAGCCCAGTGTCTGGCAGCAACACTTGTTCTGAATCAAGGAATGTAAAACTGATGTACTGTTGAATAGTCTTTCTTTAGCCGACAGAAGGCAAATATTCATCGTGTTTATCGCTGCAGAACCATTAATATGTGTGATTGCAGGTTGCTTTCTAAAACTTTGCTCAAGGTACATGGATTGCATGATATATTTGAAGATATAGTATGTGTGTGTATATATATATATGAAGGTAATGGTACATATATACGTATATAGATATCTATATATATGAAGGTAATGGTGAACATATACACGTATAGATG
>NW_021703779.1:5923093-6015355 GCF_005190385.1 Monodon monoceros | reverse complement strand
GTATAGATGTTTTATACGTATATATATGAAGGTAATGGTGAACATATTCCTATGTATTCCAGTTTTGTTGAATGACAGATCTATAGATATTCCAGTCTTACTCAGATATCGTTGACCTTAGCATCGTACACCCTTCAGATGTACAACACAGTGATTTGCTATACCATGTGTATTGTCAAATGATGAGCACCGTAATTTTAGTGACCATCCATCACCTCACGCGGTTACGGTTTTTGGTGGTTTCAGTTGCCGAATGGTGCGTGTGACAGAATGAATGCTTTCAGTGTAGAAAACGACTGTGTCCGTTACGAGTGCCGAAAGCCGTCCTAAGGCAGCTCAGCGTTGAGGGGGTCTTTGAATCCTTTTAATAAATTAGTTTTGATTTTTTTTAAAGCCATTACTTTGTAAAATCCAAAGAATTCTGAGCTCTGAAACACAGCTAGCCACACTTGTTTGTGTCTTTGAGACCGAGGACTTGGGGTTGTAAATTGCCAACAGGGCAGGGTTCATTTTTAGCTTGTGGTGACTTTGAACATCAGATGGTGTTTGCACTATGTGGGTGTGGTTTTTTTTCCCATTTACTGTATCATCATATGCTCTCTTATACCCTCAGAAGCAGCTTCCACTGCTTAAAACCTCATGACCTTTCTGAACTGTCCAAGCTTTGCAATAGTGTGAAAACGCTCCGAAACCTAAATGCGGCCAGAAGAGTTGGGCAGAAGGACTGTGCCTTTTGGAACCTGTGCTCAGAGCTTCTGTGCCCCGTGTGCTCAGGGGCAGCTTCTCCCCAGGCTGTGCACCTGAAAGGCAAAGAACCCCTAACTCAGATGGACCGTGTGGGTTACGAGGGCCCAGCCTGGTGGTCTGTGGCCCTGGACGTACTAAACTGAAAGGCATGTATTGACTTTGAAAAGGCCAGCTATGTGATTCCGTTAAAAAAAAAAAAAAAAAAAAGGGTACCAAGTCCATTTTTGGTTAATTAAGAAGGGAAAATTGTCGTTTGGCGAGCAAGCCTGTATGCCTCTGCATCAGGATTTCCCAGCCTGGGCACAGTTGATCTGTGGGCCTGGGGAATTCTTTGTCGTGGGATGGGTCTTGTGCATCGTGGGATGTTTAGGCGCATCTTTGGACACCATCCCGGAGATGCCAGTAGCACCTGCTCTGTTGTGAGAACCAGAATGACTCCAGACACCACTAACACCTCTGGGGGGTGGGGTTGGGGGCGGGCGTTGGGGATGAGCTGCAGAGTCACCCCTCGTTGACAACCACCGGGCTAGAAAAAGCATTTAAGAATTAGTAAGACAGAGGTTGGACTGAGAGCACGATGCGCCACCTTGGCACGAATGATACCTGGAGCAGGATCGTTCTTTTGTTGGCAGTGCATTGTGGGATATTCATCTGCATCCCTGGCTTCTGCACACTGGATGCCAGTGGGTAGAAGGTCACAGCTTGTGAGCACAGCTGTGTTGCTTGTGGAGCAATGCCCACAAGCTGTGACAGCCAAAAATGTGTCCGGCCAGTGCCACCTGTCCCCCAGAAGACAAAGTAACTGGGGCTTGACAGTTGTTGGTCTAGGCGGATCTTATATTACAGGTGGGAAAAAATAAATCTGTGTTCTATAGGTAGTGTTGGGGCCAAGAGTTTTCCTGCCCCACCATCTTG
This sequence comes from Monodon monoceros, assembly GCF_005190385.1. Taxonomy (NCBI): domain Eukaryota; kingdom Metazoa; phylum Chordata; class Mammalia; order Artiodactyla; family Monodontidae; genus Monodon; species Monodon monoceros. The sequence continues at coordinate 6,013,693 of NW_021703779.1, read as the reverse complement.
TCACCCATCCCCTGGGTGACTCATCCAAAGGGGTGTCGAAAGCCATTTGCCTTCCTGGGCATGCCGGGTCATGTCACATAATTGACATCTCCTGAGGCAGACTCATCACGGTCGGCAGCACGCAATCGAGTCCAGGAACTTCTAATTGCAAATGAGTCCAGGTGAGGAGTTCATTAATCAAGGAGGTGATAGTCATAACTATCTAGAGCTAGAGGGTGCACCCTCAGGTTTCTTTGGTTGGAAGTGACAGAAACTCAATGCCCCCTCACTCAAACCCAGAAAGGGAGTTTTTCAGTTGCACAGATGGGAGGGAGGCTCACAGCATCAGAGGAAGAGCCCCAGGAACCAGGACTGTTGGCCTTAAGGAGCTGAAAATTCTTTGTAAGTCCGACTGATACGACTTGTCACTGCTGTCTGTGGCTGCTGGTGGAGGGGACCACTGTATCTGAGAGTTGCTGGTTTTGCATCCTGGTTAAATGCAGTGGTGTTATTACCATTTTATGTACATTTGGGAGTGGATGTTTTGGTAGTTATCCGTCACTGGATACAAATTACCGCACATTTAAGGGCTTAGAACAACATCCATTGATTATCTCCGTGTCTGTGGGTCAGGTGTCCCCACATGGCTTACCTGGCTCGTCTGCTCACGACGGTCTTTACAAGCCTGCAAAATATTGGCCACAGTCGTATTATCACCTGAAAGCTTGGGATCCCCTTCTGAGCTCATTCAACAGGTTGGCAGAATCTAGTTCCCTGTGGTTGTAGGACTGGGACCCTCAGCTCCTAGGGGCCACCCCTCCCTATAGGCATTTCACACCACGACTGTTTGTTCCATCCAGGCCAGGAGGATTGCAAATCCTCTGCTTGGAGTCTGTTTCCAAGGGGTCACCTGATTAGGCCAGGCCTACCCGCTTCAACCTCCTCGTTGAGTTGCACAAAGTTGATTAGAGACCTCAATCATATTCCTTCACTTTTGCCAAGTCCTACATCTCAGGCCCCCCTCACACACACACACACACACACACACACACACATCCTCAAGAGGAGAGGATCACACAAAGATGTGGGTACCAGGAGGTGGGAGCCATGGAGGCTATCTTAGAATCCTGCCTACGACAGATGCCTTTTTGTGGCAGGACCTGGGAGCCTAAATAGGATTTGGAAAATAGGTCTCTCTGGACAGCCCTTGCCTCCCTACACCCAGTAGACCCTAGTGACATCCTTCTTCTGTGATCCTAGCTACCAGGTCAGCTCTCCCCTGCCCCCAGCCCCGTTCAGTCCACCCAGGCCTTACAGCAGAAAGTGTTCTCTTATTGGTTGGAAGTTATCACTCCACTGCTGTCTGTGTAGTCCTTTCTTCTGTCCTTACGCAGAAGGTTCATTGGACCCTAGTCTCTGGTCCCTGGGCCACGCCGGTGGGCCCAGATTGTCACCAGCGGTGACCTACAGTCCTGTTTGCGTTCACAGTGGGGGGTTGGCATTTGTCCACATCTCAGTTTGCGGCTGGAACATCACGCTAGTGAAATCAGAAGACTTGGTGGTGTTTTTTTAAAAAGTAAACTTCAGCTTGATGTTTCTTTTTTAACGCTTTTTAAAAAAAACTTGGGGTAAAATTCAGCAAATTGCATATTAACCGTTTTAAAGTGTGTAATTCAGAGGCATTTAGTATATCCAGCCACTTTGTTCAACTGACCTCTCTCTAGTTCTAGAACTTGTTCATTATTCCCCCCACCAAAACCCCATACCCTTTATCAGTCCCCCCCAAACCCAACCTCCTTTCTCTTTAGCCTCTACCACTCATCTCCTCTCTGTGTCTATGGATTCACCTATTCTGGACGTTACCTATAAATGGGATCACACAATATGGGGCCTTTTGTGTCTGGCTTCGCTCCCTGCGCATCATGTTTTCAAGGCTTGTCTACGTTGTAGAACCCTGTTCCTTTTTATGGCTGAATCCTGTAGCATTTTATGGCTGGACTGCATTTTGTTTATCCGTTTACCTGTGGCTGAGCATGTAGGTTTTCACCTTTCGGCTCTTGTGAGCAATGCTGCTGTGAGCCCCGGGTGTGCAGATGTCTTTAAGAGTGTGGTTCCGCTTCTTTTGGGTGTACACACAGAAGTGGTCTGGCCAAGTCATGTGGCCAGTCTATGTTTCGCTTTCTGAGCAACTGCCGTGCTGTTTTCCACCTCCAGGTTTAATCTCTCTTCATCGTTGAGGTCCTCATTTTAGATGGTTGTCTCTGCTGTGGCTGAGCAGCCCTGAGAGGTAAAATTACAGCGTCTCCTTTCAGAATTTGTGTTGAGGAAGATGCAGTTTATACGTGAGAGAGCGCCTGGCAAAGCCTCAGTTTGTATCATGAGCGTTTGTAAGACTTGTTTCTGTCTGCCTGGCAGCCTGTTGGGAAAGGTGGGACAGCCAAGGCTCAGGTGAAATACAAGGAGGGAGGGGCCCAGAAACCAGTCACCTGAAACACAGGGTCACATGGTTCCAAGGTCACGAAAGGAGGCCCGTGGGTCCCGAGAGGCCATCAAACCTGTCCTGGTGGCTGGAGATGGACTTGAAAATCCGTAGGGGCAATTCCTGGTCCTGTTGGGAGTTGCCGTTGGGCGGGGCTGCTGGTGTTCTAGATGGTGGCAGGGATCCCAGGAGTCTCTGAGTTGTTGAGTTGAATCTGCTCTCCAACTTGAAATGGGCCACGGAGCCGGGAGTAAACGGGGTCTTCTGGGACCCTCCCTCCACCTGCCTGTTCTCCATCACACGTCACCTACCTCTCTCCTGCGCCCTGGCCTCCCTCTCCTCTCCACCCACAAAGTGTTATTACCCCCATCCAAGCGTGCTTTGGTCTGGGGACAGACCTGCGTGTCCTGAGGTCCAGGGGATGGAACCAATGGCCCATCACCTTATGAAGATTCAGATTCCAGTTAGATCAGGAGCCTTTCTCTCTGTGTTGACTGCACTAATTTCCATCTCTCTTCCAACCCCATTTCCTCACCCTCAACACATACAGTTGTGTCCAGTGGACACATTACGAGATTAGGGACTTTGTCAAACAGTAGTGTGAAAGCGGCTGAGTGACTACTTACAACTTATTTTCAGCAAAAAAAGGTGCTCCTGGCCACTGCCCAAGCGTTCATTAGGACATGAAGCCTCCTAGGGTATGATGGTGTGTGTGCAATATACGTGGCACCTAATTATATATTCCATTAGAGCCATTGGAAGAATCAATATGGTGACTCCAGACGGCCTTCTTTAAAGAATTACATGAATGCCATACATTCCCAGCTACCTTTGAGCATAGCTGCCACTGAAGTTTTCAAATGGAATGTCTGTTCCTGTGATTTTTTTCACTTCTGCATCTTTTAAGCTGAATGAACCTTGTGCATAAAGTTATACTTTGAGTATGATTATTTTTTCTTGGTTCCAATAGTGAGCTAAATTAGAGAGGCTAGTGTCATTTTGACCTGTGATAACTGCATAGCAGGGATATTGGGGATCCTTTCTGTGGCCCTTTTATATTTTCCTACCAGTGTAACAATTGGTTATTTACCAGTTTGCTTGGAATGCTTCCCACAGTTAGTCACTTTTATTCATAGACTTTGTTTTTCAGTAAGACTTTTAGGATTTCCTTCTTCACCAAACCTGGAGTCCCCTATTGCATCAATGCTGTCCCAGGAGAATTTTCCCTGCAGCACATAATTAACTACATTCTCAGCTTCATCAGCATCTCTTGCAGGAAACACTTCTGCTTTTCCTGCAAAGATGCTCAGTGCTGCTTCTTCCTGGGATTTTGGAAGAACAAAAATTCATGAAATGAATTTGTCTCCATGTAGTTGAAAACCAAAACGGATATGCCGTTGCTACATTCATAAAAATATGTTTAACAAATAGGGCTCACTGTCTGTTTTCCATGTATTATACGGTAATCATTGAATTTAAGTAAATTTGATTGGAAAGAATTAGCATCCACCCTTGGCAGCCTTTCAATGATAAAAAGATGCCTTGAATTAAAAACTTGGACAATTCCATGGAAATAATCTTGAAGATACTGCTGTCTTTGGAGATCTTACTAAAAATCATGACTTTGGACGATCCATGAAGCCTAAGAGTATCGGGTACTCATTTAAAACAGGGGCAATGCAAAGCATTGTGCTTGCCCCCCAGAACCCCATGCACCTTTGAGCCACCATGCCTGCACCAGATGCAGAGTCTAAAGCCTCAGGAACCCAGTTGTTGGTAACTCTGGCCCTGAGCCACTGCCCTGGGCCATTCCCCACGCTCCGTCCCGTTACACAGTTTACTCTGTGGGTCAAACCCTGTTTGCTTTTCTGTCTTGTTTCTACCCACACATTGTTGACCTTTCCTGAGACCTTAGCTTCTCTCAGCCGTGCTGGCTCCGCATCCTGGTGGGCTGCCTCAGACAGACGCTGGGGAAGGTCCTTCCAAGCGGACATGTCCCTGCCAGGAACATCAGGAGACAAGTCAGTCACACACACACACGTTCACATTTAGCAGAAAGAGAGAAAAAGCATAAAACATGTAAAAGCCCAACCACCTTATTCAATTTACAGTGGCACACAAGGGCGCTCTGTTCTAAATTTACATATATACATTTTTAATTCAGTCTGTGTTATTTTTCTTTAAGTGATGTAACGCCTGTTTACAAATTTTTTGAGGCTTATTTTACGTATTTTGAAGTTCACCCACTTGCACCATTCAGTGGTTTGCATTAAATTACCAAGTTGTGCGATCATCACCATAAATCAGCTTTAGAACGTTTTCATCACTCCAGTGAGATCCTTCATGCCCGTTTCTCTTCATCCCCACTCCTACCCCGTGCCTGAAGATGTTTTTAAGAAGTCATATTTTTCTCAATTTCATCATATTTCTTGGAACCCTGTGATTATTGCCCTCGGGGATGTTGCCAATCATCAGATTATATCATTCTGCTCCATGACCCTATAATCCTTGTCTTACAAGGTCCCAGAACTAATCGCTCAAGCATGAGGAAATAAAACTTAAGTGTTCTCTACATCTCCATGCCCCTCACTGCTTGGAATGCTTGTCTTTTGTCTGCCTTTACACTAAATCGTCTGACCTCCTTCTGCCATTTTCACCGCTTTCTCCTAACTACTTGAAATTATGGTCATTTCCGGAGGAAAGGTATATGGACCAATACTTAGGTCCTTAAGACTGATTTCCCTTATAAACACGTCAGTGTCTGTCAATGAGATGATCATTGCTTGTATATCTCAGACTGCTATCATTTGAACAAATGCACAGTTATTTCCAAAGGCACAGCTAATTGTAGGAGTGAGGGAAATGCACTGAATATGGGCAAATTACACAGTTGTAAATAAAATCAAAACTTGAAATCTGGACATGGAAGCATGCTAGGGTATTATTTGGTAAGGATTTTCAAAAGAGAGAAGATACCAAGTGAGATAATTTGCAATTATACAGTAGACTCCGAGGCCTGGTCCAGGCAGTGAATAATGAGTTCTTACCTATAGATAACGAAACTGGCACAGAAGCCTGATCTACTGGTGATCTGGGACTTTAGCTCCTGGACATCGGCTGGAAGTACTGCCCAGCTAAAAGCTTAATATCTGATAAACTCTCTTCTTTCTGGAAACTTTATCCCACAGATAAAATATTGCTCTGAAATTGACTGTGATAAACCAGGAAGAATTGGTTGGTGAAGCAAAGTGATAGAAATCCTCAGAAGGAAGTGACCTCTTTTAAAATCTATAATAGTGAATGGCCAACGCGTGCCCTGGGGTTTAGAGTCGTTCAGATAAAAATAGATAATATCTCCTCGCCAGGGACTCTGAAAAAGGAATGACTCAAGCATTAAAATGGACTCAGACATGAATGTCTGCCATTGCAATCACAAATCCGTAAAGGGTCCAGTGGAGGCGGGAGAAAGCAAGAAATCGGCCTAGCAAAATAGGGTTTCCCTCTAATGAACCCAGACTTTGAAAGGGAGTATTCGGGAGGTTGGGGAAGGGCAGAGAATCATGAAATGGATGGCTTCAGATCTCCATCATGTCAGGAAGACCAAAAACCCCAAACAAACTCCTCAAAATACTCACCTGGTGCTCTAGTTCCCAAGTCTACCTGGGCAATTTCCATGCCCTTGGACGGGACAGCATGCCCACTGCATCAGACCTAATCCTGAGAAAGGTAAAAATCCATTTAAACAGCACCTGTATTTTCAAAGTTCTGAAGCCGTACCGGCGGACGTCACGGAGCCCCACCTGGAATCGGCCCTATTCGCTTTATGTGTCTGACACCACATGGTGCTGATACGTTTCTTGGAGACCATGGCGTGGAAATGCTCACCTGATCCACTGCACAATGTTGACTCACATCCTGGGCTGTGCCTTCGGGATTGCTTGTTGTTTGATCTACTCACACGAGCTGAGACCCCTTTTGCATTCCCCGGCATTTTAAATCCAACCCCCTCCTGGGATCCCCCAGGATCACAGCCTCACAGACTCTCATGGGTAGCAGGAAACTTTGCTACCTCTGAAACTCTGAAAAGTCTACACAAACAAGCAAACTAACTAATTGACTGGCCAGCCAATGGCTGTTGACAAATTGGACTCACCTCTCTCCCTTTAATCCTTAGACTTGCCTTAGATTTTAGCTGCCTCAGTGATCCCTTCTGGCTTCCCAAAGCCACCTTCTTAATCAATACTCTTTATCCCATCAGGTCCACGTCACAGACTTTCATCTCTACCTCTGTCTAACTGGCTTGGCGTCTCCTGGATCTTCTTTCCCAAGGTCACCTTTGACCGTCTTACTGCCAGTTCCAGTATCTTTTCCTTTGCGATGATTCCCACTTCTGGTTCTTTGCATACCTTTCAGCATGCTCTTTCTGAGCTGCATTCTCTGTTTCTTTTTCCCACCTCTGCCCCTGGAAGTTTCAGTTTACTCACGCTTATGTCTTATGCCCTCGTTTTCTTCTGTTTCCCCTCGCTGGGCAATCTCACCCACAGCCATGGCATCAAATGTCACCCTTAGTCCTGTTTCCTAATTCCCTATCCTGTGCTCTGCTTTCTCCCCTCATTCTAGTATCCAGGGAGACAATACTGGTATCGTGAGTGATGGTAGGCACCGTTCCAGATACAAAACCTATATCTCAATCCCACCTTTTCTACATACAAGCTGAGCTGGTAAAAACTTCTGTAAATGTCAGTTTCCCCTTCTGTAAAATGGGAAGGAGTAATAGAAGATAGATAATTTAGGTTAACATAGGTGATACATATTTACAGTATCAGGATCATAGGTAATATATAGTCACGGTATTAGGATAATGCCTAGCACATTGGTAGCCCTTAGTAATTGATGATGGCAATGATATTTTATTGTCTTTTTCCTGTGACATGAGCTACAAATATTTTCCAAACTAGGCATGTGCAAAATTCAACCTTTAGCTGCTCTTTTCCAAATCGCTGTACCTTCAGTACCTCTCGTCCATGTGCTGGAAGCATTCATGTCCATCCCCCCATTCCCTTATCCAGTAAGTCATCCACCTGGCTGGCTTAGTTTCTAAAGTACCTCTCTGACCCCATGGCCACCATCCGCCGATGCTGATCTTAGGAGTTTCACTGCAGTGCGCTATTTGGATGCATCCAATAAGGGGGGCGTTTGGGCACTATAGCCCTGTCTGTGGCGAAAGTTCACAGATTTCTTTCCATCTTCCTATCTTGCTTCTCCGCTCACCCTCAAATTCTGTACTTACCTGGTTCTTTGTTCTTTTTCTTAGAAACAGTATTCATGTTTATTAAACACATTTTTAAAGTATTATTAAGTGTTTAGCTTTCATGAGCTTCAAGTTTTGCTTTTTCTCCCCAGTTCTGCATAACTGAACTTTCAAATCTGCCAACTCCCACTGAAACGACTCCACTCTGGATTCTAAGGCATCAACTTCTTGCAGATTTTCCTTTGCTTCTTCTAACATTTCTCCTGTTTCTTCTCGAGAGTGACTGGTGAAAACACAGGGAGACCAATCTGATGAGGTATCACTAAGCTGTCGTGATCTGCAAGCATGATGTCCTCACAAGCATCTTCGAAGTTTTGGAGTTGTTTCTTTCTTCACTTCTATTTCTTCCTTCAGCTCTGTGATTCTACTTATATTCTGTGCAAAATTTTTTCGTTTTTTTAATCTCCTGTTTAATCTCCTCAAAGCCACATTGATGTCTTCTGCACCTGCCCTTTTTATGGTGGCCGCCATCTTGGGTGGTTCTTTGTTCTTTAATTCGTCTCCATTCCATCCAAAATGTTCCTTGAAAGTGGATGTTGTATTGGCACTTTAGAACTATTTCCATGTTTCCTGGCAACTCCCTGACCAATCTAGTCCCGAAGGACTCACCCTTGGCCCTTTGGCCAATACCCCATTGATACCAAGATTTCACATTGTCCCTGAAGCACTTGAAAGGATTTTATATCCTGGGGTGATCTCCATGGTAAGAGCGAGGATGCCAGCGAGGGGAAGAAGTACCAAGGGGAAGAAGGTGAGGGTGGAAACCCAGGCAGCACGTTTTTGGAGCAGAGCATAAGTGGAAGTTGAAAATCTGTCAACAGATTCCCTTAGGGTCATCGCTTCCCCACATACCCATGCCCCCACAAGTCTTTGTGCCTTCCTAGGAGTCGGTGAGCCCCAGTTGGAAGACTCGTGACCTGGATTGTTGGATTCACCTCCTCCCTGGTCTCATTTTCTGCCAAACTTCATTCGATCAAAATCTACCCATTTTGCCTCTGTGAGAGTAATTTGCTCACAGTGTGTCTCCGTTTTCTTTGAAAACCTACCTAGTCTGACTTTGGAAGAAACTCTCGCTTTGGGCCTTCGGATGCTTCCAAAATCTATTTCCATTTCACTCAGTGAGCCTCACCTTTCACGTCGCCTCTGTAAACATTCCATTGCAGGGAGGCCGGCTAGTTTTCTGTGGGCATATCCCTTAGCTATTTCTGCGTTCAGCTCATTAATAGCCAATTGTGTTGCTTGCTAAAATGAAATTATTACAGAAGTGATAATATTTATGTGTCCCCTAACAAGTAGTGTGAACATTAACTTTTCCTGCCGCCTCATCCCGCATTGATTTTACACAGCAGAGACTTTTTTCCTCAGGTCACTGTACTTGGGGACAGTTCAGGGACATCTGATAGATCAGAGAGAGATGGAGGGTTTTACGGTGCAGTAAACACAGTCCTTCTGTCGACATAGAACACTTATACAGAATCAGAATGTTCATTATTGTGGGGCATTAGCAAAAAAATAAAGTTTTGCCCTTTCCATTTTTTTATACCTACGAGAGCTTCAACGCTGAGAGGCAGTAATTCTGTTCAGTGATGTAGCGCTTCTAAGCTGAGCTTAATTTGGGGGAAGAGCTGTTTTGCTGTCGGCACAAAGAAGGGAATTGCAGCTCCCAGCAGCCTCTCCTGCTGTGCACGCTCCCTGCGAGTGCCGAGTGCCACGGGGGCATCACGTGGCTCCGTGACCCCAGTTCATCAGTTTTCCTCCGGCTGTTGCCTCTGCCCTTATTCTCTTGAGATAAAACTTTCTGCTTTCTTGACCGACTTCTGGAGAAGGTCATAGTTAGCTTTCTCCAGTCCTTGACTTCCGGTTTTCTCTCTGTTCACTAGATCTGTCTGAATGGCGTTGTGACCTCTTTGGTTTCTAAAACCAACTGGGGGGTGAAACACCAGGAAACGGCATTGTTCACACTTGTTAAAGTCATTTCCTAGCGAACGCCGGCACCTGATATGAGTTGCCCTCTGCTACCACGGTTGGCCACATGTCAACGGGTAGGAATATCCCCCCTGCGGGGAAAGCCGGTGATGCCACGTGGGTAGCCAGAACGGGATCTGGAAGGAGCCCTGCGAGTCTGCTGCAGTGTCAGCTGCCTTCCCGTGCGACCCTTGGGTCAGGCACTCACCTTTCACGGGGCTCCATCGTCTCACCTGTAGATTGAGGCCCTTTGGATTTTAATTCCTGGACTCTATAGAGTCCGGCCCTTTGGTTTGAGCCAAAACACCCATATTCTGCAGAGTTCCCAGGCTACAATTTGAGATCAAATATCCTGAGCTGTGAAACCAAAACCAGGGGTTACTTTAATGAATGTGGCTGCACTTTGGGGTAGGGGGTGGTAATCGAGTACTAGGTCATTCATCAAAGTCTTCCCCTAAGGGAGCTGGCACGTTCCATAAATCCCCCCAGCTACCCTAGATGAATAATTTTACACTGAAAGCGAGTAATCATGAATCTGCCTCTAAATCTCGTCTTTAAATCCACGCTCAAAAGTTGACAGACTGTCCTCCTGAGTCAGATGCCACTTACCAGCCTATATATGGTCAGGCCACTCAGCATGGCTGTTCCCTGTACGTCCCCTGCTTGACCAGTCCCTGCTTTGCCTACACCCTACTCACAGGACCGTGCTTGGCTCCTGCCCCTTAGGCCAGAGCTGCCCCACCTGTTAGTTTATTAAAGGGAGACATCTGCCCTCGTGATGATTGTTAACCCGAGGGGCTGTGGGCTCCCGGTTTCCCTGGTATCGGATGAGCCCACCTCATGTTTATTCCCCCCATAAATGGTAGCCTCCTTCTCCCCCGCCGCTTGCGGAGATTCTTGCCATGTCCTGCGTGTTCTTTGCTGTACACAGCGGGGGTGTTGCTCCAGGACCCTGTGCTCCTGACGTCTGAGTTCCCCCATCCAGTAAACCGTCGGTGCCGCTGTCGCTCTTTCTTCCGTCTCACAGCTGGGTAGCGACAAAGCTTGTGGGGTGCAGCCCCACAGCCCGTGACCGGCAAGGAAAGCCCAAAGCTGGTGCTTCTCGCTCATGGCCTGCTTCTCAATGCCCTAACTCAAGCCCATCTCTGTACAGAAAGGCAGCGGTAGCATCCACTGAGGAACCCTTCATGGTTTAGTCGGCAGGGCCAGTATATCTGCCGACCCAAGGGTGTGGGACTCAAGTCCATGGGCAGACAGCAAAACAGAAGTGGTGTTGGCCATCGATGCTTTGAAAATTCTACACACATCAGTTCAGTAAGTTATCACGGTTAGCATAAAATGTTAAGACTATGAAGACTGGTCTGCCAGCTGCCGGGTCCCAAGGTAAAGTGAAGCCCCATTTCACGATGAAGCAGTCATCGTGAAAATGCCAGTTAATATGGTGAGGTCATGCCAAGAACGGTTAAGGCTGAGGAATATGAGGGATGGTGTTTTAGGGAACCATGACCTTCCATGAGGTGTTGACATAAACACCCCAAGGACGTGTCCTGAGCAAGGACGGGACACTGCAAAGCCCACTGAAGTGTAAGGGTACAGGTGTGTGACGTGTGGCCATCGGCCATTGGTGGAGTGCCCGGCCCACCACCTGACCATCACCGTCAGACAACTGGCAAAACGCGAGTACACCCCATCATCATGGCACATTCAGGCTGTTTATTGACTTACTGCTGGCCTTGCAAGTCCAAGGCGGTTTCAGGAACCTCGTCGTCATGGCCGAGATGAAGTTTGTTTGTCCCATGAGTTGGTGCTATGTGGATGACCTTTTTTTTTTTTTTTAACATCTTTATTGGTGTATAATTGCTTTACAATGGTGTGTGTGTTTCTGCTTTATAACAAAGTGAATCAGTTATACATATACATATGTTCCCATATCTCTTCCCTCTTGCGTCTCCCTCCCTCCCACCCTCCCTATCCCACCCCTCCAGGCGGTCACAAAGCACCGAGCTGATATCCCTGTGCCATGCGGCTGCTTCCCACTAGCTATCTACCTTACGTTTGTTAGTATATATATGTCCATGCCTCTCTCTCGCCCTGTCACAGCTCACCCTTCCCCCTCCCCATATCCTCAAGTCCGTTCTCCAGTAGGTCTGTGTCTTTATTCCTGTCTTACCCCTAGGTTCTTCATGTGGATGGCCTTTTAAAAAAAGGTTATAGTTTATACTTTGTTTCTGTTTCCTAAGGCTCTACCCAACTTTTTGTTACAAATTTTCCCCCCACTTAAATCTCACGTGAACGAATGATCATGTTTATATCCTTCATCATTGATCATAGATTCAGTAATTGAAGGGTTTACAGACAATCATAGATTCCGTAGTTGAAAGGTTTACAGTTGATCACAGATTCCACAGTGGAAGGGTTGGTTTACGGATAATGATCATAGATTCCATAGTTGTCAGCATTTTGCCATATAAGCTTTATCCATCCAAAATCAATGGCCGTCTTATAGTGTCTTTCATGAAGCAGTTCATCCCACAGTGGGTGCCAGAGTCCTTCAGAATCTAGAGGAAGAGAAGCAGCGTGAAGCTAGTGTACAGGTGTGTGCTTTAGGTGTTGGCTCAGTGTTAATAATGTGCCCTAAAGTGCCTGGAGCTGGGCTCCCCCTGAACCCCAGAGGATGGATGTTCCTTATCGTGGAGTGACTATAACTTACCGCTACCAGCAGGTGTCCGTCATAGCTTTTGAACCAATGTATCTGACTAGACTTGGAAATGGAATCTAGCGTTAGCTCAGAACTTTGACCCCCCGCCCCGCCCAGGTCCTTTTACCTGTAACCAGGGGAAATAGTCTTTTCACAAACACAGCCTGTTACAGGTGGGATGGGTAGGAAAGGGCTTTGAACAACAGTGAATGCCTGTGGAATGTGTAAGCGTCCTGGGGTTGCTTTACGGATGCTGGTTTAAGACAGGGTAGAAATGAGGAAATTTGGGACAACCTGCAGATAGGAGAAAGGTGGGTGAGTTCTTGATCAGCTCTAGCTTTCCTCCATTTCTCCCTCCCTGTATTCTAGGAGGTGGGTACACTGGCGGTACCCATCCATTGTTGGAGAAGGCTGCTTGTTCTGGGTTGAAGAGTGATACCCTCTCCCCAACCCCCGCTGCCCATCAGTTATTGGCAGAACCTTGGAATGCGACCTTATTTGGAAGTAGGGTCACTGAGGATGTACATAGTAAAGGTGAGGTCCCACAGGAGTCAGGTGGGCCCCTGATCCAGTGCGGCTGTGTCATTATAAAGAGACTCATAGAGCCTTGCGGAGGGAGAATGATGGGAAGATACATGGCGAGAACTCCACGTGCTCATGCAGGCAGAACTTACAGTGGCAGGTCTACAAGCCCAGGAACACCAAGGGTTGCTGGCAACCGTAGTCAAGCTGTATATCTTACTCAATTTGTCTTCACATTTACAGTTTTTATAGAGGTTGATAATTATAATAGTTTCCCACAGCTCTTTATTTCCAGTTCTTTTTTTTTCCTTTTGGCCACACCTCGAAGCTTGTGGGATCTTAGTGCCCCCGCCAGAGATCGAACTTGCACCCTCGGTAGTGGAAGCTCAGAGTCCTAACCGCTGGAACACCAAGGACTCCCTCTTCATTTCCAGTTCTGCGTTAAACTTCTGACTTCCCCAAGACTCTTGCTAGTTCCCCAGGAGAAACCTTCAGAACTTGTCGTACAGCTAATTGAAGACATAAATGCAGCAAACATTTAGTGAGATCCCCCTCTGTCTGCTGCTACACAACAGCCTTTTGGACAATGGGAAGTACAAAGAAGATGCGGCCTCCGTGGGGAGAATGGCTCAGTTGATTTGAGACTCAGGGGCAAAATCGTTCACCCAAGATCGTCCAAGTTATTAAACAGGAGCCTCCCTGTGCTTGATTCCATAGTTAAAGGTTTTACTAGGATAGCACACAGAATAGGTTCTAGGAGATATTAATTGCATCACCAGTATGTAGTTTTGCAAATGGAGATGTTTTCTTTCTGTAGCATATGAGTGAAAACAATTACGTGATCCTGAGAGCCTTCCATTTCTTGAAGTGTCAAATGACCAACTGACCCTTTGAAAATTACAATATTCTTAGAATATAATGAAGACAGTAACAACCTCCAGAGCAAACCAGAAAATGGCCTGAGTAAGATGAAGACAACACAAATTGAATTTGTTGGCACGTTGGAAACTGTCCCCACCCATGGCAAAAAAAGACAGTTCCGTGGTTGTAATTCTTTCCCCTCATTGGGTCAACGTTATTCTGTTTAGCTGATTTATGGAATTTGTTTTGTGTCATAAGTTCATACTCGGCCCCATTTCAGGCATAAATGCCCTTGGCAGTCGGACTGAACTACGAAAAATCCTAACATTTTCGACTGTGGGTTTGAAACCAGCCCAGCCTCCCAGCAACATAATTGAGTCTCCACCCTGGGAAACAGGGAAATACCACGTGGCTTTTGTTGCTTTCGAAGGGGCTTCTGTGAATTAGGAGTGCAACTGTCTAATTTGGTCTGATTCCAGATGTCGTTGATATATAGTGACATCTTGGTACTCACTCTGATTAAATTCCCAGGATTTCCACAGTTGAATATCGCTACACAATTTCTTATCTGAAGTCCTTGGAGCCAGGACTCCAAGGACTGGAGCTTGGAATTGAGTTATGCATGCTTTAGAAAGTTAACAAGTGCCTTTTCCGTAGCTCATAGGACCCCCTCAGCAGGTGGTGGCAGCACTCTGAAATCAAACGTGTTAATATTCCTGCAGAAGAATGTATGAATATTCCTCCCAGTGGGATACATGAAGACAACTGCTCTGATAGACTGTATTCAAATACCGGTAAATTAAATTGTATGAGGATAGACCATCAACACCGTGGGTACTTCCTGTCTCTAAGGAAAGCATGAGATGTAGGCAAGTCAAAGTAAGAAGTAGCTGTACACGAACCCATAACATATGTCCATGATCTCTGGATGCTCGAGTACCTTTGCGATGAGGTGCTTTAGAGTCAGCCTAGTACTCTCGTCCTGTACTATTTGGCCAAGCAGTGATGGTTAGGGAACAAGGGTCTACAGGGACCAAATGGTCATGTGAAAATCGACCCTCTCAGGGACTTCTTTTATTACGGTCTGTCTTGTCAATCTAGTGTCCTTTCTGAGTGGTCTCTCTCGTGGAGCGAATTTGCCATAATCTCTGGTTCTTGAGGCCAAGAATTAACAGATCACATATCTTAGCCATATCTGGGTCAGGGGTCGGCCAACAGTTTCTGTATAAGACCACATACGTGGTAAATATTGTTGGCTTTGCAGATCGTATGGTCAGCTGTGCAATGACAGGGCAAAAGCAGCCATAGACGGTACATAAATGAACGTGCACGGCTACGTTTCCAATAACACGTTATTTACAAAAACAGGTAGTGGGCTGGTTTGACCCGGGGGTCATAGTTTGCCAACCCCCGTTCTACGTGATTTTTTTTTTCCACTGTAGTTCACAATTCTGTGATCATGACCACCACTGCTAACTTTGCACTTATCAGTATACAACCAACGTAGAGTGGAAGAAAATGTTTATCTGCTCTTCATGGAATACAGAAACCCGTGGTTTGATAGATTTCATATCAAAGAAGAAATAAGTACCTGAAGTGTTACATTTCACAAGAAGTGTATGAGAGAGCACACTAGAAACTACATTATTTTACAGTTTTGTTCTAGCCTGGCTTGTCTACTCTTGGTATGCTGGTTCTTGGACTACTCGGGGAATATTTCTTAGAAAACCCTTCCTGTGTGGGTGAGGATGAAGAGGTGATTTGAGTTCACATTGCCATCGTCTTGGCTGTTTTTTCACGACCGTCAACCTAAGCTAGAAGACCTCTCTCCCACAGCTTGTAAGGGTTTCTCTGGGATCATAGCTTAGTGGCAAGATAGGGCTGTTTTCATGCGTGTTACATGTATTTTCAGGACTAAAGTTCGTATCAGCTTTTGTCTTTCATGGAGCCCCAGGAAATAGATCCTGGGACCAGATCTGCAAACCTATGGCAAACCCATCGGTCGAATTTCATCCACTGACCTTTTCATCCTTTTCATCTGTTTACCATCTTTCTAGACCATCTTCTTCAAGTAAGAGTCCTCCGAGGCTGACCTTACCTAATAACCATGCTTCTGGGCTATTACTAATGACAAATACCTTCCTTCTTTCCCCTCACTGTTACTCACGAGGTGTCTTAACCTCCTTTTGATGCTTTCCCAGTGCACTTGAGCCTAGTGTTTCATGACAGTGCAGCATGATACTAGCAAACAGCTGAGGCACGAGGGCTGAGACAAGACGGATGCCTCAAGTCGGTTCAGGTTGGGTTTCACTGCCAAATAAAAAACAAAATGTACAAAAATCTTTCGGTTTCCAGGGCTTTTGGTGTCTCAGAATCAAGGATAAGGAACGGTGGGTCCTAACTCCGCCCTTACACCACTGTTGTGATTTTCAGTATTGTACAACTAAAACCTCGTTTGGGGAGGGGATGAGAATGATGAAAAAATGACCAAGTAAATGACAGTTGCGACGATTAGATAAACAGTGGGAAGGGTCATGGAGCATGCTTACTGTTAACTCACAAACTAAATCAAAAGATAGGTTCCTAATAATAAAGCAGACCTAACCCCCTGATCTTCAATTTTCCTGTTCTGTGGCTATAACTTGGGTTATAAATTTCATCTCCAGAGGCTTTTATTTTCACACAACTTATCACAGTCATAGTGGAACTGCCACTCATAATTGGCCGTGCGTGATTGTTGGAACACACTGGTGTGACACGCCCCCTCCAGCCCCATCCACGTTTTTGCCAATCTCTGGCATCACACCCGGTTTAATGATGACCAGACCGATTATCTAACGCAGTTTCTCAACCTTGGCACTAGCGATGTTCGAGGCCAGCTCGTTCTTTGCGGTGCGGGACTGGGTTGGATGCGTGTTTGTGACTGGCAGTGGGAGAGGCTGTTCTGTGCGTCATAAGGTAATTGGCAGCCTTCCCGGCCTCGCCCCACTGGATGCCAATAGCACCCACACATTTGCGAGAACGAGAAATGTCTCTAGACATCATCCAGTGGCCCCTGTGGGGCAAAATCGCCCCGGGTGAGAACACGCCAGTGTTCTTTTGAAAAGTGTGCTCTGCGCATGGGCCATTAGACTTTCCTATGTGTGTGTTCCTCCTGCAGGTATAGTCCCTGGTGGCAATACCACCGTGAGAGGCATTGTGACTTAATCCCTTTAGACGTGTTTGTTCCTCTTCATAAAGTATCAAATGCGGGTCAAAGGGCTTCCGTGCTGATCTCTTAAAATCTATTTCCTGTCAATAAAAGGTGTGCGCACAAGAAAGGAAAAATGATGATGTGGATCTTCCCTGCCTCGCAAGGGGAGTCACCCACGTGTTCAAATCTACGTCCTTACGATGTTAATCTTGCCAACTAATATCCTGGTGAGGGGGCAGAAGAGGTGACCATGCCCAGAGATTCCTTCATTCCTGAAGACAGAGGAGAAGGGTCAACACTGATGGCACACCATTCCTTTTTTTAAATTTTTTTCTAACTTTTATTAATTTTTATTGGAGTATAGTTGATCTAAAATGTTGTGTTAGTTTCAGGTGTACAGCAAAGTGAATCAGTTATACATATATATCCACTCTTTTTCAGATTCTTTTCCCATATAGGTCATTGCAGAGTGTTGAGTAGAGTTCCCTGTGGTATACAGTAAGTCCTTCTTAGTTATCTATTTTATACATAGTAGTGTGTGTATGTCAATCCCAAGCTCCTAATTTATCAGTTCCCCCCCGTGTTTCCCCTTTGGTAACCATAGACTTGATTTCGAGATCTGCAAATCTGTTTCTGTTTTGTAAAAAAGTTCATTCACTTATATGTGGAATCTAATTTTAAAAATGGAACAAATGAACTTTTTTTACACCATTTGTTTTCAATAGAACCTAAGATGGAAAGCCATGCCGGAAGATTGATGACAGTTTCAAATGCCATCTCTGGGGGGAAAATATTTCTGGGGTACTGACTGAACCCAAGAAATCGTTGCTGGGAGCTGAACTTCAATAAAGCAAGACTTAGATTGACAAAAATCTACGGAATAGTAATTTTTCTCTAACGTGGCATTCTCTTGTGAATATTATTATTATTATTATTATTTTGCGGTACGCGGGCCTCTCACTGTTGTGGCCTCTCCAGTTGCGGAGCACAGGCTCCAGACGCACAGGCTCAGCAGACATGGCTCACGGGCCCAGCTGCTCTGCGGCATGTGGGATCCTCCCGGACCAGGGCACGAACCTGGGTCCCCTGCATCGGCAGGTGGACTCTCAACCACTGCGCCACCAGGGAAACCCCTTGTGAATATTATTTACCAAGTGAGATTATGCTTCCTATTTTAAAAGGATAAACAATAGATTTACACAAGAAATTGCTCCATGGGACATGCTAGTTTTTGTCTAAGTGTCAACAGTTTGAAAAAATATGTATATATATTCTTCAGGTTGAAGGGCATTGAGTTGGCTTTTTTTGAGCTCATTTTCAATTCGTGGGTGGGGCTCTATACCAGAGATCGAAAAACTTTTCTGTAAAGGGCCAGATAGTAAAACATTTTCAGCTTTTCAAGCCAAACAATCTTTGTCGCAACTACTCCACTCGGACTTAGTAATATAGGGGCAAACAGGTAATAAGTAAATGAATGGGTGTTCCAGTATTTTTGGACTTTGCTTATGGACCCTGAAATATGAATTTCATGGACTTTTCACGTGTCACAAAAATGTCCTTTTTTCAACCGTTTAAAGATGTGAAAACATTCTTACTTGGCTCCCGAAACAGATGGGGGCACAGTCCCCTGCCCCGTAGTCTGTGACCCCAGCTCTGTTGGGAAAATATTTAGCGAGAGCTTGCTATGACAAAGAATTAGCCCTGACCTGTTGACTCTTAGAGCCTGTGGGAAGGACAGATACCAAATAAAATGAAACCAAATAAATAGACTATTGCAAATAGTGACAACTGCTATCGCTATCGAGGGGGGAAGAAAAAACAGTGCTAGGATTTGCCAACCGTGGGGTAAATGCTTTATAAAGATTGTATAAATCACAGGGGGCTTCTCTGAGGTGGTGGCCACTCAGCTGACACCTGTGGATGAGTAGGAGTTGGGCGGAGCATGGAAAGAAGAAAACACGCAGGAGGAGGAATCCCCTAGGCCAGAAAGAGCTCGTTTCATTGAAGTGTTTCAGAATGTGGTTACTCGGTGTCCGATTTTTCTTCTTGGATGAATTCACAGGATGAGCCTCGTGCACCCTGTTTCTGTCTGCTGAGAGGCACTCACCATCCCCGTTGCTGCTCACGGTGGTCTCGGTAACATAAGATCTGGAGGACAGTCGCCCAAGGCCATCTGAAATTGTTGTCACTGTAAGTACAAGAAACGCGTGGACGGGTACTTTGGCTCTGGAAATATCACGGCCTATTCACAAGACGCTCTCCTCGCCCTGACCGTGTGCATCGTCTGCGTCCTGTGGGTATTTGGTGCCCTTTATAACGGTGTTTCAGGACATTACTGTATTGCAGGGGGTGACATCAATTTGGAGCTGCCCCAGCTCTCCTTTTCCTTCAGACATGACTTCCCAACAAAAGGTCACTTTGTTAAAGGGGAGAAGGAATGGGGACAAACATGTTTTCCTGGAGAAGAGCTGTCCTGGGCCCATGAGGGCGTGTACATTAGTCAGCAGTAATAACCAGCGTGTCTCAGAGAATTGAGGGGTGGAGTTTTCTGAGTGTGTGTCGACCTCGTCACCCAAGGCACAGCACAAGCTTTCTTCCTGCAGGCTGCCCCTGGTTCAGGTGAGTGTGTGTGTGTGTGTGTGTGTGTGTGAGAGATATTGCTGGGGACAGGATGAAGGAAGCAGCTTTCAAAGACCTTGCAGGTGACATTCCCTGCTATACACCCTCCTCTCAGACAGAGGCTGCATCTTGATGATACTCTGCCATTATGATGTCAGGGGGGCACTGCGGGTCGTTCAGTGTCCCCACCACCACCACCAGCAGGCTCGGAGGGATGGGCACGGAAATGCTGTCAGACAAGATACGGTCCGCGTTGGTACGCAAAGGCTCCCAGAGGTGGAACCGTGTGGAGTCAGGGAGACCCAGGCTTTGGATCCCAACTCCCCACCTGCTGGTCTTGTTCTCAGGAAGCGGATTAAGCTTTCTGCGCCCGGGTTTCCTCTGTACAGTGGAGATGCACAGTGCAGCTTCCCAGGGCGGTTATGAAAAGCAAAGGACGCCCTTTGTTTGGGAGAAGTAGGTTAAGTACCTGATGATCCTGCCAGCCAAGGTGATGGGGTGCAGACAGATGTAACCATCTTCACAATGCAGCTTGGGACTCTGGCGTTACCGACGACAGCCCTTCTCCCGCCGCAGGGCGGCTTTGCCCTCCGGGGGAGGTTGGCAAATTCTGGAGGCATTTTGGGTCTCATAACTTTGGAGGAGCTTGGCTCCTGGCATCCAGGGGGTGGAAGCCAGGGATACTGCTCAACCATCCCGCAATACACAGACAGCACACAACTGAGCGTTACCCTAGCCTCAAACGTCACCGGTGCCACGTGGAGAAACCCTGACCCAGACAACAAGAGATTTAACTTAATCCTCTCTTTCTTCTTAGAATATTCAATGGTCTTTTACTTTGAGGGATTAGAGTTAGAATACAAATTAAAGAGAGGAAAAAGACAGTCACCTTTTAGGATTTTTTTTTTTTTTCTGTTAAATTTAAACACAGAAGCACAGGGTTCTCATCCTGGAGCAAACATCCACAGAGGCTTAGAGCCGTGGCTTGTGTTCACTCTTAACGCTGAGCAGCTTAAGAGGTTCATTTTCTATTGAGATTTCTGTAATTTCTGTTCTTCAGAAGGATCGTGTGTTCCTTTTCTCTTTCAGAAACAAACTTTTGGGGGTTTTAAAGAATATTTTCTAAAGTTCTTGTTAATGCAGGAACTGGCTTTGATTTGTGACCCAGCTTTCAAAGCCTTAAGCACCTGCAAAGTAGAGTCTTATTATTATTCCGCTGCAAGACCACTGTATATTGCAGGGAAATACTTTGAGTAATATATTTTTGGGGTTGTTTTAGTCTAGAGGGAGATTGACATTCTTTGGACCCAGCTAGAAGAGCTCAGGAAAAAATGGACAGAGTCAGTAGCTAATTAAAAGGAGGCAGCTGAAAAAGAGTCATGATTCATTCATGATAAATTAATACAGCATGCATTATCCTTTTGTAACAGTCGATGCAAAGGGAGAGTCTTTCAGTGGGGGCTGAAATATCTGTTCCTAAATGCCTGATAACAATATCCATTGTATCTTACCAGCATAAAGGCGTCCTCACAGGGTATTTTAATGTACTTCACCATCCGGAGTTGGGGGTTCTTATATCTAAAACATTCCCTTAAGTGGTGAAGACTTTAATGATAATCAAGGAAATACTTTGATCTTGTCTCTGGTATTTCTAATTCGTTCCCATCCAGGAAAAAAAAAGGTTTAGGGATGTTAAAGCTTTCTTATGAACTAAAAAAGAAAACAGGAGGAAATCTGCTTTTTATGAGATGTCGTTTTCTTTGACGGGACCCGCCAGCAGTCTGTTGCTCACTCTGCTATTTTGTGTGTCTCAGAGAAACTGACGGAGAGAAGGTTCGTTAAGAAGTAAATTGGGACATAAAATAGAGCCATCTGCGACTGTACTCTTAACCGAGACCCCCAAGAGTGGGGCACCTTGCTGTCACGTACCTCCTCATAGGAGGTAACAAGAAGGGCACCAAAAAACCGGTGTAATATCCCTGACAGAAAGGTTCAACCTGCATCTGTACACGAGGAAATAGACAAATCCAGACGTACTACATTGTCTCTAAGACAATTGAACCTGGATTCTTCCCCCAAAAGTCAGTGTCATGCAAAACCAAGAAAGGTCAGGGGTGAGGGAATGGTTCCAGATTTCAAAAGACCAAGAAACATAAGGGTATCTGAATCTCGAATGGATCCTGGATTGGAAAAAAAGACCCAGGTGGTGCAATTATTTGGGGACTGTGTAGGAGGTTTGTTGATTGAATCAGTGTTACTCTTCCTCGTTTTCATGGTAGCGAGGTCGGGGGAAAACCATCCTTACTCTAGGAGACCCGGGCCAAACTACTTAGGGGGTGAAGCGCCATCCTGTATGCAGCTCCCTCTGAAATGTCATGATACACAAATACGAGTACATGCCTTATTCTTTTAAAATCTTCTGATGTAGAAAAAATGTATGATGTATGCCTAGGTCCCTCTGTGTGTGTACACACATGTGTACACATAGAGACAGAAAGCAAGCAAGCAAGTGTGGCAACATGTCAACAGTTAGCCGTCCTAAGTGAAGGAGTATACCTGGGTTTGTTTTTATTCTTTCAACTATTTTGTAAGGTTGAATAGTTTCCAAAAAATGATTTTTGGGAGAAATACGTATGACGTTTTATTTTGCTTCTCCTGTTTGAAGAGGTGGCTTAGTTCCATTGATTTTTGTCTTTAAAATTTTGTACAGGGCCAGCCATTAGAGGTATATGTTGTGTGTCCCTGCCTCCCTGGAGCTTCTGCTGACCATGGGGCCCTCCATATTCTGGTTCCCTTTTGGTGGATCACCCTACGGTGTGGTTGTAGGTTGTGTGCGGCGCAGCGTCATCGCCGTGGCTCTAAAGATGATGAATCCATCTCTTTGTACACGCTAGTTACAAAGTAACTGTGGAGGCCGTCATCTTGCCTTTCCGTGTAGCTTCTTTACATACCGTTGAGCACACAGTAGGTTCTTGCCAAGAGGTGCATTCAGAGTGTATCCGTGACAGTTCCCATGCCCTCTTCCAAACCTTCCCAGCTCCTGCTGTGTCTGACCTGAGGACAGGGTTCACGTGACAGTGGTCTCCGCCCTGAATACAGGTGAGGGAGTCGTGTCGGGATTTATGGGGAGAGGGTTCTGGTACCTTGCCTTCTGTGTTTGTCTCTGCATGATTTCTGCAGCACGATTAACTCAGGCGCTGTGGGTCTGTGGATCCTCGCGTGAGTGCCAGACTCTCAAAGGCCATTGACGTCCTCCCTGGCAAGCACTGCCTGCCTTCAGAATCGAGAGCAGTGCTTTTGTTCAGCGTTTTGAAAGAGGGCATGTGAAGAAAGAGACAAATATCACTTCTTTGTGGCATCTAAAGAAACGATACAGACAGACTTGTTTACAAAACAGAAATGGACTCGCAGGCATAGGGAACAAATGTATGGTTACCAGAGGGGAAGGGGTTGTGGGGAGGGATAAATTAGGAGGTTGGGATGAACAGATAGACACTACTACATATAAAATAGGTAAACAACAAGGACCTGCTGTAGAGCACAGGGAACTATATTCAATATCTTGCACTAACGGGTAATGGAAAAGAATCTGAAAAAGAATATATGTAATGTATTACTGAATCACTTTTGCCGTACACTTGAAAGTCACACAGCACTGTAAATCAACTATGCCTCAATATAAAAAAGAAAAAAGAAAGATAGCGTGTGAAAAGACTTAAGGAACAAGGCGTTGCATTTATAAGAAGACATTACAGACACAATCCAGCCCAATGCTTAGTTTGCTACTTGACGTCCATTCCAGGGAAGACATTTAGAACGTTCAACCTGATATTCATTGCTTGGCAAACCGTTCCTATTGGAACCCCGAGGGCTCCGCTGGCTGCTCCTGGGAAGCTCCTTGGGCCCTGGGATGTGGGGAGTGGTCTCAGTTGGTTCCACCCACTTGCAGCAGACCCACGCTGATACTTATCTCTAGTACACCTTCTTACGGACAGAGGATTTGTAAGTAAAAACAGTGGCGCCTGATTTCCCCACCTGTCCTGTCTTCTAAGCAAGGACAGCAGTGAGGCTGGAGCCTGTTCAGTTACTTACATAAAGACGAGCGAGGTCTGTCCGTGGCCTCCCCTGTGTTGTACCCACGATTTCCTTAGCGGCGCTGCTGTCAAGCCACAGGGATTCACAACAACAAAAAGCCTCATGGATTGTCTTGGAGGAGATTGCGGTGATACGCGAAGCTCTCGAATGTAAAAAGCCCCAAAGGCCCCTTGCATCGGCTTCTTTGCTGTCTCTTGTTTCTCCAGCTGGGTGTGGCACACCTTGGGCTAAGCTGGCTTCATCTCGCACGTGTGCAACACACTGGCCTCCGGTGATCGGTCTGCATCCATCAAGGCCTTTCCCACCACCGGGAGCCAGAGGCACCTTCTCAACACCCAGGCCTGATCCTGCCTCTGGCCCTACTAGAGCTCTCCAATGGCTTTCCATCGGAAGGAAGGTGGAATTCCAGAACCACGGCTGGACAGGCCTCTATCATAGGGCTCCTAACACCCTCCGTGTCCCTCAGGCCCTTCTTGCGCCTGCCTCACCCTTGCTTTGTTTTCCTCTGGGCCTCCACACAAGCCAGCCTCTCCTTACACTGGGCCTCCAGCTAGTGAGGCCCACACCATGCGCCACGCGCCCTGGTCGCGTTGACAGTGTCATACCACTGTGGATGTATTCTTTGTCCAGTATTGATCTGGATCCTGTCTGTCTTTGCAGACGCTCTGTAAGCTCTTTGAGCACAGGAAACATACGCCTCTCCCTGCGGTAGTCCAGCAATTCAGGGTGCCTTGTAGATGTTTAGTAAATAATTGTTGAATACGTGAATGAAAAACGTGGTTCCTCTGCTACACTAATACTGATATTAAGTGATATTCTTTGGATTTCAGTCAACCAAGAAAGTTAACGTGAAAAAAAAAAGGCCTTTCTGATGTGATTTGGCTTCTAACTTACACAATGTAAAAAATGATCTTTATGTCTTCTGTGGGATTTCTCAGTCTTCCTCTTGGCCAAAAGTGAAGAAACCTCATACCTGTTAAAGATTGTCTCCCACTCGCCAGCCTGGGATTCCAGAGAGAGGAGCAAAAGTATCTGATTCCTGGCACAAGCAAGTACTTTTTTTGTATATAGCGAAACAAAATTTTAAACTAAGGTACGGGAATTTCCTGCCATGTTCCACTGCTTGTATTTTACTCATCTTGCTGACAGTCATTGAAATGTAGCAGTTCCAGTATTTATCCTGCATGTCAGGTGTTCTGTTTATTTTGATTTTTTTTTCCTATATGAAGCTCATGTTAAACTTGCCATTTTAGGGGTGAACTGTATGGAAAGATACTCTACTGTATTGTTTCAAGTATAAAATACGATCTTATTTGAAGTCAATCAGGAAATAATCTATACAGAAAATAATCTATAATCTAATAATAATCAGGAAAAAATCTAATTACAGACATTTTATGACTGCCTTCCAACACTTTATACAGAAACACAAAGAATTGTAACAGCTTATAATTCTTTGTGTTTCTGTATAAAGTGTTGGAAGGCAGTCATAAAATGTCTGTAATTAGATTTTTATAATTTTAGGAGTACAATCTTTGAATTTTAAAATTATAATCAATTGCTGATGGGTGGTTGGTATACTACTACTTTAACCTACACCATTGTACTACGTTGTATCTCTGTACTGCCTTAAGGATATCTCTATATTGCTTTAACCTATACTACTTTATTTCTCTCTTTGTATTAAAATCAACTCTGGATTTGAAGACCTAATGGAAATTTACCAATTTACATTATGTTTTCCTAATCCCCTGCTTTCATGACTTGAAACCTAGGTTCTTTCCTTGAATTTGAAAGTTTTATTAACTGTACATTAGTCTCTAGTTGTTTGGTTTTTTGCAGTTTGTTTCCAGAGCCTGAGGGGGTTTGCTGAGTTGCTTTGAATTGTATAACATTTCATACCAGATGAATGCGGAGCTAGTTGTTCCTAGTTATGTTTCAAGTTTATTTATTGCTATAGTCTAATATTCAGGGAGGGGTTGATTAAATGCATAGCTAATGTACATTTACAGTAATGAGTAGATGTCATTTCCTTACTTAGTTACTTGCGGGTTTCGCTTTTTAAAATAAGCCTCAGCCAAAAAACATCGACTCCAGAATAAATTTATCTTTCAAGGACAATTCTATTTGCTAGAAATAGGAAATTGCCTAATAACGTCCTCACTTTTGGAGACATTATCGTACAAATCCAGAAGATAAGTTTGTGAAGCACATTTAATAATACTGAACATCATACTGATAACTAAAAGTAATTTTGGTTTCCTGTTCAGAAACCACACATTTGAAGTGTTAGAGAACTTTGTAACGTTCCATGATTTTAAAAAAACTACTTATCTTTAGTTTATTTCAGATATTATTGTAAGTCATCTTCATTAGGAATGTGAAGAATTGGTTTAGTCCCCATTCTCTAGTTTCCTTCTCAATAATTTGAAAATATCACTTAAGTACTATTTTTTTGCTGTAACTCTTTCATAATATTAGAAAGCATGCAGTAGCTAAGATGTAATTCCCTTCAGAAAATTTTGTATCGGGCTTGTAGGAAACTTTGAAATTATACACAGTAACCTTAGACTCTGAAATCTCAAATCACCTTACAAATGTCTGTGATGTAAAAAATGAAGGCTGCAGCTTCCCCAACCTTATTAGTGTAATTACTCTCGTGACAATTCTATTTTGAGAGGCAGAAGGAGTGGGATGGGACCAGGCTGCATCCTAAAAGCAAGGAAGTGAGTTTCCAGCTTCCTCTGTGGTCTTTGGGCATTTGTTGGGTCAAGTGGGAAAGGATGGGTGAGGGACAGAGGGAGGAGACATGATGCATTTGGGGTGTTTCTTTAGTGATGAGAATGAGCCTCCTACAACAAAGTGGATGCCTAGTGCCGTGGTTCACACCTTTCCCCAGCTCTGAGTCTGGTAGTGGGAGCTTCCCTGGGTTCACACCCCCCACAAACTCAAGTCCCAGTAATCGTGCTGCCCATCACACACAGTCACCCACAGCACAGCCCCTCTTGGACTCTCATTTTCCAACCATTTTGCCCCTTTTCCCCTCATCCCCCCCTAAGCTGCCCCACCATGGAAGCTGTCATTTGACATGTAGTTTGCTTTGCCTCCTACAGTTTGAATGAAGCCATACATAAAAACCGTACAGTGGTCTCAGACACACACACACAGACTTGTGTTTATACATAGTCGTTTCTGCTTTGGCACCCTTGTGGATTCCGTGTTGAGAATGTTCTCCAAGAGGCATGTTTGCGGTGAAATGATGAGTCAACAGCGAAGATACTCCTTTAAGAATGTTCTTAACATGAAAACCCAAACCCACTTTGTGTTTTTTCTTAGCCTCTCTCTTTCTCTCTCTCTCATGCACACCCAGATTGTTTTTCTTTTTCGTTTCTTTTCTTTTCTTTTTTTTTTTTTTTTTTGCAGAGTTAGAGTTAAATGTGTCACTGTGATCACTACAAAGAAAAGCCATCAGGTTCTTTCCCTGTAGGAACAATTTCACTTGACATCCTGTCTCCTTTCTGGCTGTTCTCTGGGAAGGATGGATGTCCTCTTATCATATCCATACTCCTGTTGCCACTGCATGCTTCTCAGTAATGATCTACCCACGACTGGCTGGTTCTTTGTATGTATCTGGGGGGTCCCCCGAGAGGCTGGCTCTTTGTGGTTTGTGTGTATTTGGGGGGGTCCCCCGAATGGCTGGCTCTTTGTGGTTTGTGTGTATTTGGGGGGTCCCCCTGAGTGGCTGGCTCTTTGTGGTTTGTGTGTATTTGGGGGGTCCCCCGAGTGGCTGGCTCTTTGTGGCTTGTGTGTATTGGGGGGATCCCATGAGTAGTATTTTATTGTTTGTGTGTATTTGGGGGGGGTGCTCCCACACTGCTTTGGGGCACCGCCCTGGAGGTTTGGTGCATTTGTCTTGGAACACTTATTTAGATGCTTTCCGTCCCATTGTGGGTTTCATGGACATTGATCCGCCGATGCTATAATGTAAGAACAGACAAGACCTTTGAGATGGGGAATCCGAGCCCTCCTCAGGCTGTGGGCTCGCCGTGTCCCTGGCCAGGACGGACCCCTGAAGTCATGCCCACTGTCATCATGGTGTTTATTTCCTCCTTGCAAATCCACAGGGCTCTCAATTTGAAATAATCACTCTACCTTTTATGTCTCTCTTTTCAGCAGATACCGTAGGGGTCATTTTCCTTTTTCCAGCTAAACCTACCGAAAAAGAGGCTGGGATAAAGAAATGGAGCTTTACCATTGATGAGGGTTCTGAAGGTGCGGCAAACCCAAGGTTTTAGACCTAGGGTATGTTTGCTGTTGTGTCTTCAAGTTCTGCACTATAATAATCAGAGCTTTCTTTCACGAGGGGAAAACTGTAGAGATTAGAAATCTGCGTTAATTCAGTTCTCTGCAACAAGTATTTATTACCCATTTATTAGGTGCTTGTGCTAAAGGAATAAGGGCTTGAAAAGGGAATCTTTTTTTTTTTTTTTTTTGATTCTATGACAAGGGCCAGACGCACAGTATTTGGCAGAACATCATTCTTTAACAAATTGAAGTTTTCTCAATTAGGGTCTTTCAGGCCAACTGGGAGCCCAGGGTCATTTTCTTTTTTATTCCCATTTGTACAAATTATCATATTTGAGGAGTTTGGGGCATTTACTATGACAATGTCTCCAGCGTCAGAAAGACAGTATGATAAAATTGTACTTTGCAGGCTCTTTTTCTTTCCTGATTGCAAAGATAGGTAGAACATTCGATACATATATACAAGAAGGTATAAAGCATCGTGTAAATACCGTTAGTCCTCCTCCCCTAGAACTAATGACAAAGTTCTGTCATCTTTCTTTTCAGTTTTGTGTATGCACATCTATACACACAGACACAGAAAACATACATATCCATATATAAATATGAACTTCTTTTATTTGCGATCTTGCTGCCTTTAGTTCCTGTCAGATTTTGCCTTTTCCATCCTAAGCTTATACCCTGAAGTTTTTTTTCACGACAAAATAATAGTCTTCGAAAATCTAGAATTTTAAGGGTGTCATAATGTCTTATTACGTAATTTATTGAACCTTTCCCCAACTCTCCTGGCTTCACAAATTTCTAACTAAGGTTGGTAGGAATATATTGATAAAGGACACGTGTGTTGTGTGGGTCTCTTGATATTTTCACAGAAAACGAAATTGCTAGAAACGCAAACACCAATTCAGAGAGTGTAAAACTGTTGAGACTATATTCATCCTCACATACGCTCCCAAGCATCCAGGGAGCATATGTGCAATAACATAACCCACAAGCACGAGTCCCCGTTTTCCAAGTTTCAGCCTCATCCTGTCGTTGTGTTTGCCACATTGATAGATTACAAACAGCATTTTCCCTCTGTTTTCCTTTTAATTCTTGATCCCTAAGGAGGCTGGACATTTTTCATATGGATATGAATTTATCATGGTTTCCTCATTCATCGCTTGACATTTTTTAATTAGGATGTTGACGGCGCCCTCCGCCTTGCCATCCCTCTCCTTCTTAGCCAGTTGCTTAGATACCCTTCTCCATTCTCAGATCATGGTTCATAATCACATATTTCCTTTGAATTACTTTGTGGCCCCCGCCTTGTTTTCCACTCTGGATTCTTCTCCAGCGCAGCCTTTGTTGCATGTTGCTGCAGGTAACGCTGCTGGGCTTGGTCATGTCTGGTGCCCAGATTGCACAGATAATCGGAGAAGAAATACCAGATTTTGGACCATTTTTCCGATAACATAGAGTCTTGGGAACTCTGTGGTCCTCCAGGTGAACACAGTAACGAGGGGTGGGTGTCAGGATTTCAGAGGTAGCTTTGTAGCTTTCATCCAGGTGCATTGCGTTGCAAGTCGAGCGTGATTTTGACTGCTCAGCTACCACTATCCTCTTTTGACGGTGAGAAAGAGGAGGACCAGGGATTGAATTGTTGCAGGTATTGGTAATCGTGCTTCGCTGTTCCCCCAAGCTCAACAGGATGTCTGCGTCCCGTCCGTTGTTCTTCTCTGGGGATCTTGTTCATGAGAGAGCGACAACCAGAAATGTGGTCGTCTGGGCATGAAGACTCTCTCCCCATCTCCCCACCCTGGGTCGCAGGTTCCGTGGAAGCAGAGACCGTCCGCCTGAACTGCAAATACTTGGCCCGCGATGGGCTCTGTTCCTGGGCCAGTGCAGCTCTGGCCCCCGTGGTTTGGCTGGTTGAAAACCCTAGCTCGGAAATGATTTCCCCTCTGGTTCTTGCAGCCATTTCTTTGCTGTGGCTATTCAAAGACCAAAGCCATCCTGGGTCTTATTTTTGTTTTTTTAGGTGAAACCCATTTATCCTCCCCCAGCCACCCATCACGTGCTTGGGATGTTTTGTTTGTCCTCAGTGTCCAAAGGTTCCATGAAACGGTCTGTTTTCACTTACCATTTGGACATCTGTTCAATGTGGAGATGCATGTCCTTTGCTTCTGAATCGATGTCTCGTTTGCATCCTGGGTAATTTATCCCCTACATGCTTTGTCTTTCTCCCCTCGTCTGGAATATCCACTGGCTGAATACTGGACCCCTGCTTGTTGATATCCCCATTTTCATATCTTTTCTCCCCTGTGGTCAATCACTTGGCCTCTTTGCTCCATCTTCCTTTGACCTGTCCTCAACCCCATCTTCCCAGCATTCTGCTGAGTTGTCTGACATACGATGCATTTCCCCAAAGTTCTCATTTGTTTTCTAGATGCACTTTTCGCAAAGCATCCTTGGTTGATTGGTTAGTTGGTCGATGGTTGGGGTTTTTTTGTGTGGTTTTTTTTTTGGTCCTTTTGTCCTAGTCCTTTCTGTTAGAGATCCCCTTCAGACGTGTCGTGGTTCTTAGCTTCTGTTCATAGTCAAAAGGGAGGCTGTGCCACACTGAGCCCGTTCCGCTGCTTACTGGTAGGTGCAGCTTGTTGGATGGCTGGCTGTCATATCCGTGCTCTCCGGGTGTCAACATCTGTGGTCTGAGGCCATCCACGTACCGCAGAGAGGAATCCTGTCTTGCAGAGAATTGGGACCCACACGTGAGGAGGCCCGTGGCTCTGGGGGGGGCAGGGTGGCTCACCCCATCTAACATCCCGTCTTCCTTGACACATGCTCAGGTTGCCACCTCTTCTGGATGCCTCTTCCAACATGGAGTTGCCACTGTCCAAAAACCTGTGGGATTTCCTCATTCTGCTCTTGTCTGCTCTCTGTCTGTCTTTGTCCAAGTGGATTAATAGATTGTAAAGATTTCCTCAGTGGAAGTGGTGTCTAGAGATCACTGATGTATCGTATGAGATGCATCCGCCATTTTGCCCTTGCAGCCCTCGTTGGCTCTCGGCCTCTCTGTAGAACGCAGTATTCTTAGCCCTCCTGTTTGACGAGAAAACTGACACTGAGGATTTTGGAAATTTCCCCAGAATCGCACAGGTCATGTGTTATAGCTGAGGCTGGACCCTCTGTAGTCCTTCTCTTAACTTCATGGTTGCTAATTTAGGCTGTGACACCCATTAGAGATGTGGGGCATTGCCGATGGTCCATCTTTTTTATTTTATTTTTTTAAAGAAGATGTTGGGAGTAGGAGTTTATTAATTAATTAATTTACTTTTGCTGTGTTGGGTCTTCGTTTCTGCGCGAGGGCTTTCTCTAGTTGCGGCGAGCGGGGGCCACTCTTCATCGCAGTGCACGGGCCTCTCACTGTCGCGGCCTCTCTTGCTGCGGAGCACAGGCTCCAGACGCGCAGGCTCAGTAGTTGTGGCTCACGGGCCCAGTTGCTCCGTGGCATGTGGGATCCTCCCAGACCAGGGCTCGAACCCCGTGTCCCCTGCATTAGCAGGCAGATTCCCAACCACTGCGCCACCAGGGAAGCCCCATCATTTTTGACCTATAAGAACGGCTATTTCAAATGTGTCTCCCTAACTCTGTGATAACAAGATCTTGTCCCATTTCTCAATCATTAAAGCTTTTCTTTTCCATTGCAAACAAACATTGAACTCTAAGGATCCAAGAAGCATTAAAAAAAAGGCAGGGGTGTCCCTCCGTTGAATAAGATAGAAATCCTAAGCTGAAGAGCTAACCACAGTTAGGCTGAAACACATTGCTGTGAATTTACCTGTTATTTGATCTATCGTGCAGATGCAGTGGTTGTCAGAGGAGATAATCCATTTGTGTGCGTTGGGCAAGCAAATTCATCTTCTTTTCCTGTAATCCATTTTCATGTAAAGGAAACACATTTTTCAGAGCTGCTGCTTGACTTTTCTGCATTCCTCGGGAGTTGCATTTTTATTTGGAAAAATAAGCACACTGCTGTCAAATCCCTTCTGCATGCATGTGTGACCTCTGTTGGCAGGGTCCTCAAGTAGTTCCCTGACAGGGGCAAACTCGAAGGATTCAGGCAGAACGGGGAAGTGGAGGTTCAGACAATACTGCTTACGTTCTGTCAATTCAGTCAAGAGAGTCTCTCTTATGAGCATTTTCAGGCAGGGGAAGGACTGAATTTACAGGTTTCCCTGTTGGTTGAATTCATAAATGTTCACTTTAAACACTGTAATGTTTCTAAATGATGTCAGAAAAAAAAAGGTCTTGTACGTAATGATGAAATAACCAAACCCCAACATTAAAGGTTTACCACAGCATGCAGGAATACTGGTAGGTGGAGGAAAATTTAGAGTTCAAAGTATTTTAATGTTATATTCCAAATTGGAGCTTGGATAGAAAAAGCGTCATTATGTACAAAGAAACTTGCATGTACGCTTTCTGGTAGTTTCGTCAAGTCATTCCTGAGTATAAACTGGTCAGGAACGTAGCACAGAACTGAAGAATTACTCTGTAACTTAACAGAAATAATCATTTACGTGATAACTTATGGCTCGTCCAAGGTTACGCCTATCTGTTAAGAGTCATGACCTGTCCACAAATCAATGTGTGCAAATATTTTCTCAGTTCCCCACTGTCCTAGTAGTTGAGTTGGTTGTGGAGGGCATGAGACGAATGGTTTCCTGGCCCCCTGCAGTTCTAGAACAGCAGGA
Organism: Monodon monoceros; assembly: GCF_005190385.1. Classification (NCBI taxonomy): domain Eukaryota; kingdom Metazoa; phylum Chordata; class Mammalia; order Artiodactyla; family Monodontidae; genus Monodon; species Monodon monoceros. Next base: position 5,980,930 of record NW_021703779.1, on the reverse strand, counting down.
AAACCAGCCATTAAATTGGATGCTAACCTTTTCCTTTCTTTTCTCATTTCCTCCCCAAAGTCCCCCTTCCCTAGGTTCTTCCCTTCCTTTCTGTATTCACTTTCTGTGACTGCGGTAATAATTGCCACACACTTTGTAAAAAAATCACCACAACATAGATTTATTATCTTAGGGTTCTGGAAGTGAGAAGTCCAAAGTGGGTTTCCCTGGGCTAAAACCAAGATGGCAGCAGGGCCAGTTCCTTCTGGAGACTGTAGGGCAGAATGGTTTCCTTGCCGTTTGTACCTTCTAGAGGTGACTGCATTCCTTAACCTCCTGGCTGCTTTCCTCTATCTTCCAAGCCAGCAGAACTAGCTTCTTCCAGTTTCTCCCCGTCTTCACATTGGGCTCACATTGGGCCCACCTGGCTAATCCAGGACCGTCTTCCCATGTCAGGGGCCTTAACTTAATCACACCTGCAAAGTCCCTTTTGCCGCTTAAGTTTTGCCACTTAAGGTAAGATAGTCACAAGCTCTGAGGATTAGGACGTGGGCATCTTTGGGGGGTCGGGACTCAGTCCACCACGATGCCCGTTGTTCTATCTGCTTTGAGGTTGCTCCGTCCAGACAGTGTATCCTGGGCCTTTATGAGATGCCATGGGCTGTGCTGAGCCTCATACCATGTAGCATACAGATGCAGCTGAATACCTATTTGCAGGTGGTATGAAAAAAAAGAAAAGAATTTGACATAGTGATGAATACCACAGATTTTTTTCCACATGTGGGATATGGAAATACATTTGCAAACCAAATCTCCTAGCCTGAGATCTCTCTAGCTTTGGATAGGAAAGCATTTGGCTTAAGATTTATAGCCACTGTACTCATTTTCTGTTGTTTCACAACAAACAGTGGCTTTAAGGAAGCTCTGTAAGTTATCTCCCAGCCTCTGCGGGTCGGGAGTCCAGGCCAGGGATAGGTGCTCCCTCTACTTAGCCTGTCACCAGACTAACATCTCTTCTGAAGCTCAGGATCCCTTTCCAACTTCAGTGGGTGCTGGAAGAATTCAGTTTCTTGCAGTTGGGGTCTGAGTTCCCCGTCTCCTTGCTGGCTGTCAGTCTCAGGCAACCTTCAGCTCCTAGAGGTCACCCACCGCTCCTGGGTACATGGCCCCTGCAGGCGGTTCTCATCATAGCTATTTACTTCTCCTTTGATACCAGCTGGGCACACCTCTCGTGACTTCGGAGAGACTTCTGGGCTCCGTACCTTTTAAGGGCTCACCTGATTAGGTCAGGCCCACCCAAGGTTATCTCTCTGTTGAATGAACTCTGAGTCAACCGGTCAGTGCCCTGATTACAGGAATGACACCCATCCTATTCACAGGTCCTGCCCCCGCCCCCCTCAAGGAGAAGAGATTATACGAGGTGTGTATAACAGGGGGGCAAGAATATTGCTGGTGTTCTTAAAATTCTGCCTGTCATACCCACATTTCTCTGGCTTGGGTTTGTGGACCTTATCTCCTTGGAGACAGCTGTACTCTGTGCAAACGACTTTCTTTCTCTTTGCAACCACTGCTTCTTGAATCCCATAGTGTGAGTGTGTCTGTGGCATGCTCTTGGGGTCTCCATCACCATTTGCTGAGATTCCCAGTGGCCGTCAATCAAGGTCTCTCCTGGTGGGGTTCAGGGAGAAGGCTGGACGGCTCCTGGACCCACATGGCACTCCCTCTCTTTTTTTTTTTTTTTTTTCAATCTCAGGGCTGGAGCATCCCTGCCCTGCTCCAAATGGGGAGAAGGCACCTCTCCCAAGTCTGAAATCCGGGCTGGGATTGAATCCAAACATCTGGATGTCCTTTTCCTGCACCGTCTTCCAGGGCCTCCCGCATGCAAATCCATCACGTACATTGTTGTCTGTGGGTTCTTGACTCTTGGTTCCCATCCTTAGACAGTCAGCAGACATCAGTGTATATAATAAATTACTTACAGGGCAAAAGTTAAGAAATGCAGGGTAGGCTGTGATCATAATAGGGGTACGCACATAAAACTGTGGCTTTAGAGAAAGATTTGAATTGAGACGGGGACGTGGTTATAAATACTTGGGAAAGAACTATGTCTCAAGATAGGCTAGCATCTCTTTGACTTGATCCACTGAGAGTTTGCCATGTATAGAGGGGGTTTTATATAACGCTGATATTTGATTTCGGGGGTCTTCTTGACATTGGAGTTAGTTTTTTTTTTAAAGATTTTTTTTTGATGTGGACCATTTTTAAAGTCCTTACTGAATTTGTTACAATATTGCTTCTGTTTTACATTTTGGTTTTTTGGCCGCAAGGCATGTGGGATCTTAGCTCCCCGAACAGGGATGGAACCCGCACCCCCTGCATTGGAAGGCGAAGCCTTAACCACTGGACCGCCAGGGAAGTCCCTGGAGTTAGTTGTTTTAAGTAGATAACTCATGAACCTGGAGATAATCCCTCTGAGATCACCCAAATGTTTACATATTTACATACACAGGAGCCATGCTTCTTCCCTTTCGATTATGTGATGAGGCATTGTACTGAACCTAACGATTTTCTTGCTGACAATTACTGTGTTGCAATGAGTTTGCACGATATACTTGTAATCAGCATTAAATGCAAGGCTTGCTATTTCAGTGTCTATGTATCTCCGTTGTTATTGGAAGTGGTACCATTTAAAGTGGTTTCTAAGTGCACAACCTTGTTACTGTTTTTCTATGTATGAGAATGATATGCATCTCTGCCCTCAGGAGGGAACTAGACACCACCGCTCTCCCAGGCCAACTCCTTACCGTTTTGGTGCCTCACTTGGCTTTTTTCTTCCTACTCCTGCCCGCCCCCCCCCCCCGCAACCCCCATCATGTTAGCTCTAAGGATTGTCATTTACATTGTTGGTTGACTTCAGCTCTTTTGGACCTTATGGTGTAGAGGACCTCTCTATCACCAAAGATAGGATGCTTGTGGACTGTGGATGAGTACCAAGAGGGCTGCACACAGAATGGGTGTAGGAAGCTCAGGGCTTGGGGTCCAGTTCCTTTGTGTCAGGTGTGGAGACAGGATCCCAATCACGGAAACTCAGAAGTGAGCCCAGGAGGCTGTTCAGGTGTTGGCCTTAGAGGCCGGCAGTCAGGCGTGGGGATGGCGTGTTAGCAGTGGGGTTCTGTGTGACTGACCTATAGATGGTGCTTCCGCTTTCTGACAGCATGTTGTTTCTCCAACTCTGCAATCTGATTTCTTCCATTTGTTCACTGAAACACCAGTCTTGGGACTCAGCAACCTCCTAATTACCAATTCCAGAGCTGTTTTCTCGTGGACTTTATACAATTTGATAATTTTGACTAGATCTTAATGCTTCAAAGCATAGTTTGTATTTAAGAAATAAATGGGTACACAAAACAGAAGTTAAAGTCATCCATTATATCATTGGTTTGAGTTTGTAATATGGAAGTAGGTGGAAGTCTTCTCATCTTCCAAAATACCCATCCAGAAATAATCTTTTATTAACATTTTGATGTTATTTCCAGTAACTCCAGTAATTCTAACTTTTCTAATAATTGTTTATTCCAGTTTTTTTTAAATATTAAAAAAATTTATTCGTGGGGCTTCCCTGGTGGCGCAGTGGTTGAGAGTCTGCCTGCCGATGCAGGGGACACAGGTTCGTGCCCCGTTCCGGGAAGATCCCACATGCCACGGAGCGGCTGGGCCCCTGAGCCATGGCCGCTGAGCCTGCACGTCCGGAGCCTGTGCTCCGCAACAGGAGAAGCCACAACAGTGAGAGGCCCGCGTACCGCAAAAAAAAAAAAAAAAAATTTTATTCGTATCTTTGTCTGTCATGTTGTACAAATACAATGTATATGTATATTTTTAAAATATACAAAATATTTTTCTTTGTAAATCTCTTTACTGATTGCATTTCCAAGCTTATCTTTTGTTTCTTTACATATAAACGATACTTATTTTAGGGTCTTTGATAATTACACTCTCTGTAATTTATGAGGGTCTGTTTCACTTGCTCTTTGTTTTGTTTGGTTTTTATTCACGGTACTTGTTTGCTTGTGTGTTTTGTGAATTTTCCAAACTATTGAGTTTCTCGTTTTTCTTGAAAATATATCGATTTGGATACTCCGAGGCTAGATTTTTAGTTTGATTTCCACAGAAAATATTTTTATTTTTTTCAGAATCTTGGGAGAACTTCAATCAAGGTCATTTTATTTCAATTTTTTGTATCTCATTTAAAAAAATCTTTATGGAAATATCAGCTCTTTATAGATGCCCATTAGGCATCTTCCATATTGGTCTTTTAGGGCCCAAGGAACCTCCTGTGACACAGACTTCCATACCTAGTGTAAATCCAAGGAGATACCTGTAGAGACCACGTGGCAGATACAGGTGACTTGAGCCAGCATTGTGGACCCACCTGTGATTCCACAAGGCCATTGGGAGATGGAAAATGAATCCTGGAAAACTCCATGTCGTGTAGCAGACAGTTGTTTCTGTGTATTTCCTGTGGGTCGGTATTTTCTTTTCATCATGGGAGTTTCCTAGAAAGACAGTAATTTTATTTTATTAAAAAAATCCTTTCAACATTCAGCCTCCCTGAAGAGCCCATAAATAAATGTCATAGGCAGCTTCATGTTGGAATTTGAGTGGTCGTTTTCTGCATTGTCTCTGTGTGATTTTGCTGTAAGCTCTCCTCTGCAGTTACCGGTGAGGGGCCTCGTGCTGTAACTTCACCCACATGCAGTGCCTTCTGCAGATGTGTTCTATGGCTGCTGGATCCTTTTGAAGACAAGCTCACAAGACTATGAGAAGTGCTCGCCGGGTTGGACCCAGGCTGGCTCATATCATGTCTTCATTTTGCCATCACAGCCATACATCGTCTGTTCTTATTCTCTGGAGGGGAAGGGGATTGGCAGCTGTTGGGGATAAAGAAATATTTCTCTACCCTTGTAGGTTCTTCAGGCTGGTCTAAGAACTGAATGAACATGAGACAGCTGAACAGGAGAAAATCACACAAAAGTTGAATAACACGTATCCATGGGAGAGACCCAGGAAAACTGAGTCACTAAAATGGCCCAAACCCTCACCTCAAATACAACCTTTACTTAAAGACAAAAGAAGTTGTTGAGGGCAGTGCTTTGGGACTTCACAGGGGAGGAAGGCAATTCATACGGAGACAGAAACACAAAAGTTTGGTAAATAAATGTTTGCCGGACCAGGCAGAGATAATGGGACACAGGGAGGACTCTGATCTCCAGGCCCTGCCGAGTTTCTCCCAGCCCGCCTGGTCCACAGTCTTTGCTGACATGTGTGGTGATGCCCTGTTCCTGGAACAGGCCCTCTATGTAAGTTTTCTTAGGCAGTTAGGGAGAAGATCAAAGTTTCTTCCCGGGTCTTTTGGGCTGGGATTGTTTTCAGCTGGAGATACAATCTGCCTGCCAGAGAGATATTTGGGGGGTGGCAAGGTTTGCTCCCCGACACAGGGCCTCCGTAGACCCGCAAGGCCATGCTCAGTAGCCCTGAATAGGAGGCGGAGTTGCTAGTGTGGAGCTGACATGTAGAGCAGAAATATTAGACTGTATTGTTCCTTCAAGCCCATGAGAGCTCTCTGCCAGAGTAACTGAGTCATAGCTGATCTGACCTACAACCTGACAGGTATGTAACCAGCATCTCGCGAGGCGGGGCAGGCACACACCTGCACTGATTTTCATCAAAATGATGATAAGTGGCATCTGGATTTCTGTAGATGCTAAACAGCCAGGATGCTACACCAAGGGCTGTGATTCTGTAGTCTGTATGATATGTCGTGGGAAAGGGAGGTTGATTTTGTGTAAAATTCAAACTTGACAAGGGCTCCAACTCTGCTGGTCCAAGCGTCTGCCGCAGCCAGCCTGGTCGGCATGGTATCCGATAGAAAAACAGATCCAGTCTCAGTAATGAGCGACTTTTACTCAACAGATTTATTGCAAAGGGTGAGACAGATTGTTGCAAGATGGAAAACACACTGACCATACGGTCTGCAAGAGTTTCAAAGGTTAAGCAAAAAAAAAAAAATATATATATATATATATATATATATATATTTTTTTTTTTTTTTTTAACAGAGAGAAGTGAGCCAGGCTGGAAAGAACCAGGTGTGGTGAAGTGGATGAAAGGGTGGCCTGATTGGACAGTAGATCAGAGAATGGTTTACCTGGAGGCCAGTCTTTCCTCAGGAGGGGCTGCCTGCAGGCTCAGGCTGAGGGTGGGACTTGGAGGAAGGAGAGAAGCTGAACCCAAGTTTGGTTCACAAACATCGTGTTTCAGTTGATCAGTGGGGACAAACCGTTCAGTGAATCAATCAGCCATGAGACAAAGGATGGGAATTCTGAGGTTCTGTGTCTGGCCTGGCTGTAGGCAGGCATGGGAGGCGTCCATGAAGCCTTACAGGGAAAGGAGGTCATTGTAGTCAGCCCTTTTCCAAAACACAGATGGTGTGGGTATTTCTTAGCTGTCTCTTGTTTCCCAAGATCACAGGGCTCGGGTGAGATTCAGTGTTGTCAGCGGTATGACGTCCACCTACCAAGTTCTTCTTACATTCTTGTTGTTGAGATGCAAGGGAGAAACCATTCAGTGGTCACCCCAAGAGAATGTACATGTAGGCATATCTTCATCACGTGACCTGCACAGGCAGTGCTGTTGGCCAAGCCTTGGCAGCAGAGCGAAACTGGACGGTTAAGAGATACTTGAGAAGGGATGCCAAGACTTGGTTGGGAGTTCCTGTTTCCAGTGAGAAGCTCCTTCTGCGAATATGGGAACTAAATTCCCGCTGGTGCAGAAACCATGAATGTGTTACTGAGTTCAAGGTCCTACTGCTCGCCACACAACAGACCAGTGAATCGAGAGACAAGTTGTTGGGACAAGGAATAGCCACTTTATTCAGAAATCCAGCAGACCGAGAAGATGGTGGACTCGTGTCCCAAAGAACCATCTCACTCGGGTTTGGGTGCTGGTTTCTTTTATAGAAGAAAGAGGGGGCAGTGAGGAGGTAGAGTAAAAAAGGGTATAAGTTGTTGCATATATCTCCTGGTTCTGGCCAGACTGCAAAGGGGATGTGTTCATTTCTTCCTTCCTGCAGCCATAGACAGGTGGGCCTGGTCGGGATGTTTCCTGTGAGCTAAGCAAAGGTATTTTAGCTTCATGCTCATTACCTGGAAGGCAGGGGGGCCCAGAGATGGGCCATTAGGTATAATTTAAGGTATAGGCAACATCCTTTTAGTGATGAACTTGTAGCAAAAGCAGTAGAATTACAGAGATTAAAGTAGAAGAAACAGATCCAACATGGAGTTAGATTTGTTCTTCCCTCTTACAGATGGAAGGTAAATGAATGGAGTTTCCGTCTCCTGGGCCCTCTGCTCACATCCCTGACCCGGAGATGGTGCCTTGAAGATCGTGAGAACGCCTGTTGCTTTAACCTTGAAACAAACCGAGTTGGGAAGTTCACGGGAGCTACCCGCTTCTGTTGGATATTCTCTCAATACACATTTCCATGTACTTGTTTTTAAAAACTGTTGTTGCTGGGTAATTTCCATTGATTATAATGATTTTCCGGTGAAGCTTTGCAAGAGAAGGTTTAGCAAGGGTTATAAATGGGACTAATTAGTGAGATGCAAACTGCTTTTACGGCTGTTTCAAAACTTTCAGATGACCCGTAATTAAATTATGTTGCCAAATTATTTGTTAATTATCATCTTCCTGTCAAGTTTATTTCATCAACAGACCCCATCCACCATCTAGTAGGCAAAGAAAGAGGCGTCCTGTGAATAGGTGCCTTGGAGAACACTGGTCTGGTTGGGTTTCTTTCCTATGGCGTATGCTTTTATTTTTGTCTTTCTGCTTCAGTATATCTTTAGATGTTGAGTTTGCTTATGGACTGATGGAGTCTCCTGGCTGGGAAGGATTATACTAGTCACTTTGTTCAAATTCCCTGCTTCTCGCTGAAGTAATCCCTCTGCAGTATCCCCAACAGATGGGGTTTTGTGCATCTCCGATAGATGCGATCTGACGGGCTGATCATTTTGTGGTCTGGCCGCTGTTAAAAGGTCGTGGTCCTTATTTTGGACAAAGTCCTAGCTCTCGCCTCTGAGACAGCCACTAAATTCTTTCTCTCTTTTGCAGACAAGCCACTCAAATAAATTGAAAGGCAGGTGCCTTTCGCGCCCTGGGTGAAGTGTTCCTGATTCTGGAGACATCACATACACAACATGGTCTTTGCACCCCTGGGCATCCTGTTTGCTCTCACCTCATAGCCAGGTTGTCCCCCGTACTTATTAGCAGCCATGTGAACTGAAAAATATTATTCCCACTGTGGTCTAATGTGTGAAGTGTCCAGTGTAAATTCTCTTCCTGCTCACCAAAACATCTCCATATTAATGGGTACCAAGCAGTATGAACTTTAGCCTTCATGACTTTAAGTCACTCCATGGCTCACCTGCCTAATGCTTAATTTCTCATCCATTAAAATCTCCCTCGCAGGAGTGGCAATCACGCCACATCTTAATGTCAGCGTCCTGGTGCCAGTGATTATGGTTCTTAAATAAGTGGGTTATGGGTCTTGCCATTGAATTTAATTTTGCTGATCTTCCTCTTGTGTTCCATTTACCAAGGTCTTTCTGAGACTTTATTCTCTTCCAAAGCACAAACTCTCCCCCACGTGCTGGATAAATATTCTTGTAGTTCATCCATACACGTCATTGGTATAAATTATTGAATAGAGCCAAGTTGTAGAGCATATTCTCAAAAACCTTTCGCATTTTCTACAACTCTTTGGCAAATCAGCACTCCTTTGGACCATCTGTTTATCCAGCTACAAGTCATAGGTACTGTCACGTGAGATTTTTGGATCCTGGGCTAGAATTACGGTTCATTCTGTGGCTGATATTATCAGGAGTTGGAGGTCTGGTGGCTTGATTGTAAAGGATGGGGTGGTGTGCTTTGTTCCTAGTGAGTTCATGATGGTGCCAGGGATTACCACGTGCCTTCCACAGTGCACACAAACCATCTATAGAAATACTCTTTCAAGAATCTCGCAGCAGATACGTCTTGAGGTAACCAGCCTCAAGTTTATCATACCTTCCTTTTTTAAATTGGAGGATCGTTGATTTACAACATTGTGTTATTTTCAGGTGTATAGCAAAATGATTCAGTTATACGTATATGCATCTGTTCTTTTTCAGATTCTTTTCCCTTCTAGGTTATTACAAAATATTGAGTATAGCTCCCTGTGCTATACAGTAGGTCCTTGTTGTTTAGCTATTTTACATATACTAGTGTGTATATGTTCATCCCAAACTCCTAATTTATCCCTCCCCCCCTTTCCCCTTTGGTAACCATGAGTTTGTTTTCTATGTCTGTGAGTCTCTTGCGGTTCTGAAAATAAGTTCATGTGCATCATTTTTTCGATTCCACATATAAGTGATGTCATATGATGTTTGTCTTTCTCTGACTTCACTTAGTATGATCATCTCTAGGTCCATCCGTGATGCTGCAAATGGCATTATTTATTCTTTTTTATGGCTGAGCAGTATTCCATTGTGTGTATATATATATATATATATATATATATATATGTATGTATGTATGTATCACATCTTCTTTATCCATTCCGCTGTCGATGGACATTTAGGTTGCTTCCATGTATTGGCTATTGTAAAGAGTGCTGTGGTGAACACTGGGGTGCATGTATCTTTTCAGATTACAGTTTTCCTCTGGGTATATGCCCAGGAGTGGTATTGCTAAATCATCATATCTTCATTTTTTTACTTAAAAAATTCTCTGGCTGTTTATGAATGAGACCATCACCCTGCATGCCCCTCTAGTTAGTATGTGCACGTGTCTGGGTATTTACCTAATGCATACAGCTACTCTATGATGATAGTACCGTTTTAATAAATAAGGAGCTGCAGTTATTAGCTATTTAATTATGTAGAATTATATTCTGTTAAGTATCATCATGTTGCTGCTTGACCATGGACCTTCTGGGTTTATTCTTGCTTCCGCTATCGGTCAGCAAGTGATAACGAGCTTGAAACTCATGCAGATTCCACGTCTGAGGATCGTTGCCGATAGCGTGTCTGCTTTGTACAAGATGCTTTTCAGTGAGGACACCCCAGTGGAATGGAGCACAAAGAACAAAGCTGTATGTGGGGAAAGATGCCTTCAGCTGTGATACCCAGAGTTATTTTCAAACTAACCTTTAACCCAGAGACCGTTATTATCACGAAGGGTCCTGTATTATCTAGATTTTCACTGTTTACTCTCAGGATGAAGAATTCTCCCCTAAATAGTGGACCTGAAGATAACCTTTTCCTGCAGGCACATCTTCCGTTCAGCCCGGGGGGTTCTTTGTGAACTTTGTATCCCGAAGACTGGATCTACTTATATAGTTATGGCAAAACTGCTTTTCAGCTGAAGGCAGTTTGAATTACTGCCTAGTAATCCTATTAATTGATTGACAAAGCCTGTAGATACCATTTATCCAAAAGGTACTACATGTGGAAGACAATGAACGTGCTTAAATTCTTTTATGGATCCTTTGACATATTTATTATCATTATGGACGTTTTAGGGGCTATGCCTGATCATTTTTTTCAGTTTCATGATGGTTTATTACAGGATGTGGAATATAGCTCCCTGTGCTCTGCAGTAGGACCTTGTTGTTTATCCATTCTGTACATACTAGTTTTCATCTGCAAACCCCAAACTCCAACTCCATCCCCCCATCTCCCCTCCCCCTTGGCAACCCCAAGTCTGTTCTCTGTGTCTGTGAGCCTGTATCTGATAGGCTCATTTGTGTCATATTTTAGATTTCACATATAAGTGATATCATATGGTGTTTGTCTTTCTGTACGTCTGATCATTTTAGCAGCTGCACATCGTATGCTACTTGACATCTAATGTATGTATAGCTATGTGTATACATAGTTTATATATACATATCTACGTATATATGTGTGTTTATACATATATATCTTTAATGATGGACATTGAGTGTTAAAGAATAGCCCACACTGAATTGCATAATATTTACCCCTGGAAAACATCACACCCCCTTGTTTACCCGGCCTCTGGCGCGAGCCACTCTGTCCGTATAGATGTTACCTGCCGTAGCTTTAATTAGGTTCAGTTCCCTCTGGCTTCACGGGCTTTGCTGTGGGGTCCACACTTCCTCTTTCACAGAGCTTGGGATCTGAGCCCTGGTGAGGGTCACAGGATTTCGCTCTGCTTTGCAGCCTGGCTGCTGGCTTGTTGGGTCTTTGAGGAAAGCTTCTTGTTCTCTCTCCTGCCCTGGATTTGCTGGACCCGTGTTCCCATCCTGACCGGGGGGCAGGGACAGGTGTGACTGCCCGTGGCCAAAGCTCAGAGTACCTGGTCGGGGGATGCCTGTCCTTTTCCTGCCCCACCCTAGCCGTGGCGTAAGACCACTCAGTGGGCCAGTGAAGACTGGTAGGGATACGTCGAAGGGTTGGGTGCAGACTGCTGTCTGCCTGTACCGTCTCGAGTTCCTGATCTTCTGTGCCCACCGGCCCCCATGAAGCCGTTAAACGCAGCTTTCCATTTCAGCTGGTTCCCCCCACTTTTTCCCATTCTCTCCATCGGGGATGAAAGCACCCAAGGGTCTCATCTTGGGAGGAGGCGTCACCACAGCCTGGACTCGGGTTCATGTCAGTTTCCTTGCACCCTCAGCTTTCTGATGGGTTTGAAAAATGATGATTTCAATGGAGAGTGTCCTGTTGCTGGTGCGAAGGTAAAACGCGGCAGCCGCTGTGGAAAATAGTCTGATACTTCCTCAGTTAGTTAAACGTAGAATTTCCATATCCACTCCACTCCTAGGTGTCTGCCCAGAAGTGAAAGCAGGTGTTCAAACGAAAACCTCTGTATCAGTGCTCACTGCAGCACTTAGTTAAAATATCCCTAAAGTGGAAGCAACACAAATGTCCGTTGACAGATGGATAAAGAAACGTGGCACGGCCCTGTGCAGTGGAATAGTGCTCAGCTGTGAAAAGGGCTGAACCACTGACACAGGCTACGGTGTGGATGAGCCTTGAAAACTGATGCTCAGTGAGAAAAGCCCGACACAAAAGGCCGCATACTGTATGATTCCATCTATGGAAAATATCCAGACTCTTCAGATCCGTAGAGAAAGCAAGTTGGCGGCTGCCAAGGGCAGGTGGGACGAGAAAATGGCGCGTGAGTAGTAGATGGGTGCAGGGTTTTCTTTTAGGCGATGAAAGCATTCTGGAACTAGACACAGGCGATGGTTGCATTCCATTGTGAAGGTACCGAAAGCCTGAGCCGTACACTTTTCACTGGCCTGTGTCGTGGATTTGATGGTATGTGAATTTCTCCACGATTAAGAAAGTCATTATGACTTTGAGGCTTTGTGCTTTATCTTGTCAACGTGAGCATTTGGGGGGTCCCTTTGGCTTTCTACCTCTTAACTGGCAGTGCTTTTTTCACATCCTGTAACTTCTGCTTCTTTAAACATTTTCAACTACGTACCAGTCTCCTGAGTGGACAGAGGCTCAGTGTCAGCATTTGCATTCTGGGGTGTCGTCGAAGGGTATTTGGGATCCGATGGCAAAGAGCCAGACAGTGCAGATCCGGGGAACCAAATTCAGACCCAGAGCCTAGAGGTCTGGAGCTGGGGAAACTGGCGTGAACGGGAAGGTCATGGGGAGATGAACAGAGGGGTGCGTGGGGTGATCCCTGAACACCAAGCGCCATCTGCAGGCTGCATGAGCACCGTGGGAGGGATGGCGCTCTGTTCCTGTACTACCAACTCTTATATTTTTATTTATTTATTTATTGGCTGTGCCACACGTCATGCGGGATCTTGGTTCCCCGACCAGGGATTGAACCTGCGCCCCCTGCAGTGGAAGCTTGGAGTCTTAACCACTGGGCTGCTAGGGAAGTCCCTAAATTTTATACGTGCATTCTGCTTAACCAAAGACATTTATTGGACTTCTTTCCATTTGTTTCTTTTAACCATCTTGAGACACGGAGGATGGTTTCAGAGAAAGCAAAGCGACACATGCTTAGCTCGGTTGGAGTTTGCATCTTCCTCTGCCTTGGTTTGTTTCTGAACTCTTTCTTCCAAGAGGAAGAGGCTGGGAAGATTCCCATTCCAATGTGCTTTCACTTTTGCCTGGAACCAGTGAGGTGGATACAACAGGGGAGCAGGGTGCCACTCTAATGGGGAATGAGGGGGCTGTGCCTGCTTCCCCAGACCCCGGCCCTGGGAAGGCTGACTCCTTGGGGGGAAAGATGGAGGGCAGGGTCTGGCGCTGGTCAGGGGACCAGGCTGTAAGCCCTGCCGACACCCAAGCACACAGGGCTGTGTGCTGGAGAGTCCCATTGTCTCATTGTACATGTCAGGCCAGCTCACAGTTCCCTGAGGCCTTGGGGCGAGTTCGCTGCAGACTCACAGCCAAGGACATGGTCACTCCCTCACTTTGGACAAATTTAACCCTGCATCTTCCTCTGGCTGGATTTCATACCTGGGAGAATGTTCTGATGGTGATGAGGCCATGCGTTTCAGCTGTGCACCATCTTAACGACCAAAGCAATTTTTTTAGAAAAATGCCTTTGCATTCTGCTTATAGTAAGTGCCCTATGCACTTATTTATAATCTCTAAAAGAACATCAGTGATTCTGTGAGTGCTGGGGAGGGAGTACCCTATGCTCCCTGTAAAGATGGCCAGGCTGATCATTTCTATGAAATTCCTTCAATGCAGAGGGTCAACTAGCTTGCTGAAGTGTGAGCCTCGGAGTAACAGCTGACCATCCCGTTAGTGGGGATGTCCTACTTGTTTTGAGCCATCTTTGTCTTGTGCCCTAATCTGGTTGTTAAATTGGTCAAGCTTGGCCCAGATCCTAGCAGCTAAAATAATGTTCTTCCTTCTCGTCTCAAGTCACGGCCCTCCTGAGCGGTCCTCACCCCCGTCACAAAAGCTTTAGTATCACAGGGAGAACAACCCCAGAGGCGTTCTGACATTTATAGCACAGGTGACAATGTCAGGATGTAAAGAAGCGGTTCATGTCTTTTCCAAAGCCCTCACTTTCTCTTCTGCTCCACACTTTCTACTTCGTATTCTGTCTTTCTCCTCATGCATTTTCATTCTGTCCGATTGCCTATAATGTAGGCCCATTCCTTCATACTGCATGTTAGAAATTTGGGTGAATAAGTTCATTTATATCTTTTTTTAAAATTAGACTCCACATGTAAGTGATACCATGCGATATTAGTCTTTCACTGTCTGACTTCACTCAGTATGATCATCTCTGGGTCCATCCATGTTGCTGCTGATGGGGGGAGGGATAGATCAGGAGCTTGGGATGAACACACACACACTACTGTAGATAAGATATATAACCAGCAGTGTATCCCTGTGTGTGTCCAGCACAGGGAACTCTACTCAGTACTCTGCGATAACCTACGTGAGAAAAGAATCTAAAAAAGAATGAATATACATATATGTATCACTGAATCACTTTGCTGTACACCTGAAACTCACACCACTTTGTAAATCAACTATAGTTCCACTAAAATTAAAATTTGAAAAAAGAGAAATTCACGTGAGATTGGCGTACTGTGTTTTGGCCAGGCGATGCAGGAATATCCCAAATCTGTCTTGACGCAGGCTCTGCTCCTCCCCGTGAGGGCCCTGAGAAAACTCTGTGCAGACAGGACCTCTGTAGACACAGCAACACTGTCGGCTCCAGCCCTGAACCCCAAAGAACTCTAGCCGGAGGGACTGGACTCTGCATAAGCCAGACGGCCTGCCGTCACTTCCTCACCTGGAGGAAGGGGTGAGGGAGCTCTCTGGGGCCTCTTGTATAAGGACACTAATCCCATCCGTGAGGGCTCCACCCTCATCATGACCTCATCACTTCCCAAAGGCTCCACCTCCAAATAGCATCGCATTGGGAGTTAGCATTTCCACATATGAATTTGGGGAGCATGCAGACCTCCTGATCTTAGCCATTTCTATATATGTTTTTCTTACAGAATCCTTCTCTAAATCACTCTTAGCATTAGAGAGGTCATCCAAACCTGGCTTTCTCACCCTTCCTTCCATATCCCAGTGTCATGGTCTATCTGCTCACTATTCTCTGGGACCAAGAACTCTCCAGCTAGGGTGACTCTCCCCAGAATTTTGAGGACCACTCCGGTTACACAGTTTTCTTTGTAGAATTCAGCCAGTTGTAAATGAATGAAAACCTGAGGTGAGCCGTGATGCGTGGTGGATAATGGCACAGCCCTTAGGATTGGAGGTTGAGCAGATTATTAGGCAGAGCAGGAGAGAAATGGCTTCATCCCACACAGTTGTCTTAACGATAAGTGCCCTGTGCACAGACGTGCCACAGATCCTGGGCCTTCGGGATCTCGCTGGAGTAGTTAGAACGGGAGCAGCAAGGGGAGAATCCCGTTTACGACGTCACTCAGATGCATTCCAAGTGGAAGTCTACAGGAGGGGCGTGCATGGTCATAACAAACGCTGTTACAATTAATTCCAGCTGGCTTTATCTATGGGGGGCCTCTCTCTCCCTCTCTTTTTTTTTTTTTTTGTGTTTATTTTTTTTTTTTTTTGGGGGGGGGGGGTGGGCTTGCATGTGGGATCTTAGTTCCCCAGTCAGGGATTGAACCCCAGGCCCACGGCAGTGGAAGCGCAGAGTCCTAACCACTGGAGACCACCAGGGAAGTCCCAGGAGGCATCTCTTAATTACAGAACTTTGAAACCGCATAAAGAACACTGTTTTAAAAACGCTTAGCCTTCCAAAGTGTAAGAAAGTGCAAGGGAATTAAGCTCTAGCAGGGATTCTCTGTGTTGGTTGTTCACATTTGTGAATGTGCTAGATTTAGCACAGCTCCATCTCAAAATGCATTTTTCCTTTGCTTCGGAAAAAAACGCAGTTGAGGGTTAAGACAACCTCTTATCTTAAAAGGCAATCCACTCATTACAGAATGACATTTTACTGTGCTGTATACCTGAAACTAACACAACATTGTAAATCAACTATACTCCAATAAAATTTTTTTAAAAAATGACATTTTATCAAAGCTCCGTGATGTAATATATCTTCCGGGTAGCATGAGAACATGATTCAATATTTGCTCACGATAATTACGGATTATTACGTGCAGAGTATGTGAATTGCTAATCTTCCTTTGTCTTAGAAGCGAACCTTTAGTTGTAGACATCTGGCTACGAGATATTCAGCTACTTAGACTGAAAATAATACAGCAGCAGCAACAAAAATTTCTTTTGTAAATTTGGGAAAACACTAAAGTGTTAACTTTTATCAAACCTTGATAGTCATAGACATTTCAACATATGAATACAAGGTGATGTGTATGTGTATGTGTGTAACCTATTTATGAACTGAGATATGTATTTTGGCATACTGCTAGTCACTATATATATGTATATAGTATGTATTTGTCATCCTATATAGGTATGTATAGATAGCAAAGATAGCACTATACAGCTCAGAGTGATCAAACATGTTATGAACAGGTGTATTATATAATTTCAAAATCTCTAGGTGTTCACAAATTTTAACCCTTCAAACAGCCAAAAAAGAGAACTTTCTAACAGTGGTCAGAAGACCAGGGCAAGAGTTAATAGTGGTTAACGATTTGGTGTCTCATTTTCTATATTTGGTCTTTTAAAACTAATTACCATCAACAGATAAATGGATAAACAAAATGTGCTCTATCCACGCAACAGAATATGATTCAGCCTTAAAAAGCAAGGACATCGTGACACTACGACACAGATGAACCTTGACATTGTGGTCAGTGACATAAGTCAGATGCAGAAGGACAAATACTGTGTGATTCCACTGGTGAGAGGCACCCACAGTCATCAGATTCCTAGAGACAGAAAGGAGAATGCTGGGTGCCAGGGGCTGGGGGAGAAGAAAATGAGGGGTTGTTTAACAGGGACAGAATTTCCGTTTTGCAAGATGAAGAGTTCTGGAGATGGGTTGGGGGGGGGGATCGTTTTCAACAAGATGAATGTACTTAATGCCCCTGAAATGTACGCTTAAGAATGGTTAAGATGGTAAATTTCGTTATGTGGATTTTATCACAGTCAAAAATAATTTTCAACTTACCCAGTGCGTCATGAGTATTCAAATAACGCCACCGTGTATAAAATGAAATAGAACCCTCCCTGCCTGCATACGTGGCCCCGGCCCCCTTTCTAGGCGGTCCCTACAGCCCGCTCTTAGCTGGACAGTTCTCCTCACGTTTGTCTCGGAATGGAGTTGGCGTCCCACAGAGCTGGGCTGTGACCCCCGCCCCATTATTCACTGGCTACATGTCCTCCAGCAGATAACGTCACCTCTCAGCCTCACTTTGCTCATCTCTAAAATGGGCACAGTAACAGCCTGCGCCGTTGGTTGTTAGAAGTAGGTAGCAATCTGTATAAAACGGGCGCCTCCAGGCTAACAGTTTGATGCCATGCGAGGGGTGTGAGTTGTTTTTGCTGCTTTTTGCCGTTGCTGTCTCATTCTGAAGCCTTCTGCTCTTACTCTTCCAACTGGGGTTGAATTTGTATTTGTCTGCTGCTCTGAACTCCAGCAACAGGCTCCCTTTCAGCTGCCTTGCCTGGTTGGGTCTTTAAGCCATGGCAGGACCGTTGGTACCTTTGCGTGAGAAATTCCCCAGCTTCTGGACTGGGCCGGCAGGAATCTCATCTCATGCCAAACACAGTCACATCTGTGCCATTAAATCAGCCGGAGCCCAGCCAGGGCACCTGCCTTTTCTGTTTCTCTATCTCAAGGTGAACATTCCGCCTTTGCTGAGGTACCCAGTGCAGGTTGAGGCAGCCAGAGATTGACCCTGACAGTCGGCGGCGGAGGAAATGCTTTTCAGGAACTCAAACAGGATGGGCTGTCACATGCTTTTCAGACTCTGGTTTTTACAGTTTTCAGGGACTCTTTTGCTCTGTGATGATGCTCTCAGAGTCGCTCCCTCTGGTATCTCATTGGAAAACAATGCAGAGTCATTTCCAGGCAGACGTAGAGAAGAACCATCAGGTGTGGGCACAGAAACAGGGTGGGCTTTTAGACATGCCGGGAGCCCTCTTATTGTATGGGAACGGAGACCTACACAGACAGGGCGACAGCAGGGGCATGGCGGGGGCGGGGTCCCATCTGGGTTCCTTGCTTTGCTGCCCTCCCTCCTGTGTCTTGCTGCATCAGCTGGACTCAGGAGCAAGGGAAGAAGTGAGTGAGAGCCATGAGAGTCTTCAAACATCCAGAACTGACTGTCTCCCCAAGCGTTCGGAAGATTTCAAATGTCAACAGAGAGGTTGGGCGAGACTTACTTTTTGAAGGGTACCTTTCTTTATTAATACTTAGCACAGTTCCTTTAACTGTACTGGGTGTACTTGAGCATCCTGAAAAAGTCACAGACCAGAGTCCCAGCCAGGGTTGCGCAGTCAGTAAAAACCGGGGTTCGCTAAATAAATAAGACGTGAATATTTATATTAGAGAAAACACAAGCAATCTGAATAGGTATTTAAATCTATAGAAACAGCTGTTTAAACACACATTCATTTGGGGGTTTTGCTGCCCTGATGTCAGACTATTTTTCTTCACGAATTTAAAATAGGATATTTATTAGGTAACACTTTGTTAAGCAAATTTCATTGATGATACATAGCTTGGGTTGAACAAAAATGGCATTTCTTCTAAACAAAGTGTGGTTTGCAATGTAGGTTTTTCTCTGTTTCCAATAAGCCTTTTCCGCATCAAGCAAATAGATCGGGGACATTTTGGTTTTGCCGTGGTAAAGTTTCTGTCATGTCTGTGCAGTGTTAATATTCTTTCAATGAACAAATTTAATGTAATTACACCTCTAGTTATGAAAATGTTCTTTTCTCTCTCCGCTTCACAATAATTCTGTTTTAGGAATACCTGCATTCTCAAAAAAGTTTTTTTTCTTGCTTTTTTGCCAAATTAAGGTTGTTCAGAAAAATAATTTAGTTTTTTCAGCGGGGACATTATGCTGTTTTTCAGAAGTTAATGTGCTGTACTCTTAATATCTTGGAGCACTTTTATTTAACTTTTAAGTACTTTTATCAACTAACTCTTTTAACAGTTTGAAACATCTTTAGAAGCACTTTGTACTAATCCATGTTTGTGGGGAAAAAATAAATTCTGGTCACTTCAGACAATAATAATTCAAATGCAGTGGGATTGTAAGTGGCTATTGAGAAACATAAAATTTGAAACACTCTTTATTGGACTAGGTGGTATTTCTCACATTAGCCTTAGTAATATCTACCCCAGACACATTTTGGACCTATAACTAATGATACACGGTCGCAGTGAGCGAACCAAAACCATTTGGCAATTCAGAAATTAATATAGATATTAATAATTATTAGCGGACTTTTGCCCTATTGGATTTCAATTAAAAGATTTTACACGTAGGGACTTCCCTGGTGGCGCAGTGGTTGAGAGTCCGCCTGCCGATGCAGGGGACATGGGTTTGTGCCCCGGTCCGGGAAGATTCCACATGCCGCGGAGCGGCTGGGCCCGTGAGCCATGGCCGCTGAGCCTGCGCGTCCAGAGCCTATGCTCCGCAACGGGAGAGGCCACAGCAGTGAGAGGCCCGCGTACCGCAAAAAAAAAAAAAAAAAAAAGAAAAAAGTTTTACACGTAAACTAACCCTCTCACTGAACAGCACAGAAAATTGGAATGCTTTTTTTTTTTCCAAAGAACACACATGTGTACAATGGGTCCTTACTACAGCAACATCCTGGCATGGAGAGGATTCAAAATCTGAAACCCCAAATGTTTTCTCCTTTATTGTGCTCTTTGACAGCTAACGGCCCCTGTCTGTTTCCAGAGAGCAAAGTTGAAGTACCATTCACGGCCCTCTCTTTCTGACACTTCCTGTCCCGTTAGTTACCAAGGTCTACTGATTGCATCTCAATGCAGTTCTGTTCTTCTCTGCTGCCTGTCCCCACCTACTCTGGGTACCGACATCTTTGTAGGGTCGTGGCCTTTATCTTCATGTCCTCTCCAGCCTGTGCCAATCCATCCACCGCAGAGTAGCAGAATGACCATCTCAGTGGAAATCAAACTCGCCTGTCCCCCCCTCCTTAAAATCTTTACTGTCTCTCCATCACTTCTAGATAAAAATGAACGTCCTTCGTGTGCTGACAGTGTCTTCCATGTCTGACCCCTGCTCTTTCTTAGACTTTTCTCCACCCTGTAGTGAGAGATCTGCATGGAAAAACGAAAACAGCATCCAGGGCACAGAGTCATAGGAGTGCTGTGCATTCAGCTGTTGACACAAGCATAGAAAAAAGAAAAACCTGGAGAGAAACACAGGACCTGAGTGGTTCTCTGAATAGTTGGTTTGTGTGTTTTTTCTTGTGTACACTTAGAATATAAGTAAATACAGAATGAAGAAAAATTTATTTGAAAAGAAATCATATTTGATTTTTGTGTACAGTAAAAGCGTAGTAGCCCGAAGTAGGTCTCTGAGTAGCTGGATTTGGGGCTGAGACTTACTTAAGATTCACACAGAGTCTGAGTTTCACACCATTTAATCTCTTTCACCCGTGTCTGCCATAAGAACATTTATTCCTCTTCTGGTATCTTCAACTTTCAACTGTAAAACAAAAATTCATTTTTCACGTGGTGGGTGAGCTGAGCCATGTGTCTTTACTTTTTATTTCATTGATTTTTGCTTCGGGAGTGAGCTTGGTCTTTTTTTCATTAACTTTCATTGGAGTATAGTTGCTTTACAGAGTTGTGTTAGTTTCTGCTGTACAGCAAAGTGAATCAGTCATACATACACCTATGGCCCCTCTTTTTTTAGATTCTTTTCCCATAGAGCCCATGACAGAGTATCAAGTGGAGTTCCCTGTGCTATACAGTAGGTCCTTATTAGTTATCTCTTTCATATATAGTAGTGTATATATGTCAATCCCAATCTCCCAATTCATCTCACCCCACCCCCTTTCCCCCTTGGTATCCATGCATTTGTTTTCTACATCTGTGATCTATTTCTGCTTTGCAAATAAGTTCATCGGTACCATTTTTCTAGACTCCACCTATAAGCAATATTATACAGTGTTTGTCTTTATCTTTTTTACTTAACTTCACTCTGTATGACAGTCTCTGCGTCCATCCATGTCACTGCAAATGGCATTATTTCATTCCTTTTTATGGCTGAGTAATATTCCATTCTATATATGTACCACGTCTTCTTTATCCATCCCTCTGTCAGTGGACATTTAGGCTGCTTCCATGTCCTGGCTATTGTAGATAGTGCTGCAGTGAACATTAGGGTGCATGCATCCTTCTGAATTATGGTTTTCTCCAGGTATATGCCCAAGAGTGGGATTGCTGTGTTATATGGTAGCTCTATTTTTAGTTTTTTAAGGAACTTCCATACTGTTCTCCATAGTGCCTGTACCAGTTTACATTCCCACCAACAGTGTAGGAAGGTTCCCTTTTCTCCACACCCTCTCCAGCATTTATTGTTTGTAGATTTTTTGATGATAGCCATTCTGACTCGTGTGAGGTGATACCTCATTGTAGTTTTGATTTGCATTTCTCTAATAATTAGTGATGTTGAGCATCTTTTCACATGCCTCTTGACCATCCACATGTCGTCTTTGGAGAAATGTCTATTTAGGTCTTCCACCCATTGTTTGATTGGGTTGTTTGGGTTTTATTTTGATATTGAGCTGCATGAGCTGTTTGTGTATTTTTGAGATTGATCCCTTGTCAGTTGCTTTGTTTGCAAATATTTTCTCCCATTCTGAGGGTTGTCTTTTTGTTTTATTTATGGTCTCCTTTGTTGTGCAAAAGCTTTTAAGTTTCATTAGGTCCCATTTGTTTATTTTTGTTTTTATTTTCATTACTCTAGGAGATGGATCAAAAAGGATCTTGCTGTGATTTATGTCAAACAGTGTTCTGCCTATGTTTTCCTCTAAGAGTTTCATAGTATCTGGCCTTACATTTAAGTCTTTAATCCATTTTGAGTTTATTTTTGTATATGGTGTTAGGGAGTCTTCTAATTTCATTCTTTTACATGTAGCTGTCCCGTTTTCACAGCACCACTTATTGAAGAGACTGTCTTTTCTCCCTTGCATATTCTTGCCTCCTTTGTCTTAGATTAGGTGACCATAAGTGCATGGGTTTATCTCTGGGCTTTCTATCCTGTTCCATTGATCTATGTTTCTGTTTTTGTGCTGGTGCCACACTGTCTTGATTACTGTAGCTTTGTAGTATAGTCTGAAGTCAGGGAGCCTGATTCCTCCAGCTCCGTTCTTCTTTCTCAAGATTGCTTTGGCTATTTAGGGTCTTTTGTGTTTCCATAGAAATTGTGAAATTTTTTGTTGTAGTTCTGTAAAAAATGCCATAATTGGATAGGGATTGCATTGAATCTGTAGATTGCTTTGGGTAGTATAGTCATTTTCACAATATTGATTCTTCCAATCCAGGAGCATGGTATATCTATCTCTCCATCTGTTTGTGTCATATTTGATTTCTTTCATCAGTATCTTATAGTTTTCTGAGTACAGGTCTTTTGCCTCCTTAGGTAGGTTTATTCCTAGGTATTCTTTTTGATGAGATGGTGAATGGGATTGTTTCCTTAATCTCTCTTTCTGACCTTTCATTGTTAGTGTATAGGAATGCAAGAGATTTCTGTGTATTAATTTTGTGTCCTGTAACTTTACCACATTCTTTGATGAGCTCTAGTAGTTTTCTGGTGGCATCTTTAGGATTTTCTATGTAGAGCATCATGTCATCTGCAAACAGTGACAGTTGTACGTCTTCTGTTCCAATTTGGATTCGCCTTATTCCTTTTTCTTCTCTGATTGCCATGGCTAGGACTTCCAAAACTATGTTAAATAAAAGTTGAGCCATGTATCTTTAAATTACTTATTTAAATTCCTCCTACTCATTAATAATGAAACATCTTCTTAAAATACATTCATCATGACCTTCTGAGCCACCAGCATGGAAAGCTTTTTTCAGGTCCTCATCAGCACAGCTGAACTTCCCATCTTAAGCTACTGCACTTTGTATTAGTTATTTACTGCTGTGTAACAAACAGCCCCCAAGCTT
Organism: Monodon monoceros; assembly: GCF_005190385.1. NCBI lineage: Eukaryota > Metazoa > Chordata > Mammalia > Artiodactyla > Monodontidae > Monodon > Monodon monoceros. The sequence goes on along the minus strand of NW_021703779.1, from coordinate 5,957,791 downwards.
GGCAGCTCAAAGTGACACACATTTGTTATCTCACCATCTCAATGGGTCAGGAACCCAGGCACAGCTTAGCTGGCTCCTCTCCTTGGATCAAGGTACCAGCCTGGATGGTGGTCTCATCCACTGGTTCAACACTGGTTCAACAGAGGCAAGCTCTGTTTCCAGGCTCAGTAAGATCCTTGTGGGCAGGGTTCAGTTCCTTGTAGGCTGGTGGCGTGAGAGTCTCATGTCCTTGCTGGCTCTTGGCTGGAGGCCATCCTCAGTTCCTCGTCATGGGGGTCTCTCCAATGTGGAGAGCTAATCAAAATCCAGCAAGAAGTAGAGTCTGCTGGAAATACAGAGGTCGTAGTCGTTTGCAGCCTCATCACAGAAGTGATGTCACATCACTGTTTTCATCTTCTGTTAGTCAGAACCAAGTTGCAAAGTCCAGCCATATTCATGGGGAGGGGATTATGCAAGACGTGAGTACCAGGAGGGGTGTCATCGGGCCATCTTTTAGTTGGCCTCCCACATCTTCATTTAAAGCTGTGTGACTGTACTTATTAGAGTCTACACAAAATTATAATAATGCTGCTGATAACTGCAGCTAACAAGTACTGGCACCTATGAGCCCCTTACTGAGTCATAGTGCTAAGTATATCATGTTATCCTCACAGTAATCCCCATTTTACAGAAGAAAATGATGACAAAGAGGCTAAGTAAATGTCCTGCGGTTTCACCACTGTGAAGCAGGGGAACCAGGATTGAAACTCATCTGCAGAAGCCACATCTGTCACTTATTTTAGTGGGTTCATGGAATACCTCATTTGACCACTTGGAGCCTTGCAGGATGATTCTGTGTCTCATTCAACCATGAAACCATCACAAGACCATCATGGTGTCTTTTAGCCAATTTTTACGTCATAAGCATTTGTGGAAATGGATTTGGTTGAATTGTCAGTGAATGGCTTTTAGCTGCAAAGATATCGAAAGACAAAAATACTCCTAACAAGTTACATTTGTCTAGTACTTTATCATTTTGGAAACCCTTTATTTCTTTTTCTTTTTCTTAGAAGGAGGGAAAGGGGATATTCTTTTTTTTCCAGCTCAGTTGAGGTATAATTGACAAATAAAATTGCGTGTATTTAAATATGGTGATTTGATAGACATATACATTATGAAGTGATTACCACTGTCAAGTTAGTTAACACATTGGTCACCTCACACAGTTAAGACTTTTTTTTATGGATAGAGTGCTTAAGATCTACTGTTTAAGCAGATTTCAAGTATACAATACAGTGTTATTAATTATAGTTACCTTGCTGCACATTACTTCCCAGAACTTATTCATCTTATAACTGGAAGCTTATACCCTTTGAGCAATATCTCCCCATTTCTTCTGTGCCACCGCCCCCCATCTGCCCAGGGCAACCACAGTTATACTCTCTGTTTCTATGAGTTCAAGTTTCTTTTTTTAGATTCTACATATGAGTGAGATCATGTGGTATGTGTGCTTCTGTTATTGGCTTATTTCCTTTAGGATAACGTCCTCCAGGTTCATCCATATTGTCACAAGTGGCAGGATTTCTTTCTTTTCAAGGCTGAGTAACTTTCCATCATATCACATTGTCTTTATCCCTTCATCCGTGCGTGGACACTAAGGTTGTCTCTGTATGTTGACTATTGTGAATAACGCTGTGACGAACGTAGGGGTGCGGGGATCTTGGTTTCATGGAGACCCTTTCTTTCCATCTTTTTATGGGAGGTGGGCTCTGTGTCATCAGCTGAAAGTTCTCTGCACTGAAAAAAAAACAAAAACAAAAACAGGCGTTTATTTGACTGCCCGACCGCAGAGATGGCATCTTGGTGAAATGTGGATGAGTCACCCACACAAGGAGGTGGCCCAGGCCTCGTAGCGGCTGGCCTGAGCTGATACGAGACCCTTGACTCCTCATTCTGCCCTCATGCCTCTACTCCCCGACAAAGACAGGCCACCAAAGAGAGCACGCGGGAGACAGGAATGAGAGAGTGAGCTCTAGAAGAGAGCATTGAATGGTCACATTTCCCTGGTTCGTTATCTTTAGACAAAGGGCGCCGAGTTTGCCTTTGCGAAAAGATCCTTGAGAGACAGAGAGGTGAGAGGGGAGACTGAAAGTAGGTCAAGAGAGAAAGGTATGGCTGCAAGTTATCTACGCACTGGGGGTGAGGATCCTTTGATCTGGACTCAGAAAGGCAACTGGCAAGATGACTGTTCGGAGAGCAGAACATCTGATGAAAAGGTGTGGTGGGGAGAGATGTTCCACGTGGACCAGAGACAGATAAGTCACAGGTGAGACAAGACGAAAAGGAATGCTCGGAGCCTAAGGTCCTCTTTGAAGAGCCTCTTTGAGCTTGTTGCCTACATGCCCAGGAAAGCAAGGGCTTCTGGGACCGACGGGGACACGTGATGGCCGAGGAACGTGACCTGTTAGCATTGAAGATGTACTCGTGGGTGCAAAGGAGAAGTCAGTTGCTCAGTGGGCTGGAGCTTCCGAATCCCTCCACAGAAGCCAAGCTGCGCCTATGACAGCAAAGGGAGTGAGTCGTCACCGTGTACATACAGGAGCAAAGGTTTCGCTGATGATTTTAGAGATGATGAAGACGGTGACGGGCTGGCGGTGACTCGGTGGTTCTGCACTGGGGGTGACTTTATGCCCCAGGGGACATGAGACAGCGTCGGGAGACTTTTTGGTGGCACAAGTCAGGGTGGGAGGGTGCACTGCAGGCATCGAGTGAGTGAGTCCAGGGGTCCCGGCACAGCACAACTCCTATGACAGAGAACCGTCCCGTTCCAAGTGGGCCCCAGGGATGAGGGCCTGCACATCTTTGGGGGCTGGGCTGTCTTTCCACATCCCACTCTAGGTGAGGATCCGTGTTACGGAGAGCAAGGGGGTGCAGTAAAAGAAGAGGACCACGTGAGGGTGGCTGGGTTGGCGTCCAGGTGTCCTCTGGAAGCAGCACCCGTGTTGTTTGCTCCGACGAAACTCTCATGGGATTTCTGCTGCATGTGGCCATCATGCCTCCTGTGGAACCCCACAGCTCCCGTGGGGTTTGCATGTCCCAGGCCCCTTCCCGCCCCCGATGAGTTCCTGATGCTGCAGGTTCTGCTAAGGTTTCCTCTCGTTTCCCTAAGTCCTGAGTTCTCTCGAGGTGAGCGATAGCTCAGGTGTGTGCACCCCTCGGTCTGGCCCCTTGTTCTGGCCCCGAGGATGTTGAACCCCACCCAAGGGGATAGGCCTGAGGATGCTTCTGCCCCCGGCTGCTCAGACGCGGGCAGGTTCTGTCCCTCTCCTGAGTGTTCACTTGGTAGTTCCTACGGGCGTCAGAGCAGGAGTTTCAGGTGTGCATCCACCCCCAAAGTCCTCCGGCCTGTTGTTCTTGAAAGGGGTGAAATGCTGGGGCAGGGGGGTGAGCGTGCGTTGAGATGACAGCCATAGAAGGTGGATGGATTTTCCCTCCCCTCCACTGCGTTTGCTGCCACCTACCAGCACCCAGAGCCGCCCCAGGCTGTGAAGCATGTCTTCCTTGAGCTTGGAAAGGTTTGCATCACGCCCAACTCTACGTGTTTCCCTTTGAAAAGCCGCTACGCCGAAACTCGTGGCTAGTTTTAGAAGGGATTTGACATTGACAATTGGATTGTGCTGAAATGCCCGGTTTTTTCCGTGCAGAGAACTTTCCGCTGATGACACAGAGCCCGCCTTCCATAAAGAGATGATTGTGTCTTCATTTTTCTAGACAGAGCCTATGTTTTGGTTTGGGGTAGAAAGGAGAGGTCACTGCTAGCCAGGGAGAAAGAAGTGTTTGTTTTGGAAACAGACACGCAGGACAGAGAGGATACAGTTCTTCGCCACGTGATGTCTTAGATGCTTTGCAGCCCATGTCGTCGGGGGTGGCCGGGTCGACAGAACATCCTCTACTGGGAGGAGGGGGAGGGTCGCAGAGAAGGAGGGTGGGCCGCCTCAGGCCAGCATCCTTCATGTCTCTCTTCCCCTTGCCCTTTGCAGGAAGATGAGGACGCTTTTGCTTCTGCTGCTGTTCATCTATGAGGCCCGGAGCCATGCGGTGTCAACGCCCAACTTCGTCCTGCTGATGGCCGACGACCTTGGCATTGGGGATCCTGGCTGCTATGGAAACAAGACCCTCAGGTTGGGTGATGTGTAAACACAGGGCTCCGTTCACAGGCTGCCGTCCTGGGATGGGCAGCGCACGTTCATAGAGCGCAGGCCACGGGGAAACGTTCAGAGCCCCCCCAATGGCGCACTTTCCTGTACGACTTTACGTAGACACACACAGGTGTTAGTAGGCAGGTGTGATGACTTATCTATTCGAATCACTGTTGGATGAACTCAGACGGCTCACTGGGAAGGTATTCATCATAATTCTTTCTTCCTCGCCCCTAGTCTGTGGCTTTTTCCCCATCATCATGTTTCCCTCCCTTTGGTTCGCCTCTTCTGTTTTGTCTTCTGTTTTCGGCCTCTGGCTCCATTCCCATTGGGACCCAATCCATCCCCCCTTGTCAACCCCTTGGTGTCACCTCTGTACCTTCCTTCCACCTCTGGGCCAGGCTGTGCTGGATTCTCAGGCAGACACACCGGCCGGGGACAGATGTCCTGGGGACACGTGTCATGTTTGATGGTGTCAGAACTTTTCAAGGGCTAGGGGTGACTACAATGGTAGGGAAAACACAGTGGGAACCAGACTCGGACAGAGGAGGGTGTTTTGTTCCCCAGCCCCCCGGTGTAGGGCTCTTGGGTTTAGAATTAGTCGGTCAGGGTGCAGTGGAATATTGGTCTTAGGGGTGCACTTTCTCTATGTGCTCATGGGGAAATGTTGACATAACTGTGGTTCTGTGGAGAGCTTCACCTCACACGTGATGAGCGCAAACAAAATGAAAGGAGAGGGTGGGATTCACCAGAATTTTCTCGTAAGAGCTACAGATAATTAGCTGAAGCTCACAGGGACGTGCCGCTGAGTGCCACGGGGTCTGATTTGTGTTCACACCACTCGCTGTAGGTCCTCCTCTTCTGTACAACATGACCGTGCGTCTCAGGACGTCTGTTTCATCGTTGTGTGGCACAGCAAACAAAAATGAAGTAAATCACACTTTTGAGGAGGACCCGGCCTGCAAGGTGCAGCCGAATGTGACGTCACTTCCAACCTGATTCTGTGTGTCAGATGTCACGTGTTATTTTTAGAATGTATGCTGACCTGTGATGTTTGTTAGATTTTGTTTAAAGCACGTGCAAGGATGAGATCTGCACTCAGTGTTCTCTTAAAATTTTAATTGACCACGTATGTTTCCTTCCCCACCTTTTGCTTCATTTTGTGAAAAGTTTAGATCTCACTGTTAGGCATTTCAGACACGAACTTTGTTAGTAATTTAATTTTTCTTATCGAGGTCACAATTTATTTTTTTTTCATGTTAAGTATCATTTTAAAATACCATATGATATTAGTATTAGATATAATATTAGATGTGATATTCCTAAACTTCAGTGAGATAATAGGTAACTGTTCCTGCTAAGGTGTCTTGATTAAAAAATCACAGTCAAGCCTTTAAGGTTCAGTGTCTGCCAATTATCCAAAAGAAAAACAGGGCTATAAAATCCTAAGTAAGAATTCATATCAATAATACCCTAAATCTGCCTTGTCCTCCATATTAGCATCCAGTTCTTTTATTTATTTATTTTTTAATTGAAGTATAGTTGATTACAATGTTGTGTTAGTTTCAGGTGTACAGCACAGTGATTCAGTTTTCTATCAATATGTATGTATATATTTATATATATATACTATGTATATATTTATACATACATTTATATATGTAGATATTCTTTTTTTTCCGATTCTTTTCCATTTTCCATTATAGTTTATTACAAGATAAAGAATACAGTTCCCTGTGCCGTACACTAAATCCTTGTTGTTTATCTATTTTATATGTACTAGTCTGTATCTGCTAATCCCAAATTCCAATTTATCACTTCCTCCCCAGTTCTTTCTGAAGGACATTTTCCATTTTAAGTTTTATAATATCACACCTCAAAATAGTCAGATTTTTCAGTGGCCAATCTAGGCACTAGGGGGATTAAGTCAAATATACAGACAGCCTCAGGTTCTCAGCGTCTTGTAATTTAAGGCCAAAGCAAAGTGGAAATGTTGAGAATTAAAGGCATAAGTTAAACTAATAGATGAGCGAGCGGCTTGACATTTCAGTGCAATGCCGTGATCTTGCCCTTCGAGCTATGCACTGTTACAGGACTAGCCTGTGGGTGCTGAACCAGGGAAGCAGCGGCGTCACAACGGAACAAGGTACGTGCCCCATGCCACAGGCAGAAGTCTTGGAGGGGAGTGCCGTTAGCCACTCCGTCCCTTTACAGGGAGGAAGCTGCTGTGATGGGGGATAGGGACTGACATCCTACAGATGGAACAGGCCTCTCCCACAGGACAAGGAGGCCATGGCAGGGTGGGGGGAGTCCCATCTATGCTCAGAACTGAAGTATAGAAGATGAGCAGCCTGGCAGAGAGGCAGGCGCTGGGGTTCCCACTGGAGGATAAGGGATCGTCACTCAGCGTGTACCCAGCCCTGAAGGAACTTCCCCTCTGAATGCCTAGGAAGTCTGGCATGATTTCCTAAGGTGATGGACCACACCAGTCCTGGATAAAAGGTAGCAGGATGGCTTGTCCTGCATAAGGCGTCATCCTAGAAGTCAGCCCGTAAATGAGTGTTTCTTTAGCGGAAAAAAAGAAAGACACTCAGAGGGTGTGCGTGTCTCACGGCATGTCGTGTTTCCATGTTGCTGTGTCCCTTTTCCCTGGAGTCTGTGACCCCTTTGTTACCGATCCCCGGTAAATGCACCTGGAGCCCATCGTCCCTCTCCCCGGACGGTGCCGTCACCCCGTTCTCCCTGGGGCCATGTGGAAATTCGGCAGAGCCTGGTGAGAACTGGTTAGGAGCCCCTCTTTGGCTGTAGTTGGCAAGAGAAGACTCAGGCTGCTCCCAGAGCTTTCTCGTTTGGGGCACGGAGGTAACTGGTGGGGGGCACAGGTGACGGAGTACAGAGACCTTGACCCTTGCCCCTCCTGCTTCTCAGAGCAGCCCCTTGTAAGGACTTGGCTTCTCTCCTAAATCAGCAGCTCAGAGCCCCCAGGGGGGCATGGGTGGGCCCCTGGAGAGGGCAGACCTGGATGATTTCATCCTCAGTGTGGTTCTGTTGTCACTTTGAGTCTCAGTGCTGTGTCCCCTGCCTTCCCCCTGTCCCATCGCAGTTTCCCTGGATAAGTGACAAGCGACTCACTGCGCAAAGCCAGGGAGAAGCTTTCTTTTCAGGGTCACGAGGAATGACCTGAGTCTTTGTTCCAGGACTCCCAATATCGACCGCTTGGCCAGAGGGGGAGTGAAGCTCACGCAGCACCTGGCAGCATCACCCCTGTGCACACCCAGCAGGGCGGCCTTCATGACGGGCCGGTATCCCATCCGCTCAGGTACCCAACCTCCTGGTTCCGTCGCTGCGGCCCTGGTCCACCTCCCAGTCCTAGGGCTTCCCCTGTCCTAATGGTGGGTTTCTCCTGGCTTAGGAATGGCATCTCGGTCCCAAGTGGGAGTTTTCGTCTTCTCCGCCTCTTCGGGAGGACTTCCCCACAGTGAGATTACGTTCGCCAAGCTCCTGAAGAATCAAGGCTATTCCACAGCTCTGATAGGTATGGGCAGCTGGTGGGGGGGGGGGCAGTGCGAGGACCTGGGTGAGTGGGAAATTGGGGAGGGCATGAGAGCAGCCTTCTTGAAGATGAACTCACTGATAGCGTTTGCACAACCGTAAATAGGGGAGAAATTATTTCAATGTTAAATTCAAACACCATGCGTCTATATGTGCTATTTGAATGTGTAGATGTGTGTCCTTATTTATGTATGTATGTGTATGCGTGTGGATGGATGGATGCATGCATGGATGGTGGATGGATGATGGATGGTGAAATGGATAACTAATCATGCACACACACAGCATGCAAAACTACACACACACACACACACACAAACACACACACCATACTATTGATAAAGGTTTACATTTTACGTTTCAGTACTAAAATTGGGTCTGAATTTTTCTCAGTTGACATTCCCACTGATTTTATCCCCTGGGTAGGAACGAATCCTTCTCCCCTTTCACTTGATAAACTTGGGTCTATGCAGGTCATCAGAGGAACCCTAGAACATCTCATGAGAGCAAAATGACCGGTCTCTTTCCTCCCACATTTTGTCAAACCACCATCACTTTTTTCTCTTGTGTGAGGCACTCCCTAATTTAGTGATACAGTCACATTTCAATTTTTTTAATTAATTTTTTTTTTTTTTCGGTACACGGGCCTCTCACTGTTGTGGTCTCTCCCGTTGTGGAGCACAGGCTCCGGACGCGCAGGCTCAGCGGCCATGGCTCACGGGCCCAGCCGCTCCGTGGCATGTAGGATCTGCCTGGACCGGGGCACGAACCCGCGTCCCCCGCATCGGCAGGCGGACTCTCAGCCACTGCGCCACCAGGGAAGCCCTCATTTTTATTCTGTTTTATTTTTTGGCCACACTGCGTGGCATGTGGGATCTTAGTTCCCCGACCAGGGCTCGAACCCGTGTCACCTGCAAGTGGGAGCGCGGAGCCTTAACCACTGGACCTCCAGGAAAGTCCCGTACAGTTCACATTTTATAAGAAATGTTTATAGGTGTTTACAATAATTACTGAGTTATGAGTATGATTTCCTCATGCCTCAGGGGTAGTTTTTACATATGGATTCATTTCCACTTCTAACATTTCAGGGACAAAATCAAGTTGGTTTTAAGACTTTCCTTTTAAGGAAATGTCTTTAAAAAAAACACACGTCCCCCAGAAAGGTTGGTGTTCATCTATGTAGTTTTGTCTCCTGCCTATGAAGTATGTGAGGTGTGTGTCTTTCATTTTATTTGTATTTTTTCCAGTCACTAAATCCCCTCTTGTTTTCTGGTGGAGAGAGAGGTTCCTACCCTACCGTTTTTGGAAACGGAAGAATGGTTTTGGCTGATGAATATGCAGAAAGAGGCCGCTTTCCAGCGTGCGCAACTCAGAAGCTGACCTTCGTGTCGGGGTGCTCGTGGGGACTAAACATGCCGCCTGTTTGTTTGTCTGCTCAGGGAAGTGGCACCTTGGCACCAGCTGTCACAACAGAACGGACCTCTGCCACCACCCCTTGAGCCATGGCTTCGACTATTTCCACGGGCTGCCCGTGACCAACCTGAGGGACTGCAAGCCGGGAGAAGGCAGCGTGTTCACCAGGGCCTTAAGGCTGCTGGTCTTCCTCCCCCTGCAGGTCATCGCCATCACGCTGCTGACCCTGGCCGTGCTCAGGTGCCTGGGGCTCGTCCAGGTGCCCCCCTGCATCTTCTTCTGCCTCTTCTTCCTGGCCGCCCTGGTCCTCGGCGGCCTGCTGTGCTTCCTGCATTACTTCCGGCCCCTGAACTGCTTCCTCATGAGGAACCGTGACATCACCCAGCAGCCCATGTCCTATGACAACCTCACGCAGAGGCTCACAGCAGACGCGGCCCAGTTCATACAACGGTAGGTATCGCCTCCCAGCCTGATGCTGCCTGGGACACATGCCATATGCTATTTCAGGTGTTTCCATGGAGGTGGAGGAACCGGGGTGGCCTTTTGAGCCATGTTTCCCCTTCTGTGGTTGGGAGATTTCTCCAGCTGGGCGTGTATTGGGCGGTGGGGGGAGTGGGTCGGGAATTGCCATGACCTGGGCTCCCCGCAGAGATGCTTTGCCAGTTTCCCGCACGTCCTCTGCTTATGAGGCCATGCCCCAAAAATGTCTGGGTGACAACAGGGACCTTAAGGCATCACCACGGTCTTTACACTTCAGGTGTGTGATTAAGAGAGGAGAGGCCATGTGTATTGTTTACTGTAGATGTTGTGCGATATAAACAACGTGAGGAGATCCACGATATCCTGGGCACGTTTCCGAGCAGAGCGACTCTGAGGGTCAGCTGGGTGAAACAGGTGATCTCTTGTGAGTCTGTTGGGGCCTCTTGAGTTTGTAGTTTCGGTGTTTGCGGTCAGCGAAGGGGGTAGCCATCCACGGAGGGCTTCACAGCAGTCTGTCTCAGGAACGCTTGCTCTTAAAAACGAACAAAATTGTTTTGTTGCCTTTAAAAGTTTAGAGGATAGTCCTACAGAGAAAGGTGGGAACACGGTGGGAAAATCAGATGTTTGGCCTTGGTGGTTACTTGCCCTGCCCACGAGAGCAGGTCTGTTCAGACACCAGAAAGTGGAGGAAGCTGGCAACATGGCGTGATGAAGGACGTATTGATAATTCGATTCTTAAGAGAGAGGGGAAGATGTTCAGCTGGCCAGCACGCTGGTGAACATCTGTGTCCGTGATTTTGAACCTGGAGACACTGTGGAGCTATCAGTGCTCACGGTCAGCCTACCCGTCAGCCCGCACAGCCAGAGGCGGCCATCACTTGAACGGACACCCGCATCGTGGGCGTGGCGCTTGGTGTAGATCTGTCCCTTGTGGGATTGCCTTTGATAGCTCAGTACGTGGTGGCGTAGAAAATTGGATCGTTGGAACTTCCCACAGGTAGACCAAGAAGGGAAGAGGGGAAAAGCTCTTGACTGTAGGTGGAGAACTGTGAGTCCTCAGACTTTGTGTAGGGAGGTGCCGGGGTCCTGGCTGAATCTGAACATTGCCAGTCTTACGTTGAGAAATTCCTACGGAGAGTAGTTCTAAGGTAAGGCTTTGCCTCTCCCTGTTAACAAGCTCCCCTAGAGTTCTAAACTCCTGTAGAACACTCTGAGAAATGCTAGAGCATCTGTGGGTTTTTGCTGTTAGAGAACGGCACCATCACTAAGCTGCCTAGATTTTTCTAGAAGGCGGTGCTAACATGATCTAATGCAGAAGCTTCTGAACTTCGTAAGACATACATTTCACACCATCATCCAATGAGATGTCATACACAGATGTTTAACTGAAGCAAAAGTTTCCAGAAAGGATTTATTTCTCCATAGAGTGATCACTTCTGATACTTCCTACCTGATCCCCTTCTGTTTTATTTTATTTTTTTTTAATCATCTGGTTGTGACACGAAATTAATGTCATGACTCAACAGTGGGTCCCAGTCTGCATGGTAGACAAAGCTTTTACCTCATGGGTGAGCCTTACAGTATTTCACAAGTGAGAGAACGGCCATTCCGAGGTACAGTGGCTCTCTGTGGATGGCAGACCTACCCGTTTAAGCCAGAATACAACCGTCTGCTGTTTGGCAAACTTGCTGAAGCAACGGAACCCTCTCCTGTCCCTGTCCGTTGACTAGCAATCCCTCAGAAACCTGTGGGGAGGGGCTGAATAATACAATGCTCCTTATGAAATCACAGGCTTCAGGAGTGATCCTCAACTTCCAGGGTGAGGCACATCTTGATGGCATGTGGTATTTGGACACAGATGATTGAACCTACAGGCTATACGAATATTCATATGCTTAGGGGGAATTTTAATGGGTTCCTTGGCGTATGACTTTGGGACGGGCTCGAAGCAAATTTGATTAGCCTGAGGGTATTGAACCTCAGCCAGTTCATCTTTGTTTAACTTTGATTTCATTTATTTTTTTTATTGAAGTGTAGTTTATTTACAATGTTGTGTTACTTTCAGGTGTACAGCAAAGTGATTCTATTACATATACTATAGATATACTATGTACATATATAAATTCTTTCTCAGATTCCTTTCCATTATAAGTTATCACAAAATATTGAGTAGAGTTTCCTGTGCTCTACAGTAGGTCCTTGTTGTTTATTTGTTTTATGTATAATAGTGTGTATCTGTTAATTGCAAACTCCTAATTTATCCCTCCTCCTGCCCTTTCCCCTTTGGTAACCGTAAGTCTTCTATGTCTGTGAGTCTGTTTCTGTTTTGCAAATAAGTGCATTTGTATCACTTTTTTAGGTTCCATGTAGAAGTGATGTCATATGGTGTTTGTCTTTCTCTGTCTGACTTACTTAGTATGATCATCTCTAGGTCCATCCATGGTGCTGCAAATGGCATTATTTCATTCTTTTTTATGGCTGAGTAATATTCCATTGTATATTTATACCACATCTTCTTTATCCATTCATCTGTTGATGGACACTTAGGTTGCTTCCATGTCTTGGCTGTTGTAAATAGTGCTGCAGTGAACATTGGGGTGCATGTTTCTTTTCAAATTAGAGGTTTCATTTTTTTCTGGATACATGCCCAGGAGTGGGATTGCTGGGTCATATGGTAACTCTATTTTTAGCTTTTTAAGGAACCTCCATACTGTTTTCCATAGTGGCTGCATCAACTCGCACTACTGCCAACAGTGTAGGAGGGTTTCCTTTTCTCCACACCCTCTCCAGCATTTATTGTTTGTAGACTTTTTGATGATGGCCATTCTGACCGGTGTGAGGTGATACCTCATTGTAGTTTTGATTTGCATTTCTCCAATACTTAGCGGTCCAACCAGTTTATCTGGATTATAATGGGGTTTCTGCAGTTTTCTTCCAGAACTAGATATCTAGGATGCTCTAGCAACACCATAGCGGGAGGTTATGCTTATTGAATTATTTGAAAAGGGTTTAGTCTTTAAATAGGTGATTCTAATGTAAACGACTATTGCCCACATTGGAGCAATGCATAAATAGGTCAGTATTAGTGACAATACTACCACGTGTGTACCATGATGTCATTCACACAAAAAACTTCTCATATACATTATCTGAAGATTCAAAGATTTTAAACATCTAGGTAAAATCATCCTTGGGTAACATCGTCTTCCTGTGTTACAGGAGATATCTGATTTGCTGAATTGTTATTTTCAGGAATCTAGAGAGAATTGCCTTAAAATGGTACCAAAGAATCATAACAGACTGTGACACTATCATATTTATAAAAATTTTTTTCATGGACCTGAAGACATTTAAATGTGTATCTCTTTGACCAGAATGTCCTGAGAAGTTTAGGCAGGCCTTACGAGCTCTGTGAGACATGGATTCAGGGCTACTCAGAAGCAGAAGAAGGAAAACCTCGTCCAAGCAATAACGGTGTTTGTGAAGTTTATTCGGATGCTCTTGAATCAAAATTTTCCGATTGAAACCAGTGCTTTATTTCAGTGTATTGATCTAAAAACCAGTTTTGGGGTACACAGCTCTCCCTGGGTTCATTTGTCAAAGGTGATGAGGAAAATGATTTAAGCTCTCATTTCTAACATTTATATTCTCTCTCTGAACCTTGTGGATGAAATGATTTATACTCAAACGTTTGTTCTCGAGATACTAACTTGCGATATGAAGATACAGATGACAAGGGCATAAGGGATGATGCTTTATTGGTTTGTGACTGTCTCAGATGAAGTCTGCTGAACCAAATTTAGGTACGTGCCCCGGGATTACAAGCAGGTGTTTCCAAGTTGAGGAGAGTGACGGTGTGGAATATATAACTATGCACTCCACGATCCCTCACCCTAATTTACTCTTTTAGGGATAGAACTTACCTTGGGAAGATGCTTCTACTATTAGAGACCTAGATAATTAGCTCAACATATGTTCTAAGCTGTACAGTAATTCGAGACAGGTCATCCTAAACACACTTTAATTAGCAAGAAATCCTTGTTGCTCTGACAGGAAAGGAATGACCTGTAGATTTCTTAGAGATACTTAATCCTCCTTATATGCCCTGAATGAAGGGCCCTTCAGTCATTCCAGCTTTCTCCCTGGTCATGACTCTCATCCATGCTTTGTAAAACAGATCCAGCTTGGGTGCCCAGCTAGGGATGTGTTCAAGTTTTAGCAGATACTGGTTAGATAGACGCCAGCCACTGTGGATATACACGTATTCTTGGTCACGTTTCATACCCGTCACCTCTTACGTGCTACAAAAGGACCCTGGGAGATGGGTGAAGAGATGTCTTCTTTTGGAGGAATTTGAGGCTCAGAACTTTGGAGTGAGAGCAAAAGCCCCACAGGGAATAGTAGATAGTGGGTTAGAACCCATACCTAACTCTCTGTGAGGGCTCTCCTGAGCGGACCATAACAAGCTTGCTGCCATATATACTCTGCAGACTTACCAGTAAGGTTCGAGTGTGGATTATTTGGAAGGAGACTAGGAAATTCAATACCCCTTCTCCAGATGGAAGCGTCCGGGTCCCATGCCCCCAAAGGAGAACACACCTGGGAATTCTTAGATAAACTCATGTTCGTAGTACAATCCTTAACCGTGGCGAGGGAGAAGTGGCTGAGTATTCCGAAAAGATAAAGGCTACGTGGTGACGGGTGAATTTAGCAAGTTAATTTTGTTCCCAAGGTAGTTTTTTAGTTCGGGTTGAACTGCATTGAAAAAGGTGCGATGTCAGCGGGTGGAAAGAGATTCACGTTTCCAATCGTCCTTCATAGAGAGAGGTGAACCCGGGTCATTTCTGCCACGGCAAGAGCCAGATTTGTTGGCCCCTTCGCTCCCTAAAGTCACTGAAACCGGCGTTTCGTTGCTAGAAAAAGCATTTCAGTTGAAAGGAGCCACTGTGTGTTTCTCTGCCAGTAAAGACACCCTCACTCTGAAGAAATATTCCAAAGTGATGACTTTATGCAAACCCACGTAATTTGTATAGTTTAGGGTATCCAGTTACTGGATTCATAAATGCATATGAAATCTACCAGGAGTGTTCTGTTCTCCAGGTCCTGGTTTATGGGAGTTGCATTGACATTACACACAGACACACAGACACACACACACACACACGTGTGTGTGTTTGTAGCTTTAAAGCCTATAATCAAAAGTGAAATCAATGCTAACCATTTTCAGGTAAGCTCATTTTCAGATATTTCTTGTGCTTCATGGAAGTGTCCTTTAGGGTCTACCAGAAAACAAGTCCAAAAGCTGGAGATGGCATAGAGTTCTACTTTTCATCGGATTCCCCAGAGTTGTAAGATCCCCTTTTTCTAACTTTACCAAACCCTGATCCCTGACCTCTCCCCACAGGGAAGCCACGTGACATCAGAATTATGAGGAGTATGAGTGACTGCGGGCAGTAACATCCACAGGGAAATGTCCTGCCCTTGGTGGGGAGTCATGGGGAAGAGCCCCCCACCCCAGACCTTTTCTGTAGTCCGCAGTTTTATTGTAAATAAATACGCCTTTGTACAAGCATCGCTTGTGTCATGGTAACGCCCTCAGACCTGTGACAGCTGATAAATGTATCATCGGATATCTGACCTTTTATCCTGTCCTAGTGCTGTCAGCGTTTTGCACACTCAGGGTCCCGAGATGCATTTACAGGGTACCTCCAGCCTAGCCTTTCACCTTGCCAGCTGGGCTGTGGTCTCAGTGGCCGTGATGAATAGCTGTGATTGGACACAAAGCTTCTTTGGAGCAAAGGGATCATTTCATTAGTTTAAGCCAGAAAAGAATAGGGGCGACATTGACTTTAGTTCTTGGTGAGAAAAGTAAATCAGATGAAAGATAAAGGGCAACGCACAGGGAAACACGCGCGTACAGACACGTTCAAAAGTGAAAAGGTTAAATAATCAAAGAATTGTCTTGTTCAGTAAGGGTAGATGCTACTTGATTGGTTTCCTTTTTTTTCTTTTTAATATTAATTTATTTATTAGGCTGCGCCAGGTCTTAGTTGCAGCATGTGGGCTCTTAGTTGCGGCATGTATGTGGGATCTAGGGCTGTGACCGGGGATCAAACCTGGGCTCCCTGCATTGGGAACACGGAGTTTTAACCCCTGGACGACCAGGGAAGTCCCTTGGTTCGTCTTCTACCTTTCATCGGGCAGCAGGACATGAACTTAGGAACGGGGAGTGGTTCTTTGGACGCGCCCCTCCTTCCAGGCTGAGCAAAAGCTGCAGGCGGAATGCGGTTCTGGAGGACGCTTGTCTGTAGCCATCCTGGGTCCAGGCCCACGGCATTCCTACCTGAATGGGGTCTGGATAAAGCGCACTCGGACCTTCCCTTTTTCATCAAACCCCCAGATCTCTTTGGTGCCCCAGGATTATGACCCAAACGGGAATCAGGAGGTGTGAGCTTTGGTACGTCAGGCGTTAAGGCGCAAATACGCCGAGGCCCCGGCTGGCAAGGAAATGCATGCTGGGCGGGATGAGGCTTGGGGCCCGAGGGAGCTGGATTTGGTGCAGCGCATTCGGATGGCTGACTCCTGAGGGCTCCTGCTAACTGCTGTCCCGAAGGAGTGCGGGTGGTACTCCCAGCATCCCAACGTTCCAGAGAAATCAGAAGTACCGATTTGCGTGTGTGCGGGGGACTATTCCGGGGAATTTTTTTTAAGTTGGACATTTCTCGATTTTTAAAAATATTGGCCTGGCTTTTTAGCATTCGGTCCTGATGTTGAGTGAATTGCTGTGTGCTCTACGTCTTAGAAGAGATCCCCATTTATACTCACTTCCCTGGTTCCCTCTGGCGAAGCGTGAGGGTGGTCTGCTCACATGCTGCATGTGCTTCTTTCGTGGGTCCAGGCTGGGAGGGAACCTGTAGAATAGATGACCTATCTTTATATCGGGCATCCACCTACTAACAGAGGTATCCCAGACAGGGCAGATTTCCTGGGATGGGGTAACACAGGCAGTCTTGTTTGTTTCCCTTGGAGGGTCCATTCAAGGGGGCACACCCCCATGCTGTTGTACCCCCATCCTTTTAGGGCACTCCTGAGCACTTGGCATGATTACTCAGCCATACTTCCTCTACCTGCTTCCAGGACAAGTCACGATGAACCCTTCGGCGAGGCAGTCCCCACTCATTGCCCACCTGCATTGTCCCCAGAGATAGTCTATTAGGATCCTTGTGTCCACTTAACTGGGCGGGGGTCCTTCTCCAGAGAGGAAGGGGCTCCGTCTAGAAAGCTGAGAGTGGGCAGGGCCTCTCGTCAGTTTGTCGTGAGCCTGTCGTCTTTGCTAGGGACCAAGCATAGACTTGAAGGAGGGGGACACGAGGAGGAAGAAGACAAGAAACACAAACAGAAGCAGAAGGAGAAGAAGCAGAAACAGAAGTGGAAGCAAAAACAGAAGAAGCAGCAGAAACAGAAGCAGCAGCAGAAGCAGAAACAGAAGTAGTTTGGAAATCCATCTTCTTACCTAGTGTCAAATCTCCTATTACAACGATTTCAATCGTTACTTCTTTCCTACTACCTGAAGCCTAAAGAAATTTGACTTTTTTTCCTACAGATGTTCAATACCTCCGGGTTAGGATACTTAACGAATGAACGCCAGGTAATTTAAAGCCGGAAGCATCAAAGAATCTTCCCACCACCTGTTTCGGAGTGGGGCGTGTGGCTGACCTCAAGCCCTTTGATTGAAGTCCAGCTGTGCGTGGAGGGTTGAGCCCGATTATGGATGGTGTCTCCAGTCGGGCGTCCTCACTGTACTCCATTGTGGGTACAAAGCCATATAATCTATAGGAGTCACATAGAGTCACAGGCAAGGCTGTCTGTGAAGGATCGTCTCACAAAGAGAGCCCGTCGTGAAGCTTCACAGATGAGGCCATTGTGGGGAAGCTAGGGTGCTTGTGGGGAAGCAGGGGTGCTTGTCATAGCTGGGGGGATGCCAGCATGACTAAAGTCAGGGCAGCATCTTAAATCTCGTTACACAAACCGACCTTCACACCTGGGTATCTATTTCTTTTCCCTCTGTTTTTGTGGGGGAAAGGTGGCTTTCATGGTTTTCCTGTCTTCGTTTTTATATTTAAGATAGAACTTCATTTTTCTGTGGTTTTGAAAATAGCATGTGCTACTTTAAAAAATCAAAGCAGTATAAAAATATAAAGAAGTAGAAAGTTAAAATTGTTCCCACGTTTTCCCCCGTCCCAACTAATCGTCATCCTATTAGTGGTATCTTTCAGTTAGCGGTAAAAATCCATATAGTGGGGTTTTTGTTTTAAAAAATGTATTCGGAAGTGTTCAGTGAATTGTTTGGGGCCACATGCCGTAGAAAGTGTGCTTTTCAAAGCTCACCAGGTAAGCACACAGGTTACGTCTCTGCCATCGTCCACTGCTGTATCTGAATAGCACCCAGGGGACAGTGGCTCAGACACCGATGCATTTATGGAAAGCGCACGGCAGGAACTTCTGGAATCTCTCTCTCTCTCCAGGAGTGAGTCCTGACCCCTACCAGGTTGAGATTCACTCTCCTTCTCTGTATCCATCCTCTGATGTGCTCCATCGTGGAACTTAAAGCAGCTGAGACCAATTATTGATGGTCTTGTCTGAACTGTGGGTTGCTGATGGCAGGAGCCGGTCCAGCTTAGCTTTATATTGTGAGTGCTTGGAGTCACGTGGGCAGAATAGATGCGAAAGGCCTGGATGGATGAAGT
Source organism: Monodon monoceros (assembly GCF_005190385.1). Classification (NCBI taxonomy): domain Eukaryota; kingdom Metazoa; phylum Chordata; class Mammalia; order Artiodactyla; family Monodontidae; genus Monodon; species Monodon monoceros. The sequence continues at coordinate 5,939,421 of NW_021703779.1, read as the reverse complement.
GAACAGCCAGGCGTGTCCATCTCTGTGCGTACAGAGTGGTGGTCACACGGACTCCGGCTGGGTGACTGTTGACAGCGCTACCTGGTTTATGCCTTAGTCTAATCACCAGCATCTGAGGGGTCTCAGGAGGAATGCACAGACGTCCCTAGTTGCATTCCTGTCATTCCCGACGCTGACTCAAATGGGGACACTCGGTGAATAATCAAGGTCAGACTTTGAGAAGAGGAACACGGTATGCAAGACTGTGGCAGACAGAAAAAAAAAATAATAGTAATGCCATAGCCATCTTCTTGCCTAGGTTTCACTCACGTGTGGACGGGATGTAAATCTTTTTGACTCTGAGATTGGAGTGATTGCAGGTTGCCGGGAAGGTGCAGAGCTGCCTTCTGTATTTGCAACAAATAGAGGGAAGGCATGTAGCAGCTGAAAGTTCTATCTTTTCACACAGCGTGCGAGACAGTGGCAATAAATTTTCAAGAGAGTTGTTTACTGAAGTACTCCAGCTAATAAAAAAGGAGCTAAGCAGTTATGGAGAGATCTCCCTCCCGCCAACTTGCTCCAGCATCATTTAGTTTTCAAGGTCGTAGAGAGGAAGAGAGACCTGGGCCTTCTGAACGAGGGACGATGGCCTTTCCTGCACTCTTGAAGGATAAGGCTGAGCAAGGGTTCCTCCCCCCACACCAACGATCAAGCTGTCAGTCACATCTCAGGATGTGTGCAGGGCAGTAATGGTGGATGTCTGTCCAGCCCACATGCCCGTGCTACATTGATCACACCTCTGTTCCCGGAGGGTAAATCTTCGTGGTTCGGAGTTTGTGCAGCTGGGTACGCTTCCCTAAATGTTCCAGGGTTGGGTTTTGTGTATAAAACCTCATCAGTCTTCTTGGACACCTAGCACCTTGGCTGGTATCTGTCATGGGCAGTCTACTGGATGCCAAAGAGATTACAGAAAAATAATTCTGTACATAGGTGCATATTTATAATCAACGCATGAATGACCCTCTCCCCTTCCACCCAGGGTCCCCCTACATTACAAGACAGAAATCACATCCCATGGTCATTGATTGAGCCCCAAAGGGGTACCTCTTGGACTCACCTGTTCTTCCTGCCCTCTTTATGAAGGACGTTCGTCTTGGGCTCCCTTGTTTGCTCGTTGCCCCCACTTTATCCTTTGTTTTTTCATCCTCACCTCACGTTTTCAAATGCCTTCATCTCGTGATCCCTGTGATTATAAAATGCCAATAATGTTGATGGCTGCCTCTTTCCTCAGTTTTCTTATTTTTTTTCCAAGCTGGTGGGCGTGCAGTAGCTCATCCTTCTCTGCCAATCACATCCTGCATTTTTTTTTTTTTTGGCGGTGTGTGGGCCTCTCACTGCTGTGGCCTTTCCCGTTGCAGAGCACAGGCTCCAGACGCGCAGGCCCAGCGGCCATGGCTCACGGGCCCAGCCGCTCCGCGGCACGTGGGATCTTCCCGGACCAGGGCACAAACCCGTGTCCCCTGCATCGGCAGGCGGACTCTCAACCACTGCGCCACCAGGGAAGCCCACATCCTGCATTTTAAGTTATGACCATGTACATGCTTGGGAAATGGAGTTTTTAAGCTTCCTTGTCTATTTTCCTTAACGCTAAGTCTAAAGATAAATGGGAGAGCAGAGGGGCCTCAGGTGGCAGTGAAATTGTACCCATTCGTAATGTAACTGTCTATTTTGGGACGAGTATGAAGAGTGAGATTTTATGTTCATTTTGGGAAATCCAAGCCAGTTTTTAGCGCCCTAATCTGCTTCTTGAGAAGGAGCTACAGTGTATCCAGTTGTGAGGAAACGTGCGCCCAGAATGACTAGGGTGGAAATTGAACAGGCCACCTGTGTGGCCAAAGTCCATGGTGTCCCATGGCTTAGTCTCACTTCTTTCAGGGCCTTCAAGGGTATGTACCCTTTGAGATAGCCAAGGGATGCCTTTGGTACACACGCTCATGCAGATATCATCAGATCAGATGACAGCTCCTGTGCGTCTGTCTGCACGTGAATATCTCTGCTTTTCTTCCTGAGAGGCAACAGTGAGATTTATACAACAGAGGTGGTGGGTTCTAATTCTCCTGCCTTCAAACTCTAGTTACTGAGAGAAGTGGGGCAAGCCACTTATAACCTTTTTTTTTTTTTTTGCTATCCTAGCTGTGAAATAATAACAGTATTTCTTCATTTTATACTCTTGTAAAAGAAAAAAAAAAACATGTGACAGAATTCATCTCCCAGCGCTGGAAATATAAAACACTATTCAAGTAATCAACAGCAAGTTGCTGAATTTGCTGTTTTCAGAGAACAGGAAGTGCCTGACTCACTCATAGTGTGTTCTTTTGTGTTTATTTTCTGTTCCCAAAAGCGAGCGACCTTGAAAGTGTGATACTCAGTAGATGTGAGCAGTTGACCCACAAGTGCGGTAGGAGCTGAAGGAACCCAAGTTGTATTCACATTAGGAAATTGAAAATGAATTTAGAGGAGTGTCATCCATTTATTTATTAAAGGTAAAGTTACGGCATTTGCGAGACCCAGTTGTAAATTTGAAGTGGTTTTGGTTATCATGAGGGGTTAGGTTAGTAAGTAAACAAATACAAGAAATGTTGCTTGAATTAAATAGATTCTTCCTTTAGAAGCTTTGCTCGTTGCTTGAATTAAATAGATTCTTCCTTTAGAACTTTTGCTCAATGGCCAAGCTGTCGAACACAGGTTGTGATTCCTCCAAAACAGCCAGAGACTTTTGACTTAGGTTAGAAGTTTGGAGATATAGATCTACATATATAGGTAGACACACACACAGACACATGTGTGTGTGTGTGTGTGTGTGTGTGTGTATAAAATATTTATACATATATGTGTATATATATTGTATATATAAAATATATATGCACGCATATATATAATAATACCTGCTGTAGAGCAACTTTTACATGAACCACGTTGCATTCATGAGTCCCAAGTAGTTCACTAAAGGTCTGGGTGGTACTTTTGAAGCTGAAAGAGCTAATGCAATATTTCATTGAATAACAGAGGTTTACGGAAGCGATGCTACCTGCCAGGCGTTGTTCTGGTGCCAGGAATCCACAGATGTAGGTGACATGCCCCAGCCTGTGGTCTAGTGGGAGAAGGAGAGCATATAAGTGATCCTTGGGGAGACCAGCGGATGCTTTATCAGAAATTACATTCATTCACCCATTAATGCATTCATTCCCTTCTTCATTTATGCCCTGATAGCCTTCAAAAGGGCACTCACTCAGTATTCCCTTTTAGCCAGAAAGGAATTGCTGATGGTCGCCTGGAATAAGGTATAGGAGAAGGCTATTGCATGAAACTGAAACACAGCAACTGAGTGCATTTCTCAGAGGTCCACTAGATGTCAAGAGGAAGTGATGTGACTAATTGATCCCTTTGAGCAGACTCAGGTGTGAACCCCCAGACCTCCCTACAGTAACCATGCTGCCTGGAAGTTGTCCCAAGGACCACATGTGCACAGTGACTTTTAACGCTCCAGGGACTTATAATGCTCCAGCATCTGTGCTTTCTCAGCAATTCCACCAGACTAGGTTTAGGTGTACTCTGAACTACGAAAAGCTTTTGCAATACCATCCGTCTCTCTCGACTAAAGTACAGATTGAGGCCAGTTCAGAGGATGTTCCGTTCAACTTCCAAAATTCAGTATTGACAGTGGAGTGTTCCTGCCAGGAGACTTGTTCTCTAGGAGAAGGTGGGCAACATGGCGGCACGCAAAGTTGAACTGGCTTTGAACCGTGGATCTAAGTAGTTGACAACTCAAGATAGTGTCCTTACTAGGTAGGAGCGTGTGCGCACGCACGTGTGTGTTTTCCAGAAAGAATACAGTTTTGTAGGTGCTTCAATTCATATAAATTTCAGAGAGAGAGGGAAGAATAGAAATCAAGAAAAAAGTAGGTCAGTCTCCAATACATTTTTTTTCCTGAGTTGTCTCTTTGGAGAATATCTCAAGGACATAGCACATCAGTCTGCTGAACTGTAGAGGGTGCAATGATTACCTATGGAGAGAGACTTGCCATCCCCCAAATAAGAGATTCCGTATTCAGCATCATTCAGTGGTGTTTTCTGAATTTTCAAACTGCATCGTGTAATCACAGGTTGATCCTAATCAGAATGGTGGCCACATCTTCCTTATCCATTCATTCATTGATGGACACTTAGGTTGCTTCCACGTCTTGGCTATTGTGAATAGTGCTGCTATGAACATACGGGAATGGATGAGGGAGGTGTGGTACGTATATACAATGGAATATTACTCAGCCAGTAAAAAGAATGAAATAATGCCATTTGCAGCAACATGGATGGACCTGGAGATTATCATACTAAGTGAAGTAAGTCAGAAAAAGACAAGTATTATATGATACTGCTTATACCTGGAATCTTAAAAAACTGATACAATGAACTTATTTACAAAACAGAAGCAGACTCACAGACTTAGAGAACAAACTTATGGTCACCAGTGGGGAAGGGTAGCAGGGAGAGATAGATTGGGAGTTTGGGATTGACACGTACACACTGCCATATTTAAAAGAGATAACCAACAAGGACCTTCTGTATAGCACAGGGAACTCTATTCAGTATCCTGTAATAACCTAAATGGGAAAAGAATTTGAACAACAACAGATACAGGTATATGGATAACCGAATCACTTTGCTGTATGCCCGAAACTAACACAACATTGATAATCAACTATATTCTGATACAAAATAAAAATTTTTTAAGAGTTCACTGCCATTAAGTCAGAGCTTATTTAATTTTCCTTAGTTAGTACACTGAATCTGATATTATTGTTTGAGACTGAAAAATTACAAATGCCATCTTTTTTTACCAAGGGAATAAACATTTTCACTTTCAGAATAAAAAAACAAGCAAGCAGCAACGGTGGCCAACATGTTTATTTTGCTCTTGGATTTTGTTTTTTTTTTTTCAGGAATGCTAAGACCCCTTTCTTGCTTGTCCTGGCTTTCCTGCACATGCACACGGCTCTCTTCTCTTCGAAGGACTTTGCCGGCAAAAGTAAACACGGCGCTTATGGAGATGCTGCCGAGGAAATGGATTGGAGTGTCGGTATGTGTCCCTTTATCTTCAGTCTGTCCTTCAAATGTGACTGAGGCTTTTCCTGCTTCTATCTTACTTCCTCTGAGTTTCCACCTATGTCCCCAATGCCTTTAGAGACAGCACGTGCTTTTTGTTTTTGTGTTTCAAAAACACTAACTGTGAAAGGTAAGCAGAATACAAAACGCATCTCAGCCCCGAGTCCATGCTTGTGTTTACCAATGGATACAGCAGCAAGAGGAGTCTGGGTCTGTGGGCTGGTGATCAAAGAGATGAACGAAGAAAATGAATCAAAGCATTAATCCTTATCACCACTTATTCTTTTAGCAATTCAATGTGAACAGCCCCTTGCCTGTAGCAGAGTTAGGCACAGGGTAGATTCGGGAGGCAGAGGACTCGCCATGGGCTACGGCCTTGGTAAGTCTCGATGCAGTAGCGCTGCGGTCTTCGTGGGTGCTGTGAGCCCCACTGTGTTTCCTTCTTCTCCAGCTGTGTGCTTCTTGCTGCGTCTGTGAGGACGGCAGGGATTACCCTGCTCTCTGTGTCCCTTTTCCCTAAGCAGATTACCCTATTTCTGAGAAACGTAGCGTGTTTTTCAGAGGTACTGGTAAGACTTCCTTCTGAGGTTTCCTTTTTATTTCTTTTATTTATTTATTTTTTTTTGTGGTACACGGGCCTCTCCTGTTGCGGAGCACAGGCTCCAGACGCGCAGGCTCAGCAGCCATGGCTCACGGGCGCAGCCGCTCCGCGGCATGTGGGATCTTCCCGGACCATCGGCAGGCGGACTCTCAACCACTGCACCACCAGGGAAGCCCTGAGATTTCCTTTTTAAACGGTGTCTTGCACATCGACGCGAGATCATGGTGACCGTGCTTTCTTCTGCACAGCTAAGCAGTCTCGAGTCTATTCCACAGAGTGTAGAGGAAGCCAGAGTATGTGGGTTAAGCAAAGGGATGGAAAATCAGTGGGTTCTGAACTTTTCATTCAATTCCTATCTATCCCAGAGATGTCTCTTATGGTGACGTTGCTCGCTCCATCTGGACAAAATTGGACAAAATTGAGCAAATGGCACCCGTGAACAGGTTGCTTAAGATTTTTGCATATTTCCTTTCTTTTCCTTTCCTCCCCCCACCCCCCGCCCCTCTTGTTCTTCCTTCCTTTTCTTTTTATGCCCTGGATTGATAGTTTTTTCATCGAGATGTTTTGGAGGTGTTTGAACATGGCCGCAGAGTTTCTTGGTTGGTTTGTATTAAAAGCAAACTGAGCGTGATTTGGTCACCAACGTTGGGAATGACAAGAACAAGTTTTGTTTCATTTAAATCTTCTAAGGAGCACCGTCTTTTGGACAAGATGACTGCACCCTTATTCTAGCTTCTAGCTCTTTCTGTTACTATCTCTGTGAACTTGAGAGATGTCTTAAACCTGTGGGCCTGATGAATTCAGACGAGGTAACTTCCAAGTTTCTTTCTTTTCTAACCTTGTCTGTGATGCTGTCAGATAACAGAAGTGAGCACAGATGCTGAATACGTACTAGGAAAAACAAAACCAGAACAACCTGCCTAATGAGATTCGTAAGAAGAATTCATTATACTTAGGGCTTTGACATACACCCATACAAGCCTGCCTTCTTTCATTTTTCATTCTTAAAATGGTACATGTAAATTAGTATACATTTTCCACACCGTAGTAGTGTAAATCAGTAGAGTACTTCGTAGTGTGAGTCAGTAGAATATTTTATCTCTTTAATGAGCGTTATATGTTAGTGTAACAGGTTTCATGTACACCTCTCTGACGTTTGTTGGCTAGCAAGCAAACTCATGCTGGTGTCATCACACTTACTGATTAATTTTTCTTTAATTAGAGCAGTACACATGCCTACCCTGACTCATTAAAAAAGTCTAAGTTCCAATGTTTTCCTGCTACTGGTCCCTCTTGAATAAAACAGAGAATGTTTTTTAATCTTCGAGATCTGCGTTAGACCCTGATATCATATTAATAGATGATTGTGTTCTTTTTTTGCCAAAAAATAAAAATCCTTCCCTTAAGCCATTACATTCATTTCTCAGGATGTTTCTGTTGTTTTACAAATACCTCTGAGCATTTGGAGGAATATTCCTTCTTTCCAAAATGAGCCTTTTATTGTCACACAGAAGGGGACTGTAGCACTCTGGATAATTATGTAATAAAATAACACAAGAGTACTGGCTTAAAAAGAAATGCTGCTAGTACCATGGGCAGCTGAGCTACAAGATGTTACCCAGAGAGGGCACATCTCTGTCCTTTAGAGCATTTTCGTTCTAAATGTTTGGAGGCAACATCGTTACATGCAGCATAACTTTCCGCACTGTGGGTTTCTCTGTACCTGTAAAGGCAAACTCATAAGAAGAACCTTTCTTACCTAATTGTCCGCCATGGCCAATCTCGCCCCATATCATGGTGCTGGATGGCCTTATTCTTACCTGTGTGATCTCTGTAGCTTGTCTTGTTATCATGACGCAGGAAGGACTGACCGCACAGATGTGGTGTAAGGTCTATGCCATGGAGCTCGCGGTAAAAGCTGGCAGGGGTAGCTGAAATCCTGGAACTCGAATACTGCCATGCAGTTCGAGGGGTGGGCAATGTTCTAATACTCACAGCCACCGCCTACGAAGTGTGTGCCCTGCACCTGGTCCGGGGCTTCACAGGTGTCCCCTCCCTTCGTGCTGTCAACAATCAGGGCAGCATTCCTGCTGCGTCAGGGTGGTTTACAGTCGACAGTAAGTCACAGGGAAAGAGCCGGTTCCTTCATTCATCACCTCTAGTAGATGCCATTTGTGTGCCTAACATTGTTTTCTTGTTTTTTTTGAGGGAGAATGCAATGATGATGAGACCTTGGCTTAAGAGAATTTAGGGGCTCCTAAGGGATTTAAGATTCTTCCAGTTGATCTTGTAATAACCCAGAGCAGAAAGGAATGAATGAATGTCCCGAGGGAGGTGCAGATAACGCTCGAGTGGTTTCGAAGGGGAAGGGTCTCCGTATGTGACCAGTGGCCGGCCTCACCATTTCAGCAGGGCACACTTACGGGTGAAGCCTTTGGGCAGTCGGGGCTCTATTGCCGAGTCTGGCTTTCAGCTTCTCAAGCAGCAGAGCTTTGGGGGAGGAACAAATGGGTAAAATCACAGTGTTTTCCAATGCACTCCAAGTATTTTTTCTTTGGGGGGAGGGGGCGGGTGCGTGTCGTTCTATCTGTTGTAATGACATCTACCAGAGACCTGTGCATGGGTGGGGGGCAGAGGGAGCGGCTGGAGGGATGGAAGTGGTTCCCGCCAGTGGTTTGTTGTCTGTGACGCGTCCCCGTTACAGCGCTCGCAGCTGCAGGGGCTCGGGTGGAATTTGCCTGCAATGGGCTTTAATTTTGCTCGGGGTGAGACTAGCAAATTCTGTAACCTACAAAGAGGATGCAAGTCGAGAACAATGAGGTGAACGTAAAACTAAATCTCTGACTTCAAATCAAACCTTTCAATTAAAAAAAAACCCCTGCCACTTCTAAGGGTTGGGACCCCGTGGCTTACGTGAGATTCTTTCTTTCAAACAAAAACACTAAGTCTTTTTCTTACGTGGAAGGAACACCGACCTTCTTAGTGGGACCCCGGAAGTCTTCAGGAGTTTGGTTGTCAATTGCTTGGGGTCTGTGATCTGGCATCCCTACGGGCCGTGTCCGATAAGGCAACCTCAGTTTCTCCAGCTAGTGATTTTCCCGTTGGGGCTCTGGGCAGCGCCACTGTCTGTGGGTACAGGAATAGAACAGTGAACCCAGCGGAAGGAAAAATAATGGATGAATTCATGAAAGACAAGCCGGGGGGATGGTACAGAATGAATCCTTTTCCATACCTGCCGTGTAGTAAGCCATGTGCCACAGAGCTTTCTTGGCCACACGTCAGATCTGTCTTGACAAATGGAGTATACATTGGAAAGCCTCATTTAGCAGGAGGTCAGGATGGTCCCAAGAGCCTCGAGAAACCCAAGGAAACTCTGAAAATAAGAAGGCTTAGGGATTGGTCCAAGTCCCTCAAACATACGGCAAAATTCTAACCAGGGTTTGGCTTATGGGACATAGGTCTAAGGAATGATCCGTTTAAAAACGGACTGTTTCTAAAACTCTTGGATTAAAATAGTTGTTGGAGTCTGAAATGCAGTGTACGGTGAATAACCCCTCAGTGACAGGTGCATTTACTCAGGCAAAAGTGCTCTGGTTGAGTTTCTGGAGAAGACATCTTCTTTAGAATGCTGTAGACCAGGCCCATAGTAGGTGCCCAGTAAGTAATTTTTCAAGGTCAACTCACAGGGAGCAGGTGCCTGTAAGTTGTAAGGCCCTGACTGTGGTGCTGGAATTGCTAGGAAAGCATGGCTTTTTCTTACACATGTGGATACTGGTCCAAAACGTGTGGCAGTGGATTCGATGGCTTTGCAAGAATATTAAAAGCAGTCGAGCACCTTGTGACTCAAGTTGTATCTCCATCTTAATCCAGGATAAAAGTTTCAAAATCCACCTCCCTGTTTCTAGTTCTCGAGAACTAACATGGCAATGTCGATATTCTTCGTCCTTCTTCTGTTCCATAGAGAGTGTTATCTGAGCTGTAAGGTTGTGTGTTTCGCTTGGGATTCAATACATCACTTTTCCATCTTGAATTTTTAAAATGCTCTCATTCTTGATAAATGAGACCTTCTTTAAAACGTGAAAATCTGTACTCAGCCGTAAAAAGGAACAGAATTAGGTCATTTGTAGAGACGTGGATGGACCTAGAGACGGTCATACAGAGTGAAGTAAGTCAGAAGGAGAAAAACAAATATCATATATTAATGCATATCTGTGGAGTCTAGAAAAATGGTACAGATGAACCTATTTGCAGGGCAAGAATAGAGACGCAGACATAGAGAACAAATGTATGGACACCAAGGGGGGAAGGGTGGGGTGGGATGACGTGGGAGACTGGGATTGACATATACTATTGACATATACTACAATAGTGTATCAATATACACTATTGATACTATGTATAAAATAGATCACTAATGAGAACCTACTGTATAGCACAGGGAACTCTACTCAGTGCTCTGAGGTGACCTAAATGAGAAGGAAATCCAACAAAGAGGCGACATTTGTAAACGTAGAGCTGATTCACTTTGCTGTACAGTAGGAACTAACACAACGTTGTAAAGCAACTCTACTCCAATTTTTAAAAAAGTGAAAATCATGTGCTTGTTTCTGAGGCATCCTGAAAATGGAGGGGCAGGTAGGCATTCAAAGGAAGGGCAAAACAGGAGGAATCCCCAAAAGAACAACGAAAGAACAGCCAGAGGATGAGAATAACGACGAGGAGAAGTAGGGTCATGGCACTCAGGGGTGAGGAGCATCTCAAGGAAGGAGGATTAGCGCCAACCAGGACTTCTGAGACATCACGTAAGGAAGAGGTGGAAAGGCAGCAGTGCATTCAGCGACCGTGAACTTCAGGATTGCATCTGATTGCAAAGCGAGGGATATTTGAGGAGCTGGCGGTCAATGAGGTTGGATATTCCTTTTCTTTTAACTGAAGTCTAGTTGAGTTACAATGTTGTGTTAGTTTCATGGATATTCCTTTTGAAGAAGCACAGAGGAACTCGAACACAGGGATGACTTATCAGACTGTGTCTAGCTCGGCTGTTTGGAGACTGTGATTTGAGTGTTGGCATTCATATGTGGGGATTTCCAGTCCGATGCAGGGGCAGAGAGAAGGATCAAGGAGTTGACGGATGACTGAGATTTTGCCCACAAAACACGACTGGACGTGAGAGTTGGGTGGTCGTCAGGAGAGCGACTGGGCTGGCAGAGTAGGGGAGGGGGAGGAAGAAGGAAGGGGACTGGTGGCTTGGGAGGTGATAGGTTGGAGGTCCAAATCGGATGGTAGGAAAAGTGTTGGCAGGCTAGGACAAGGTGAAAGTGTTTTACATTTCAGGAGTAGAACAATTCCAGCTGTTCCCAGATCCATGGCATGTATTTAGTTTTTGTTTGTTTTTTGGCCGCGCAGCGTGGCATTCGGGATCTTAGTTCCCCGACCAGGGATGGAACCCGTGCCCCCTGCAGTGGAAACGCGGAGTGTGGACCACCGGGGAGGTCCCTGCGGTATGCATTTAGGATGGTGAGTGAAAGACTAGGATGCAGTCGTCTCACGTCAAGAGATGAAGTAACTGGGAAGCCAGGGTGTTCAGCGGGCACCTTTGGAGTGACAGGGACACACCAGAGATGGGGACCTTGGCAGTTTATGGCTGGGCGGGGGGCTGGAGGGCTCACGGTGGACTTTACAGGGAGAAATGCTGAGTCATTAGGGACCACGTGTTCAGGAGCTGAACTTCCGGTTTCATGAGTTAGACAGTCACAATCGGGGCTTGGAAATTATTGCAGGGGTGGGTCACCAGTGGAAGGTCCCAGTTTTTAAGAGGTTTCAGGGAGGAACAGGGGTGGTCCATGTGCTCTAAAAGCTCCCAGCCCTGTGCAGCAAAGCCCCATCTGTCAACTCAGGGACGTAGAGGCGGTACTAAGAGCTGGGTGCTCGTAACACGTGGATCGTTGTCACTTTGTAGCCATTGGGCCCGAGGTTGTGAGCACTGCTGGGGGTGCACTTTGAGGTCATAGGAACCAGAACGTGGAGCGTTCCGTCATAAAACTCTTAAGCTTCTGAAGGAAAGCACGTGTATTGCCCAGTCTTCTGCAGCGGAGGTTGGAGGTGGTGGCAATTCTTAAATGTGTTTTTTTTTTTTAAATTTGCATTTTTGTTTAAAAATATGCTCTGCATTAAGGGATGCTCAACGTAGCTAATTATTAGAGAAATTCAAATAACCACAATGAGTCACAATGGCCATCTGGCCATCGTCAGAAAGTCTATAAATGGTGGAGAGGGTGTGCAGAAAAGGGAACCCTCCTATACTGTTGGTGGGAATGTAAATTAGTGCAGCCACTGTGGAGAACAATATGGAGGTTCCTCAGAAAACTAAAAATAGAACTACCATATGATCCAGCAATCCCAGTCCTGGGCATATATCCAGAAAAGACAAAAAGTCTAATTCAAAAAGATACATGCATCCCAATGTTCATAGCAGCAGTATTTACAACAGCCAAGACATGGAAGCAACCTAAGTGCCCATCGACAGATGAATGGATAAAGAAGATGTGGTACATATATATAATGGGATATTACTCAGCCATAAAAAGGAATGAAATAATGCCATTTGCAGGATCATGGATGGACCTAGAGATTACCACACTAAGTGAAGTAAGTCATGCAGAGAAAGACAAGTATTATATGGTACCACTTATGTGTGGAATCTAAAAACTAAATGAATTTATGTACAAAAGAGAAACAGACTCACAGACGTAGAAGACAAACTATGGTTATCAAAGGGGAAAGGGTCGGGGGAAGGATAAACTAGGACAAACTTAAAGGAAAAGATTGCTAGATTTAATGACAAAATCTATTATTTCCTGATGTCAAAAGAAGAAGCTAGCCAGACCAAAATCGATTAAAAAGCCTTTGCGACAGCTATGTAAAATGAAAAGAAAATCTGTGTGATACAGAAAGAGCTCATACAGAGAAATTGATAAAAAAGATAAGTATCAGAAGAAATGAGTTGTACCCATTTGTAGTATCAGCTCACCACAAATTGCTAGCATTACGATTTCCAAAAAAAAAACCACCCCCCAAAAAAAACTTTGTTAATGCGTGAAAGAGGGCATCTTATTATATTTTTTTATTTTTTAAATTTTTGTATTGAAGTACAGTTGAAGTAAAATATTATGTTACAGGTGTACAGTATAGTGATTCACCATTTTTAATGTTATACTCCACTTACAGTTATTATAAAATATTGGCTATATTCCCTGTGTTGTTCATTCTTATAGCTTATTTTATACCTAATAGTTTGTACCAAAAGAGGGCAACTTTTTTGAAAGTTACATATGCCGTCCCGTATTGATTCCTAAAGAGGTCAGTTTTCTTTCTTTTTTTAATCAAACAACAAAAATACTGTTGTCGTTTATCAAGTGGGGTCAGTACATTTTCACAAGCCCCATCCTCCAAGGATGATATGGTAAGGAGCTCCAGCAGCTGAATTTTTCACGAAGTCGCCTCTGCTAACCATACTTCTGAGTTTAGCTCACAAAGTGTATTTTAAATATTCAGCCAACACTTCTTCTGAATCCCAAGCCATCAGTGACACAATTATTAAAACTCAACTCAAGCAACAAACTGGATCTTATTTTCTCACTGGTGCTTTCCTTCATTGAAAATTCCCTTTTGGAATTTTGAAAAAATTTTAAGTCGTCTGGGAGACAGAGCGAGTGTATGTGTGTATGTGTGTGTTTACACTTGTCCTTTTGCATTTTCTCTTCAACTGCATCCTTAATAACACACCTTAAAAAATGCATGAGTTTGTAAAATTTGCTTAATTCAATAACTTTTGTGAGGTGCTAATTCCCCAAAGTGGAAATTGAATTTTTTAAAAAGGAAATGCACCAGTTTATTCCAGACTATCAAATCTTAGCTATATGCTTGGGACAGCAGTTTAGCTCTGAATCAGATAAATTATGACCTCCAGTGCTATCACCGTAATCCCTGGTTACCGAGATAATCAGGAAACAGAGCCTGCAGACAGCATCATCCCTGGGACTTTTGACAGGGTCTGGTATTACAAAAACCTCTGCCTAATGAACAGATTTTTCATTCAAGCAGATCTAGACAGGAGAGAAATTAAATCCTTTCCATTACAGACCACTGTTTACCTGAATGCAAGATACATAACGAAGTTTTGAAACTTGAAGAAAACATTGAACAGGAAATGGTGACAACCTGTACGTGTAAAGGAGTGACTAATACAGACCCACCTACATATCCTTCTCTTTCCACGATTGTCAAATCTATTTAATAAAAAGACAGGATTAAAAAAAAACTACTATGCTCAATTAACAAAGATAGACACTAAGTTTCAGGACATGTACCAAAAAATTAAGAAAATGTGCTGTTAGGCTGTTTGGGAGAGCTTACTGTGAACTTTCAAAATGCAGGTCTTCTGCAAATAGTATATGGGGTATTGTTACTGGAATATACGTTTATTTTTTAAATTTTATTGAAGTAGAGTTGATTTACAATGCTGTGTTAATTTCTGCTGTACAGCAAAGTGACTCAGTTATGCATATATATATATTCTTTTTCATATTCTTTTCCATGATGGTTTATCATAGGATATTGAATATAGTTCCTTGTTCTGTGCTCTACAGTAGGACCTTGTTATCTATCCTATATATATATATAATAGTTTGCACCTGCTAATCCCAACCTCCCAAGCCATCCCTCCCCCACCTCACCCCCTCTTGCCAACCACAAGTCTGTATGTCTGTGAGTCTGTTTCTGTTTTGTAGATAAGTTCATTTGTGTCATATTTTAGATTCCACATAGAAGTGATATCATATGGTATTTGTCTTTCTCTGTCTGACTTATTTCATGTAGCATGATCATCTCTAGGTCTAGCCATGTTGCTGCAAATGGCATTATTTCATTCTTTTTGATGGCTGAGTAATATGGAATATATGTTTATTGAGGTTCACACTCCTTGCGGCCTTGAAGGAAATGAATTTACGATACATGAAAGTCAAATCACCTATGCCAAGATTTCCCATTGTTGACAGTTTCTGAAGTGTGTGTTTCAGTTCTTTGTGAATGACAGGGCATGGGTTGGCGGACACAGTGGGTGTGAAAGATCGCTGACCAGCCCAGAATCATGCTTTCTTCTGTGCCGCTACTTTGGGGCAGTTTTCTATTCCTGCAGGGGCTGTCGTGTATCAAGACGAGGTCACCCTTTTGTTCTGGGCTCCACAGAATTCAAGAGCAGAGTTCTGAGGGCCCTGTCTACCTGCATCTCATATACCCTTTTGTAAGAGAAAAAAAGTCAGTGCCATCTGTATTTTTTTTTAAGTTGAACGTTCTCCTCACTAGATGTAATTCTTTTTCTGATGTCCAGCGTCATCCATGTTATGCAAAACCAAGTAATGCAGACACAAGCAAGAGAAAGGGATCGCCCCATGTGACCCCACCCCTATTAGGTAACCTCGTTCATGGATCACTCCATAGCTTTCCTGTCTTATATGTTGCCAGTGCTATATAAGACTAAGATGCAATGCTTATTATTGAGAGTGTTTTATACAAACTCTATACACTGTTTTGCAATTTTCATTTTCCACTTACCTATATATACTTAGGCATTTTTCAATATCAGCATTTCAATCTTCATGTCCTTGCTCTTAGACTATGGTTTACTTAATCAATCCCCTGGGAGAGACATCTGAGTTCCCACCAAATTTTTGTTTTTCTGTTTCAAGCAATGCTGTCATGATTATTCTTCTCTGTATCTCTAGATGAACTTGTTGGAGCATTTTTTTAAAGAAAAAATTCCCAAAATTAAAATGCTGGATCAAAGAGTCTTTAAAAATTGAGTTTTAGTAGTGACTGAGTAAAATGACTTACCCTTGTTTTTTCCACAACAGTGGGACACCCACTGAGGATCTATGAGAATGTTAATTTCCCCATAATCTTACCAACTCTAGAATTATTATTCTAACAGTGTGATTCTGAAAGTATTGGGTTGGCCAGAAAGTTCGTTGGGGTTTTTCCATAACATCTTATGGAAACCCGAACGAACTTTCTGGCCAGCCCAGTATTTTTACTTGTAAATTTGTCAGGTGGAAAATACTCTTTCACTACTTAAATTTCCCTTTCTGCTGCATGTGAAGTTGAGACTACATTTTAGTCCAGGGTTGTATTTTTTTCTCCTAAGAATCCCCTGTTCATATTTTTTGGCCACTTTTCTGTTGGATTGTGGGTCTTCTTGTTGATTTGTATTGGCTTTTTACATATTAAGGACATGAATATTTTACTTGTATGTTGCAAATATTTTTCCTGCTTTTCTGTTTGTAGTTTCATTTTATTTATAGAGTCCCTTGTGATGAATTCCCATGGTCAGATTTGACTGCCTTTCTTTCTTGACTTTGGGGATTGATAACTGGCTAAAAAGGGCTTTCTCTACCCACCAAATTATATAGCATTTGTCTTATATTTCCTCCCATTATGTTTATGGTCTCATGCTTAACAGTTAGGTGTTTAATCTATGGAGAGGAGTGTGTGTGTGTGTGTGTGTGTGTGTGTGTGTGTGTGTGTGTGTGTG
>NW_021703779.1:5901581-5923083 GCF_005190385.1 Monodon monoceros | reverse complement strand
GTGTGTGTGTGTGTGTGTGTGTGTGTGTGTGTGTGTGTGTGTGTGTGTGTGTGTGTGTGTGTGTGTGTGTGTCCCCATGAAATGTCATTTGTCCATTATTATAGGTGTTGGTCTTGGTTGGGTAGCCCGCCTGGCTGGTGTGGGACCTTGCAGAACTTGAGTAAGACGGGTGTTTGTGGCCCGATGCTGTACCTTGCCTCTGGGCAGCAGGCAGCAGGTCAGGCCCTTTCTTCAGGTCTCTGTGCATTTCACAACAGTGGAGTCCTTACAGCCACTGTATATCAGGTGTCTGTAGTTCGGGGATCTCCTCCCATGGGGACCAGCATGGGACAATTGACAAGGAAGGTCTATCCTGTGAGTGGACATGGGGATTGGCTCACACCTGTCCTGACACCCCCGGGGGTTGGTATCAAGCATCTTAGGGCAGACAGGGATGGCAGCCACACCCCTTCCACTACCTGTTTCTTGTTGGTGTTACTGTCCCACCTGGCCAGGGTCACAAAGCCTTCAGATTCTGCAGGGGAGAGGTTATCCCCAAATATCCCCAAAGGGAGGTCCCTGCTCTGCTCCTAAATGTCTTTACGGGCAGTGAGGAGGGAGCAGTTTGGCAGGTGCCATGTTTCCACTTGCCCTCACCTGTGCGGATCCCACCTGCATCCAAAGCTCAAGGTGCATGCCTGGGGTCCTGCTCTGGCTTCCCCTGATGGTCCTGAATTGGTCATGTTCCTTCTAGATGAGTCACCTTTGCAAAGAGAGTTAGGACACACATTCATCCTGTTTCTAGAATCCTCAAAAAACATAGTGAAAGCTGTATCGATTTTTACTTTTAGAAGATGGAAAAAAATACGGGATTGTTGGAAGACATTTATAACCATGTTTCTGAGTGTGCGGTTTCAACAAAGGCAGGCAATTCATGAGCTGAGCCCTTTCTTCCAGGTAAGACAGTTCTCAAAAGGCTGTTAGGATATACCCAGAGAAAACCATAATTCAAAAAGACACATGCACCCCAATGTTCATTACAGCACTATTTACAATAGCCAGAACATGGAAGCAACCTAAAGGTCCATCGACAGATGAATGGATAAAGAAGATGTGGCACATATATACAATGGAATATTACTCAGCCATAAAAAGGAAGGAAACTGGGTCATTTGTAGAGACGTGGATGGACCTAGAGACTGTCCTACAGAGTGAAGTAAGTCAGAAAGAGAAAAACAAATATCGTACATTAACGCATATTTGTGGCATCTGGAAAAACGGTACAGATGAACCGGTTTGCAAGGCAGAAATAGAGACACAGACATAGAGAACAAACATGTAGACACCAAAGCAGGGGAAAGCAGGGGTGGGATGAATTGGGAGATTGGGATGGACATATATACACTACTATGTATAAAATAGATAACTAACGAGAACCTGCTGTGTAGCACAGGGAACTCCACTGTACAGTAAAAACTAACACAATGTTGTAAAACCACTATACCCCAATTTTAAAAAATTAAGTTATTTTTTTTTTAAAAAAGGCTGTTACGGATGGAGTTGCTCTTGGCTGTGTTCAGTGAGAGGTTTGGTGTTGTGTTCCTGCCTCTAGTCCTGGCCCTTGTGGTTTTCACTGCGTCTTCAGACTCCGTCCTATTGTCACACCGCCACCACCTGGCTCCCTAGCAATACTGATTCTCCCAATAGTAAGCGTGTGCATCTTCTCTCGCCTGCCACTTACTCTCTCCAGGTGCCGTGCCTCCATAGCAATTCCCACGTAGTCCTGTGAGGTGGGGGCTGCATTACCCCATTTTACAGATGTGCAAACCAAGGCACACAGTTAGAACCGGCTTGTCCCAGCAAGCTCTCACAGCTGGCGAGTGGCAGAGGCAGAATTTTGATTCAGGTCCCTGCTGTGACACCCCACATAGTGTTATTGTGACAGATGTCGTCGTGAGACGTGGCTTCTGCATCTTGACAGCAGTGGGCCTGTCAGGGAAGGGCATAGACGTTGGGACCAGAGGCCCGAGGTTCCACCCCACCTGCTCCAAACCTGGGTAAACCGGGGCAGGTTACCTCTCTGGTTGGACCTCTATTTCCTCATTTGTAAAATGGGATGCTAACATTGCCTGTCCAGTTGCAAACTGGTATATGTATATGTACATCTGGAAAGCTTAACATAAACCGTAATGGAAAAGAATATGAATATGTATAACTGAGTTACTTTGCTGTACACCAGTAATCAACACAACATTGTAATTCAACTATACTTCAATAAAAAAAAAATTTAAAAAGAAAAACTGCAAAAAAAAACACTGCCTCTCTTGCTGGGCCATCTTGGAAACTGTCCAGGATGTGTTAAGAACGCTATAGATGTCCGTTAGGATTATGACAGCTACACACACAACTTTCATTGTGTGTCCGCACTTCACCATCTCTCCTCGAACTATACTTTCTTAGTCTCTTTTGGTGGGAAAGGGGAGCAAATGGCCTTTGATGTCGCGGGTGCCAGTTTCATGTGTCTTGTGACATCCTGTTGGTTTGATGTGTAGCCATGAGAAAATGGAGTAAATGTGACCGAGTTCAAGCTCATACTGCTCACCGCACAGCACGCCGATAAATAGAGAGACGAGTTACTGGGGCAAGGGGTAGCGACTTTATTCGGAAAGCCAGCAGACCGAGAAGGTGGTGGCCTAGTGTCCCAAAGACCCATCTTCCCCAAGTTAGAATTCAGGCTTCTTTTACACTAAAAGGGGAGGGAGTAAAGTCAAACATTTTCTGGTGCTGGTCAGCCTCTGGAGGGGATGTGTTCATTTCTTTCTTCTTGCAGTCGTTCACAGGGGGACCTGGTCAGGATGTTTCCTGTGAGCTAAGCAAAGGTATTTTAGCTTCATGCTCATGACCTGGAACGCAGGGTCCCCAGAGATGGGCCATTAGGTATATAGGCACCATCCCTTCAGTGATGAACTTGTAATAGAATACAGAGGTTCTTCCCTATTACATCAATAGCATCTTTCTGTAGTCTTTGCCATCTGAGATCACTGGAACATGACTCTGCATACAGGCTGAAGGAGCTGCATCTCCAAGAAACCCTGTGGATCGGGAATTCAGGGCCGCTGACTGAGTCTGCAGGGAGATAACTGTGTGTGTTTGCAGGTGGTTTCTGGGCTGACCCACTTGGCTGCATCTCTCAATATGGCGGCCGTAGCCCTGGGTTGGGGGCGGTTATGACTTTATGCTTTTCAGTTACCTTAGGATGGAAGCGTTTGGGAAGGAAAGTCTCTTTACGGAGGACTCTATAAGTCATTTGATTTGCTCCCAACCAGTAGAGATTTAAAGCAAAGCCAGGTCATCAAGTAGCATATATCCCTAAACAAACTCTTTCTCCAACCAAAATGGATCCTTGTCCGGTGGGTACCCCAGATACCACTGATGCAAAACAACTAAAACAGAGCAAAGCTCTGTCGTTTCTGGAGTTTGCTGGGTGCTTGCTGCCCTTAACAGAAGATTTCATTTATTAAGGTCACGGACAGCAGATGCACCCATCGGCTCTAATTTACAGAAAAATGTGCATGTTTATCAGTTACTTAACTTTTAAAACCAACACTCAGTGACATTCAGCTCCATGATCTCCTGGCAAAATGTGACTTTGGCAACGCGTTCACATTCCCAGTTCATAGAAAATTGTTAGAGAAGGAGCAGTGTTGTCACAGTATTTTTTCATTCTGAAGTAAGACAATAGCCAGAAGAGAGCAAAAATGACAAGATTCCAGCATTTTCACTTTTAACTTTGATCATTTGAAGGTAGAATTGCCCGTCAGATAACTCTGTCGACACCCCCGTTGCCTGCCCGCCAGATTTCATCGGTAACAGCCATCTTATAAATGCATTTATGCATCTGATTTTTAGCAAGTAAACAAGCCGTGCATTAGGATGACGGAAACCTACAAGAAATAAGCATCTTGGACAATCTTGGAAGCTTTGAGCACTGACTCGGAGAAAAGTCATTTTGCTTTGTCTCTACAACTTGGCATTTGGGTTTTGCTTGGTGCTGCTTGGCAGTTAAGCCAAGGGGAAGAAGAGAAAGGAAAGGGCATTGCTGTTTATTTTGAAACAGAAGGAATGACCATAGATGCCAGTAGCGTAGATGCTTCCATTCTTTGACACCTCATCCCCATTCGGGGATGCTTCTGTACAAAACAGCTGTTCCACACAGGAGCGAGGCTGGCTCAGACATCATTGGCTGAGGAGGAAGCAGTCCGTTCAACTGGGGTGAAAGAAAGGGAACCTGTCCGCTCTGAAAAACAGTGTGGTATCTTTTTTAAAAAATTCTAAACATATATCAACCATTAACCCAGCAATTGCACTCCTGAGCCATTATCCCAGAGAAACAAAAATATATCTTTAGACAAAAATCTTTACATAAATGCCTATAGCATTTTTGCCTATAACAGCCCTGAACTGGAAACAACCTATAAACAAACAATGGTACATCCATACCAGCATGAAAAAAGGAATGAATTTGTGATACCCACAACCTGGATGAATCTCAAGGGGATTATGCTGAACGAAAAGAAAAAAAAAAAAACAGTCTAAAAAGGTTACCTACTGCGTGATTACATTTATGTAACATTCTTGAAATGACAAGATTATAAAAATGGACGGGATGCCAAGATTAAGGAAAGGGTAGTGGCCAGAGGGAAGTGAATGTAGCTATGAAAGTGCAACCGTAGATCCTTACACTGATGCAAACCTTGTCTATTGACGTTGACTGTATCAATGTCAGTATCCTAACTGTGATATTCTACTAGAGTTTTGTAAGATGTTACCATTGGGGGAAACTAAGTACTTTACCGTGGATCTCTTTGTATCATTTCTTACAATCACCTTTGAATTTATAATTATCTCAAAAGAAAAAGTTCACTTAAAAATTAAATAAATTTTAAAAACTGTTTTAAAAAGAAAGGGAACCTGTGGCCAGGGCAGTATAAACAGACTTAGGACAAGCACAGGTTTTGTGAGTGCTGACGGCTCCCAGGGTCGAATACACACCCACCTGCATGTGTGTGTGTGTGCGTGAGTGTGATGCACAGAACTACAAATCGTGTGCTACACGTGTCCTTCCCCTCCTCACCCCACACAAACCAGGAAGCCCCTTAGCTCATTGTGGCTACGCAGGGGGCCTCCACTTGCTGTCATCCGGAGCTCTGTTGTGCGTGACCTTGTTTTGCGTGTCATGCCACGTGCCGGGATGCCCATCCTCAGAATGGCCATCTCCTGGGGTAGGGTCTTTATTCTCACGGGAGAAAGGTTTTAACCCCTCTGTTCACAATCTCCCTAGAGTCCCATGTGGAGCATTTCCTAATCCAAAGGGCGATATACATTTGTCTTTCTCTCTTCTTCATTTGCTGCTTGGCAGGTCTACGCGGTGCTGGAGGTGAGGTCACTGGTTAGGGTCTGATCTTCCCGTGCACACTGTCTAAAGGGTCACCCATCTGCTGTTTAGCATCAGCTTCTCATTCTGCTCTTAAAGCAGCCTAGGGAGAGGCTGGAGGGCTTGCCCTTGTTTTAGGAGGGGGAAGAATGATCTCCAGGTCGACGGCTGCTTAACCACTGCAGATCAACTCTGCAAACCCTATTAAGTCTCCGATGCTGTCTACACGGCAGAATCAGACATCTACACACTTGGGCTGCCTCCTGAAGTCTGATACTTGAACCCCGTGCCCACTGACCATGAACCCCTCCACCATGTTTATTGGGCTTCTTTACATGGATCTTTTTAAAGAGGAGAGAAATGGAATCCTAACCTAGAGGCAATGTAAGAAAGTGTGGTTAAGACAAAGGCATGTTATGGCCACAGGGGACATAGAGAGTAGAGCCAGAGAGTAGAGCCATTTAATTGGCCCCCTTCACCGCACTTGTATAGGTGGCGGTGTTGAAGTTCTTTTCTGCTCTATTCCTCTGTGACCCCTGCCCCATCCATTTGTCCACCGAGGTGACACATCCCTCACTTGCTGTAGTGAGTCCTGGGCTCTGCTCTCAACGGCATCCATTTTATGTATTTACTTATTTATTTATCTTTTATTGAAGTATAGTTGATTTACAATGTTGTGTTAATTTCTGCTGTACTGCAAAGTGATTCATATATATATATGTATATATATATATATATTCTTTTTCGTATTCTTTTCCATTATAGTTTATCACAGGAGATTGAATACAGTTCCCTGTGCTCTACAGTAGGTCCTTGTTTATCCATTCTATGTATACTAGTTTGCGTCTGCTAATCCCAAACTCCCAATCCATCCCTCCCACACCCCATTCCCCTTTGGCAACCACAAGTCTGTTCTCTATGTGACTCTGTTTCTGTTTTGTGGATATATTCATTTGTGTCATTTTTGTAGATTCCACATATAAGTGATATACATTTGTCTTTCTCTGTCTGACTTACTTCGCTCAGTATGACCATCTCTAGGTCCATGCATGTTGCTGCGAATGGCATTACTTCATTCTTTTTTATGGCTAATATTCCACTGAATATACGTGCCACGTCTCCTTTATCCATTCCTCTGTCAATGGACACTTAGGTTGCTCCCACGTCTTGGCTATTGTAAATAGTGCTGCAATGAACACTGGCGTGCATGTATCTTTTTGAATTATAGTTTTGTCTGGATATATGCCTAGGAGTGGGATTTCAGGATCATGTGGCAACTCTGTTTTTAAGGAACCTCCATACTGTTCTCCATAGTGGCTGTATCAATTTACATTCCCACCAACAGTGCAAGAGGGTTCCCTTCTCTCCACACCCTCTCCAGCATTTGTTATTTGTAGATTTTTTAATGATGACTATCCTGGCCAGTGTGAGGTGATACCTCATTGTAGTTTTGATTTGCATTTCTCTAATAATTAGCAATGTTGAGCATCTTTTCATCTGCCTGTTCACCATCTGTATCAACTGCATTAATTTTCAATGCTTTGCTCTTGCAGATGAATCTTTATCTTCCAAAGTGCAATTGTTTTCTCCATTAACCTATTCTTGATTTTATATGTGTGCATCAGGTACGCACATCTGGAGAGCTTAACGTAAATCGGGGTATCAGAAAATCCAATGATAGGGCAGCAAGAATAAAGGAAATGTATATAATATATGTTTTCTATATATAGAATGGGAAGTTTCTATATAAGGGAAGTTCTCTTCCCTTCCTGTGTGAGTTTTCAGTGAATCTGTATTTGTGACAAAATAGTAAATTTTCTGCAGAAAGAAGTTTTTGCAACCTCAGCTTAGAGATGCAAGCATGAAGGGGAGGGCAGTTAGGGTGGGGAGAGAGCGCTGGAACAGGACCAGTGCAGGTCCGCTGATCCAGACTTTTCGCTGTAAGATTTAGTTGGAAATTCATTGTGTAGAACATTGATTTTCATTTTCTAAATTAATTTATCTTATATATCACTAACCTCTGGGTTTCATAAACTCTATAACCACGTTACCATTTTTGCAGACCCCGAAGCTTAATTTCACGTTCTCGGGCCTGGGATGTATATTATTTTACCTTGAATTTACCTCTCAAATTAAAGCGAGTAGTTTTTAACACTCTTTCGTAAATCATTTCCCTAAAGAAGATAGTACCCTAAATTATTGAGGAACGAAGTTGCGCAATCAATCCCAACAGGATTAATAAAATTTCTGGTTACAAAACAACAACAACAGTAAACATTTATTGACTCACAATAGCTAAACTCTAAAAGCCTTTGGTATATTCTAGTCACTTATTTAACATCTGCCACAGGTTGTTTAGTTGACTCTCCACAGCTGTGCTATGCGAGATTTTCATCACTGTTGCAGGTGAGAAAGTGAAGTCTGAGAAAGGTGTGACTTGTGTAAGATTTGCACAGCCACTTCTAGGCTACACTGCTTCTCAGGAGCCTGGAAGGATTTCTGGTTTGTTGGATTAATTGAGACAGTAGGTTTGTCTCTTCTCCAGCTGCAGTTCAATATCAGAAAACAGACAACCCAATTAAAAAATAGGCGGAAGACCTAAATAGACATTTCACCAAAGAAGACATACAGATGGCCAAGAGGCACATGAAAAATGCTCAACATCGCTAATTATTAGAGAAATGCAAATCAAAACTACAATGAGGTATCACCTCACACCAGTCAGAATGGCCATCATCAAAAAAATCTACAGGGACTTCCCTGGTGGCGCAGTGGTTAAGAATCCACCTGCCAATGCAGGGGACACGGGTTTGAGCCCTGGTCCGGGAAGATCCCACATGCCACAGAGCAACTAAGCCTGTGCACCACAGCTACCGAGCCTGTGCTCTAGAGCCCGCGAGCCACAACTACTGAAGACTGCGTGCCACAACTACTGAAGCCCACGTGCCCAGAGCCCGTGGTCCACAAGTAGAGAAGCCACCACAATGAGAAGCCCGCACACGGCAACAAAGAGTAGCCCCCACTCGCCGCCACTAGAGAAAGCCCGTGCGCAGCAACAAAGTCCCAATGCAGCCCAAAATAAATAAGTAAATAAATAATAATTTAAAAGAAAAAAGAAAAAAAAAAGACAAGCCTGTTTGGACCAATGGCCTCCAATGGTTTTCATGCAGCTTCTGTATCCTAGGAGTCCCTCCGTTCCTGTGTTCTTGAGTTTGCCTTGTACACTTTAGACATGTCTGCCTTCAAAATTAAACAGCATGTTCAGAGAACAGGAGGATGTAGATGTGGGTATCACAGGGCTGTTTTGGATAATACTTCCTCCACCTTCAACCTCTTCCAATTAGCACATTTAATTTGCTAGTTAGATATTTCTAGGCAGAGCGAGAAAAGGTAAATTAGGATTTGGGAGATGGGGTTAAAGCAACGTTCAAATGATATTCCACTGAGGACCAGTGTATATATATTTGAAAGGTGAGGTCAAAACGTGGGGCCAGAAGTAGTTTGGATACCTGTTGCTTTTGAGTCATGACCCAGGGAGGGCTCGTCAGAATGTCAAATGCAGCAATCCCCCTGAGTAGATGGATTGCACCTGCTGGAATTAGTTGAATTAACCAATCAGATGAAATGACGTCATGTATTTACAGTAGTCAGCGTGGTGTCTGGCATGCAAGAAGCGCTCAATAAATGCTAGCTGCTGTTCTTATTACCGTTACTGTTACTCTCACTCCCCCTTTCACAGATGGTTAAAGCATCTTTGCTTAAAATGTGTGTATGAGGCCATTACACTGAATAGAAAAATCATAGAGGAGAAAAAAGTCTACGATGGAAAAGGAGACATCTATTTGGACCATCTTGTGGGTTTAATATCATTAGTAGTATTTCACCTTCTATTTGAAATGTTCCCTTTGGACACTTCACACTTCCGAAAGAGCCCTTCTGTCCGTAGCTTTGGTGTTTAGGATCTTGCGGGCAGGCCTAAACTGCTTCTAAGAGCTTGAGCTCTCCCCATAAAGTCAACACATCACCTCAGAGCTAGACGGATGTTTCAGGGGAGCTGCAGGCTGGCGGACTGGAGGCCCCTTGGATTCGGAACCAAACATAAGAGAGGAGCTTGGTAGGGTATTAGTCAGTGTGTCCGGGTTTGAATCTGTGATTAATGCACAAGGCTTCTGCAAAGGAAAGCATAATTTTCCATTTTGTATCTTCAGCTTTATAGACGATCAAATATAATGCAAAAAAAAAAAAAACAAAAATCTCGTCCTAAAACTGAAAATGGATATGGATGGTGTAGGAGAGCGTCATAAAATAAGAGCACTCTGAAGGACTCGGTTTCCGGGATCATTCACCGTCCGTCGTCTCTGGACATTCTGTGCTCACAGCCCAGCTCAGGCAGGAAGTGTGAGGTGATCCCTCTTATTGCTGGAGAAGTTCTGGCCGACCTCTTTCTAGAGCTTTTCACTGGCTTCCATCACAGAAATGGCCACATGGACGTGCAGGCAGCGTCGTTCTCCATCACAAAGCCTGGATAACCTCCCACGGCAAGTTCAACCTGTGGTCATTCCAGAGAGCAAACGAGCTGCAAGCTTTCTTTTCTGCAAGACAGTGAAGTCCAGCAAATAGAGTGGCACAGCTGCATCAAGAGTGGGGAGACCTGTGTTCACTCCTAGCACTGTCCTGTCAAACGATTCCCTGCTGGTCTGGTTATCCGCTGCCCAGGTCAGCCAGCCCGTTGTGATGCTTGTCACCCGGGGAAGCCCTGACCACACACACCGACCACGGAGCCTTCTTCTGACTCAGGCACACCGACTCTGGTTTTCCCCTAGACGCATGTGTGCAATGCCACTGCACGGACACGGTGACACTTGTGTATGTGCAGGAAAGCGCTGGTGTGCTTGGTGACAATGAGGGCTATTTAGAGTTATTCAAATTCTCTCCAGCAAATGCAACACCCTGGAAAAAAAAACACTTATAATTTAGTGTTAATTGGAGAAGATCAGCTGAACAGAGCCACGAAAGCATCCCAGATGGTTGAGAGCAGATGCCAGAGCAGGAGGTACCATCACACATTACAGCTGTGATGCGATGAGGTCAAAGATGGGCTTTATGCAGGAAACCACAGCATTACCATAACAACCAGGTACAACACCAAATAAGGATGCGTCTCCTGGAAACAGTATGAACTCGCACAGGAACTAACCCAAGAAGGAAGTGAAGCCAAATCAAGGAAGGATCATCCATACATAGGCAACATTTCCGTCTTACAGTTTCCTGTTTCTTAGTTACCCTAATAATCCTAATTCTCTATTTACTGTGTTTAGTTACCATGTATAAAAGTTATGTGTTCAGCGGTCTGCAACTCAAATCTCATTCCTGGTGTAATTCTTGAAATCTGTAAAAGGCCAACCCTCTCCTTTTATTATATGTCAGCAGGTATTAAACATGTCGTCACAGGGAAACTCTCTTCTAAAAGTATGCTCCTCAGATAGGCATCATTTAGGAGCTTTTAAGAAACTCAGGTTCTCAGACCTCACCCCAAACTTACTGAATCAGAATCTTCATTTTAGGTGGGGCAGGGGAGATAAATTAGGAGTTTGGGATTAACATATACACACTACTATATATAAAATAGATAAACAAGGACCTACTGTAGAGGCAAGGGAGCTCTACTCAATATCTTGTAATAACCTAGAATGGAAAATAATCTTAAAAAATATATATATATAACTCAGTCACTTGCTGTACACTTGAAACTAACACAGTGTTGTAAATTAAGTATACTTTAAAAAAATTAAGCACTAAACAAATGTTGATCAAATCATTAAAAATATATATATTTTAGCATGGTTCCCAAGGTGACAAATAAGCTTGTCAAAATTTGAAGGACACTGATATATAATAAGAACATGCTACGGAACCTATATTCTACATACAAGATCTTGATTATTATTTTGGTCACCCAGAAGAATGAAAAAATGCATAAAGTAGCCTAATCTGTTCCTTACTATCACATTTGCTTACTTTTCTGTCACTATTTGGAAAATGATTAAGGATAGCTTCTAAACGTGTTTCTAATGAAGTTCTTCTGTATGCACTTAGGAGATGGGAAAGTGAGTGACATGGTAAGAGGATGATCCCAAAATCAATGGACGTGGGTGAATCTGGTTGAATAGGAAACACACAGGATGTGGCGATGGGTGTGTTGATGTCTATTTCACCGTGGCTGCCAGGGAAGGATTTAGCCTTTGATCAAGGGCCTTCAGACAGGAAGGTTTCAGGACTCCTGCATCACAAGCTTGTGGCAGGTGTGCCTGTGTTCAGCAGAAAGGGCTCCTGACATGGTCGGAGCCTCTCCTCTCCTGCACGTTGTTGTTGTCGTTTTTAATATATATTTATTTATTTATTTGGTTTCACTGGGTCTTAGTTGCAGCAGGCATGCCCCTTAGTTCTGCCTCACTGACTCCTTAGTTGTGGCAGGTGGGTTCCTTAGTTGCGGCATGCAGGCTCCTTAGTTATGGCATGTGAACTCTTGCAGCATGCATGTTGCAGCATGCATGTGGGATCTAGTTCCCTGACCAGAGATTGAACCCGGGCCCCCTGCATTGGGAGCGCAGAGTCTTAACGACTGCGCCACCAGGGAAGTCCTTCTTGCTCGGATTTTAGTGGAGGTGGAGGCCACCCTGGTCTCATCACTCAGGGTGTGGAAATGCAGTGCGTGTAGCAGCCTCTTGCTCCCAATTCCTAGGTCCTAAAACCATCCTGCAAGAGTTTCATTTTCAATGCTTCCTCGGAACTCCTGTCTGGGCGGCATCTGAGTGAGTCTCAGACTATATTCTGTGCAACCTTTGCATTAGATCCAAGTATAGTAGGGCAAAACACCTCATCTTCTGTTTATTTATTACAATATTTCATTTGCTACTGTCTGAAAATACCCTCGAATCAAATAACAAATGCAAAGCTTCTGAACAAACACCACCAGTTCTCCCCCACGTATCCCCCAAAAGCCAGCACATCATTTTTGTATCTTATGCATTGCAAATAAATAATCCAATCTTTTTTGGTCATATATTATTTTTCCCTTTGATGTGTAAGCTTTTGTTTGTTTTTGTTTTCGTTTTTGTGGTACGCGGGCCTCTCACCGCTGTGGCCTCTCCCGTTGCAGAGCACAGGCTCCGGACGCGCAGGCTCAGCGGCCATGGCTCACGGGCCCAGCCGCTCCGCGGCATGTGGGATCCCATGTCCCCTGCGTCAGCAGGCGGACTCTCAACCACTGCGCCACCAGGGAAGCCCTGATGTGTAAGCTTTTGAACTTGATTTTATACTGTAGGTAACCCATATGCTTTCAAATGTCCCGTCTGTGGGATCCCTTGAGCTCCATGTGATGGAGAGGACCACGACTGGTGTTTTTGAAATCTTGACCATTTATTTTGGGAAGAAGCACAAGATCGAGTTTACCTACATTCCATGGACATTGCTTCCAGCTGGAGACATTAATCTATGTGCTTGTTGGCAGATATGTCCTGATGTTTGGCATGTTGATTACGCTTCTAATCCCACATAAGCTAAACAAAGAATTGCCTTTCCAGGGTTAATCAATGATGGCAGAATTTCTCTATCCCACTCAGTAACTGATTCAGGAGAGCCTCGGAACATAGGGTAAAGCTCGCTTTCTGGATCAACGCCTCGTATTTCCCATGCCCCAGGGAGAGTCATAGCCACCACCAGCTGCTGCAATTAGAAACTCTCATTTATCTTAAAATCCTAGCCTCCATGGGAATATTTGACTTCCACCATTCACCTGTTGATCACAGGAAGGACTTAGCTAAAATAGTTTTAAGGGAACTTTTTAGGGTTTCCTGTGTTCCCTGGGATTACATTGAGTAGGTGGATGGTCTTCCTTAATTATTCATGGTGGGTGGCTGCTTCGGGAGATACTTTCTTTCCTTAATGAGCTCGATGTTTCCAAAAGGGTGAATAGGGACATCAAAGCATTTTGCTTCCACGTTTTGCCTGAGTCGACCTACCTTGTAAAAGAAAAAAGACAGATCTGCTGAAACAGCAAGGCTTCCATCAGGCAAGCTGATTTTTAAAAAACTTTTATTGAAGTATAGTTGATTTACAGTGTGCGTGTGTGTGTGTGTATATATGTGTATATATATATATATATATACACATATACACACACACACACGTATATATACACGTTTTCAGATTCTTTTCCATTACAGGTTATTCCAAGATATTGAATATAGCTCCCTGTGCTATACAGTAGGTCCTTGTTCCTTATCTATTTTATATATAGTAGTGTGTATCTTTTAATCTCAAATTCCTAATTTATCCCTCCCCACCTCTTCCCCTTTGGTAACCATTAGTTTGTTTTCTATGTCTGTGAGTCTGTTTCTGTTTTGTAAATAAATTCATTTGTATTATTTTTTTAGATTCCACATGTAAGCAATATCGTATGGTATTTGTCTTTCTCTTTCTGACTTCACGTAGCATGATCATCTCTAGGTCCATCCATGTTGCTGCACATGGCATTATTTCATTCTTTTTTGTGGCTGAGTAATATTCCATTGTGTGTGTGTATAGATATAGATAGATAGATAGATATATCACATCATCTTTATCCATCCACCTGTTGATGGACATTTGGTTGTTTCCATGTCTTGCCTGTTGTAAATAGTGCTGCTATGAACATAGGGGTGCGTGTATCTTTTCGAATTAGAGTTTTCTCCAGCTATACCCCCAGGAGTGGGATTGCTGGATCATATAGTAGCTCTATTTTTAGTTTTTGAAGGAACCTCCGTACTGTTCTCCATAGATGCTGCACCAATTTACATTCCCACCAACAGTGCAGGAGGGTTCCCTTTTTTTCCACACCCTCTCCAGCATTTGTTATTTGTAGACTTTTTGATGATGGCTGTTCTGACGAGTATGAGATGATTCCTCATTGTAGTTTGGATTTTAGGCCAACTGATTGCTTAACTCAGATTTTTAACTCCATTGTAAGAGCTGAGCTGCATTGAGCACTCCTAGTGCTGGGCTAAGAGTTTGGGATGCAATTCTCTTTCATCCCTTATGGCAACCTCTTCTACTATTACATGTTATCGCCTCTGACTTAGAGGCAAAGAACCCCAGTGAGCAAACCAGGGACCCAGGGCTCAAACCAGGTTGGCTTCTGTCAGGACCCAGAAGCCAGAGCTTGAGCAGTTAATTCTGCATTATAGCACTTCCCTTTCACGACAGAGCTAGGATTCTGCCCAAGCGCCCGAAACCCTTCTCTCCTGTGTGGCGCGCCACAGTCCTGACTCCAAAGAGTGGCTTGGCACCCGCTCGTGGTGTGAATCAATGGAATGAACAAACTCTCCAGGACCCAGGCTTCACACCTGAAGGAGGAAGGACCCTGATTTTCACAGCACCAAGTTTTCTCCTGTAGAATGACAAGTTCTCATCTTTTCCAGTGTGCTAGCTCTTGTTGTCTCTGGTTAAATAACAAAGTGCTCTTCTCGAAATGGCTTGTTTCCTGTATTTGTTTTGTTCCAGGAAGAATGTGAGAAAGCTTTGGAAATAAAGCGTTTAATTTATAAGCTATCCTGCAGCCCACCATCGGTAATTCAAAACTATCATCCTATGTAAATTGGTATCATTATACCTGGAGAACCTTCTGAAAGATAATATTTGTGGACCTCTGACTTCCAATGTATGGGTCTGAAAGCAAGAATAATCCAGCAGTATTTGTTCCCACAGGAGATTTCTGGGCACAATTTTTAGAAGAGAAATATGTTAGAACTTTATAGGATCAATCTCATGAAAAATTTAATGGTTAATGGGCCCCGGGCTTTCTGAATGAGATTCTGGCATAAGACCCCAATAGTTATTAGGTACAAGGGTGCCTCTTGCAGGAGAAAAAAGAACCAAAAGGAAATCAGAAATCTGATGGTTTTCTGTGTGTAAATGCATGGTGGCCTCAGCTAGATTCTCTCGTATTAATCCCAGCCCAGTGGTGTGCAGTGATTTTGATGAAAGGGATAAAGTTATCACTCTAGGCAATGAATCAGAAAAATTGATGGGGACAAAGAAAATATCACGTATCATGTAGCAAGTATCATGGTCATTTGAAGCCTTGGAATTTGGAGGAAATATCTAGGGAGGAGTGTGAAAATGGGGAAGGATGCAAGATATATTTTAGTAGAAGGAGTCTGTGTCGTAAATGCAGCTTCATCTGAATATGAAAACAGCCTCGAGGGGAATCTGTACCTAGGAGATGTAGCTGGCTTGAGCAAAGGCAAGGGTCACCAGGAGGCTTTGGGAACAAACGCCATCCATGACCCTCTGCATGCCCCGGTCTTTAGCCTGTGTTTACTAGGCTTTTGCGAACACGCGTTGAATGCATGGATGAGGAAGTCTAGGAGGCAACAGTGCATTTGAAAGGCATCTTTTAGAAATTACTGGACTATTTTTTAATATGTATTTATTTTAATAATGCTTCTTTTTTAATTTTTTTAAAACTAAAAAAAATTTTTTTAAAATTTTTTGGCCATGTCGTGTGACTTGCAGTATCTTAGTTCCCCGACCAGGGACCGAACCCGGGCCCTCAGCAGTGAAAGTGCAGTCTCCTAACCACTGGACCGCCAGGGAATTCCCAGTAGACTTTTTTTTTTTTTTTTAGCAGTTTTAGGTTTATAGAAAAACAGTAGAAAGTACAGAGAGCTTTCCTATATTCATTTCTTCTGCACACAGTTTGCCATGTTATCTCTTGTATTAGCGGGGTACACGTGTTGCTTTTGATGACCCAATATTGATACATTATTATCAATTAAAATACATGGTTTACATTAGAGTTCACCATTGGAATTGCACCTCCTATGGGTCGGGACAAACGCGTAATGATTACAGCGTCATACATGATACTTTCCCTGCGCTAAAAATCCTCTGTGCTCTGCCTCTTCTTCCCTCCCTCCCCTCCAACCTCTGACAAGCACTGATCTGTTTACTGTCTGCCTAGTTTTGCCTTTTCCAGCATGTCATAGAGTTGAATCATGCAGTATGTAGCCTCTACAGATGGGCTTCTTTCACTTAGCCCTATGCATTTAAGGTTCTTCCATGTCTCTTCATGGCTTGATAGCTCATTTCTTTGTATCACTGAATAATATCGCACTGTCTGGATGGACCACAGTTAGTTTATTCGTTCACCTGCTGAAGGACACCTTGCTTGCTTCCAAGGTTTTGGCAATTGTAAATAAACGTGCTCTAAATATTTACATTGTGTCCATAGAAGTTATCACGGAAGCCGTATTTTTTAAAAAGGCATTTCTTCACGGCATTTTCTTCATGCTAAGATACTTCTATGTAATATATGAAAGGTGAATTTCATTTGAAATGGAGGTGCGTGGTTGTATGCCCTTTTGCAAAATACCAGTTAAAACACAAGGAAGTAAAACCCTGAATGCTCTGCTCTCTGCCTAATCTGTGTTATTTTACTTAGAAATTACTATATGCACCAAAAGGGGCATTTTTTCTTCAAAGTGTTAAGTTGGCGGGGGGGGGGGGCTTCCCTGGTGGCGCAGTGGTTGAGAGTCCACCTGCCGATGCAGGGCACACGGGTTCATGCCCCGGTCCAGGAAGATCCGACATGCCGCGGAGCGGCTGGGCCCGTGGGCCATGGCCGCTGGGCCTGCGCGTCGGGAGCCTGTGCTCCGCAACGGGAGAGGCTACAGCAGTGAGAGGCCCGCGTACCGCAAAAAGAAAAAAAGTGTTAAGTGGAGGTTACATCGCCTTGTTGCTTCTTCCTCTGTGAACTCATTAAACTAAGTACCATTTTCAAAGTGATAAGCCTTAAATCAGTGTCAAACTCCCCCAAGCCCGAGTGCGCACGTGGTTTGCTTAGCTGAACCAAATCACAGCACGATAAATGTCTGGCTGACGATGATTTATCATGGGTGACAAATCACTAAAATGGCGCCGTGCATATTATTTTTGGTCCTGAGGATGACATATATGTATATGGTGTGGCTTCTAGGAATGTTTATTATATGAGTTAAAACACTGAAAAAAGTTTGAATGTACTGTAGCCTGTGGCACTGCAATCAAATAGCAAGAATATGTCTGGTAACAGATGACTGGGGTCTTGCTTTCACATCAGAAATCATCTCTGCCACCTCCGTGGAGGGTTGTCTCTGTGGCCTTCTACCCCTTTTCTGGACCAAGTTGGTGAAGGTGCAACCCTGGAGTGCAGGGCCTGTCTCCACGGAGGGCATGACCTACCTGATGGATAGGATTACCCATATTCAGTTATTATTTCTGCTGCAAAGGACGCCTGGTGTCCTTTTAGAATTCCAGTTGTGTGGTTACCTACAGTGAAGAGATGGTCCCCTGTCGAGACGAGTGATGCTATAGCCACACCAAGAGGATGTGGAAAAGGTTGTATCTCACATATAATGAGGCTTTCTGGGGAAAGCAGGACAGCGCCTAGGCTGGTCTGAAGATGGCTTGAGGGAGATGGGAAAGGAGACAGATTCAGCTTTCATGGTGGGTAGGAGCTGGGGCTTGGATGTGGGTTCCCACATGGAGGTAGGAGCTGGCATAGTTTGAACCTTCCATGGGCACTGAGGGAGGGAGCCCCCAGGCTTTCTTATTAGCTTGTTGGGCACAAGTGGAAGAGGCAGAGGTGAGACTTAAAAGCTCTTAGCTGTCAAACATCAAAAAACGGAGTCAGACCCTTCAATACCTCAAACAATAACTGCATGCATGGACTAAATTAAATTGGCAGCATGTGAACGTAGCAATCTCTGTGAAAATTGTAAATTATATACCTCTGGTCTGACCATCATTTTCTTCTGATCTGAGAGCAGGTGGTAGCTTCCTAATCAGAGAGTCCGTGTTTCAGCCCATTCTTCAGTCTTCAGCTGGCGTCTGTTCTGTTTTGTTTTGTTTTGTTTATTCTTATGGAAAATTTGAGGCATCCATAGAAGCAGAGAGAAAAGTGCAGTGAACTGCCATATGCCCTGGATCCACATTTAACAATTAATGAAGTCACGCCTGATTTTATTAATCCATGCTCCATACTCACTTCCCTTCTTCCTGGATTAATTTGAAGAAGACAGCAGCCGTCATTATCATGTCATCCATGGGTGTTTCAGGATGTAACTCTAACTATTTTTCCTTCATGTCTTTTTTTTTTTTTTTTTTTTTTCTCCTCTGTGATTTTCACTGAGTTCATCCACTTAACTCTGCAGGGTTTGAGAGTTTGGGTTTTGCAGTCAGACTTAAGTCTTCCTTTCTGGGTCTCTCACTTCCTAACGGTGTGACTTTGAACAGGTCATGTATCTTTTTGGAGCACTGTTGCCCTCACCTGTGCAATGGAGCCAATGCTCTTTACTCGTAGGGTTCGGTATGATGTAATCAAGAGAACATGGAATAAAGTCTTCTGCAGGCAGAGTGTACAACAAATGATACCCATTACTCTCATTGTTGACCATGGTATCATTATTATTTTGAAGGGTTGCTATATGGGGGTTAGTATACAATGTGAAGTATGGGGAAAGAAGGTGAGGAAAAGAAAAAGGAAAGTGTGAGGAATATTTTTCATGATGGACAGTTTTAGACCTGGGTATCTATGGTAAGTATGAAAAAGGTCACTCATCATAAAATAGTTTTAGAGGTGTTTGTTTGTATAAGAGGAACAGTGATGATTTAGTTTTTTCCAGTCAATAAGGAAAACCAGTAGACTTCATTATAGCCTCAGGCCAGCGGGTGATTGCAGCAATTTGGCTTCTCTCTTCCGGCATCTTCCTCCAAGGGGCTCATGATCTGTGAGCCTGATTCTTCTAGAATCCTTTTTCAGGCCTCCCTACAGGGTCACCCCATGATGCCTAGACGTTCAAATGATGCTTGTAGATGATACTTAATTCACTGACTGCATCTTCTCATTGTCTCTGCCAAGAGCCCGGCCACTGTGGCTCCTTCTGATTCTGCTGCATCCCCTGTTGGGATCAGCGCAGGAGAGCTCAGTGTGTAAGACCATCTCCTTCTCGCCATGAGAAATTAACAGACAGGTCGATGAGGGCGAATCACCTCCCTTTCTTTTGTAAAGATGGCACTGTTTTAACACTGAGTGTTTTCTCCCCTTCAGGGCAGATCTTGGATGTTCTAGATGAGTTGAAACTGGCTAATAACACCCTGGTCTACTTCTCCTCGGACCAAGGAGCACATGTAGAGGAGGTGACTGTCAAAGGGGAAGGTCACGGAGGCAGTAACGGAATCTATAAAGGTGAGAAATCTGTGCAGGTGGGAAATGGCACGGTGTCAGCTCTGTGCTCTGCCTGCCCCCCGCAGCTTACCCCCTCATCACCTTCTCCTGGACCTTGGAGCTGTGGTGCTATTCTTCTGCCACTTGAAACGTACAGGGCTTTATTGGGTCACAGGCATTGAAAACTCAGATGGCCAAAGTGACCATTTCCGCTATGGTCCCCCCAGAACTTAAAAGCACACATTCTGTGTCCAGACATTAAAATGAGGGTGTTTTCCCCCTAAATGTAAATTCAGCCCCATATGTGTAGTTGGTTCAAACAAGACCCCTTACACCCTCCCCCCACGACCTCTACCACTACAATTGCTTTAAGCCTGGAAGTTTGTGTTGATTTGTTACAGCAACAATAAAAAGCTATTAACTTGTAGTTGGGCATCAGAAGTTTGAAATGGGTCTCACTGGTCTAAAATCAAGATGGTAGCAGGACTGCATCTTTCTGGAGGCTCCAGGGGAGACTCCATTTCCTTGCCTTCTCCAGCTTCTGGAGGTGGTCACTCTCCTTGGCTCGTGGACCCTTTCTTCCACCTTTAAAGCCACCAATGCAGTGTCTTCAAACCTTCCTCTCTGTCTCTCTCTCTCTCTGACCTCTGCTTCCATAATTCCATCTCTTTCAGTTACTCTAACTTTCTTGCCTGCAATTTTAAGGACCCTTGTGATTATGTCAGGCTCATCCACGTAATCCAGAGTGATTTTTCCTATTTCTAGACCCTTAATCACATCTGCAGAGTCCCTTTTGTCATGGAAGGTAACCTAGTCACAGTGTCCGGGGATGAGGATGTTGACATCTTTGCGGGTCACTATCCTGCCTATCTCCATAGGCTACAGCATTGTGGGCTGATGCTTCCTTCCTGACAGAGCATTAGCTAAGCCACCACCAAGATGGATCAGGCTACCTGTCACTGGGGATATTAGATAAGACCCATCTGCTGACCGCAAGTTGCTTATACAACATACACTTTGCGAATACATAGATACCTGGTTATAATAACATGTGGCCCGTTTCACAAAGACTTAGGTGAGATACCTCAAAGGGCATATCCATGCTAAGGGTTAGGACACCACCCGAATCTGCAGTGAATGTGGATTGGATGTAACATGGGGGAGGATGATTAGAAGTGACCATGCAAAAGGCAAAGCAAGGTGTCCCAGACAGTAGGGGCTGCCGAATAAAGCAAGATGCGTGACACATAGGAAAGCGCATTGAATTTTGCTCCCTAAAGCCATGAGGTGCTTTATTCCCTTTTCATTATTCTCTCACATGGATGTTTCACAGATTCCCAGGGACTCAGGAAATCAGAGTTTACCTACAGAGATATGAAATGCTAATCTATGGAGTGCTTTCATCCGTTAGTTTACAAAACCCTGATTGAGCTGTGTATCTGGCACTGGGTTAGAGGCAACAATACGGTCCCTGCCCTAAAGGAGCCCATGGTCAACGGGTTGGGTAGGTGGGTGGCTGGTTGGTTGGGTGGATGGTTGGATGTTTGGTTGGGTGGATGGTTGGATGTTTGGTTGGGTAGATGGCTGGTTGGTTGGGTGGGTGGTTGGGTGGGTGGGTGGGTGGTTGGGTGGGTGGATGGTTGGTTGGGTGGGTGGTTGGTTGAGTGGGTGGATGGTTGGGTGGTTGATTGGGTGGTTGGTCGGTTGGGTGGGTAGGTGGGTGGCTGGTTGGTTGGGTGGATGGTTGGTTGGGTGGGTGGTTGGTTGGGTGGGTGGATGGTTGGGTGGTTGATTGGGTGGTTGGTCGGTTGGGTGGGTAGGTGGGTGGCTGGTTGGTTGGGTGG
>NW_021703779.1:5791992-5901481 GCF_005190385.1 Monodon monoceros | reverse complement strand
TTGGGTGGGTGGTCGGTTGGGTGGTTGATTGGGTGGATGGTCAGTTGGGTGGGCAGGTGGGTGGATGGTTGTTTGGGTGGGTGGATGGTTGGGTGGGTGGTTGGGTGGGTAGATGGTTGGATGGTTGGTTGGGTCAGTGGCTGGTTGGGTGGGTGGGTGGTTGGGTGGTTGATTGGGTGGGTGGTCGGTTGGGTGGTTGATTGGGTGGGTGGCTGGTTGGGTGGGTGGTTGGTTGGGTCAGTGGCTGGGTGGGTGGGTGGTTAGTTGTTCGCGTGGGTGGTTGGGTGGGGGTGGTGGGAGGAAGCCTGAGGAGGCCCATGCGATTTGACAAGGGTGTCGACATTCTTGGCACAAGATGCCAGTGGTGCATACAGCAAGGAGAGCCTCACTCGGCCAACAGGGCCCCAGAAATTTTCCCAAAGGAGACCAGGCTGGGAAGGAGGTAGCCAGGGTGTGCTTGAGCTCTTATCCTTCTACCTCGAGCTCTTTCCACTCTCCCAACCACACACCTTCCTCAGTAGAGCTGGGATGAGGAGAGAAGCACATGGCTTACTCTGCAAACTGGCGGGAATGGGGTAACACCAGATCACACCAGTCCTGAACCAAACGGACAGCGAAAAGGCAGTCGGTCACCCATCCCGATGGCAGCACGTAGCCTGTGAAACCTTATACTTCTACTTACATCCTCGACATGCACATCTGAGTCCTTTCAAATTCTGAGCACTGGGGGGCCGGGACCTTTGTTTACACCTTCGGTTACCTGGAACCCAGGAGGGAAGGATTCCTGTTCAGTGCGGGTCTGGACAACCTCGCTGGATGTTCATACCACTTCCTTTGCTTGTCATCGTTCCCTCCCCAGTGCAGGACACACGACTGATACTCAGCACAGGTGAAATGACTGAGCAGGTGTCTCTACTCGGAACAGGATTAACCCACTCTTTCAGCCAGCCCTCCTCTATTCAGTCTTATTTTCGAGGAGCAAGAAGTGAAAGTATGTATTCCTGTAGAGTAAGATGAGGTGCTTTCGTCGTATTTCCTTGAGGTTATGGACTGTGTGCGGAGAGTTGTTTTTATGTTATTTTATACATGATAGTGTCTCTCGAGATGGAGTCACAGACTGCATTTCATGCACTGGCTCCCCCGTCCATTCATTCCCCCGGTGAGGGTCTGTTAGTTTCCAAATTTGCTTAGTGGCTGCTGCCGAGACGTGTACATAAATCACAGTAATAGAAGTGGTTAGCAAGTAATACGTTATTTAAGAAAGTCACATATATGGTGCGACGGAGCTTTGGTTCAGGGACAGATGACCAGATGACCACCAGCGATGAATCTGAGGGAGCCTGATGATCAAAAGAAGGAGATGTATTGGCATTTTGCGTCGATGGCTGACTCTTCAGAGACATAAGTGGATGGTGAGGATGAGTCAGAAGGAGAGTGTCCAAGGCCTGAATGATGCCTTGGAACTGGGCTTCTCATACAATCTGAAGAGCAGGCTCACAGCTGCTCCCTGTTTTTTTGTTTTTTTAAGAAACATATTGGATGTGTTAGACATACTTTGTTTGAATGCTAGAACTACCATCGGTGTCTGACACTGTATTAATAGCTCAGCCA
This sequence comes from Monodon monoceros, assembly GCF_005190385.1. Classification (NCBI taxonomy): domain Eukaryota; kingdom Metazoa; phylum Chordata; class Mammalia; order Artiodactyla; family Monodontidae; genus Monodon; species Monodon monoceros. The sequence goes on along the minus strand of NW_021703779.1, from coordinate 5,899,870 downwards.
CCACTCTATTGCAAAGCATTATCCCTTTGTCAGGTTTAGTTGAAATCAAGTTCACAGTGAAACATTGTTAACGGTATGATGCTCAAAAAAAAAAAAAAAAAAGATGCGGCTTCCTTCTAGCTATGGGGAATGACCAAAGACTTCTCAGTGTCAAGACGCCTTGTTTTCTAAAGCTGTGAACTTGCATGCACTCCTATGATTTATGCAAACACAGAGAAATCACACCGTTTGAGCTCACTGATCGAAAGAGCATCCTTTCAGAACAATCCTGATTTGCAGTCTTCATCAGAACTGCTCCAAAAGATCTGTACTTCCTCACATGGCCTTCTCTTCTCTAGTCACATCCCATCCTGCCTCACTCTACTAAGGGCACTCCTACTGTCACTTAGGGGACCCCCGAGATAATCCACGATAATCTCCCCATCACACCATCAGTAATGTAATCATATCTACAAAGTCCGTTTTTTTAGAAAACAAGGTACAATTCAAAGGCTCCAAGGATTCCAAATTGGACATCTTTAGGGGTCATTATTCAGCCTTCCCCTAAAAAAAGAAAAATCTACTATTTGAGCTCAGTGGTCCCTCTGTATTCCTCAGTCTGTTTCACTAATGAAATCTACGGACCACCTTGGTAGAATGGCTGTGATTAAATCACGACACAGAGTTCAACAGCCAATCCCTTTTAATCAGAGGAACATTAGATTCTGCTGTAGTCTGCATTTCAAAAAATTAATTTAATTTTGTGGGGTTGAGGGGATAGTGACACTACTAGTTTTTTCTCTCTCTCTTTTTTTTCTAATTGAAATATAGTTGATTTACAATGTTGTGTTTGTTTCAGATGTACAGCAAAGTGATTCATTTATACACACACATATATATATTTTTTTCAGATTCTTTTCCCTTACAGGTTATTACAAAATATTGAGTATAGTCCCCTGTGCTATACAGTAGGACCTTGTTGATTATCTATTTTTTTAAACTTTTTTAAAAAATTGATTTATTTTATTTATTTATTTTTGGCTGCATTGGGTCTTCATCGCTGCGCGTGGGCTTTCTCTAGTTGCGGTGAGCGGGGGCTACTCTTCATTGCGGTGCACGGGCTTCTCATTGCGGTGGCTTCTCTTGTTGCAGAGTATGGGCTCCAGCAGTTGTGGCACGTGGGCTCAGTAGTTGTGGCTTATGGGCTCTAGAGCGCAGGCTCAGTAGTTGTGGTGCACAGGCCCAGTTGCTCTGCGGCATGTGGGATCTTCCCAGATCAGGGCTCGAACCCATGTCCCCTGCATTGGCAGGCAGATTCTTAACCAGTGCACCACCAGGGAAGCCCTGTTTATCTATTTTATGTAAAGTAGTGTGTATCTGTTAATCCCAAACTCCTAATTTATCCCTCCCCCACTTTCCCCTTTGGTAACCATAAGTTTGTTTTCTATATCTGTGAGTCTGTTTCTGTTTCACAGATACGTTCATTTGTGTCATGTTTTAAATTCCATATATAAGTGATATCACATGGTATTTGTCTTCCTCTGTCTGGCTTCACTTAGTATGATAATCTTCAGGTCCACGCATGTTGCTGCAAATGGCATTATTTTATTCTTTTTTATGGTTGAGTACTATTTCATTATACATATATATCACATTTTCTTTTATCATTCACCTGTCGATGGACATTAGGTTGTTTTCCATGTCTTGGCTATTGTGGCTAGTACTGCTATGAACATTGGGGTGCATGTATCTTTTTGAATTACAGTTTTGTCTGGATATAGGCCCAGGAGTTGGATTGCTGGATCATATGGTAGCTCTATTTTTAGTTTTCTAAGGAACATCCAGACTGTTCTCCATAGTGGCTGCATCAAAGTACCTTCTCACCAACAGTGTAGGAGGGTTCCCTTTTCTCCACACCCTTCCTAGCATGTAATATTTGTAAACTTATTTTCACCTTTTCCCTAAAATATCCTCCCTTAGCTGGGACCAGAATAACTTCCCTAAGATTTTCTTAGAGTTTAGAGTTTCCATCCTCTTCCTCACAGCTGAAAATTCCCCGAAGTCTTGGATGAGAACATCATACTCCTAGCTCTAGCTTCCTTTTCATTCCTCTCCCAAGTCAAGGTTACCCAGCAGGAGGCTCCCCCCTCAACCCCCCGCCTCCCTTTTACTCTGCGTAAAGGCAAGTAATAAATGTCAACGGAGTGGATAAATTAACTCTATAGATGGCTTCTGCAGAAGCATTGGTTGGGTGTGAGGGCTGAAAATCGTATTTTCCTGAGTGTTCATGGAGGTAGACTTTCTCCACGTGCAGAGAAATGCTTTCCGAATTCCCTGATGCCTGCAAGGAAGGCACTGCAGTTTTCCTTGCAGTGCAAATTCCAAAAGCCACTGGTTGGCTGGAGTCCATGTGGCTTAGGAGTTGCTTCTTACAGTCACTGAGTTTGGCGGCTCTTTGCCTCAGGCAGTCACACGGCTTTCAGAGCAACGGATGCTTTTGTTGGAGGAAAAAAAAAAAAAAAAAACCCAGCAAGAGGCTCTGGTAGTTTATTGGGGGGTGGTTACATTCAGGTTCATTCTTCAGATTTTAGCAAACGTTTTCATCAGCTCTCCAAGAGAGGGCAAAGCTGGCTGGTCTTGCTGGTATCAGGACTTGTGTGCCAGGAGGCATCCCCCAGGCTTCCCCAGGCTTTTCCTCTTTGAAAGAAGCTCACATGTTATCCTCACCTAGCAGTTCATTCCTTCAGTTAAATTCCACTGAGAAGCACGCATATATTGAACCTCCATAGTATGGCAGGCTCGGGGCTGGCTTCTAGGACATGATGACAGCGAATATAGGGTCCCCAGCCTCTAGTAGCTCATATTCTTTGGTTGAGATGGACATCTAAGGAGATGGTTTCAGAATAACAAACTAGAAAGGAAGCTCTGAGAAGGGACGATTAGACGTTGTTCCCCCAACCTGGGAATTCAGAGAACTTCCCAGGAGACATGGACCTTTTGCAGGCTGATGCTTGGGAGTGTTGGCTGGGAGAGGAGAGGTGGAGAGTTCATTCCAGGCAGGAGTGAGATGCTTTACAGGGAACAAAAAAGCAGCTCAAGGTTGCTATAAGAGATGAAGGTGTCAACAAGGGTTACTGGGCGATGTAGCTGATGAAAGGTACCCTACATCCACGTTAGTATGTCTGATAGAATGAAGTAGATAGATAGACAGACAGATAGGGATGGATAGATAGATAGATAGATAGATAGGGATAGATAGATATGATGCATGGTTGGATGGAGGGATAGACATAGGTAGGTAGGTAGATAGATAGATAGATAGATAGCTACCTAGATAGATAGATAGATAGATAGAGATAGATGAACAGACATAGGTAGATAGATAGAAATGTGTGTATATATATTGTGTGTTTATATATATTTGTATATATGTCTGTGTGTGTGTGTGTGTGTGTGTGTGTGTGTGTATACATATATAGTTATTGCCATTTGGGTAGTAGTTAAAATTGGAGGTCAAGAATATCACCCAAATCCACTCTAAGGAAAGGGTAAAGAAGTGAGAATAAGGATGAGTTGAGGGGTAACATAAGATGTCTCATATTTTTGGCTGGTATGATTGGGTAGATAGAAGTACTTTGAGGAATTACGACTCCCAGGCAGCGACTTGGTTCCCTTGTCTTTAGAATTTGAATAATAGGATTGTTATTATAGGAACATCGTAGAAGACTGTTGAGATGACTAAGAAGTCAGTACATGCAAAGTGTGTCCTCAGTGCCCTTAGTGAGGGCAAGGAATACTGTCATCTGCCAGAGTGCAAGAACTACGATCCAGACGTATTCTACTCACATCTGTATTCTTAGAAGCTGGAATAGTGCCTGACATATTGTAAGAAATTATTTTTGAGTGAATATGTAAATGAAAAACCACTTGAGCTTAGGTTTGAAGGATCAGTGGCTTAACTCAATGAAGCGGGCAGTGAATCAACGTGCTTGTATTGGTAAACCCATTGGTATTGGTGATTGATTAGATATTGGGTTTGAGGGAAGGGAGGACGTCAAAGCTGTCTCTTCCGTGTTTGGCTGGTGTGATTCGCTAGACAGAGGTTCCCTTTAGGGATTAGGACTCCTGGGCAGAGACCTGTATTGGGTTGGTGTATGGGATCCTTTAGTGTAAGAAGAGAAGAGGGTCAGGGACCAAGCCGAACATAAAAGGTGTTACGGGAGATGATGATCCAACAAAGGACATACGGAGAGAGTGACAGGGAAATAAGAAGAAAACTGGGGGGGGGGGGGAAGATCCAGGGAAGAATATGGTTCGTAGAAATGGATGCTGATAGACAGTCAAGTAGAATGTAGACCCCAAGGATCCATTGTGTATATTATACATGTGATGTTCCTATGAGTATTTTCGGTGGAGAGCGAGGGGCAGAGGCTGGCTGGATAGAAGGGGGCCGGAAGGTGAGCAGTTTCTCAGATTCTTTTCAGAAATGTGTCTGTGCAGGGAGATGGGCTGTGAAAGGGGTTCTTTGTCATGGGGAAGGTTGGAGTGTATTTCATTCTCTCAAGTCAGCTTCAGTAGACGGATCGTGAAGGTACAGGGGACACCTGAGAATGTCAGATTTCTGAGAAGATGGTGGGAAATGAGACCCAACATGTAGGAGGATTGATCTTTGCCAGGAGGAGGGACCTTGTCTAGTCTGGCAGGGAATGCAGAGAGCCGATGCTGGTGCAATGAGAAGGGATAGTGGCTGGAATTTGAAGGTGTTCCCAAATGAAGCCTTCTGTTTCCTCTCTGCAGAAGGAAACAGAGTTACCTACTGAAGGCGGGGTAGGGCAGGGCATGGGGGTGACAAGTAGTATTCTGGGGGAGGGTTGACATGCCAGCTGCAGGTGGGGAACACTGGATTCCAGAAACAGGAAGGGACCCCATTTGATCACTTTAACCAAATGTGCAAAGTTGAGAAGATCTCGATTTACAGAGAACAGATAGATATTTTCATTGAGGGCGGGTATCGTACTGGGAAGGCATGAACATGTGTCAGAGGTTCTCTGGGATCCAGTCTTTTGGCAAGAATGTGATGGAAATGGTATATTGCATGATCTGAGCTGGTCATCGGGACCACATAGGATAAAGTTAGCAAACGTCCCGAAAATTGAAGTGTCATTTGGAACAATTGGGACTGTCCACTTAAGTAGAAAACTGAACTACTGAATGATCGCAGTCCTTGACGAGATGACTGCATTGGGTTTTCTTGGACAAAACGTGTGACCGTGGTACGACAGGGTTCGATATTGCAGAGTTTGGGCCCAAGGCTGAGAAAGCTGTATTGGTAAGCAGAGGTTTGTGGTTAGATAATAGAGTGTTTGGATCACTCACTTTTGAGACGGAGCAGGTGGGAGTGATGTGGTCTGTGGGTGACGGAGGCCAGGGTTGCCTGGAGGGGCATATGGTTGGGGATGTGACATCGGTGGATAAACTGAGGTCTGGGAGGGCAGGGCGTTGATGTATTTCGTGCTAATCGAGCTCATTTTCCTGGATGGAATGCACAGTGAGACTCAGAAGATGAGCTTGTTGGGTAAGACTCTGGAGGAGAGAACTTTCAGAATGCAACAGGTTAGGGAAATGAAAAAGCCTAGCAAAGTTAAGGGACCAAAAGAGGTTGGAAACAGGAGTTTATAACCACTCCCATCTGTAAGGTTCTCTTTCTTGTTTCCCCCAGGAATACTCTGCATCAATTCATCCATTCTTTCGTTCATTCACTGCATATATTGGACCTTCTCTATTTGGAAGGTATTACGCTGTGGACCGCAGTTGATTCAACAGTCGATTAGAGTTTCTTCTCAAGTACTCTTGGTCCCGCTGGGATGATGAGATGGGATCACATTGATTGTCACACATTCCATAAACGAGAACCTTGAAAAATGCCTAGGAAATGGAGAGTAGGAAGACATTACATGTGGTAGTGGTTGTAGAAGCCTTGATTAAATAGGAAGAGCGTCTTATGCAGGTTTTCGAGGGTTTATAGAAATGATTGGGGGTTGGGGGAAAATCCTGTCAGAGAAAACAGCAACAGAACTTTGCAGAAGGTGGGATAGGATGAGTTGTTTGCTGGGGCACTTAGGTGAGACTCAGCTCAACTAAGGAATGGTATTGGCAGGGTGGGCCAGAGCCAGGATGTCGTTACTTTACATTTCAGGCTGAAGGAGAGATTCTTTAGTTTTTCATTCTTGCAGAAGATATGAAGGAGTCCAATTAAGTGAAAAATTAGGGCTTCCCTGGTGGCGCAGTGGTTGGGAGTCCGCCTGCCGATGCAGGGGACGCGGGTTCGTGCCCCGGTCCGGGAAGATCCCACGTGCCGCGGAGCGGCTGGGCCCGTGAGCCATGGCCGCTGAGCCTGCGCGTCCGGAGCCTGTGCTCCGCAACGGGAGAGGCCACAACAGTGAGAGGCCCGCGTACTGCAAAAAAAATTTAAAAAACAGAAATCATCAGTGGAAGTTGCGGTGACATTTCCCCCCAACACTGAAGGAGTTAATATTACGGAGTATGGTCAGGGCTGATGCACGCACCCTACTCCCCAAATCTAAATTCAGTAACTTTAAGAGCAGGGCTCTATATGTGGAATCTATCAATCAAAAAATTTAAAAAAGGGCTACAAATGAACTTATCTACATAACAGAAATAGAGTCACAGATGTCGGAAAGAAACTTACGGTTACCAGGGGGTAAGGGCAGGGGATAAATTGGGAGATTGGGATTGACACATACACACTACTATACATAAAATAGATAACTAATAAGGACCTACGGTAGAGCACAGGGAACTCTACCCAATACTCTGTAATGACCTATGGGGGAAGAGAATCTAAAAAAAGAGTGGATATATGTATATGTATAACAGATTCACTTTGCTGTACAGCAGAAACTAACACAGCATTGTAAATCAACTATACTCCAATAAAAAAAAAAAAAGAAAGAAAGAAAAAGAGCAGGGCTCAGTAAACTATGGCATTTGGGCCAGATCCAGACTGATGCCTCATTTTGTAGATCAAGTTTCCCTGAAACACAGCCATGTTGATTTGTTGGTGTCTGGCCCTCCTGCTTCTGAGGAGTTCTTGGGCAAGCCACCCAAACCACCTAAAATCGTTACTCCCTGGCTTTTCAAAGGAAACACGTGCCACCCCCTGGCTCAGATGATTTAGCCGTTTGCTGTCTTGCTTAAATAGTCACCTTTAGCTTTTGAAACCGGATCAGTTAACTTAAGGGTGTTCTTCAGTTCTTTACCTTCAAGCAGTGACATGAGCAGATGGCTGCTGTTTATTTTTGCCCTGATAACAGGTGGATGACAGTGTGATAGAACCTGGGCGGTTTTGTCACATCTCCCATCTATAATTGGTGGGGTTTTAGTCCCTGGACTGAATACATCGAGGAGGGTGTAAACTATAGCATCTTGGATGAGAAAGACTTTAGTGTGAATTAGATTCGTCACGTGCTTCCTTGCGATTCCCATCAATCCAGGGAACCAGTGTTATCGGGCGGGGGGATGCCCAAGAGGACAAAAAAATGACAAATAGAGTATTGCATAAAACTCTGTGCCCACATCAAGCAAAAGAATGACAAGCATATGCTCTTGCCATTCACAGGCATTTGACCTGCCGGGTGGCAGCATGTGCAAAGACAAAAATAAATAGAAGCGTGGTTTAGAGACAGCTGTTCCTAACGAGAGTCTCGGAGTGAATGGTAGAAGAATTTTCTCTGCACCGTCCTGGAGAGATTAACTCAGCCATCGTCTGTCTGTGGCTTCCTATCACGGCCAAGTGCCACCGGGATGTTAAATGCGTTCATTTGACAATAACTCGACCAAATTTTAAATTTAGACCATGCTCTTTTCTCTGTTCAGGCATTTTCAGAGAGAATCCACACTCCTTCACCTGTTTTTCCTGTATCTCCCTTGCAATCCCCTGTCCTTCTCTGCTAACCCTATTTCTCCTTTGCAAACCAACTCAAAGTCTGTTGCCTCAGGGCCCGTGTTCGCAGGGAAGAGGCATCCTCTGTGCTTTTTGTTGGCCTGCAATCAGAGTTATGCACAGCTTGTTACAAAGTCATGGGGAACTACTCCTGGGGAAGCAGCGTGTCTGTTTCTCCATCCATCCGCGGGCTCCCTGCTGGAGGGATCCAGCATCTCTGGCCTCTTTGAGCCCAAGGCCGCTGTGCTACTGTCTCCCTTCCCCAAGGACCATTAGTGAGAGACCCTGGGGAGCATCTTCTGTTGACATTGTGACCCACTCCCAGCTCACCCCTCCAGCCCCTCCTGGTACCCCTTTCATGCTCTATTTAGTTATTTTCGAATTGCCTCCTACGTGCAAAGCTCGTTTTCCCAACTAAACAGTAAGAGCTATGCCAGTAATCAAGTAATAGCAATGAAGAAAATGGCTATGGTCGGTGGTCTCCTGTCTCTCGGGCTGGGGATCATAATCCCGTGAAATACTCACATCTTACACGTCTGGAACGTGTGGCACAGCCGGTGGATCCATGTCCCCAAGGGCACAGAGCTGGTGTTTTCATTGCCTAGGGCTGCTGCAAGAATTCACCACCAGTTTGGTGGCTCAACACAACACAAATGGATGATCTTACATTTCTGCAGGTCCGATGTCCAAACTGGGTCCACGGGGGCTAAAATCAAGGTGTCAGCAGAGCTGTGTTCCTTTATGAAGGCTCTCGGGGAGAGAGGCCACCTGCATGCCTTGGCTTGGGGCACCTTTCTCTCTGTTCAGAGCCAGTGACGTAGCATCTTCCAATCTCTCTGACTACAGCCTCAGCTGCTCTGATGCCAATTTTCCTGCTTCCCTCTTTCCCTTATAAAGAGCCTCATGATTATATTTGACACACTCACATAATCCAGAATAATCTCTCCTTCTGTCGGATAAGGTACTGTATCCCCAGATTCCAGGGGTTGCAAGTGGACATTTGGAGGTGCCATTATTTTGCCTCCTACCAGTGGTAAAAAGTAGAAGTGGAATTTGAACCCCATGACTCCAGAAACATTGTTAGAAGTCTTTGTTGCTGCGAGATTTGAGTCTCCCTGATGACAGAGTCAGCACTTGTGTCCACCAGGCAATGCTGGCCGTGTGTCATGCATGTAGAGACCATGACATATATATATATATATTGGGTTGGCCAAGAAGTTTGTTTGGGTTCTTCTGTAACATTTTATGGAAAAACCCAAACGAACTTCTTGGCCAACCCGATATATATTCTTCACCACAAGAGATACAGTATTGCTTGTGAAATTCTCATTGAATCCATGTCATTAAATCACTAGGTTCTTCCAAATCGGCCACCCCACATTAAGCATTGAAGAGTGCATTGAGGTACGTGTTGGAAAGACGTATAAATCTCCTTGATGCCTCTCCTTCGGCATTTTAGGGGGAAAAGCCAACAACTGGGAAGGAGGTATCCGGGTTCCAGGCATCCTCCGATGGCCAGGGGTGATCCAGGCTGGGCTGGAGATCGATGAGCCAACAAGCAATATGGACATCTTCCCGACGGTGGCCAAACTTGCGGGGTCCCCTCTGCCGGAAGACAGGTACTGTGACTCCCAGGTGCTCGGGGCAGTCTCCTTCGGATTTTGTGGGCAAGGGTGTTCCGATTTGCCTGCACGGTGACATAGGCTACTTCCGGCTGGACCCTTTATCCACGCCCAGTTATGGGACTTACTGGTGGGTCCAGCAATGTAAACACTGCTCTGTCCATCCTGTTATCCCAGTGGGAAGTAAAGTCCAAAGCCTGAAGGGGATGGACAGTCTTTTTATTTTTTTAATATTTATTTATTCATTTATTTGGTTGTACCAGGTCTTAGTTGCAGCAGACGGGCTCCTTAGTTGGGGCTCGCTGGCTCCTAAGTTGTAGCACGTGGGCTCCTTAGTTGTGGCAGATGGGCTCCTTAGTTGTGGCATGTGAACTCTTAGTTGCAGCATGCATGTGGGATCTAGTTCCCTGACCAGGGATTGAACCCGGCTCCCCTGCATTGAGAGCATGGAGTCTTATCCACTGTGCCACCAGGGAAATCCTATGGGATGGACCATCTTTAACTGAGCCTCCCTCTTTTGGCATTCCATGGAACCTCTCCCCCTCCCTCTCTCTCCTCTCTGTCTCTCTCAATCTCTCTGTCTCTCTCTCTCTCTCTCTCATCTGTGCCCATCATCGGCTGGCAGAAGGGCAGCTGGGCAGATGCCCTCTAACCTCCCTTGTTTCGTCCCACACCTCTCCTCCTGGCCCTGTTCACCAGCTCTTTGCTGCAGCAGCGAGAAAGGCAGTTGGGTGCCTAGTCAGGCCTCTTTTTTCCCAGCACGTCTTCATTTAGCAAGTTCTAAATGAAATGTCTTTCTCTTAAATTTAAATACAACTTCCGACGGCATTGCCAGTGGTTTCTCCTTAAGTGTTATTACCAATCTGAAGAGTTCTAAGTGAGGCACACTGATTCATTGTTTTCATTAGTTGGGTGGCAATCCAGGGTGACGGCAGGCACACGGGCTGCAAATCTTGTTCAAATTCAGCTGCTGACAGAACCAAGAGGAAACTGGAAACCAGAGACGAAAACAACAGCTGAGCCAGAGCTGAGTCCATGGAGAGGTTTGCTCACCTCCCATTGTGCGCAACCTTGGTTCACTCTTCATTATTTTTATTTTTTTCAAATTTCTGCATTAGGTATACCTTCTTCTCAAAGTGCACGTGCACACACACACACACACACACACACACACACACACACACACACAGATGGGAAAGGCAGAATTGTAGACTTCAGTCCTTCTCAAACTTTGCGGTCTCGAGATTCATGTACACTCTTCCCAGATCCAGGAGCCCAAAGATGTTGTGTTTCTGTGGGCGGTATCTATCAGTGTTTGTCATATGAGCAATTAAACCTGGAAATAAAAGTTTTTAAATGCAAGAGGGCCCAAGCACACATTGCATTGGCTGACAGAGTGATAATGGAGCCACTGGGGAAACCCACCGTAAGCTCATGAAAGAGTGGGGGTATAAAAGGCAGATAACATTTTGAATTACTGCAAAGACAGTTTGAGCTCATAGACCTCCTCATAGGTCTCAGGCATCCCTGTGGGTCTCTGGACCACACCGTCTCAGGGTAGCTGATGCTTCAGAGAAGAGCAGAGATTCCCGGAGCGATACTGCTGTGGCTTCACTGCTGCTGAAGCATTGAAGTTCCTGGGCCTTGATTTCTTCTCCTGCAAATGGGTTCACAGTTGCACAGGATGGCAAGCACTAGAGCATGTCAAGTGCAGAGTAGAGATGCATGAATACTTGCCATTTTTGTTTCACCCGCCATATTGAGAGGTAACAGGTAGGGAAGTAGAGTTGTTTCCACTTACACGTTTCACATCCATCTGGGCTCAGAATCATCACTATGAGGGCTGAAGGGGCTTCTAAGAGCTGCTATTCCAATCAAACTATTCTCCTTCCCCTCCAATGACAGAAAACTTGGCAGGAATAACTCATCAAAAGTCTTTTCTTACAGAAAACTAAAACTCTCACTCCTTATTTTACTTGCTCTTTGGCCCTGGTTCTTTCCCTTGGAATAAATCTGAATAGTTCCATGACCCGTGCACACTAAGTGTTCAGATAGTTTCATTAAGTACATTTTTCTCTCATGGTTCATGATCTTAAATTCGTCGGTACTCTCTGCTTTCACAGTATCTTTATATTTTTATTATTTTTAAAACATTTATTTATTTGGCTGTGCCAGGTCTTTAGTCACGGTATGCAGACTTCTTAGTTGTGACATGCGAACTCTTAGTTGCGGCATGCATGGGGGATCTAGTTCCCTGACCAGGGATCGCACCCGGGCCCCCCTGCATTGGGAGCACAGAGTGTTAACCACTGGACCACCAGGGAAGTCCCTGCTTTCACACTATCTTTAACTGGTTTTCCACCTCACTGGGAAGAGCCAAGGGAAGGGAAAAGTTCAGAGGCAAAGAGGAAGATCCCTAAAGGGAGATCTTGCTGCCGGCACCTCGTAGCCACCCCAATCTGAGGCTAATGGGGGTCATCCTGTTTTTCTCCCATGTGCCCATTGAGGCAGGAAGCAGCCTCCCTCCTAAGCTGACCCAAACATTTTGTGCACGAGCCAGTGTCATCAGTGGAACCCATTCTGAGTACTGAAGGTTCTTTCAGTGGATCTCACCTGTTGATGGTCCAACTCAACCCAATGATACTATGTCTGGGTTTTGGTCCAAGGCTCTATAAGATGTCATTGTTCTCCAAGAGACAGCACAGATAAGAAAACGGCAATCTGCTTCCAGGTTGCTCATGGGAATAAAATGATCTCACAATATACTATTTAGATCATGTTAGCAACCAGGTCTAGAAGACGTCCTTGTGTGTCTGCCCTGGGGACGTTGACCATCTAAAGGGATGGTTCTCAGCTGGGGTGACTGTCCCTCCCAGGGGCCGTTTATCAATGTCTAGAGACATTTTTGATTGTTTTGACTCGGGACGTTGCTGGCATCTAGTGGGTAGAGGCCCAGGTTGCTGCTAAACATCCTGCAATATACAGGATGCCACCCTCCAGCAAGGAGTGATCCAGCCCAATATGTTGGGAGTGGTGAGGTTGAGAATTCTGCTCAAAAGCTTATTATTGCTCTTTTACGGAAAATGTCGTTATCTATATAATGAAAACCTCATCAAAACTTTTCAATAAGAGCATCTGGATAATATCCTCATATATATCCATATCCATCTATAAATCTGATACACAGGTATCTACTCTTTAGAAAACAGCCTAACTCTCTCCCACTAAGATTGGTGGAAATCAGCTTCCCTGGTTTCTTGCTTAAGCAATATTAAATTTACGTTTCTCAGGTGAGTAAACACATTCAGAGAGCTGGACCCAGGCTGGATGACAATCACTTAATGAGGTTCCCTCACATTTTGCCACATTTTTCATTGAACGAGAGGAGTTTCGTTCAGAAGACCCCTGTTCTTCAAGTACAGCCTTGTAATTCTCAAGAAGCAAGTGCTGTTCTTGACAATCCTAGCTTGGTGAGAAATGAAAAGCCCTTCGATGCAGGGTTTCTGCTTAGGTAAAAAGAGCAGCAGTCCGAGGGTTACACGTAGAGATTTTCACTTTGCAGAGTCTCAGTGCTGCCATGAGAATTCTCTAATTCAACCCCGTGGTGTGCCTATATGAGATTCCTCTTGGCGGTGAATCTTTCCTTCATGCCTACCGTGGCCGTCACCCCAGCATATGCAGAAAAATCATTCCCCCTGCGTCTCCAAATAAGCTGATTCCAGACATAAATGGAGGGCAGTCTTTCTTTGTGTTATAAAAGATAGGCAACAAAAATATAATACCTAAATACATTAAAGTGAAAACCTGTCAGCCTCATCTTTGCAAGCAGATAGAGTATTACCATAGTGAGTCTATGACCATGCTCCCTCTTAATGAAGATTGGCATGCCCAATTCTCCTATTCCATAATGAAAATTCGATTTCATTTCTTTTTTCCAAGTTTGGAAAAGAAATCCAAATGCTTGGTATCACTTATGTCTGGTGAACGCAAGGGGAGTGGCTTGGTTCTCCCGCTAAATTTTGCTGACATCTAGCTAGGTGACCACAAAAGACTTCTTCCATAGAGCACTACAGATACAACAGCAAGCTGTACCCAGCTCAGCTCCATTTTGCAGAATAAAAGTCGAAACTCTTCACGTATGTGTGACGTATAATTGATCTTGCTTTCTATTCACATATGGCAGAATGTTTGATGTTTACGGGTGGAAACACTTTTAATTATGAAAGAGGCTTTCTGGGTACTTGGGATTCCCTTTAATTTATCAAAGATCTATGTACTTTCTTCTAAAAATGTTTCCTTTCCTACTCTACAGTGAAAAAAATCACCTTTTTTTTTGTTTGTTTGTTTGTTTTACATCTTTTTTGGAGTATAATTGCTTTACAATGTTGTGTTAGTTTCTGCCGTATAACAAAGTGAATCAGCTATACATATACATATATCCCCATATCCCCTCCCTATTGCATCTCCCTCCCACCCTCCCTATCCCACCCCTCTAGGTGGTCACAAAGCGCCAAGCTGATCTCCCTGTGCTATGTGGCTGCTTCCCACTAGCTATCTGGTTTACATTTGGTAGTGTATATATGTCAGTGCTACTCTCTCACTTCGTCCCAGCTTACCTTTCACTCTGACCCCGTGTCCTCAAGTCCATTCTCTACGTCTGCATCTTTACTCCTGTCCTGCCCCTAGGTTCATCAGAACCATTTTTTTTTAGATTGCATATATATGTGTTAGCATATGGTATTTGTTTTTCTCTTTCCGACCCAGTTCACTCTGCACGACAGACTCTAGGTCCATCCACCTCACTACAAATAACTCAATTTCGTTCCTTTTTATGGCTGAGTAATATTCCATGGTATATATGTGCCACATCTTCCTTATCCATTCTTGTGTCGATGGACACTTAGGTTGCTTCCATGAATCATCTTGTTTTGAATATGGCAACAAGTGACTCAACTTGTGCCCCAAGTTAACCTCTTTTTCAGTCCCCCAAGCCTTTCCCTTCTGCTGTGATCCCCAAATCCTCCCCAGAGTGGACCAGGCACAGGTGGGTTGGAGGGACATCCCGAAGTACATGGGTCACTGACTCAGCTGAGAGAGATACAGCACATTCGTGGGGGGATGAGGTCACTGTCCCCCCAACAAGTTCCCCAAACATGTTCTTTTCAGTTACGTGAGAGTCATCCACATGCTATTGAATTTGACCTGAAATTCAGACATGACTCTCCTTGACACTGAATTGTTACTATCCCCATGGTTGCCATGAGTCAGGAGCCCAAAGAGAATCTCTCACTTTCCAAGTTAAAGGCAATCTCAAATGAGCACATTTTTCACAGAATCAGGCAGACACCAGGGGAAAAAAGCATCCAATTTTGTAGCCGTGGCTGTCCTGCAAACGTGCTATGAAAAGTTGGATTTGTTTACAGAAAAGGCCAATCAGACGATTCCCTTTGAAAGAGTAGGGCCCTTCTGCCACGAATCGTGATGTTGTACAAACATTTCCACCCCAGCCATCCCAAGTATTTTGATAACTCAGACACCATTTAAAAGTTTAGCTCAATAGAGTCACTTTCCATTTTTCATGGCAGAAATGAGCCTCTTTTTGACAAGCCATATTTCTCCAGCACTGTTCAACAGTGGTTTCCATCGCAGCGTGATTTATTGCCGGTTTCCAGGAAAGAGTGCGTTAGGTATAGAATGGAAAACAAAAATGAGATCAGTCTCTGCATTGCAAGAAAAAAGAAGTTTGCATAACAGACTTTGCTTCCCTCCTTAAAAAAAAAGAGACAAATGTGCTTGGAAGTCAGATAAAAAGTCTGTGAGATTTACAGTGTTCTTTTTGTCATTAAATCCCCCTTTGTGGGATCAGGCCCAGTTCAGTTATGAAATACCAATCTTAAGAAAACAGTTCTGTCTCCTGGGTTCTTAAGTGCTGAGTTTTGTGGGTTTATGATGAAAAACATCTTCAAGAAATGAGCTAGACATTGAGTCAGAGAAACAGAGATTCACTCTCACCCTCGAGCCATCGTGGAAAGGCCTTCTCTCCACGTGGAGCTAAAGGTGGTGGAGAGGTGTCAGGCCCATCTGTCCCATCTCTCACCTTCAGGGTTTTCACCACTGGGGGCTTTTTATGCTCAGGTCCTCCTCTCTGCCCCTCTCCCCTCATCCCTTGCTTCCTTTCCACCTGCTTAGGCTCTCCTAATCTTAAGGACTGAGTTTTTCGTGAAATTCACAATATCGGCCATTACAGGATAGAACTAGTATTTGGAGAACACACTGCTTCTGGATCGAATCATCCCTCTACCTTGTTCCCCTCATGGAAGATGAGAATCAGGCTTGGAAAGTGAGCCAATTCTGTCTTTTGTTCTTATTTTTAACTTACAATAATAGAATATTTTCAGTTCCGTGGACTTGTGCGGAGTGCATGATTAATAACTAAGGTGGGGACCAGAGAAGCAGTCAGCAGTAATTACATGATGGGGTTTTTAGCGACACCAAAATAAACCACAAAGAAAAAAGAAAAAAAAAAACTCAAGGGATGTAGGACCTCTCAAGGGTGCTTACCCACATTATATAACCAAGTTAAAGTTCCGGTTTCTCAATTCCTCATAGTAGGAGGGGCCAGGGATGGAGTGTTTTGGGTTTTTTAAAAGTTTTTTGTTGGAGTGTAGTTGATGTAAAATGTTGTTAGTTCCAGGTGTACAGCAAAGTGATTCAGTTATACATATACACATATCCACTCTTTTTAAGATACTTTCCCCCATAGTTCATTACAGTATTGAGTAGAGTTCCCTGTGCTCTACAGTAGGTCCTTATTAGTTATCTATTTTATATATAGTAATGTGTATATTCAGTCCCAATCTCCCAATTTATCCCTCTGCCCACACCTTTACCCCTGGTGACCATAAGTTTGTTCTCTGCATCCGTGACTCTATTTCTATTTTGTAGAGAAGCTCATTTGTACCCTTTTTTTAGATTCCGCATATAAGCAATACCATATGATATTTGTCTTGGAATGTTTTTAATCAGAAAAGGAAAACCCTCAAGTTCAACAATCTACCTCCTTCCAAGTAGCCTTCTGCCCCAGGTTTCGGTGGCAGTGGCCTAATGGTAATCAACGACTTCAATTTCTGTAGTGGCTGTTAATGTATGTTTCACTCAAAACAAAATTATAGGCTTTTTTCCTTTATGTAACATCCAAATAGTCTTAATTTTGCTCCTTAGCAGTTGTATACAGTTATTGCCTACCATCTGGAAAGTTCCCCTTCTCGGCCTAGTTATAGAAGAGATATATTTACCTTTGAGAACATAAACATATGTGTAATGTGTATATGTGATATGTAAATGCATGTGAGTACGTTTACATCTTCGGGGTATTTAATATCATCATTATTATTTACAAATCACGTCCCTGGGACTTAGAACTTCATTTGCATTGAAGTCCATCCAATCTAAATTGCCCCATGCTGTATATTATCTTTTTTTAAAACTCAAATTGTCAGAAATTCTTATTTTCTATAGATCCGTAGTTTGTGAATACACTGTTTGCCAAGGCAATAGGCAGAAAACTCGGTATAGGAGCAGTAGCAGGGGAAAGCAGTGGAAAGCACGGACGCCCAGTCAGCTGGGTTTCAATCCCATTGGCTCTTATGACACACGTGGAGTTGGGTGAATCACTCCATTTCTTCACCCCATCATCCTGGAGTGATACTGGTCACAACTCACGGTGGTGCTTGGAGGATGAAATGAGTTCATGCACGAGCAGAGCTGGCCTCCCTACATTGCATACGGCGCCCAGTGTGGGTCAGTTAATGTCCTGGGTTGGTTACTTCATTACCATGTTGTAGCTCTATCATGCCCCCATTTGCTGGAAGGACAGTGCAGACATCGGGAGGTTTTAGCCCAAGGCTGATGTGGCCCCCTGATGCCCACCTGCTTTATCCCCCAGGATCATCGATGGGCGTGACCTGATGCCCCTGCTTCAAGGGAGAAGCCATCGTTCGGATCACGAGTTTCTCTTCCACTACTGCAACTTCTACCTGAACGCCGTGCGCTGGCACCCACAGAACAGTGAGCAGACGCATCTTTCTTCCATGCTTGTAGGGCTACGTGCAGTCACAGCCATGGGAACAGAAGAAATTGCAAGAGGGCGTTGCTCTCATGAGATGCCCGAAAGATGCTCAGTTTTGCTTTCTCTGTCCTCCTCCGCGTTCCTTCTTCTCTTACGCCTCCCGGTGCCCTGGTGGTCCAGGCAGGGCGTCACACATTGCCGTGACACGTGCTTGCAGCTCCCTCAACCTGGGAGGACTTCCTTTCTTTTCCCTTCCTGGTTAATGCTTATCCATCCGCCCCAATCCCCCTGAAAGCCGTCTTCTCTGCCTGCTGTCCTGTAGCTTTTGCGCTGGCACCGAGTACCCTTGAGATGTTTACCCGACCTTCTCTCCCGAGCCTCAAAGGTAGGGGTCGTGACTCACCGATCTGTGTTTGGTCACGGATCGTGTGTATTTGCTAGATGTAGATATTTAAGACAGAGTTCAAACGCTTTGATGTTATCATGGGTCCCAAACCCAGGAGTGTTGTAAATCGTGCACTGTATCAGTGACGGGACCTTCTTTGGGTTTCCCAACGGCGGATACAGGGGTGCATTTCTAAAAAGCATAAAGGACCAAGTGGAACCAAATGAGACTCGTCGGTGTAGTGATAGGTTCACATCTGGTTTTCACGTATTTACACTTAGAATTACAGTAAGGGTCACATCGCTAAGATGCCTAGGAGTCTATGGGAATCAGCAACTATTACACCCCTGCTGTATATCCCAGAGGTAGAGGCTGATATTGGACTTCGAGGTTCCTCTTCAGTGGGAAAATGACACTCCCCACTTCTCTAGTGTGTTTTGGGATTCTGCTCCCAGAGGCGAGATTCTCAGAGCAGTCAGCTGATGCCTTTGTAAAAACTCAGGTGACCCTGATACTGGATTTCAATGTACCCCTCACCCCATTCTGCTCACCCGGTCAGTTTACCAAAGACATCATTTAAAGAGCAGCTGCTCCATTATTCTTAGAGTGGAAAATTATAACCCTTCCATTACCCAAAGATATCACACCGGGTTTACCCTTCAACGTTTATACTTTCAATCTGGACGGCTTCCTTGAGATAGCTTCTGGAAGACCAGTATGGCAAAACCATGGGTGCACGATTCTAGGCCCAGAGGGACCCTATTTACGTATCTCATCAATGTGTCCATCATTCCTGACACCCATAGGAATGCTGTCTCTTTTTAAGATTATCGGCAGCATTTATATCTGAGCCATCTCATCATAAATGAGAGATGTGGTCCTCGCCACTTCCTTTTATACGGAGCCTGCGAGAAGCGTAAAGAACAAAGTCTCGGGGGACTCTTGTTTGTTTAAAGAAGGATGATATCACGTCCTGAGCCTTGCAGAATTGCATTTAAATAAAGCCAACCCCCTCGAGTTAGAGGAGCCGGAAGAAACCTATTGGATCAGGGGCTGGAGAAGCACATTATGTGGAGGAGTAAACAGAAAAGGGACAGGGAGAGGCAGAAAATAGGAGTAAGTGAGAAAAACAAGACCCAGATTCTGATAGGCAGCTGGCCTGGGGATAAAGCTTGCTTCTAAGACAACACACAAGTGATATTTTGCCTTATGCAGTTCCTTACTATCTTCTCTTTTGAAGCAGCAGCACACGAGGAAAAATGACGGTGTTTCCACACCGGAATCATCCATCTAGCTAAAGGGTCTCAGGAAACCGTGGGTTTTATGAATCGTCTCATCTACTTTTTCAGATTGTGCCTGAAACTCAGTAACACTGGTTGCTGCCTTGGCTGTCACACATGGCTCCATGGCTGTTTGCTCAGTATTTCATCTGTTCGTTTGTTGTACACGTATTTATTGAGCACCTACTAAGTGGCACCTTCTGGGCTAGGCTGCGCACCTGTCAGTGAGCAAAATAGACCAAATTCTCTGCCAGGGAGTTGCTTACCTCTTAGCTCAGGACGGGCTGAAGGCTGTGCAAACAGCTGGGAATGCACAGGTGTGTAAGGAAGTGTCACCCGTGTGTGTGGAGTTACCTGTCAACTAGAGAATTCAGAAAGTAAACTAGTACTAGTTAGAGGAGATGACTGACATCGTCTCGGATCTGTGCTGGTAGGAGTTTATGGTAATCAGTACACGGGAGACACTTCCCATAATTGTCAGTGGTAAGAGGGCTGCCTCCTGGCCTCCAAATACTTTGCTAGAAAAGAAGAGAGACATTTAGGGTCAGGGTTTAGAAATGTAGCGTCAGGGCAGCAGTGAGCTGGAGCCACCTCCGGATGGCTCAGGCATCTTGCCAGCTTGTTGGGAAAGCATTGCTACCTGGAAGTCAGCCAGGCGGCGAGCACTGACACCCCGGCAACTGGCAGACGTAGCAAACGCACGTCCTGTTCCTCGCTCAGAAAGCACAAGCTCACCGGCAGTAAATACGCTGGTACCCGTAAACTAGAACTGAGTGGTGGTGTGGTGAAGATCCAGTTGCCGTTTGTCTTGATCAGTTGGACGCCTACCTGTTACAATTCCCAACTTGTTACTCATTTTTCCAAAAACTTAGAGCTGGAATGCTGTTTCCACCCTTTTAAAACATGAACCCCTTTCAGCTTTTATATACAGTGTCTTCTCTATAATTGAATGATTCTCTCATGATAATGTTTCTGTAATTTCGTTGTCTCAGCAAATTGAATGGCCTAACTTAATCATCTCATATCCTTACGCCCACTGCATTTTAGAAGAACTCACGAAAGTGTTATTAGGACACCGGTAACTTTTCTTGCATTACAACGGGAATTGTGAGTTTAAATTTACTGTTCCACGTGTATTCAAAAAGTTTGGCTTTAAGTTTTGACCTATGAAGCAGTGTTAGTAAAAATTCAATGTAATGACAACTTGATTTTATGGTAAAATTTATCTTAAAAGACTGGTAGTTAGCTCTGAGATTCTGCTGCAGACTTTCGAGCGGATGAATATAAGTCTGTAAACTAAATGCTCGCATTAGTGTGAGAGTTTCCAGGCCAGCTGGTCGCACAGAAATCCATGGGATGTGGTTATGCTGATGTGGAATCCAAGGAGCCCCATAAATCCTGCTAGCTTTTCAATTCAAGCTTGTTGGAAACTTCTCTCCTGTGACTTCTTTTTAAAGCATCATTTGAAAAACCTCAGTAGTACCCCTGAAGCGTACATTGTTTATAGAAAAACGATAAACAATTTTGACTTTTAAGGCTTCAAAATAAGTTTTTAAAATCTTAAATCACAACAAAAAGCAGTAGGAAATTAGGATTCATTCCAAAGAAATGTGTTTATATCTAGCTCTTTTAAAGGTGCCTTGTTTTGAAAATAGGAGATAAGTGAGGTTTAAAATTGCAACAGCATTACAGTAGTAATTGAGGACAAATGCTTGCTTTGTTCACTAAGATTTTCACCCAGTTAAAAAATTAATTTTGCCTCTAAAATGCACCTAAGAAAAGAGAGAAGATTCTAATTACAGCTGCCTATGTCTCAGGAGTTGATTGGTGTAAGAAAGGCTATGCTTAGTTTTTGTCTTTATTAATGACTTCAGTTCGTGTTGGTGATCTGATTCTCCTTTGTCTGATTATCAGAAGTTAAACCCGAAGGGTCAGAAACAACAAATCGAGGGCCGAAGCTGAACTCACGGGGGCTCTGGCATTTTCAAATGAAAGCTGCAGAGAACCTTCCTGTACTCCAGCTTACCTTAAGAAGGAGAAGCCCTCGCCCAACCAGAACTTTTGTTGCAATTAAGAAAAAGCGCATATACGTAAATCACTTCAAGCATTTATTTCAAGTCTTAGGATTTCCTTTTCCTTTTGGTTGAAAATCTCGACCAAAGGCTGCGTTCCCAACAGCTCTTGACCTTTGCGATATTCACCCACTAATTCCTTCACCTGCCTTCTCAGCCTGGTATCGCGGGACGTGTGTGCGTGTAATTGTAGGAACGCAGGGTGATGTGTCCCAGGATGGACGGAATCTGCTTTGCCCACAACCTAAGAGAAGGTGTGATGGTGATATAGGAGGATGGAAAAGGTTTCCCGGAAATTGTGTTCAATGTTTATTCAATTTGTTTTATCTCATTATCACTCAGACGCTTCAGTAACGGGCTTATCGTCCCAACCATTCATTCCCTTTAATGGAAAAACACCGTCTATAAATGGATTTTTTTTTTGTTTTCTCCCACTTGGTCTATCAAACATGTATTTTTATATGGCACTTCCTATTACCTTATAAATAATATTAGACCATTTTTGAAACATACATCTACTTTTTTTTTATTGGAGTGTAGTTGATTTACAATGTTGTGTTAATTTCATCTGTACCACAAAGTGACTCAGTTATACATATATACCTTCTTTTTCACATTCTTTTCCATTATGGTTTATCACAGGATATTGAATATAGTTCCCTGTGCTCTACAGTAGGACCTTGTCGTTTATCCATTCTATATATGATAGTTTGTATCTGCTAACCCCAAACTCCGAATCCATCCCTCCCCCACATCCCTCCCCCTTGGCAACCACAGGTCTATTCTCTTCAGACATCTAATACTTTTCGACTAAAGTTTTCACATGCCTGACCTAAGATTACATTAATTCTTGGACGAAAAACGTGTCAGCCATGACTTCTGTTCATTTGTCGCAATGCAACCTTGCTTCCTTACAGAGACAAAATACATCAGAATGGGAGTTTCTTTCTCGAATGCCCAAAGCACAGTGTTTCTGAACGAGTCCTCCAGTGTTAGCTCAGCACCCAGCTTATTCGCAACTACCATAGGCCACTTCTTCTGCCCTTTCCCCCCTGACGTACTCGCTCCTACTGATTTTCTGCAATATTTTGCACATCTCTCTTCTTCGATGTCAGCATGGGGCATATGTCAGTTCTCACAGTCTTCCTGCTTGTTTCTAGCTCCGTCCTGATTTGCTTCCATCTGCTCGCAGACCTGGGCATTTTCTGTGGGAACATTTTAGTTCTAACCAAGGCATGTTATAGTGAATATTTGTATTAAGTATTTATATTAGGTATTCATATTTATATTAAATATTTGTGTCTTCCTCACCTTCGGATCTTCTATCCACAAATGTTTTGTAGGTGGTTTTAGGCTTTTCCCTCTGTTACTCTCTTATTCTTTTTTTTTTTTAACATCTTTATTGGGGTATAATTGCTTTACAATGGTGTGTTAGTTTCTGCTTTACAACAAAGTGAATCAGCTATACATATACATATGTTCCCATATCTCTTCCCTCTTGCGTCTCCCTCCCTCCCACCCTCCCTATCCCACCCCTCCAGGCGGTCACGAAGCACAGAGCCGATATCCCTGTGCCATGCGGCTGCTTCCCACTAGCTATCTACCTTACGTTTGGTAGTGTGTATATGTCCATGCCTCTCTCTCGCCCTGTCACAGCTCACCCTTCCCCCTCCCCATGTACTCAAGTCCGTTCTCCAGTAGGTCTGTGTCTTTATTCCTGTCTTACCCTTAGGTTCTTCATGACATTTTTTTTTTCTTAAATTCCATATATATGTGTTAGCATACGGTATTTGTCTTTCTCTTTCTGACTTACTTCACTCTGTATGACAGACTCTAGGTCTATCCACCTCATTACAAATAGCTCAATTTCGTTTCTTTTTATGGCTGAGTAATATTCCATTGTATATATGTGCCACATCTTCTTTATCCATTCATCCGATGATGGGCACTTAGGTTGTTTCCATCTCCGGGCTATTGTAAATAGAGCTGCAATGAACATTTTGGTACATGACTCTTTTTGAATTTTGGTTTTCTCAGGGTATATGCCCAGTAGTGGGATTGCTGGGTCATATGGTAGTTCTATTTGTAGTTTTTTAAGGAACCTCCATACTGTTCTCCATAGTGGCTGAACCAATTCACATTCCCACCAGCAGTGCAAGAGTGTTCCCTTTTCTCCACACCCTCTCCAGCATTTATTGTTTCGAGATTTTTTGATGATGGCCATTCTGACTGGTGTGAGATGATAATCTCATTGTAGTTTTGATTTGCATTTCTCTAATGATTAATGATGTTGAGCATTCTTTCATGTGTTTTTGGCAGTCTGTATATCTTCTTTGGAAAAATGTCTGTTTAGGTCTTCTGCCCATTTTTGGATTGGCTTGTTTGGTTTTTTGTTATTGAGCTGCATGAGCTGCTTGTAAATTTTGGAGATTAATCCTTTGTCAGTTGCTTCATTTGAAAATATTTTCTCCCATTCTGAGGGTTGTCTTTTGGTCTTGTTTATGGTTTCCTTTGCTGTGCAAAAGCTGTGAAGTTTCATTAGGTCCCATTTGTTTATTTTTGTTTTTATTTCCATTACTCTAGGAGGTGGGTCAGAAAGCATCTTGCTGTGATTTATATCATAGAGTGTTCTGCCTATTTTCGCCTCTAAGAGTTTGATAGTTTCTGGCCTTACATTTAGGTCTTTAATCCATTTTGAGCTTATTTTTGTGTATGGTGTTAGGGAGTGATCTAATCTCATACTTTTACATGTATCTGTCCAGTTTTCCCAGCACCACTTATTGAAGAGGCTGTCCTTTCTCCACTGTACATTCCTGCCACCTTTATCAAAGATGAGGTGTCCATATGTGCGTGGGTTTATCTCTGGGCTTTCTATCCTGTTCCATTGATCTATCTTTCTGTTTTTGTGCCAGTACCATACTGTCTTGATTACTGTAGCTTTGTAGTATAGTCTGAAGTCAACTCTCTTATTCTTGAAATGCGTCATCTTTTTTATGTGACCACTGCATGTCTTTTGAAGACACACTTGATAACAATACACTGCACCCTTACGTTTATTCTATATCTCCTGTCTAGCAGATGCTCTGCTACGCTCTTTGCATATGATGCCTCTTTTGATCCTCCTTATTAAAAGTGAGTTTGATTATATTCGTATTAGATTTGGCCGTAACGGAAACAAAAAGTCACGGTAGCTTATATCAGAGGGAGGTTTCTGTCTTCATCTCGTGAGTGAAGTCTAGCGGTAGGTGGTCCACAGAGTTTCAGGGATGCAGACTCCAAGCTCCGTCCCACCACCTGGAGGATGCAGCAGCTTCTTCTGCGTGGAGAAGGGTGATAGTGTCCACCTACGGGCAGCAGGAGGGAGCAATGGATGGAAAGAATGATGTTCCCCAGGCCAGAAGTTGGTCACCTGTGCACACCTGGTATCAGAGGAGGCTGGGCAGTGTAGCCTTCATTATGGGTGTCTGTGTGCCCTGGGGACACCCCACAACTGTGGGAGCCTGAGGATAGCTTCAGTCTCTACCAAAGTTTTTTAAAGATGAGGACGAAGAGGTGTCAGAGGTCACAGAATAGGCATGCAGTAACAAGAGTTGACGCCAAGTTGGTGCTAAACCAACACTGGCTACTTTGAGAGTCTGCCCTGTGGTAAATTGGAACTTCTTCCCCCAAGACAATAAGTTCTTTTATTCACACTCGCAAAGATGATTCTTCTTCCTCACTGTTGTCTCTCTGGCCATCTCCACAGCCCCATGGACTGTTTCTGGAATTCATGCGTGTCCTCTCATTCCCTAAGTCCACCCATCCTTGGGGACCTCAGCTCTGGTCTCCCCTGGATGAACTCTGACCCTGATCCACACCCTCCCACTGCCGCCATGTCCACCCTGCACATGCCTCTGTGCACACGCTTTCTTGAAGGCAAAGGTGACGTGGAGACACCCCGTGGAGAAATCTCTGACTTCCTGGCTCATTTATCTTCCGTGACCAAATGTCACCAAGCAGCCTGGATCTCTGGCTGGCTGGAGCCTGTGTTGGCACTGAGTGATTTTAGGCAGGACGCCCCCAGTGGCTCTGGAGGAGAGACGCACAGAACGTACCGGGCTTCCTGTCTGCGCCCATGCCGGCTTCCGTGGCAGCAGCTGGCTTCTTCCCTCTTTTTCGGTGTCTTCCCGTTCATCCCGTCGGCCCGTTCATCATTAATTTACCAGCACATTTTTATTGAGCATCTGTTCTACGTAAGGCCCTGGGCACTGGCAGTTCACAGATACATTCACTCTTCTATGTAAGGCTCTAGGTACTGGGCATTTAACACACGTGGGAGATAACAGTTCTTGTGTTCAGAGAGCGAGTAACCTAGAAAGAAATGGAGTCCACAGACGGTGGTAGCCCTTCAGGGCTGAATGCACGGTAGAAACTGCTGAGAGGCGCCAGGAAACAGGGGTAGCTTCTGGCTGGAGACCTGGACAGGCTCACGGAGGAGGAGTTGTCGGACCTTGAACAATGGATAGGATTTCAACACACAGAGACAGTGAAGGGGGGTGGGAGACTTTAGCACGCCTTGTGTACCCACTCAGTACAGGATTCATATTTCCGTCCCCCCAAATGCAAAAACAAGCGCTTAGTCAAAGGGAGTGTTTTGCTTTCGGGCACTTAGGCATCACTCGTGGAGCTAGGGTTCCTCTAAATCTGAATTTAAAAGCAGGTGCTCTGGGTCACAGCCCTTACCTGCTTCCTCTTCTTTCTCAGTGTTTTTGTATCTTGAGTCTCAGTGTAACCAGCGCAGGAAGCTGGCAGAACCGGCTCTATAATCCATGAGCCCAGTGCTGGGTCATTGAGGGTCTGGGCTACAGAGAATGGGTGGACACGAGCCTCAGGGCTCAAGAACAAGAGCTCTTGGGTGCGCACTTCTCTGGGAGCATGTGTGAAGACACTGGTGCCCTAGGTGGCTCCATGTGGGCCCGCATCCTACAATCTTTGGGTCTAAGACAAAAATGTGGCATTGATGTCGGGTGGCTGGCTCAGGACAGGGGAACACGGCTGGGGGACATCGTGGAAGCAAGGAGGGTGGGGACCTTGGGGTGGATTTTCAGACGTCCGTCCAGGAGATGATATCAACATTACTAAGGGGGCAAGCTGAGGGTCCCAGTGGGGTGGTATGGGCCACTCACAGTGGGAAAACACAAAAGTCTTTGAAATACTTCTAGAAGGACTCCAAGATGGCGCTATGTAGTGGGAAACACTGCTAAGACCGAAAACCCCAAATGACTCTGGGTGGCTTCTGTATGTACGCAGAATCCTCCAAACATCCAAAGTAAATCTTGCCAAGACTAGCTGTTCAGCAACATTCATCAAAGGATGTCTCAATCTGAGTGGTAAATTAAGAGCCAGTGTGTTGAAGCCATTTAAATTTTGTTGTCCGTATTCTTTAAGATTCCTTAGGAGTAGGGGGGAAGGTGTCTTAAGACTTGTATTACGGTGACAACAGGTTTAAGAGCATAAAGAAACTAGTGTTTTTGTCTGAGATTGACGGCAGCTTTATATTCAAAGCGAACGCAAAGGTGGTTATTACTATGCACCTGGCATTGCACCTGGCATTGTTCTGAGAGCTTTACACGTGGGCATGGATTGTTAACCCCCAAAGCAAAGCCCCGAGGCCGGTACTATTATTATCCTCACTTATCAGAAAAGGAGCTGCGGCCCTGAGAGGTTAACAGCCACGCCCAGCATCCCACAGCTAGGAAATCGCAAAGCTGGGATTGGAACCCACACTGTCAGAGCCATCAGAAAGGGGAGGAGAGTTCAAGCAGATCGTAGTCAGCTAGCCACCAAGACAGGAAACACTTCTGAGCTCAGAGACAGAGGATGTCTCCCCTTGATGCTGGTCTTGGCTCCAGACCGACAAGAATCCTCGCGTGAAGGGAAAAACACTTTGCAAAGCTGACTGGTATCTGTTAGGCAGAACTTAGCATCTCATGTCTGCAGAAGGTGGTTCCAGTGCCGCATGGACAGAAAACAACGGGCTTTGCATTCTCTCTGTTTCTGTTCTTGGGGACCCTGTGTGCTCAGGCTTCGGGTTTCTCTGTCAACGGACCTCTGAACCTTTTCTGGTGGCTGAGTCCCTGGGAGTGATCAAAATCACAACAGCTGTTCCTGTCCTGGGCTCTCACGCCCCTCAGATCCCCAAGAAATCCCAGGAACCCACTGCTTATTTTAATTTGGATGAAATAGCTGTTTTACGATTACACTTGGAAGGTGCTGAGTTCAGGGTCTAGCTTAGGAGTCAAGTTTTTCTCACTTAAACTCTATTTGCCTTTTTGTCAAAGGACTGTGAACTTTCTTTTCTCATGAATCCTCTCAGTTTTTTTCCAGTGGTGATTTTGCATAAAAATGGGTTTCATAGGTAGGTAGTGATCTCCACAGCATTTTTTTTTTTTTTTTTTTTTTTTTTTTTTTGCGGTTCGCGCGCCTCTCACTGTTGTGGCCTCTCCCGTTGCGGAACACAGGTTCCGGACGCGCAGGCTCAGTGGCCATGGCTCACGGGCCCAGCCGCTCCGCGGCATGTGGGATCTTCCCGGACCGGGGCGCAAACCCGTGTCCCCTGCATCGGCAGGCGGACTCTCAACCACTGCGCCACCAGGGAAGCCCTCCACAGCATTTTCTATGGCCTTGACAAAGCAGCCCTCTAACTGTATGTCATCTTTGTCCTCTAATAGTCACAATTATTTCTGTTAAATTTTGGAGCGTATTTTAAACCTAAGTCGAATTATTGTTCCCATCACTACTTTTAGACTATTTTTTTGAAAAAAATGTTCCATTTAATTTTCCTGCATTCTCCCTAGAAAATGTAATAATTGCTTCCTCTGGTCAGTGGGCCTCAATTGTAAGAAAGATTCAGATCCCGTGGTGGTCAAAATATTTATCTGTGATAGAGGTGAGACAGAAGCACTGGAATTTTAACAATAGAGAAAAAAACTTTTTTAACTCAACATTTTTTTAGTAGTATATGGAGAAATCCAGGATGAAATACATTATTAAAATAATTTTGGTAAACAGGAATAAATATACCTATTAGAAATATAAGGTGACACCAGGTGCCTCCTGATTTATCACATGATCTACTGATTTACTTTTTTTCTGTTGAAATGACACCTTTGACAATGCCGATTCCTGGGTTTTTGGTGAGCAACAGAACAGACCCTGAAGTAAGGCTTTGTATCTTATACACCTACATGCAATAAAATGCAGCCCAGTTTCTCTCATTTGAGCAACTCCAAAGCGGTCTAAAGAAATAATACAGAGAATACTCAATGTATCTTTTTATAAAAAGTTTCAAAAGTCCAAATTGCGCTATAAAAAGTCAAACACCCCTATAGCTTACCCAAAAAACCTTCAGAAAAATTAATTCTTCATTCTGCACTTGTCCGAGCTACATTGCCATACCACCGCTGCTCCCTGTGAGGGTACTTGAGGTTTATTTACTGCCTGGTCCTTAAAACTGCCCGCCCGTCAGTTCACACCTGGGCAGGACAGAGCACAGGTGGCTAGTGACGGAATCTACGTGCACGGCTTTCAAAAGCAAGCGGGTAGGGCAGGCCCTTAAATGAATTTGTTCCGGGAGCCTGTACTCTCTTGGGGTTTTAAGCACACCAAGACTTGACTCGAATGTCAATTTCAAAACAGCCACCAGATTTGCAGCTTTGGGGCCGGAGCAGAAGAGGCTTGCTTCCCCAGGCCTCTGTCTGTAACAGCCTCGGCCCCGCTGACCCTGATGGAGGACAGATTCTAAGTGGCTGCAGCTTCTCGCTGCCGAAAAGGCTTCTGAAGGAGATCTAGGGGTCAAGGGGAATGAGAGGGGGGGACGGAAAGAATTTGAAGGTAACCTGCTTCCTCTTTACCTTCTGCTGGAGAGGGAAAGCAGGCCCTGGAATTCCTCCTGCAGCCTCGCAGCCTGAATTCATCTTTAGAAGGCAGGTGCTGACCTGTAAGTTGTATAAAGTGACACAGCCTGTAAGTGCCATCTCTCCCAGCATCAACTACGCGATGGACGGGAGGTTCCCCGTTATGGATCCCTTCAGTGTATTTATCTAGGCCGTATGCACATTGCTTGTCTGTGCTGACCGGTTCTTCCCCAAACCAGAGAGGTTTAGTCACCTTTGAATATGCCTGTCTGAGGTCAGGGGCTGTTTGGAGAGAACGTGGGACCCATGGCAATTGTTTTCTGTTAATTCCATTAATTTCTTTTGCATTTGGATCCATGGGCCACTCGATACCTATAACTACAAAATCACCATCTCCATGCAAACAAATGACCGAGGTGAATCATATAGGTGTGTGTTGCTTTCTAGTGGGACAGTCTCTATGGTTTTATATAAAAAAGCTGAAAGGATAAAGCGAAGAAGGACATTTTCGGTCTGCACCTAATTCTGCTTGGTTCGTATGTGTTAACTCTGTTTTGATCTGCCACCTTTTTCTACCCAGGAAACACTTTTTAGACCTCTGTCAGAGCTTGTGTGGTGAGTAGTCAGCTTTCAGAAGGTCATAACATTGTAGGATAAACAGGAAACCAAACATCTCACAATTATTTGTTGGTAAATTAATTTTTTCTAAAAATGGCAATATTGGGTGTTTAATGGAACACAGAAGTTACATTTTAAAAACTATGTAACCATCCTACTCTGGGGTCATATTGGAATTTTTAGCACCTTTATTAAGGTATCACATATATAGCATAGAATTCCAATTCAGCCATTTTTAGTAAATGTATAGAGTTCTACGACTATAGTCAAATCTAATATCAGAACATTTTCTTCACCCCCGAAAGATCATTTCTGAAACCCAGCTGCGATTTCTCCCCATCCTCACGCCCAGCCTCACTAAATTCTGGATGGGATGCGTCTGGGCTTTCTCAAAAGGGAGGAAATCAAATGTTAGCTGAGGTCCTAGCGTGTTTCAGATGGTTCCTGATGGCTATATGTATGTGTACACATGTGTATATGTGTATGTGTGTGTGGCGCGTTTTACCATCTCACGTACATATTAGCTCTGAGCCTCCCTCTTCCCTCCGCTTTGTTTTAAACAGAAACACAGGCCGCGAAGCTTAGCATCTTGAAGTTGGAGAACAAAAATGGTCAGAGCTCGGAGCTTAGAATCTGTTAGTCAGTGTGTATTTGCTGAGTGCCTGTCCCAAGTTTATGAGACTGAACTGTGGCAGTCCTCTTAGAGTTCTCTGCTCAAACTATTAGTAAGGTTTTTGTCCTTTCTCACTAGCTTCTCCCAAGCAATTAGGGGTTGGGAAAAAGATGGAAGAGGGAGAGAGAGGAAGAGGGGAGGGGCAAGAGAGAGAGAGAGAGAGAGAGAGGGAGAGAGGGAGAGAGGGATCAAGGAGGAAATGCCACAGTTCTAATATGGTTAAA
This sequence comes from Monodon monoceros, assembly GCF_005190385.1. Lineage (NCBI taxonomy): Eukaryota > Metazoa > Chordata > Mammalia > Artiodactyla > Monodontidae > Monodon > Monodon monoceros. Next base: position 5,869,091 of record NW_021703779.1, on the reverse strand, counting down.
TTTGCATCCTAACAGCTGTTGCATAATCGGCTTCGTCTCTTGTTCTGTCGCAGTTAAGCAGCAATGCATGGGGTTGTTTTTAAGCTATGTCTCTTACCCTTTTGAGCCTTAAGCATGAGAAATCCATTCCATGCATAATCGAGTGGTAGGTCTTTGCCTTCTTGCAGCGCACGGCAGGGTGATTTCTGTGCATGTTCTCTTGGGGGTGACTCTGATGACCCTGTCCCCACGAAACCCACTTCTGTCCTTGTCAACCACAGGCACGTCCATCTGGAAAGCCTTTTTCTTCACACCCAAGTTCTTCCCCGAGGGCGCCAACGGATGCTTTGCCACCCACGTGTGTTTCTGTCACGGGCAATACGTCACCTACCACGACCCGCCTCTGCTCTTTGACATCTCCCAAGACCCCAGGGAGAGAAACCCGTTAACTCCGACGTCACAGCCCCGGTTTCGGGAGATCCTGGAGACCATGCAGGAAGCGGCAGCCCGCCACGCTGAGACCCTGCGGGACGTCCCCAATCAGCTGTCTCTGGGGAACCTTATCTGGAAGCCGTGGCTTCAGATGTGTTGCTCATCTTCAGGCCTGTTTTGCCAGTGCGACTGGGAGAAGCAGGTTGGGAGAGGAAGCCATTAGCCACGTGCGTCTGGGGGCGCCCGGGGCCACCCCACCTGCTGCATCACAGACGAGCTCGGGGAGCGGCACTGAGTGAAGCCAGCCCTGGCAGCTTCCACCCCGGGACTCAGATCCCTTTTCTCTGTCTTCTCACCTGGAGGCGCCATCGAAACCCCACATTTACACCCTGGGGAAAAAATCAGGGTTTGCAGTAAACAGAGGCATAGACATTAGTCACATCTTCCAAGGCCAATGTTATATGAATGCGGTAAGCGGGACTTCAATGAGTCTGGCCAACACCAGTGCAGACGGAGAGCAGGAAGTTGCACAGGTAACTTGTTCATCTCTCAGCCAATGCATGTGATCCACGACATAAGGCATCACTTACTCCACAAGCTGATGTGATGCTGTGGCCACTGTGATTCCCCTTATAGCGCATCACAAAAAAGAATAAAATTTAAAAAGTGTTTACTAAATCTAACACATGCAACGTTATAATGAGTAAAAGACCATCTTGACCCATCATGGATGATGGTAAGTTCCAATTTGGTTATTGGAAGGCAATTACTGTCAGTATTATTTGCAATAATATGAAATACTATTCATGATATATATGTTTATATATATACAGTTTCTTCGAGAAGTTTACAGTATTTAGAAGCTTATCACTATTTAAGTAAAAGCAGTAGAGGCTCACAGCTCTGTCTCTGCTGCAGCCTTTTGGTGAAATCCCTCAGGAACAATAATGCCAAGACAAATCTCTCCTGTATGTATTTGCATCCCATAATTTGCAGCATTCTACTTGGGTTCTGCTGTTTCTTTGGTGAATGGAGGTTCTGAACTCAAAGGCCACTTCAGTGATGCTGCGGTACCTGGAATCCCTTCTAACAGGATTCAGAATTTTTGGCATGTAAAATGTGCGATATTTCATGGGGGGAGAAAGACACAAGCAATCCATCCACGACCCATACCCATGAACGTGACATCTTGAGTTCTTGCAGAATTTAATGAAGAGAGAAGGTGATTCATGTCCGTACATACCCGTACACATGTCCGTGTTTTCTGTGGTCTGATCCTGTGGCTAAGAAATATCTATGCCTCCACCATGAGATGTGCAGTTTTGTTTGAGTTCCATTTCCTGCAACCTCAGTAACGCAGGATGAGGCATAACCAGGTCACGTCGGAGACTGGGGGTTAGGGGCACAGCTGGCGAGAGTTCCAACGTCTCAGCCACCAGCCCCTCCTGAGGAAAGGATTCACCTGTGCAGAGAGCACTTAGGTCACCTTCAGGCGCTGAACATCCTCCAGCAGTATCATGCAGACTCCTTTACTGATCCGTCCTCAGTAGCTGTGGTCCATCTGCCTCCCATTCATCTCTTTCGGGAACATGTCTGAACATCTGCTCTTGGCTCAGGGTTTTCTCGATCCCACAAGAGTGCAGGTCAATGGAATACCCCACCCCACTGGTACCCTGACTCCTCCGGGCACTTTGGAGAGAATGTGTACAGTGTGGCTCAGGCTTTCTGACAGTGGACTCTCATTTCCTCTGTTTGTCTCCACTGAAGAATTTCTAAGATCCAGCAGCATGTCCCCAGCTCCTCTTTAAGGTCTACTATTTCAGATTTTAATCCTTCTTTTTCTTAAAAAAGAGAAAAGATTCCCGCCCACCCCCCCACCCACTCCCTGGGAATGGTTTAAAGTTGGAAAACAAACAGGATTCTTTGTTTTAATGCGGATTTCTCATTGCAGAAATTGCCCGAAATCTGTCACATTGTTTTAGGAAATAGTCTCATGAAAGAATGCACCAGCATGTTACTAATGTGTTAGGATTATTGCTATTATCACACAGAAACTATATAAAGCCACTTACGAACTTACGTTTGAAGATGATCATGTTTACTCAGAATTGAACATACTCAATGCAGATGGACTTTTACAAAACATTTTATGATGTAAGAACATGTGTTTGAGGGTGAAATAACTTGAAGGAGTTTTATAGATGATGTGAATACATAACTTTGTATAGAATTAATTGTTTAATCTATACAATGGTAACAGCCAATGAAGAATCCATATACCTCTGGAGGTACAATGAGCTTTAAAGTATTTGCCTCAGAATAACTTGGATCACCCTTATGTTTCACGGTATTTGAAAATCAGGTTTATTTGTCATAATCATAATTACCATAGACTTCAGACCACTGACCATCTGAAAGTTTTGCTTGGAATGTACAGCAGGAAATTGGAATTCCCATCGGTGTGGCCTCTTGAGTTGTATGTGCAAACCTTAGTGAGTTTTGAAGCTTTAAACAAATTCTTTTTAAAAAAAACCTTTGTATTTCTAGCATTTCGTAGATGTTAAAGGCTAAGCAAACACTAATCTATAGACAGGGCACTATTTGACAATGTCAGTATCACTGCATGAAAAGCAAAATCACAACCTACCTATCGAGGTAATTAAGGATTAAAGAAAGGAAACAGATTTCAGGTAGCCCTGAAGGACATCCAGTGAAGGGTAAAGAAACAGGAAAAGTACTTGGCATCTGTCTGAACAATGCAATCTGTGAAGTGATTGCCTCTGTGCAGGTTTCCCAGAACCTTGTCCTGATGTTAATGCAAAATTAAAATAAAATTTTCCTTGGCAATTAAACATTCTGTGCTGTCGTGCCGTGCTTTCCCCCAGGACTCAATTCAGCAAGCGTGCGGAGTGTTTCCTATGTTTGGGGCACGATGTTAATTGATGGGGAATATGGGTTTTAGTTCAGCAAATATTTATGGAATGTCTGAGGCTCCGGGGAGGGGTAGGAAGTATAGAGATGGCTAAGAAATAAATAGCGCATGACTTTCATGATTAGAGGGCAGGGCAAGGGCCAAGTTATCCATCTTGCACACGGCCTCTTTTCAGGGGCTCACAAAAAAATGTCTAATGTCTTTTTAATGTCAGAAACAAAAACTGAACATTTGGGGCTGAAGGTCATAGGTGCACAGGTACCAACGCAGTCGTAAAATAGAATTCTTTTGTGTTTTAATATGGTTTATGTTTTTATGTAACCTGTCTTTATCTTGAATCTTATGCATATGTTTCCTTCCTGGACCTTGGAAGTCTTAACCGGTCCTGGACCCAGATGAAGCAGCTTCTTTGCTCAACAGATGTTTGGGGCAGAGAAGAGTCTAAATTTTGATACAAACCTTGCCCTCTCTTCTCTACCTTTCGACTGGGTTCCCTAGGAAGGCAGAAGTGGAGTCAGACTATACTGCTGAAGCCATGAGAATAAGGAAGGAATGCAGTGATGCTGGGGCTTAGGTGGGCTCTCACTGACCCAGCCATTCTGGATAAAAGCTAAACCATGCCCGTCGGGAGGCGGGCTGACCCATGGGTCATAGTAGGGAGAGGTGTGCGTGGATGAAAGATGTTGCTTTGCACAGGCTCCTGTGCAATACACGCCAAGCTTCGTCACCTCCTCTTTGGTCCTGAGAGGATGTAAGGTGTGATGTCAGTGACCAAGTGCCTCGTAAACTATAGCTGCCTGACTCCCCTCACCTCCCATCCATCTGGGCTGCCCTGGCCTCAGACAGGACAGTGTGGGTGCCCTGGCCATCCTTGGTGTTCCGATGCCACGAACCGGGTCTGTGTTGCTACACCTGCCTCTAGCTGACATCACTTCCTACCATCTCTTTGTGTGATGGGCTACGGGTTAAGTGATCGTAATTTACCAATATTTAAGAGTGTCAAATATTATGTTAGAGGAGCTGTTTCAATTAAGGAAACATCCACTTACCTAATTAGAACACAAGCAACTTGAAAATGACCCATGTGTTCATGCAGAGGAAATACTGTCATGAAGCAATTTCTCAGTTTTCTGAGAACTCAGTGGACCTTACATCTAGGAGAGCCTCAAATGTTTGCCCTAAAGGTGGTTCTCCTCATGAAGTTCAGATCCTCTAAATGACCTCTCAGGGTACTGCTGTTTATCTTACCCATCTTCAAAGAAGCTGATTGTCAAATGAATGTATAATATATTCAAAACAGAAATAGGGCTTCCCTGGTGGCGCAGTGGTTGAGAGTCCGCCTGCCGATGCAGGGGACACGGGTTCGTGCCCCGGTCCGGGAAGATCCCACGTGCCACGGAGTGGCTGGGCCCGTGAGCCATGGCCGCTGAGCCTGCGCGTCCGGAGCCTGTGCTCCGCAACGGGAGAGGCCACAACAGTGAGAGGCCCGCGTACCGCAAAAAAGCAACAAAAAAAAGAAATAGACTCACAGACGTAGAAAACAAATTTATGGTTACCAAAGGGCAAGAGAGGGGAGGATTCAACTAGGGGTTTAGGATTAACAGATACACACCACTATATACAAAATAGATAAAAAACAAGCATTTACTATATACCACAGGGAACGATATTCAATATATTGTAATAACCTATAATGGAAAATCTGAATATATATATATATGAGTTACTTTGCTGTACACCTGAAATACACAATATTGTAAATCAGCTACACTGCAATTAAAAAAAAAAAAGACAGATTGTATGGTTTACCCAATGAGCAAACATAATGACTTTCATATGGTGGTCTGGGATATAAAATTGGCCTCCCTGGTTATATGAGGATCTCAGGTTTCAAACTGTATTACCTGTGCTGAGGGATGGTGGTGTTTTTCTGAAGGCCCAATTTCCGATGAATATATTATTATAAATATGAGCTGTGAATTGCCTGTCAAAATTTATGTTGTCTAAATTTAACACAGGGTGCAAAACTAAGTCACACACAAAGATATGACATATTACCTAGTGGGCAGGGCCCCTCAGTAACTGCAGGTGAAGCAGAAACTGTCTCATAGCTCTTACATACGGTTTCATTGCAGTGGGTATCGGGCAAGAAGACATATCCCACTTCTTTTATATTTGGGACCATAGAGACACTCAGGCCTGGCTGGAAGTTCCCCGCACCATCCTGTGTGTGTAGCTGCAGAATGCAGAATATCCAGGTAAGGACTCTGAGATGGTCCTAAGGAATGGTGATGCCATGACGGTAGTGAAATAGCCTGGATCCCTGAGTCACCACCTGGGGCAGCTCCAGAGAAACCCCCCTCCCCTCATCCACAGGTGGCTGTGACCTGAACAGGATCTAATCTTTTTTTTAAGCCACCGAGATTTGGAGGCTGTTAGTGCAACAGCAGCTGGGGTTACTTACCTTGACTAATAATGCTAAGCTTGGCCACATTATGTAAGCTTGACGTTCTGTGATCATTTTTTGGATTGCAAAAAGATTTTTCCGATCTACTGGTGTTGCTTTGAATAGAAGCCTATGCACTAATTTTTAATTTTGATTTTATGATGGGAAGAACCCTTAACATGAGATCTGCCCCCTTAACAGATTCTTCAGTGTACAATAGAATATTTTTAACTACGGGCACAGAATTGTACAACAGATCTCTAGAATGTATTCATCTTGCATAACTGAAACTTTATACTCGTTGATAGCAACTCCCCATTTTCCTCACCCCGTCCCCCCACCCCGCCCCTGGCAACCACCGTTCTGCTCTCTGCCTCTATGAGTTTCCTCATATAAGTGGAATCATGCAGTATTTGTCCTTCTGTGACTGACTTATTTCACTTAGCGTCTTGTACCTAAGATTCATCCATGCTGTTTACTGAAAGATTGCCCTCATTTTTAAAGTTCAAGGGTGTCTATTATTAAAAAACAAAACAAGGGCTTCCCTGGTGGTGCAGTGGTTGAGAGCCCGCCTGCCAATGCAGGGGACACGGATTCGTGTCCCGGTCCAGGAGGATCCCACATGCCGCGGAGCGGCTGGGCCCGTGAGCCATGGCCGCTGAGCCTGCACGTCCGGAGCCTGTGCTCCGCAACGGGAGAGGCCACAACAGTGAGAGGCCTGCGTACCGCCAAAAAAAAAAAAAGAAAGAAAGAAAGACAAGCCGTAACATGAGTTGGTGAGGGTGTGGAGAAATTGGAACCCTCTACATTGTTGGCGGGAATGCAAAATGGTGTAGCAGCTGTGAAAAACAGTATGGAGATTCCTCAAGAAATTAAAGATAGTACTACCATAGGATCCAGCCATCTCACTTCTGGGTATTTATCCAAAAAATTGAAATCTGGATCTCAAAGAGATATCTGCACAACCATGATCATTGCAACATTATTCATAATAGCCGGTATGTGAACAGAATCCTAAATGTCACTAACTGATGAATGGACAAGGAAATGTGGTACATGCCTTAACTCTTTAAAGACTGTCAACCGTATGAAGGTGGGAAACAGAGAAACTTAAAGATAGAAGTGTACTGGACACTACCACCACCTGCCTACAGCCCAGAATTGTGGAGAGGTGATTCTGCAACTACAGTGTGAGTGAGTGAGAAACAAGAGTTGCTTGCTTTATACAACCAGCAATTTGATCATTACTTAAAGGTTGAGATTCTTTCTCAAAGTGGAATATTACATTTTGCATCATGGATTATAGGAAAATAGCAGATTTCAAAATATATATGCCTAGGCATGATGGTATTTCTAAGAGTAAAACTTCTAATGAATACCTTTTTATAAAATATTCTGGCTAGCAGGTATTTGGTCCTGTCCAAAACGCCCAAGGACACATCTTGGTCCGCACCAAAAGGTCCTTGATATTTGGTCCTGTTCAAAATTGTGTGGCATGGACCAAATATCTCATGGACCTTTTAGACAGGACCCAATTTCAAGGACCTTTTGGCATGGACCAAATGTCTGATGCACCAAATGTCTTACAAAAGTTTTGGACAGGACCAAATATCCTGCAAGGAATGTTTTTTTAATTCCCTGCAAACTTTATCACTTTTGAAATACTTTCAAAAATATTTCCGGTGAATATGTAAAAGACTCCTGTGAATGCGATATTTTAGTTTTGTTGATCAGATTTTAGTCTTAGAAAAAGATCAAAAGGTGATGTAATGTTTTTATGCCAACTTCTTTCAGCGACCTTTGAAATAATGCCGTGTAACTAATGTTTAATATTTCCAGTTAATCCATGAGATGCTTATTTCCTGTGCTTTTCTTTAAAAGTCAGCATTGAAAACATTCAGTTAACGCAGAGTATCAGTTTCGTGTTAAAATCTGAGGGGCATTTCTGCAGCAAGGTTTGAGAGTAGCGTTGTCTAGTGCCTCTCAGTGAAGGTGACAAGTGCCGTATGAAAAGGTTGGGAGAAGTTAAGAGTTTCAGATAATTCAGAAAAGGGCACTCGTGGCATTTTATCAGGCGAGGCAAATGTATCGGGTCAGTAACTGCTACGAGAGAGAGGTATGAGGCAGTCCATCCATTAGAGCTTGTATCAGGGAGACGTATTCCCAGCTGTAGCATCAGAAGCAGAGATAAAGTGAGTTTCTGCAACACGTTTCATCATCCTGAAGGTGAGGTGGGAAACGGTCCCAGGGCCCATGCGTTGCTGTGATAGGCTGGCATATGCGATGATGTTTGGTTAGACTCATGCATCCCAGGCTTGATTCCAAGTGCATCTGTGCATTTATTAACTTAATCTTCATTCCATCTCTGTCAGATAGATGTTATGATTGTCTCGTTACAGATGAGGAAACAGATATAGAAAACAGGATGTAAACAGACTGCTTTATGCTCAGATTTATGCCGTGATGTTTTGGTTAAAAAAAAGGAAACGCATAGATTTTCATGGTCTCCATGTATGACTGTGCATGCTGTCTACTGCACGACTCCAGGGGTGACATGAACACACCACCATAGGAAGAGTGCTTTCTAAATTTGTCCAGTGTGCAACGTGGGCCACCATACGTAGCAGGCTTGGTTAGATGGTGACATTGTACAAAGAGCTGGATATGTAAGTCATTGATAGAACTTATTATTTTCATTGTCCTGCCAAGGAACACAGGAAGGTGCCGCGTGAATTCAACCCACACATTGAATCTATGAGCTGGCCTATAGACTCGAGACATTTCCAGACGAAAGAAGCAATCTGAGGATACTGACCGTTAAAATGGAGTTCAGATTAGTGGAGCTGGTTTACTGCATTTAAAGAAACAGGCATGTGGTTTTGTGTTTGTTCATTTACTATTTACAGCCCTCCCTGTGGCGTTTGCTAAAGGTTTGTGGCTTGTTCCACGGTCCAAGCACATTTAAAATTGTGTTTTGGAGGAAATGTCACCTGTCACTTCAGAGCTGCAGCATCAGTTGTCAGTATAAAAATTTCCCAGCACTCTTTCCACATCTCAGATAGAGGCTGGTCCCCCAGACTGGTCTCAGGGTGAGGATGACACCAAACAGAGCCCCAGATGACCCACGATGACCATATAGGGTGAGCAAGGAATAATCCTTTGTTCTTAAGTGACCAAGGGCTTAGATGTTGTCACTGCACCTTTAAGTACCTTCTTCTTGACTAACTCATGTCACCACTCTGTTTCTGCAAAGGAGTAATGATTAAATTTTGCCAGATACTTCATCACTCATTTTTTTCCCTTACAGATCAATCTGCTAAGGAATCCTGGGGCATTTTGAACACTGGAATGGTTGAGGCGTAAGCAGGCTTAGAAAGATATTTTAGGTAGTTGGAGGAGAGGAAAACTGAGGATGGCTTTGGGCCAGGATGAAAAACAAACAAACAAAACACAAAAATTAACATTTACGTTGACTGAAGTTTCAGAAATGTACACATCTCCTAACCTTTCCTGAGTGGGCTTTAGGGAGGAGGTAAGTAATCACTTCACTGGGTGACATCTTACAGGGCATGGAAATTTATCAACGACTGTACAAGTTAAATGTCTCTGCTTTAACAATAACAGCAAAGCCTACATTTAGTGCCATGTTAAATATGTTGAAAATGTTTCATCTTGTTTAATTGTATGTTTAAAATTTTTGACACTATATTTAAAGTAAAAAGAATATATAGTAGGAACAGTGATATATTTTAAGTGCCAGTAAACCATCCTCTGACCTTTCATCCTTTGAATTGTTTGCCCTTTTTATTTTCACCCCAATAATGTTTAGTGAATTCTGGTGCCAAAAAAAAAAAAAAAAATTATACAGTGTTCTTGTTTTCCCATGACAGTGTTTTAAAGGGCGACTTGTGTTAGGGAAATATTTAAAGCCATACTGCATAATTTCCATCACAGCAAGGCAGTGTTAAAGATTTTCCAGGGCTATAAATGATTCTGCTCATGTATAGTTGTTTAAATTCAACAGTGATGACAATTAGAAGAGAATGACCAAGCCGAAATGAGACAGTGACTTATATGCATTATAGTGGGGGCGGGGGTTGGAGGCGAGAGGAAGATAAGTGTTCAGTATAGAAGCAAGCCTTAATCATCCCCACTTCTGTTTATGGTGCATTTCTCTTAAAAGATGAAAAAGTAGAGGTCGGAGGACTGAAGTTGCCGTGGGTCGCAGTGTGGCAATTCTCCCGTAATAGACCATCTTCAATGATTCTAGATAATGCATGAGAAAGCACTTGATGACTGCTTCTGTCCAAACAACTATTTAGCTCCGGGGCAGACAGAAGAGGCAGAATTTCAGACCTTCACCTCTCACTGTCTTGTATGTCTAAAACGTGCAGGAATCCAGTGTCAGCTCATCACTTACCGTGCTTTAAAAATACATATTTCTCTGCAAAAGATGGCCTCTGTGCTGCTCTGCTCCAAGGAAGTTTTCTAGAAGTACAAGAAATCCCTTCCGAAGATGTGGAGATTTATTCTAGGAAATGACAATGCTCTTGAATTATCTTTCGATGAGATCTGGCCACGAGCAGGGTCCCTAACAGCTAGATGGCATGCTGCCCTTTCTAGAAATTAATGGCCGTGACAAAACTGTTTTTGCAGCAGCCCCGGCGAATATGTTAACGCATACTCAGGGAATGGCCTACATACTAAGCGTCGCCCATCCAATTTGAAACATTCAGCAGTAGCACGGAGCCAGCCCTGTCCTCCGCTCTCCTTCTGGTGTTCATCTAGACCAACCACTTTGGCTCGGCTTGTCATTTCTCCTCTTTGGAACATAACCACAGAAATTTGCATGCTCTGGACGGAAAAGAATTTGACCAAGTGAATGAATGGGACTCTAAATCACTAATTTTGAGGACTGAATTTCAACATAAAAGAATTCAATTTCTGTAATGTAAGTCACGCCAGTGCCTGAGAAGGGAGGATGGTGACAAAGGCAGCTGAATTGTAAGGCACCGTTATGATTAAACACGATTATTTAATAGAACACATTTAATTCTCCTAGCAAGAGAGGGTTACCCAATTAGAAAGTGTTTTCGTCAGTACCATATTAAGACCCATTCTGATGTATCTTTCCTACTGTTTTAATTGTAGTGTGTAAGGACAAAAATGCAAACTGCAGTAGTACCCTAAACCATTTCCTAGCTGGTCGATAAATATTCCTGAACCATAAAATATGGATTTGCCAATGTACGGAGTTAATCACATTGCCCTAGAGTTTCTTCTATCTTGCCAGATAAGTACAGAGTTCTTTCCAGCATGGAACTCAGCTCTCCGATTACTGCGTAGTCCATTGTAGTTGCCAATTACTTAGGTGTTAGAAAAGCAAGACATTTTCATCATGGACTTGGACACAGAGCAGACTATGCCTTTTGATTTTTTAACATTAAATGTGATATTAGTAGAGATCATTTATTTGTAATTCGCATGGGGTTGCATTGTGGTTGTGCTGACGGGAAGATGCTTTCACTCTGCCCTCGGAAGCCTCGGCACTTTGAAATGAAAGGTTGGAAGGAAATAATGTAATGTGTTTCCTGAGAGAGGCACAGATGAAAATTGACATTTTAAAATTCATTCTCATCAGTGTTATTCCAAATGGAAAGACAGGATGGAAAGACTGCATGACAGTTGCTAGCCATAATTGGTTTAAAGCACTATGTTGTGGAAAACGGCAAACAAACACAAAAGTAGAAAGACTGCAGTATTGAACCCTCCGTGACCTCATCCCCAAACTTCAAACACCGTCACTGTCGTGCTCATCTTCAAACACAATTGCACTCACAATATCCCCTGGTGGTCCAGTGGCTGAGACTCCACACTCCCAATGCAGGGGGCCCGGGTTCGATCCCTGGTCAGGGAACTAGGTCCCACCTGCCGCAGCTAGGACTTCGCATGCCGCAACTAAAGATCCCACGTGCCGCAACTAAGACCCGCGCGCAAACAGATAAATATTTTAAAAATAAATAAATAAACATAAAAGTTTGCCTAGTCATCCCTGATCAGAACGTAACCATTTTAATGTTGCAAGATAGACTATGTAAATGGCTACATTTTTCTCCAGAGTATCTGTATTTTCATAGGAGTAAACAGTAAAGATGATGAATAGACAGATGGTATCAGGGTTCTCTGTGTGTCACACCATCTCAAAACTTAGTGGCTTCATACAATACCCACTTACTTAGCTCCTGATTTTGTAGGTTGACATTTAGGTGGGGCTCAGTGGGGTGAGGATTATCTCCGTGGATCTTGGCTCCAGCATCTGTAATTGGTGGATGAACAGCTGGGGTGACTGGTTTATTATGGCTTCACCCGTGAAGGTTGGCAACATCCAGGGCCCCTCTCCATGTGGCTCCCTCATTCTCCAGCAGGCTGGTCCAGGCTTGTCCTCAAGGCTGCCGTCCCGGTGGTTTCAACATCAGAAGGCAAGGGCAAGCCCAGGTGCAGAGAGTTTGCAAGCGTCTGCTGTTGTGTGTTTGCCACTTTCCATTGCAGACAGGTTCCGTGGCCAAACCCAGATGCAAAACGTTGATAAGTAGACCTCCGCACCTACAGGGCATAATTGCAAGTTCACATTGTAACAGGACGTGCACACAAGGGAGGGGAAATCTGCGGCTAGCGTTACAATCTACTTCATAAAGTTTTACCAATGAAAGCAAAAGGAAATGATATGGACAGCAGTGAAAACGGCAGAGTAAGGACCTCCAAAATTTCCCTTCTCCATAAAATCAGTGAGACAGCTAGAAAAAGTTGTCAGAGATAACTTTTACAGGAATCTGGAAATTAACCAAAGGCTTGCAGCAATCCATTATTCGAGGAAAATGGTTGAATCTCAGTAAAAAACAGTAAGCTTGGTGGTATTTTAACTTGCCGAGTGCGATCCATCATCCTCCAGCCTTGAAAAACAACATCCCCCGGCTTCCCTAGCAGGCAGCAGAGGGAAGGAACAGCCTGGACTCTAGCAAATCCTCATTCCTAAGGGATGGTTTATTTGTCTGTTTTTTGCCCTGACTTGGAGCTTGCCTAGTGCAAAGAGCCTTTACCTGGAGAGAATAAAGTGCTGAAACATGCAGCATTGAGGATGAACATTGAACACATTGTGGTAAGAGAAAAAAATCACAGCCAAGAAACCACATATTCTATGATTCTGTTAAGACATTTCAAGAATATGCAAATCCATAGTGACAGAAAGTAGATTAGAGGTTGCCAGGGTTCAACAGACTGAATATTTATGACTCCCCAAACTTCTTCTGTTGAAATTCTAACCCCCAGTCGGATGGCATTGGGAGATGGGGCTTTTGGGAGGTGATCAGGTCCTAAGGGTGGAGCCCTTATGAACGGAAGTAGTGCCCTTCTAAAAGAGACCCTGAAGACTTCTGTCTCCCTCCTGCTACTATGTGAGGACACAGCAAGAAGACACTGTCTGTGAACCAGGAAGAGGGCCCTCACCAGACACCGGATTCTGCCGGCACCTTGATCTTGGACTTCCCAGCGTCCAAAATGGTGAAAAATAAATCTTTATTGAAGCTACTCAGTCTACGGTATTTTTCTTATAACAGCTCAAAAGGATTAAGACAGAGGCTGAGAGTGGCTGGGAAGTGGCCTCTAATGGATGCAGGGTTTCTCTGTGTCCTGATGAAAATGTTCTGAAATTAGATAGCAGTGATAGTCACACAACTTTGTGACTATCCTAAAAGCCACCAAATTGTCAATGTTAAAATGCTAACTGGGACTTCCCTGGCGGTCCATTGGTTAAGACTCCGTGCTTCCAGTACAGGGGGCACAGGCTCGATCCCTGGTTGGGGAACTAAGATCCCACAGGCCGCATGGTGAGGCAAAAAAAAAAAAAGTTAAAAAAAATAAAATAAAATGCTAACTATTATGAGATGAGAATTGTATTGTAATAAAAAAAAATGAAGTCCATTATTTCAATAACTTAAGAAACAAGAAAGTAAAGTAGCTCTCTTTTAGCCTTCAGTGATTCAAAGTTGACTCTCTACATGTACTTTATAGCAAAATTGTTTAACTTTTACACCGTCTTTAGGATGGAGTCCTGGGCTTTTGATGGTGCTTTCTGTTTGTTTGTTTTTCGTTTGCCTTGATGAGCAAACCCCAGCTATGTTCCAGCTACTCTTCATGCCTTGAATGCCCCCTTCTCTACCCACTGACTCGTCTCCCCAAATTGAGGAGCCACGTTTTATCTTAGAATTCTTGGTTCAGTTATCTCCACTCTAGGAAACATACTGTTCCCCATGTTAACGCATAACCACTGCTATTGTGTCTTCTGTAAGATGTGGATTCAACGAGATGGGTTTTAGACTTCTAGCCCCTTGAGGGAGGAACAGATTTTTATTCATCTTTACATCTCATGTGAACAGAATGATGCCTGAAACCTTCACAGGAATTTTTCATCTTCTCTGGACACTGGGAAGGTTATACCTGCCACCATCTCTGGATCATTGAACCCGAGGCCAGTCCACCCTGTCCATTCTCCCACCTCTCTGCACACGTTGCCCAACCAGCTTAAAAACAGAGTGGTCCCAAAGGAGTGGGAAACTTCCATCCACACAAAAGCCTGAACAGGGATGCTTACAGCAGCTGTATTCATAATTGCCAAAACATGGATGCAAGCAAGGTGTCCTTCAGTAGGTGAATGGAGAAATAAACTGTGGTCCATCCAAACAATGGGATATCATTCAGTGCTGAAAAGAAATGAGCTATCAAAGCATGGAAAGACATGGAGGGACCTTAAATGCTTATTATTAAGTGAGGAAGAAGCAAATCTGAGAACACTACATACGGTATGATTGTAACGCTGTGACATTCTGGAAAACATAAAACCATGGAGAGAGTAGAAAGATCAGTGGGCACCAGGGGATGGAAGGGAGGGGTGAATAAGTAGAGCACAGAGGATTTTTTAGGGTGGTGAAACTGTACTCATACAGAATAGATACTATAATGGTGGATCCTTGTGTCATTATACATTTGTCCAAACCCATAGAAGGTACAAGACCAGGAGTGAACCCTAACGTAAACTACGGACTTGGGGTGATGGTGACGTGTCCACATAGGTTTATCAGTTGTAACAAATATACCATCTGGTGGGGGGGTGTAGATAATAGAGGAGGCTGTGCAGGCGTGAAGGCAGGGGGGGTGTAGGAAATCTCTATACCTTCTGTTCAATTTTGCTTTGAACCTAAAACTTCTCTAAAAACTAAAGTCTTCAACGTACACATGCACACAGCGTAGTGATCATTGGGCTGCAACGTGACCCCTTCAGCTCCTCCTGGATCCCAAGGGACGGAGTGAAGTCTCCTGTCCAGAGTGTGTTTTCTGTTCCTGACTTGAATCTAGAACCCAGGGAAAGTTCAGAATCTGCTATTATAGGATATTCAACCCCAAGGAAGAGCCATTCCCACTCCAGGGAGTGTATCTCACTTTGCCTCTGTGAACAAGACTCCCCTTTGGAGCCCAGCAGAGAGTCCAGTTTGAGCAGTACCCCCAGGAGGTGTGCACTGTGGCCATACTCAGCTCCAATCCATTCCCCTTCTCCAGATCTCTGGGCATCTTTGTCCTACTGTCCAGCTTCTCAGGGGCTCCACCTGACAGCTTCAGGTGCACAGATTCTGGCCACTCTCCTTGATCTGCTTCTGAATATTTAACCCGGCTCTCAACTTTCACCCTCAGCTTTCCTTCAGTCCTCCAGTTTGGCTCATGGGTCTCAACTCTGCTGTGGGATTTCCCCCACTGCACATAATTATTCCCTTTGAATGAAAATTTGTGGCCCCTCCCCAAGTCATGCTTACTAGCTGCTATGATTCTCTCTTTGCCACCCCCCCCATCCCTACATGAGTCTTTGTCAGAACCTCTTTATGCCTCCTTTATACGATCCAATGGTTTCTGCAATCTGAAAAAATTCTTAATAAGTCAAGGTGAAAATATGATCTTTCAAAGAAGGACACATTTTTGGACACTCTCCTCTCGAGAGACCTCTAGCAGCTCAGCTACCATTCAGAGTGGTCCAAACTACCCATGTAAAAATGGCTCTCTTAGAAAGAATTGTTCCATAAGAATCACGCTGATCTAAAGTTATGTATGCAAAGTATGTATTTAATTTCTCATTAACCTAAAAATCTCAATGAAATAACTGTGTCGTGTACATTTGTATCCATTTCTTCCTTTAGTGGACAGTATCTAATTTTTCTTTGTGCTACTTTGAAATAAATATCTCATGGAATATCCGATAATAGCAGATTCTGAACTCTCCCTGGGTTCTACATCCCAAATGATATATTGGTGTATTTGAAAAGTTAGATTTGTAGCAATAAAAAATCAAAATGCAAACTTAACTAGCTCTCGGAATAAAAATAGTGGAGCAACAAAGCAAAAAGTACTTTTTTTTTGCAGATAACACAGGCTTAAAATAGCTAAACTCATGTTGGGCTGGAAGATAATAATAGGAACAAGGCCTTGGCCTAATTAAAATCATTCCAAAAGCTACATAACATATATTCAACTTTCAGGTATCTCAGAGATCACAGAATTGGGGGTTTGTGAGTGATAATTAAACTTTAACTGTAGAATTAAAGCCTTAAAAACTGGCAAAAAAAAATTTTTATGCGTTTGTTCTACCCCTTCAATCAAATTGATTGTTTACTTCTTCCTGTATTGTGTGAGCTGTTTTTGCATTTAAGGGATAAAAGACATGAAAGAATTTTTCTAAGCCTTGTTGTTTTGAAGAAGGTGTAGGTTTTCTAAGTAGAAGTGGTCTGAGCTATAATGTCCTCACTCTGGCATCCAGAATTGAGCGCCTGGCTGTTAATCACTTACTGAACTGCTAGAAATATCACAGAAGGACTCAATTTTATATAGATTGCTAATTAATGAGCTTCAGAAGTTTGGTGACTTAGAAAAGTAACATTTCTTAGGCATTTATGATGTGGTTACTTTCTGTAAATACCGACATACCTTGAGCATGTGGCATTCAGTGGATCTGGTTCAGGACATGAAAATGGCTTTATTTTCATACTCTTGTCAGTTTCTTGGTTTTGAGGCCATTTGTTGGCAGTCTTTGGTCTTCTGCTCTTTGATGCTCCATTTTTAAACCAGCAATTGCAGGTCAAGTCCTTCTCTGCTTTTTGTTCTATTCAGTCCCTCAACTGATTAGATGAAGCCCATCACAGTGGGAGAGCAATCTGCTTCACTCAGAGTACTGATTCAAACGTGAATCTCATCCAGAAACACCTCACAGACACACCCTGAAAATAACGTGTAGCTAATTAGCCCAGCCAAGTTGATACATAAAATTAACCATCACAGAGCATGTCAAGTTCATGAGCATAGTTGAAACAAGTAGGGGGAACTGGGGCTGGAGACGGAGGACAGGCAAGGACCACAGTGTGGGGAGTCTCACTGAAGGGCTTGTCCTGTAGTCTAAAGTCATTGGGAAACCATTAGAGGATTGTAATAAGGGCAGAAGTCTGATCCCATTTGAAAGACCATTCTCAGTGCAGTGCAGAGAAGAACAAGAGTCTTTGGTGTAGCACTGGGGAATGTGAAAAGTAGACAGATTCAAAACTTCTTTAGGAGATGAAGTGGATAGGACTTGGTGGTTGACCAGATGTAGAAGATGAGGGAAAAGCAAGGATGCTTCATACTGTGGGACCCAGGACAGTTGTAAAGATTTTGCATGTACCCTGGGGCACTGCTTCTCAGTTGTAAACTACAGACTGTCAGGGTGTCTGTGAGTTCTCTATAGAATTTTTTATATTGCATTCTCAGTTTTTTAAATGAGGTTGCTAACAGCTCTATGCTTTTATTTATTTATTTAAAAAATTTTTCTTTGGCTGTGACACACAGCTTGCAGGATGTTAGTTCCCTGACCAGGGATCAAACCTGCACCGTCGGCAGTGAAAGCGTGGAGTCCTAACTACTGGACCAGCAAGGAATTCCCACATTCTCATTTTATCGATAGTACAGGGGAAATATTTTTTAGAAATGACCTGAACATTCTGGGTGATCTGGCCAATGACCCCATGACTGAGTTCTGTCATCTTATTTCAGAGGCTCCATTTGAATTTGCGTGAACAATTACATTAGTGTCCTCTGGGGACCATGTCACGTCCCAGTGAGCTGTTGGCAGAAAGGTTTGATAGTACATAATTCAATAGAAAAAGTTATGAGAGAAAGGAGTCACCACCAGCTCTGCAGCGATCGCAAATTCAGAAAATCTGTATTTCAGAAATCGATGTCATGAGCAAGGAGGATTCTTAGGTTGCAATAATACGTACAGAGTCTATATTAAAAGACATTATTTCTCGAAACGTCTCAGAAGGCCACAGGATATGGCTTAGAGGCTACATAGCAAGGGTCAGTGCAGCCGGGAAGGATCTGTGTAGCAGATACACCGAATACTTCTAGAGAAAATGTTGCTCGCCACTGACTGACCTCCACTTCTTGATGTCTAGGGACTAGGGACTGAGCCCTGGAACCAATTCCCTCTGCTCTTCCCAGCATACACACACTCCTTGTAGGCTGAGGTGCATAAGCGCTTCCAGAGCCCCCTCCGAGCGTGTGTGGTTGGTGGAAGCAGGTCATGGTGCGGTCTCTTCAGGTTTCTATTGCAGTGTCACCTGCCCTGACTCCACTGGTTTTCCTCCTCACCCTGAGTTATTCTTCTTCATAGCACTTAGCACCACCCAGTTGATGGTGGTGCTTCGTGGACCCTCCTGCACCCGGCTGGAGTGTAAGTTCCACACAAGTCAAGACATCACAGCTGTGTCCCCAGTGCCAAGTGCAGAGACTGGCACCTAGAAGGCAGTCAGTGAGGCTGTGGAAGAAATATGTTACTAGTTAACATAAAATCAATCCATGAATTAATAAAACAGAAGAATGAGACCTAGAGTAGGAATGTGCAGGGTGTGTGGCTGGGGCCACCACGACCCTCTCCAGGGTCTAAAGGACAGATTCTGTGAGAGAGAGGGGTGTGGGGGGATTGCCTCAGACTAGAACTGAGGTCATAGACACGGCCAACCAACTCTGCTTCTCCATCCCACCCAGGGATCAGAACAGTCCCTGATGGGGTCTCTCTTCTTTTCTCAGAGATTAGCCCAGAGGAGGTGGCTAACAATGAAGAGAGTGATTGCAGGGGTGCAGGTAGAACTCCAGGGAAGGTGACGGTTGAGGACTTCCTGGGCGGAGAGGGAGATAAGGAAGAGACGTCAAGAAACACCCAGGGAAAAGGACAAGCTCTCTCTTAGGTTGGGTGATCTTTTGAAGGGCTCGAGGCCTCCGACCCAAATGAAATGTGACTTACACAATATTGAATGGGGCTGGTTTAGGACTGGCTTTCTGTTAAGACTTTCTCAGGGGTTCAGAGAAACCCTCCCATCCTGTTTCTTGTCATCCTTCAGATGCCGTTTTCTGAGACGATTCACGAGCATGTTTTGGAATTTGGACCATGTTTCACTTTCATTTCTTTTTCTTAAAAAGATTTTTTTGATGTGGACCATTTTTAAAGTCTTTATTGAATTTGTTACAATACTGCTTCTGTTTTATGTTTTGGTTTTTTGGTCGAGAGGCATATAGAATCTTAGTTCAAACCTGCACCCCCTACATGGGGAGGCAAAGTCTTAACCACTGGACCGCCAGGGAGGTCCCTTCACTTTCATTTCACACTGGCTAGGATGCAGTCACATGACCAAACTAAGCCACAAAGTAGTCTGGGAAATGTAGTCTTTATCAGGGTAGCTCTGTGCTCAGATAATAATTCTATAATTATAAAAGGGGTGTGGAATAGATATTGGCGCCACTGGCAGCGTCTGCTACCCTCCCTAATGACCTACATTCCAGCCTGTCATCAGCCTCGTTTCCATTGTCATTTTAGTTTCATACATGAGGGAGTAATTATTGTCTCTATTTACAGGTGAGAAAAAAAGGTACTTCATTTGAGGGAGGTAGTTTTCAGCAGGTGGATAAAGCAGTGATGGAACTGTGGGCAGAAGGTTGGAGAGGAGCGTAGCAATTGCAAGCCCTTTAATGTTCTCATGCCTACATGCTGATGTATGTGTGTACCCCTGTGTGTCTGAATTCATGCACGTGTGTGTGTGTCTCTGTATGTGTTTAAGGATGCTTTTGTGTGTGTTGTTTATGAAGGCTGAAAATTGGAGTGTAAGGAGGCAGGCCTTGAAAGGTTTTAAGAAAGGGGCTAAAATGCTTCTCAGAAATTAAACTATAGCAACAGCAAACTCTGTGCTGCACCCCCTTGGTGCCTTCAGAGCCTACGTGGTTCAGTTGAGTGAAAGGATGACGGGCAGAAAAGTACAAGGTTTTGTCCTTAAAGTAAGTCAGTCAGTATGTCACCGTATACACAAATGATGCTCAAACCTATTTTCTTGGAAGGGATGAAATACCCCCTTCTATACACTGTTCTGTAAGATGCAGAAATGCTTCTCATGTTTCAGAGAATTATACTTTTTTGTGCTTCAGAGAAGAAAAGTAAAGCGTGTACTTGGAATCTCCCTTGCAGGATTGAAAGCATCGTTTTTACAAAAGGCTCATTTTTCTCCTGGGAGGTAGGAGGAAATGACCCTTCTCCAAAGGTGGCCGGCTCCCGTGTCTTCCCTGCCCCTCTCCCACTCCCATCTGCACTCAGCATCTTTACAAGAGGCTGCAGTATCATGTCACAAGGCAAATTTCAATCACATTAGGACTGTAAATGAATTCAAGCCATAGCAGATGCAACAAATGGGTTTCTGTCTTGAGATATGACATCTGTGCCAGCCATATATCTTGGAGGAAAGACGGCTGTTCCTTCCTTCTCCTTATTGATGCTGAGGCACCATATATAACGCTCCACGATCAAATAAAGGATGGCACGATGGGGAGTGGTAGTGATTATAAATCCCATGTGTGACAGCACGTACTAGATGGATTTCAAGGGAACTGCTCTACCTAGAACTCTTTCCTAGAGCAACCCCTGCCCAGAGCCCCTATTCAGAGGCCACACCCATGGCTGCATTGGTAACCACCTTCTTACTTCAGCTCCACACCCCCTAACTACACATACAAGCTGCTAGGAATAGGAATAGATGAAGGATGCATCTACAGGCTGATGAGAAATGGACCATCTGTCGGGCTGGGTATGAAGGCAGCAGCTGAGCCAGTCCAGTTTCTCGCCAGGAATTTGAACCTCACAGAACGCAAGATTCTGAGGCATGTGGCTGGAAGAGTTCCAGCTGGGACAACGTGGAGAGTCTTGTCTTGGGCTGACATTGGCAGCCATCCGATGCTCAAGTTAGCAGAGAGAGAAGCCAGGTAGATGGAGGGAGACAGTGGGGAGAGAGGATGGAGGGGAACAGATGAGAGAGAAGTGGAGAAGCAGAAAAGCTGAACAGGAGGCGGAGAGAATGAGAGAGAGGAAAAGATATCTCTTCTGCAAATATACGGCTCCATTTCTAGAACCCCCAGGGTTGGCTTTCCTTGGTTTCCTTTCTTTGTATTGCATGAAATGTCCATGAACTCTCACAATAATGTGACCTGACTACCCAACCGGAGTTGTCTCAAGAGGATATCTGATAGTTACCAAAAAACACGAGCCCCACTTTTTTTCAATCAGAATTAGCTAATGCTTATTGCCTGTTTACTGGGTACCAGGCAACATTCTAAAAGCGTTACGTGTATTGACTCCGTTATTTCTCAAAAAGCATTACCAGGCATTTCATCCCATTTCCCAGATGTGGAAATTGAGGGTTGGAAAGGACAGTCCCTTGCCCCAAGCCTCCACGTACATAAGGGTTAGAGCTGCAGTCTGCACGTGGCAGTGTCACTCAGATGTCACACCCTTAGCCTCTGTATTAGCTGCCGATCAGAGAGACCCGTTAGGGTGTATGTCAAGATGAAGGAAATAAGAGTTTGATACATGGTGTCTTTTTTGTGTTAATTGGTCCATTTATGATGTAAGATTCTCAACAGCCCCAGAACAGCTGTTGGACTTACATTAAGACATGCATTGATACCAAGCCAGGGGTTTGCATCGATTCAGTTGCTGACCACCTTTGGATATTGCTGGAGAGGGGGCAGCTCTACAGGAAAAAGAAATGAAGCTGTACCTATGGGGGAACAGCTACAGCAGAATCAGGAGAAGGAATACGTGTCCAATCAAGGAAAGTTGTTCTCTGGACTGTCCCTTGGCCAAGGCGTGGTTTTGACTGAGTTGGGTGAAGCCAGCAGTCCCCTCTGGACAAAATCCTCACTCATTTTCTTACCCCATACGTCTGTAGTCGTCATCCTTCCCTGGGCAGTCTCTCTCTCTCTCTTCCCCTTTCTCCCTCGTTGCCTCACACTGTTGCAGAAACAAGGGCTTGCTGGGTACCACACCTGCTTTTAAAAGTCCATGGCTACTAGCTGTGTGCCCCTGTCCCCGGATGCCCTCCTGCAAGGTGGACGCACATACGGCTGCCACCTTGGAGGGTTGCACCGTGACGTGATGAAGACACACACACACACACACACACACACACACACACGGGTGTAGCAAAGCGATTGCAGCATCTGGAACGTAAGCCTCACGCTCTTTGGTGTCCACAAATACCCCGCTTCCTTGGCCCGCCCTCTGGGAGACCCTGCATCCCTACTGCAGAGTCTGTCCCATCCGCCACGGCAGCTGTACACCGCGGCCACAGTTTTCACGTCTCCAGGCCTTGGTCTCTTTCCCCTCTCTAACTCTTACCGAACTGAGAACACGGAGCTCTATTGGATGACTCTCCTTCAGCTTTTGCACGCTTCCCCTCGAATCTTCTCTGTGCCCTTGCATCTTCCTTCTGTCTTGGCAGACTCCTTCCAGACGCTCCGCTGTCCTGCTGGGCTCTTCCGCGTTGCAAGGCACTCACCAACCTCTCTGTAGGATCTTGACCCACCGGGATGTTTCCTTTGGAAGTCCAGCCTCTTCCTCCGCACAGATTTCCCTGTCCTCAAGCTTCCCCCTAGTCCTCCCTCCCTGGTCCACGAACGCTCCATCCCATTCCTGGTTGCCTCGTGAGACCTCGCTACGTCATCGTGCAGAAGTGCGCCTGCGTTGGTTTCACCCTCCGTGGACCACCCTCCAGCGTTGAAACACAGCACCTTCCGCGCTCTGCGCTTGGAGCGCCCCTTTCAAAGGGGCCTGGCGCACTCTGGATTGCCAAGAGGAGTAGCCACCTCGCGTGTTCTTCCGCGTGGAGTTCTCTAGGCCACGTGCCGCTGCCAAGCAGCTCTTCCTTTTTAAAACCCTCATTGTGGGTCTGGGAAACCATCCTTCTGAGTTCCCCTCAGAGTTCATCACATCCCTCATTCTCCTCTGAGGAGCTCTCTGTTTTCCCACCATTTCTCCCTTATCCTACCCACTGCTGCCTTTCTGTTGAGTGTAGGGATTTTCCCCTTGAGGTTTCTCATGTCTTATCTTATATTCACTTCCTGGCTATAACTACTTCCTCTTAGAAATGACTCCCAACCCTCCCACCACTCCCCCCTCCACTAGCTCTTACTTTTACCCCAAGTTGCAGTCAGTGCTACAAATTACTCCCTACACACGTTAAACCCGACCCATTCCGAACAGAATGAATTAACCTCCCCTTTCCCTGAAGGAAAGAAAACAAAAAAACAAAAAACAAGCAGCCTTCCTCTTCCTTGCGGCTAATGGCATGACCGTCTTCTGATTCCTTTAGCCTCAAAATTTGGGAGTCGTCTTTTCTTTCTCGCAAGAGTGCACTGAATTTTTATCGAGTCGTGTCAGTTCCACTTTAGAAATGTCTCTTGAACTGGTACACTTTTATTGATTGCAAACGCCACTCTCTTAGTTCAGGGTTATCGTGTCGTGTCTTACCTAGATTATTTCTGATGGATCATCCTTCCTACGGATTCTCGCCCACTCTCATCTATTCTTCAGACAAATGCTGGGACTTTCTTTCTCGATACTCATTCCCGAGCCTTATCTTCCTGTCTCTGTTTCCTCTTCTCTCCATATTTCTTATGTTCTAACCGCATCAGATAACTTGCCGTTTCCTCTCCTTGGCCGCGGCCATATATCTTGGCTCGTGCTAACAGATCCCCACTGTTTGGAATGTCTTTTCTCCTTCCCCCAACCACCGAAGTCGCTATCGGTTTTTCTAATCCTGCCATAAAAAATTATCACAAACTTAGCAGCTTCAACCATCACACGTTTATTATCTCCCAGATATATGGGTCAGAAGTTTACAGAGTGACGTCACTTTGTTTCTGTGCGGTGGGTTTCCTAAGGCTAAACTCAAGGTGATGGATGGCCCGAGATCTTATCTGGACTCAGAGGGAGGATCGGCTTTCAAAGCCATTCCGGTGGTTGGCAGAATTCACCTCCTTCTGGCTGTAGGACTGAGTTCCCCGTTTCCTTGCTGGTTGTCAGCCAATGGCTATGCCATTCTGAGCTCATTATGGACCCCTGCATTCCTTGCCATGTTGCCCCCTCTGTCTTCAAACTGACAACAGGACACTGGGTCCTTGCCATGCTTCCCATCTCTCTGGCTTCTGCCATGTCTCGCCCACTTCAGCTACAAAAAGTTTTCTGGTTTTTAGGGTTCATGTGACTGGATTCGGTCAACCTGTGTAATTCAGGATTATCTCCATATCTTAAGGTCTGTAACCTTAATTACATCTGCAGATGTAATTGTCCTGTAACTTGACATGTTCATGAGTACAAGGGATTAGGGTGTGGACATCTGTGGGGGGCTTACCACAAAAACCCAAAGATCTTTCAAAATGCAAACTCTGTCTCTGGGAAGCAATGTTTGCTTTGTTGCTTCCTTCAAGGTATTATTGTGACATTGTGTTTATTAACATCCTCTTCATGCAGTATCTCACTTTGTGCGATATTTAATTATAGACGCTTATTTGCAAGTCTGCTCCTACCACTAATGCTAAATCACACCAGCTCAGAAAGCACCCTGATCACCTTGATATTCATATGCAGAATCTAGCACAGAGCCTTACGTGCATTTGTGAAATAAATTGAGTATGTTTTACAGTAGTTTGATGAAGCTTTCTTAAACACTTGCTATATCTGAGGCACTTTGACCTCCAGGTCATGAGCAGTTAAAGATATCAGTTAATGCAAACCATGATAGGTAATTCTTCCTAAGTGTTACATCAATACCTACTCGGACTTACATGGAAGGAGAAACCCCACACACTCATTGTAATAGTTGTGTATTGCTGCATGACAAGAAACCACAAACTAAATGGCTTGAAGTGACACACATTTATTGCCTCACAGTCAGTGTGGATCATGGACCCAGGCATTGGGTCCTTTACTGCATGATTTCTCACTAGCCTGCAATCCATGTGTCAATCAGGGCTGGGATCTTATCTGGAGGTTTGACTGGGGAAAGAGTCACCTGACATAGTTGTTGGAAAATTAAGTTCCTTCCCAGCTGTTTGTTTGTTCCTTTCCAAGCAGCCAACTCCAGCATGGAAGTTTTCTTCTTCCCAACGTGTGACCTGAGAAGGCCAAAGAAATTTTAAAAACTCGAAAACAACCAGTCAGAATGGCCATCATCAGAAAATCTACAAACAATAAATGCTGGGGAGGGTGTGGGGAAAAGGGAACTCTCTTGCACTGTTGGTGGGAATGTAAATTGGTGCAGCCACTGTGGAGAGCAGTATGGAGGTTCCTTCAAAAACTAAAAATAGAGCTACCGTGTGACCCAGCAATCCCACTACTGGGCATATATCTGGAGAAAACTCTAATTCAAAAAGACACATGCACCCCAATGCAGCACTATTTACAATAGCCAGGACATGGAAGCAACCTAATTGTCCATCAATAGATGAATGGTTAAAGAAGATGTGGTACATATATATGCAATGGAATACTACTCATCCATAGAAAAGAATGAAATAATGCCATTTGCAGAGAAGTGGATCGACCTAGAAATTGTCAGAGTGAAGAAGTCAGAAAGAGAAAAACAAAAATCGTACATCGTTTATATGTGAAATCTAGAAAAATGGTACAGATGAACTCATTTGCAAAGCAGAAATAGAGTCACAGATGTAGAGAACAAGCGTATGGTTACCAAGGGGGAAAGGGGGGTGGTGGTGGGATAAACTGGGAGATTGGGATTGACATGTAAACAATACTATGTATAAAATAGATAGCTAATGAGAACCTACTGTATAGCACAGGGAGCTCTACTCAGTGCTCTGTAGTGACCTAAATGGGAAGGAAGTCCAAAAAAGAGTAGATATTTGTATATGTATAGCTGATCACTTTGCTGTACAGCAGAAACTAACACAACATTGTAAAGCAAGTATGCTCCAATAAAAATTTTTTAAAAAAACATGAAAGCAAGATGAAGTTATGATCTTTCATACATCATGATGGAAGTGCCATCCTATCACCTTTGTATGTTCTTTTGGTTAGAAGCACATTACCAAGGCAGCCTACATGCAGTGGAAGGCAATGATGCAAGGGAATGGATTACCAGGAGGCGGGGTCATTGAGGGTGTCTGAGGGTCTGCCTGCCCCATCCATCCTTACAGAGACAGGAGTCCTTAACCACGTGAGGTCATTCAGGTGATTGTAGAGTTCAGTGGGACAGTTTTGAATAAGTTAGATGGAGGGGCTGATATTCTGAGGAAAGTGATTTGGTCAGTCAAGAGAAGATGGATGGGGTCCTTTATTTGTAAAGGCTTTTAATAAGATTATGTAATTGTAGCTTATAAAAAGTGTAAATTATATGACTATAAATGAATGTATTTATAAGTGCTTTATTTATAAAGTTAATAGTCTTCACATCAACGATCAAGATATATCATAGCAGTTAACTGCCTTCCCTGCCCACTGCTAGGCATAGGACCCCACAGAGATTTTGTACACGTGAATTATATATATTTATATTTATCACATTAGAAGTCATAGTGGAGATACCTAAAAATATTTATACATTCGTATAAAAGTAACCGTAATAGTAAACCTACTTCACAGGGACATAAAAACATGTTTATAAAAAATAGCTATAGTTTCCAAAGTAAAATTGTTAAATGCAGCATTACTTTTCGTTAAACATTTTTGCAAATATTTTTAATCTCTGTTTTTAATAATAGCTGGATACTCATAGCTACTGATGCATTCAATCTGTAACGATATATTGTTTTGGTTGGTAGGTATGAAGAAAATCTGGTCTCCCGCAGGCATGCTGTTGGAAAAGATAGGATAATTAAATAAGTGAATATATTTAAATAATTAAATATTAAACAATTAAATAATTGTGGATATATATATATATATATATATATACCAAAACTTGTCATGGATAGATTCTTACAGGTTAATTAAAAATGTGATCTGAACCTATATCAAGAAACTTTTTTTCCTTTGTGACATCAAAATTCATTTTTAAAAATTGAAGTATAGCTGCTTTACAATGTTGTGTTAGGTCCAGGTGTACAGCAAAGTGATTTATATATATATATTTCCCTGTACTATACAGTAGGTCCCCATTGGTTGTCTATTTTATAGATAGTGGTAGGTATCTGTTAACCCCAGCCTCTTAATTTATCCCTCCCTCCCCCTTCCCCTTTGGTAACCCGAAGTTTG
Organism: Monodon monoceros; assembly: GCF_005190385.1. Lineage (NCBI taxonomy): Eukaryota > Metazoa > Chordata > Mammalia > Artiodactyla > Monodontidae > Monodon > Monodon monoceros. The sequence goes on along the minus strand of NW_021703779.1, from coordinate 5,841,644 downwards.
TTATCTATGTCTGTGGGTCTGTTTCTGTTTTATGTATAAGTTCATTTGTATCATTTCTTTTAGATTCCACATGTAAGAGATATCATATGATATTTGTCTTTCTTTTTCTGGTTACTTCACTTAGTATGATCATCTCTAGGTCCATCCATGTTGCTGCAAATGGCATTATTTCACTCTTTTATGGCTGAGTAATATTCCATTGTAAATATATACCGCATCTCCTTTATCCATCCATCGATGGACATTTAGGTTGTTTCCATGTCTTGACTGTTGTAAATAGTGCTGCTGTGAACACTGGGATGCACGTATCTTTTCAAATTATGGTTTTCTCAGGGTACATGCCCAGGAGTGGGATTGCTGGATCATGTGATAGCTCTATTTTTAGTTTTAGAAGGAACCTGCATACTGTTCTCCATAGTGACTGTACCAATGAAATCCATTTTCTTCATCTAGTACTTTGCAGGCATCTTTTACCCACACATGCCCTGTAACATTATGCATTCGTCATTTAAAACATATCCGTTCACTAAGTTATGCAGGACTTTCAAATACTCACACATTTCATTATATAAGATCAAGAACTCACATTTAACATCACCACTGATTTTACTGGGAACAAATTTAAGTTTTGGAAGCCCATCAAGTTCATGGTGGCAGATGCAAGGTTTCTAAAATTCTAATTTTTTCCTGAAATCTTGAATTTCTCACTGGCAACAAATACTGTCAGTTGTTTTCCATGAAGTGGCATGCTCACTTTTGTTCATTTTTGAGAAAATGTCTGCCAAACACCCAAGTCTGAATGGCCACAGATTGTCTGTCGGTCATTCTATCAAGTAAAAATGGGAGCTACTAGTTTACCGCACTTCTCAAACAACAGCACACTTTTTGGTTTTTTCCTGGAGACAAGCATCAAACTTCATCGTGCAGGAGAAGAGCTTTACGTATACCTCCCATTTCTTCATGCAGAATGTTGAAAAGACGTGTACTCAAGATATTTAAGAAAGTCAGCAATGTTTACAGCTTCATCAGCAACATTCTGAAATGAAACTGGCATTCTTTTATTCCAGAGCGTGGTAGTGATGGACATTAGTACAGTTTGGGATCAGTGCCTTGGTCAGTGCTAAGGTGCCAACAGTTCTCCCTACTTTTGCACCATCCGTACAATTGTGAACAAGGTGAAGATGATAAATGACATTTCCATATTATTATGAAGGTGGACGTGTTCTCAGGGACCCTGTGAAACATCTCCCAGACTACTGGGGTCCAAGGTCCACACTTTGAAAGCCACTGCTCTGGAATATAGCAATCAGCACCCTTGAGTGATGCTTGACGAGATCACAAAAGTTAACACGTACTTGACTCAGAACTCCTGTGCTCTCTCCCATCAACACTGAAGCTAAAACTCAACTCATCATTGCCTTTCTCTCCAATCACTTCTGTGGACACCAAACCAAAGCAAAACTTCTCAACTTACTGGGTACTTCCCAATTAGCCAAACCCAGGTCTTCAGAGCCTTCTGAGTTTGGGGTGCATTTGTTATTGCCATTGTTTTTAATTTACTTGTAGTTTGTTCATTTGCTTATAGCTTTTATTCATTTACTTATAATAATATTTATGTGTCAGCAGTGTATGCATTTACTTGTTTTGCAAATATCTGTCTGTTCAACTAGATTCAATACCTCTTTGAGGAGTCTGTGCCTTTCCTAGTATATTACACTAAACTTTGAAATACCAAACACTGTGAAGATCTTTGTTTTTTGTTGTTTTTTAACATCTTTATTGGAGTATAATTGCTTTACAATGGTGTGTTAGTTTCTGCTGTATAACAAAGTGAACCAGCTGTACATATACATATATCCCCATATCCCCTACCTCTTGCGTCTCCCTCCCACCCTCCCTATCCCACCCCTCTAGGTGGTCACAAAGCACCGAGCTGATCGCCCTGTGCTATGCGGCTGCTTCCCACTAGCTATCTCTTTTACATTTGGTAGTGTATATATGTCCATATCACTCTCTCACTTCGTCCCAGCTTACCCTTCCCCCTCCCCGAGTCCTCAAGTCCCCTATCTACGTCTGTGTCTTTATTCCTGTCCATTCTCTATGTCTACGTCTTTATTCCTGTCTTGCCCCTAGCCATTTTTTTTTAGATTCCATATATATGTGTCAGCATACGGTATTTGTTAAATAAAGATCAGGAAATGTGTACCATCTAATGAAACTGTAAAGAAAGTAAAGATACAGTTAAGCATATAAACCCCATGGAGGATGTAGCTGTCCTTGTGTTTGTAATAACAGAAGAGTGAATTGGAAAGAGAAACAAATGGAAACAATCTTTTAATTCTGTTCTCCTAAAACACACCTTGAAAAGCTCATAAAGATACATATACCACAGGCAACACTGGCAATTATAAATAAAAGCAGTACTAGAGAGAGAGAAATAGATCTTAAAATGAAAATTGACTGAATAACAACATACGTCTAAAAGCAAGTGCTTTATAATTGCCCTTTTATCAATCCAGTTTGCATCAGGGAGCGCTCTTAAAACATAGCTGTGTTTCTAAATGTTCACGGCCCAGCTATATTCCCATTTTATTTTATTTTTTAAAACTAAAGTTATTTATTTATTTATTTTTGGCTGTGTTGGGTCTTTGTTGCTGTGTGCAGGCTTCCTCTAGTTGCGGCAAGCGGAGGCTACTCTTTGTTGCGGTGCACGGGCTTCTCATTGCGATGGCTTCTCTTGTTGTGGAGCATGGGCTCTAGGCGTGTGGGCTTCAGTAGTTGTGGCACACGGGCTCAGTAGTTGTGGCTCACAGGCTCAGTTGCTCTGCGGCATGTGGAATCTTCCCGGACCAGGGCTTGAACCTGTGTCCCGTGCAATGGCAAGTGGATTCTTAACCATTGCACCACCAGGGAAGCCCTGCATTCTCATTTTAAAGCTTGTTTTGCATAATGGGGTTTGGAGATTTGTATGAATTCCTGATTATGGACTGTTTTCTATCCTGGGTGTTATCACTCCACGTCTGAAGCACCGATCTGACACCCTGGCAGAGATGGGAGACCTCTGGAGTTCTAGTAACCAGGGTGTGGTGGCGATAATGGGGGTGATAAGTTACCCTGACATCTCTCAGAGCCTCAGTTCCCTCTTCTGCGAAATGGGAATAAAAACATTTACTGCTGGATGATATGGTAGTTCTATTTTTAGTTTTTTAAGGAACCTGCATTATGTTCTCCATAGTGGCTGCACCAATTTACATTCCCACCAGCAGTGCAAGAGGGTTCCCTTTTCTCCACACCCTCTCCAGAATTTATCGTTTGCAGATTTTTTGATGATGGCCATTCTGACTCGTGTGAGGCGATACCTCATTGTAGTTTTGATTTGCAATTCTCTGATAATTAGTGATGTTGAGCATCTTTTCATGTGTGTTTTGGCCATCTGTATGTCTTCTTTGGAGAAATGTCTATTTAGGTCTTCTGCCCATTTCTGGATTGGGTTGTTTGTTGTTTTGGACATACAGCTGCATGAGGTGTTGTGTAATCTGATTTTTAAAATAATGTAAATGAACTTATTTACGAAACAGAAACAGACTCACAGAATTCAAAAACAAACTTATGGTTACCAAAGGGGAAACTTGGTGGGGAGGGATAAATTAGGAGTTTGGGATTAACATACACACACTGCTATACATAAAATAGGTAACCAACAAGGACCTGCTTGTATAGCACAGGGAACTCTACTCAATATTCCCTGTATGGGGAAAGGATCTGAAAAAGAATGAATATATGTAAAAAAAAAAATACTGTTCAGGAGTGTTGTAAATGTTAGAAAAAATTTATGTATGACATTTTACACATACTGAGTTCTCAGTAACTGTACCTGTTGTGTGTATGAGGCCCATGCTATATTCTCACATAACCGTTTTCCCCTTTCATTGCTCTCTGAGAAATATTTTTTCTTAAAAATTCAGTTCGCCCCATAACTTACCTGCTTCCTGCAACATAACATTCTCAAAGAAATTGCATCAGTCACTAGCGGCACTCAATGACTTCTCACCTCTCCCGCCACACAACTTGACCCTGACCTCATCCGCTCATCCTGGCCTGTGCTTCCGTCCAGGCCTGGGAAGGTCGTGATGGCCATTTCTTCTTAATAAACTCTTCCTGGGAGAAGACCCTACAGGTCCGGTTTCCTTTTGGATAACTCCCCACGGCATGCAGGTCTGGAGCCCTCAGAACAAGGGTTGTAATTCCTTCATTTGCACCACTCATGGGAGATCTCAAGTTCCAGGATAAATGTGCCACAGTCGGGCAGTTCTGCTGGGAGTCTGCCGTGAATATTCATGACTAAGGTCTGCTGCAGAAGTCTAGGCCCCTCCCTGGCCTTCCTTTGTGTGGCATTCCAAAAGGAGGTGAAAGTGCTGTCTAGGAGACTGCTTTAGTTGGCTTCTGTAATTCTTATGCATTATTAATTTTCTTAACCAAAAAAAGAAAAAAGAAAACCCATGTGCACGTCAAGATTGATTAGAATCCTTAATGGAGATTTAATTTAAGGGTTGTTGCACCATAACTTCTACCCAATAGCACTGACTGTTGGAAGGGATGATTCACTGTCTACTAGTTACCCTAATAGTTACACATGAATATCGTGTCTAATGATCTCAGACAAGCTGCCTGGTAACTGTGCTTCTACACATCCACTTACACTTGCTTTTCCTAATTGAAATTAATTGGAATAAATATGTCAGATGGTTAGATTCAGTAACCTAATTTTAACGGAATGATGCCGCTCTATTTCATATGCACAAGCCTGGCTGTTTTTTCCTTCTTATACGTTGGTCCTTTGGCCTGGCCTTTTAATGATAATGTGTTTTTTCACATTCCCGGGTTCTCAGATCTCTCAGAAGTAGGGTAAGATTCAGGATCTGTCTGCAAGTGGGGAAAGAGCATGTCCGTTTGATCATGTCGCAAAAGTAGCAGAGGCAAAGAGGAATCAAATCCTTCACTCGAACGGGCAGCTGCTCCATGCAGTAATTATTCCACAGACGCTGAATAAATATCTCTGAAATAAATACAAGTGGTAGATGAGACTCTTTTAACCTTGGCATTCTGCACTCCTGTGAACACAGCCATAGAAAACTGACAGGCAGGGTCTGGGTGTTCTGAGAACTTACTGCTCATAAAAGACTTATGCATAGGCATGTGTTACTGTATCAGAACAAAACCCAGAACAGGCAATGACCTTGAAAAGAGGGCACATGATTCCTGTGTACAAGGGGCTTAGTGGCGTGCCCTGCATTTTCTAAGTACTACATGGCACTCTCATCGTGTGGGATACCCTCCGTGGTCATCCAGACATTGTCCCTATGGAATTTGGGGTGCGTTACGTGTGACAGGAGCAGATTCCTGTTCTGTACTATTGTATTCTCATATAAACCAAACCACTCTATTTTGCGCGCGGTTCCCACTGTTGATGGCCAAGAATATTGAGGGAAAAGCTCTGCACCGAGAAAACCGTCCTGAAAGCAACAGTCTTGCACATCAAGCACTCATGTTGACAGAGTCCAGACATATCATCTACGTGTGGATAATCATATCTGAATACCATGTATTATTGTTATCTATGTGCTTATTAACATGTTTCTTGTATCCTGTTGTTGGATGCCTGGTTGATACACAGGAAGGGCATAGCTTTTGCAGACACTGCTGGTGACTACGGACACACAAGCGTACGATGTCGCTGCCAGCTCTGAAAACACAGCCTGATGTCTTGGGAAAGCTGGACTCTAACTGGATACTTCAAGTTTCTTTGTGCCTGGATGTCAGAGGCATACCCATCTTCTTGCAGCTTATGAAGTCATCAAACATATATCTGACTAGACTTGAGAAATTTAGGGCTATGCATTTGTGTAAGGTTGGCAGATGAATTTGCATCCAAATTGGCTTGAGGGAAATTCAGAAAAACAATCCCAGCAAAGGAGAGAATCGAGCCCGCCTTGTCAGTTACCTGGGTTGTCTGTCTCTGTTTGGCTTGGGATTCAGCCTGTTGGATGAATCACAGAACAACCCCCGAAAGTTAAAGGAAAGCTTCTTGAAATCGCTGCAGACTCCTGGGCCAAAAGCAAAACGTATGTCAAAATATTTCACACTACCTTTCAGGTGTGTGCGGGGGAAAAAAGTACCTTTCGTTATTTTCTGTGTGGCCTCATCTTATTGTCAAATCTCCCATGTCCAGTGGTGCTGGGGGAAGGGGAAGAATCTCAGACTTGAGCTTGCCTTTCAGGATCACAAACGCTTCTGGTTTTATACTTCGGGTAAATATCCCGTCAACTCAGGACTGAAACACCCCGCCGCGCTGGAACCCTCCTTCACCCCGACCGAAAGGCTATTGCCCATCCTCAAAACGGTGTCGGGGTTTGGGGGCAGGCTCTGTAGCTTCTTGGGGGTGGGAAAGAGACCTGGGAAGTGAGGTATCTCTTCTCTCTTCTCGTGCCGCTTCCGGCCATGCCCATGGACTTGAAGTTGGCGTAGCCTGGGGTGAGCTCTCTGGAGGAGAGCGATGCTTCTTGGTCCCTCCCCCGGACCTGCCATGGAGCTGCTCATGGAAGCTCCACCTTGGCCGCCCTCTTGCTCCCCAGTTTGTGCCTGTTTCCATTTGTTCCTTGTTTTGGGCGTTCTCTTCTGCAGGCCTCCTGCGTGGAGTAATTTTCTCTCCCCATCCAAAAGACAAGCTGGTCAGCCACCATTCAGCTCTCTTCCAGGTAGGAATGATTGAATCTCACTGGAGCAAAGGATGAGCGCCGAGAGGTTTGGGAGGTTCCTCTGGACCTATTTCTCGGGAGATGTTTCTTTGTGTGGACAAACCAGGCCACCCTTGCCCTCCACTGTGATTTCCTCTGCCTTGGACATCTATCCCAGCTTTCAGGAGGCTCTCCCCTTCTCCTCAAGGCCTTAGAGGGCTCAGCACGCCCACATCTCAGCTCTCTGTCTCTCTCCTTTCCTCCTTGGTTCTTCCTCCTGACACCGACAAGCCTGTATTTCACATTCGTGTCTGGTGGCCTGGTTCGGACTTTCCATACATTTTAACTTTTGGGTCTCCTCTTTGAGATTGTTTATAGCAAAATGATGGGCCGAGACTTCCAAGTTTTGCTCTTGGTTTATCAAGAAAACGTTTTGAAGTTAGGAAACCTTCTTCTTTCTTGTCGATGCCTGGTATGCAAAACTAGAGTATCTCTGAAGACTGAAACACATCCACTTTGCAGCCCAAATCGAGCTCTGAATTCTTTGTCCTGGGGCTGTGTGTCTTCTGAAGTAGTCAGATCCACTGGGTTACCGGATGCAGTGGGCAGGCCCTCATGAACTATAGGGAAGAGAAAAATACTTTGCTTTAATATTTCCAATAGACGATTAGCTTTATATACAAATATATGTGTATCTCCTATCCAGTCACTGAATCCCCATCTACAGCTAGTTATGAAAATAAGCCAGTTTTACATATTTATAGTTAGGATAAGTGGCAACTTTCAAGTCTAATGTTGTCGGTCTCTTCCTTGGAGACAGTGGGCAGAGTGTCTTTATTTATTTTATTATTTTTTTTTTTGGCAGCATACAACTTATATAATTCCTGATATGGCAAAGTCATATCCAAAGAAGTTACGGAAATAACCAGGGCAGTAATGTGTTCATGAGGTAACACAGTGAGGGAATTTCAAGACATTATGGTCAATTAGGAGATTTTTGTCCTCTAAAATAACTCTCTGAAAATATTTAGTATACGGGCAGAGTGTCTTGATAGCTTGTCGTGGGCTCAATCCTCGCCCCAGATTCAGAGCTTTCCTCCATGCGCTTCCAGTTCTTTGCTCTTGGGGTCAGGTTATCTGGCCATCCAGGTTTGTCAGCCTTGAAGGGGTATGAGGCCCACCTCCACCCCGATTCCTCGTGGAGGGAGGGGCAGCCTGGGCCCTCAGGCTCGGGGGACCCTAGCCTTCCCTTCTGCTCTGACCCTGGTGTTGCTGAGATCCCCACTTTTCGTCCCCATCCCTGCCTTTCTGCTTGGCTAGAATATCGCCACGTTGCCCCTCTGCCTTCCTGAGAGGATAGGAACTACGAAGCAGGTGATGTGGAGTTTTCGGGGCTGGGGGGGGGGGTCAGGAGGGGAGGGGCGAAGGTAGGCAGTGTCACACCACGGGGTCTTCCCTCTCTCACTCCCAGCCCCCCTCCCCAGCGCGGCCATGGGATCTAAGACATGTGTGCATTGCGTCCCTTACACCCGCCCCCCAAATGTTGCATGAATGAGACTGAGCTCCATTCACAGCCTTTGGTTCACATTCCTGGTTGGTTGAATCGCCCATTCAGTGTATTCGAAAGATGCTCATTGTATGTCAATAAGAAATGATGTGTTGGGCTTCCCTGGTGGCGCAGTGGTTGAGGGTCCGCCTGCCGATGCAGGGGACACGGGTTCGTGCCCCGGTCCGGGAGGATCCCACATGCCGCAGAGCGGCTGGGCCCGTGAGCCATGGCCGCTGAGCTTGTGCGTCCGGAGCCTGTGCTCCGCAACAGGAGAGGCCACGGCAGTGAGAGGCCCGCGTACCGCAAAAAAAAAAAAAAGTATTCCGTTTGATAGGCTTCATCACTCCACCTCCTACCAGCAGCCGCGGTGGTACAGATCAAACGTGCCGTGTGAGGGCATTTGCTAACACCCTCCGTTTTTCTTCACTTGAATCGTCACTCCTCTGAGCCAGGGAGATTTCTACCAAGGCACGGATACTCTAGTTGACGATGCTGCCCGTTCCTTCTTAGACACGTACCAGTCCAAGCGTGCCTGGCATCTTTGTGGATGCTTCACATACCCCCAACCTTTGAGGTCCTCACCAATGGAGCCAGGATGTGGCTTCAGCAGAAAACTGGGCTGCAGTCTTGGGAATCCACACGGAATCCCATGGATGCCCCGAACCGGGCTGTATGATCTCCCTCAGATGGTACTTCATTCTTCAGGCTGAGTCGGGCCACTGTGAAAATGCAGAGGGGCCTGAAGCAACTCAGAGACCAGTGACTAACACTCTGAAACCATTTCTCCGGATGAACCTCGCTGGTTCTTTAATTCACTCGCTTTGTGAGGCTAGGGCTGGGCCTCGGGAAATATATCTGTTTGGGCCCAAGTGAAACTGATGATCCTGTGGATCAGAAACAGCAGAATATGGGCAAGGTCACATGGTCCAAGACAGTACACGATCTCCTTGACCTCCTGGCTTCCAGTAGGGGGGCTGCTAGAGAGACATGGCAAGGCAGGAAGAGAGAGCAGAGATTTCTGCCTACTACTCCAGCCACAGCTCTTGGTTGAACTTGGCTGTTGGCTACCATCCCATCTTTTTGGACCTCCCGGACCAGCATCCTTGTGCCCTCAGAGGTTCTGGCACCGACCAGGCAGAGTCCTCCCTTGGAGGTCCAAGGCCAGTTCCTGAGGTCCCCTCTTCCCGTGCTTCTGGGTCTCATTAACACCATCTCTCTGTGCCGAGCCTAAGGAAGAAAGCTATTCCAGCAGCCTTCACCTCTGCCCCTCCTCTGTCATCCCTTTGTGCTTTTTAAGTACTCCACCACCTTTGAGACTGACTTGCAATATTAAATTCTCTGCGTTGGACTGACGAAAGCAGTTTGTCTGACACACGTGTTGGCAGCTACGGTTGGAGAAAGCTCCTTCCGAGCCCTGCTGCGTGACAGAGAACAGATTTACAGTGTTCGAAGCCCCCGTGTTCCCCCCGCCCTGTGCCCACATCCTTTCCCATGTCACCTTAGAGTGGACCCCTCTGTGTGTCCACGGGACGTGATGCAGGCAGAGGCTTAAGGAAGCATTTGTGTGCCTCCGTTCCCTCTATCTCCCTGCCAATACCGTGGCGCAGCTGAGCCCACGCTCTGAGGGGTCCCAGGAAGAGGATGGAGCAGAAGTAAGGTGCCGAGTCACCCCAGTTAAGGTCATGTGGCTCCTCCAACTTCCAGCCAAAGCCCACATGGGACAGTAAGCCTGCACCCCAGATGCATGCACAGCACCTGCTTACTTTTGAATGGATGGAGGGTTACCCAGCCTTCTTGTGGATAGCAGAGTATCCCACAGCCTGGCTCATTCACCTGCACGAGGGCATGGAACAAGTGCCCCTGAGTTAGCTCTCTGGAACCTCTGCAGACCTGTCCTGTCCTCACTTAATACTCACGTGCTTTATGCTGAAGGGAGACCCACAGCTCCTTCCTAGATATCCGCACGGCCTTCTTGGCTTTTGTCAAGAGCCTTTTGTGTCAAGCCTTTTGTGTTTTCATGGCCTCTTGTGCACCCTCAGGAGAGTTATCTGAACGTCTCTTCACCCGTAGGGGAGGTGAGTGTCCTCCAGAGGTCTCCTCTGCAAACCCCCCACCTTTCTTCACATTTCCGTAGGACGCTCATGGCCGCTCACCTACCTGGCTCAGAGCCGTCGGCCAGTAAGCCCTTCCGATAATCACCCCGATGTTTCCTAGCTGCCTCTCCTGCCACGCGGGCCTCTGATGTATTGCCTTGAATGCACCAAGTGTGACATTAAACTTGTATTAATGCTTGTCCCCTAAGGGGAGGGGTATTCTCCACTCACTTCCAGACTTGCACACTGAGCCTCGGTCAAGCCTACAGAGTTCATTCTGCTGAGGCATAGATGTGATCATACCTTCGTTCATTCAACAGACACTTTTCAGGCGTTTATATCTATGTGTCAACAGGTGTCTGTTGAGGCACCGTCTGTGCTGAAGTGTAGCGTGGCAGGAAAGGTAGGGACCATAGACGCATGCAGATGGAGATGGGCGTGTCAGAGTTGCTGGATAGAAAGTGGGTGGCTTCTGCCAGGCAAGGAGCACAGAAGGCATCAGGGGAGTCTTTCTTGCAACCTGAGTAATGCCTTGAAGGAGGCATATGAGTCAGCCAGATCAAGATGTGGAGAGGGTAGTCCAGGCAGGGGCCTGAGCAAGGGGCAAAGGCGCAAGGTGTCTCCAGGCATCAGTAGACAAAGTGAGGCTGGAGACCCACCACGAGGACAGGAGTCGTTTCTCACTGTGAAAGAGATGTGCAGTAGGAAGTTCCTATTTGCGCTTCAAAGAAATCACATCGGGAGCATTGATAGAATGTATCAGCTTCAGAACCTCTAAGAGTGGTTCTAATCAGGGTGATTCTTCCGCCTAAGGGGTATTTCCAACATGTTGAAGACACAGGGCCGTGTGTGAACGAAGAAGGGGGCCCTCACCAGACACACCAGACCCGCCGGTGACTTGGTCTGGGACTTCCAGCCTGCAGAACAGTGAGAAATCAATTTCTGCTGTTAATAAGCTGCTCGGTATGTGGTATTTGTTACAGCAGCAGAACAGACTAAGTCACATTCACCGAGCCACTTATTTCTTAGACTCAAGTTTCAAGAGAGAGACGAGGTTGACCAGCCATCCAATCGTGCCGGGCTGCATGGGAGGTAGAGTTCTCATTTCCGATATACGTGTTGATGTTCTGTTGTACACACTGATCCTTTACACGAGAATCCCCCCCGAGCTACTCCCTGGCTTGGAGGGAGGTCACCAGTGTGCTGGGGGACAGTGATTCTAGCCTGAGTACCCACAAGAAGCTGGCCTGCTCTCCTTGCTTTGCTCTAACTACAGAAGCCCCTCTGATCCCACCAGCCGCCTGTCCCAAGACTAAGTTTCTTCTAAAGGAACATGACACCCTGCTTACTGTTTCGTACCAAGGGGTAATATTCAGGTAATATCAGACCCTTCCAACGAAGTGTCTGATGTCCAGTTCATCTGGGACATTCTGGTTCCTATAAATAGGTTTCTTTACTGTGGGACTTCTTAGACCTTTTTATTTTTGAAAATGCATTGTGAAGATCCCAGCAGGAGATGTGTTACAAATTGTTTCTCAAGGTACTTCAATAAAGAACATGGTTTTCACGTTCTCTATTAATTGCGTGTTCCTGTGTCTTTTTCCTGCCATCCCCTCTTACTTGTGCCTGGTTTCTTTCTATTCTCAAACAACGGCCAACTTGGGTGATCATTTCAGTGTCTTCTCTGACCCCTACTTAAGAAAAATTAATCACACCTGTCCTTGTAAAATCTCTGTTACAGACCGACCCAAGCATGTTGTATCAATGTCATTTGTCCGTATCTCTGTCTCTTTGACTAGAGATATTTTCTCTCTCACTTTTTGTGTCAGGGAGGACCTTGTTCTCATTCAGCTTTTCATCTTACCTCCCCTCACCTAATTGGGTGCCTGTATCTGGCTCACAGAGTGTTTGGTTTTTTATTGAAGTATAGTTGATTTACAATATTATATTAGTTCAGGTGTGCAACATAGTGAATCACAATTTTTGAAGGGTATATTCCATTTAGTTACTCAAAAATGTTGGCTGTATTTCCTGTGTTGTATAATATATCCTTGTGGTTTATTTATTTTAGACATAGTAATTTGTACCTCTTAATCTCTTACCCCTGTCTTGCCCCTCCCCCCTTCCCTCACCCCACTGGTAACCACTAGTTTGTTCTCTATATTTGTGAGTCTGTTTCTGTTTTGTTATATTTATTCATTTGTTGTATTTTTTACATTCCACATATGTGATAGCATAGAGTATTTGTCTTTCTCTGTCTGAATTATTTCACTTAACATAATGCCCTCTAAGTCTATCCACATTGTTGCAAATGGCAAAATTTCATTCTTTTTCATGGCTGCATAATATTCCATTGTATACATGTACCACATCTTCTTTATCCATTCATCTGTTGATGGGCACTTGGGTTGTTTCCATGTCTTGGCTGCTGTAAATAGTGCTGCTATGAAAATTGGGGTGCATGTATCTTTTCAAATAAGTGCTTTTATTTTCTTCAGATATATACCCAGGAGTGGAATTACAGTGAGTATTTTTAAAGTCAGACTCAGAATAAAATAGCACTGATTCCTCAGACATTATGAGTCAGGGCTGCTATGAGAGTGAGAAGGAGGTGGAAGTGTGACACCACTTCCCATCACATCTTTCTGACTTGTCATTCCTGGGAAGTCAAGCCATAGTCAAGCCCAGTTACTTGGGATTTATCCATCATGTACGTCCTTGTCAAAGTTCAGCTTTCACTCTTCTTTCCAAGCAAGGGCGAGTTCAGATAGCTTCCAGTGACCCTCTGTCTTCTTTCTCTAAGGCTGTTCCATCAGACTCCAGCCCTCTCCTGGTACAGCTCCTGGCCCACTGAACTCTTAGACTCGGGTTCCCAGGAAGGAAGGAAGGAAGGAAGGAAGGAAGGAAGGAAGGAAGGAAGGAAGGAAGGAAGGGAGGAGGGAAGGAAGGAAGGAAGGGGGAACTAAATGAAAAGCATCTGGCCAATTTTAGGGTCACTTTAACTTAACTGCAGGGTTTTGCTATCTGCTCTGCATTGTTGTTAGCAGTTTTATTCCCTGTTCTCATGCTGAAAATTGTGGAGCATTATTTTTATTGTTCGGTGTAACCTGGCAGGGATTTGAACACTGACCTAAGAGCCATAGTTGATTTTAAACGTAAAATAAGGTCGAAGAAAAAAGCCATCTTATGCTGAGCTAGATTTTTCTTGAATGTGACTCCTCAGTGTGACATAGGAAGCTACTTGGCGTCTTTGAGCATCTTCTCCTCTCTGTGGATAGTAATTCAGAGATGGAGGAGGATAGTTCTATTGTGCAGCAAAGAACTCCATCTTTCGGGGGCTTCATCCCCCTTTTCCTACCCTTCTTCGCATTCTGTCCAATTTTGGGTAACCCTAAACCTGATCATTGATTTTTAAAGAAAGACATTCATTAAAAAGAAGAAATTTTGACTTCTTTTCACTCCCTTTTTAAGTCATGCAAATAGGAATCTACATTTTCTAGCTTCTTCTGAGACACTGAATTGTTAGAGGAGTGGAACGAAGAAGTGCATTTGGTGGGGTGTTAGTCAATTTCAAGCATTTGCCCCTTTGTGTTGGGCATCCAGCAGCCTTTCTGAAATGAAATAAGAAGCATTATACTGAGAAAATTCCTTCAGCATCAGTGAGAGACTGTTGACTACGTCTAGGAAGAGAGAAATTACTTGTTATGAATAGGGGTTCTGTCTTTCATTAAGAAGAAATCAGGAGGTAAGAAGAAAAGAAGAGGGAAAGGAAAGGGATGAAATGGTAGTTGGAAGAATAGATCAAGGAATTCATTACCGTATACTTTATGTATTTCTCATGTATGATTTATTTGCATTTAATTCTTCTATTATTTGGGGCAGGCACAGCGTCAGTGAAATCTATTAGAGATACATATTAAAGGTCTGTGCTGTAATCGATGCAACATTCATTTTCTCAGTTTAAAATAGAGAGGCAGTTTTTTTCCAGGCCCTCTTGTGAGACTCTGGAACAAATCAACACCCTTTACAAATATAATAAGCGTGCTGCAAGCCAGCCAGTGATTTGTTTGCTCACATCTTCCCAAAGGTTTTGGACAGGCAATGCACAGATCAGTACAGTTCTCAATGGAACTTCAGTTGACTAAAAGCTTGACAAATGAAATAAATCCAAATGCTAATAAAAGAAAAGAAAATGTTTCTTATAACAGAGAAGATACATAGATACAGACATAGACACACACATTTCGCCCACAGTTTTTGTTAAGGAGGTATGTTAGCATTGCTTTGCCATTTTTCCAAAGTATTACAGAAAGAAATGGATTCTCTCCACATCACGTGCTACCAGGTAGCTTACACCTTGCTGGTGAGACAAACAGGCATTGCTCTTGCAAATCTCGTCCTCTGACACAACTCTTATGAAAGTAATAATAAGTGATATCTAATGTCTCTGGAATATTTGTTATGAGCTATGTACAAAGCAATTTAATAGACTATGTGATCTCTTCCTCATGGTAGAAAATATTGCTTTCCTTATTTTTCAGATTATGCTATCCATAGAACTAATTTCTTTCAAATAATAAATGCTTCTAGTGAGAGGATTCCAAATTAAGCCAAGAACATTTTATGCTGGCAATCAATTTATATTAATGTATAAAAAAATCAATTTATATCAGCGTATAAAGCAATTAATGCATTCATTCACTTGTTGACTCATCAACTTTTTGGAGTACCTAGAATTGTGCCTGGCAGGCAGTATGTGCTCAATAAGTATTTGTTGAGTGAATGAATGTGTGAATGAGTGAGTTAGTCACAGGGCTCGGGGGGAAAAAGTTGACCCCAATAGGGATGTTGTCCTCAAGTCTGATATCGGGGATCTACCTTGCACCTGAACGGCAGCAATAGAAGATAGAAATGGCATATAAAAGGGGAGTTCTTTGAGAAAAATATAGCTTGCAGGTGGGTGACCAGAAAGGACTAGTGGAAGAGAGCATATTTTCATATGACCAGAATGGGGGTCAGGAAGCCAAGATTTGTAAAAGAAAAAGAGAATGCATTTCCATGTGGATTACAAATGGCTGGAAATTCAGCAAGGGAAGACCTTGTGAAGATGAGGCCATGGTAAGAATTCATTCTACTAGCCAGGTAAGGAAGCATCCCCTCAAAATCCATTTGAGGAAATCTTTGAACATTCCCGTTAGAATGAGTATGATAGGCAGAAAAATGACCTCTCTCTGCACCCCGGAGATGTCGATGTCCTAGTCCTCAGAACTTGTGAATGTGTTACCTTGTATAGTGAACAGGACTTTGCAGGTGTGATTGCGTTAAGGAACTTGCGCTGTAGAGGTTATCCTGGATTACACCCACAAGGGTCCTTGTAAAACAGAGGCAGGAGGGTCAGAGGAAGAGAAGATGTGAGGACAGAAGCAGAGATCAAAATGATGTGACCAGGAGTCAAGGAACGTGGGTGGCCTCTAGAAGCAGGAAAAGCCAATGAAATGGATTTCAGACCACGGCCCCCAGGGGAGCAAGATATTGCATGTGTGTTAAGTTAAGTTAGCCACAAAACGTGTGGCCATTTGCTACAGCAGCCATGGGGATCGAGTACAATGAGCTAAGCTCTTAGACAGGCATGCTTTTTCTCTTCTCATGTCCTTTTCTCCCCGCCATGTCCCCCGTTCAGCACGATAAAGCAACCTTGGTAGCTCCAGAGTGTTAAATGCAGTGCCCTGATTCATATGGACATCCAGGAAGAGCTGTGTTTAAGCTTGAGCTGTTTTAAGATATGGCACGGCAGCCCAACCCTCTGAATTGCATCCTCTTTTGGTCATTGGCCTGCTGTTGCTATGGTGCCCAGATAAAATGCTTCAGATGCTTTTTTTTTTTCCTGAGGGCAAAACACCATCAGCTCACATATTCCAAGAAAGATGTGCCACTTGTCATCTTTATTCCAGGAATACAGATGTGCACATTATTATTATTATATATATATATATATATTTTTTTTTTTTACAGAAGTGTATATGTCAGAAAATCATTTCGATGAGCCTTCAAAATATTTGGAAGGAGATGCAGTCGAAAATGCACAGCTCTTTACATTGATTCTTTTAACCTTTGGCTTGCTAACCTTTACTTTCCTATTTTCCCGTGGAAACTCATCAATTGTTTCTGCAAAAATATAAAAGACATTAGCAAATTGGACAGCATCTGTGTTATTATCTTTCTTCCATGTCCAGGATGAAAAATGACTCTTTTAGATCATCATCAATAATGATGACATTTTCTGAGTTGGACAGAAACCCACCATCAAACTCATAACCTTCAAGGATTCACCAGAAGACATGGATGATGTGCTGCAGTTTTGTTTTTTTAAATGACATATACACGGTTAGGGTCTTTGGTTGAGTGTGGAAAACATCACAGATTCTTTAGACTTCTCTGAAACTAGAGAGATCCAACTGTGTCCCAAATTTAATGAAAAGTTGTCAGGATTTTTTTCAATCCTGTGTGAAGCAGCACAGACCCAAAGATGTATTGGAGTTGGTTCTTGATTTGGAACTAGGACTTGTGATAGAACAGAAATCGTAGACACACAATCACTGCAATGCAACCTTCTTGATCCTGAGGCATAAATCAAACCCCCAAATCCAGACAGTCTTATCTTTAACTCACTTTAAAGCTCAACAGAGATGAGTGAGCTTTGATCTAACGAAATTCCTGTTCTCCAGGACCACAGAGAAATTTTGTGCACATGCTTATGTGACTATGAATAAAGGCAATCGTGTCTGGGATCCCGCTTTTTGTAATTGTCCACAAAGACAGATGAGGGCAAGAAACAAGTGCCTAGTTAGAAAACATCACAGGGTATCCACATGATGAACCTGGTTCACCTGAGTTTCATTTGTTCAAATGTTCTAAGGTGTAGATTTGAAGATTTAAAGACACAAAACCTGAACTACTGTAGGAACTTTCCAAAATACTGGTCCTAAAAATGTCCTGTATTCTTTGATTATATAATGTCTTGGTTTGTTCAGGCTGCTATAACAGAATATCATAGACTGGGCACTTAAATAACAGACATTTCTTTCTCGTGATTTTGGAGGCTGGAAGTCCGAGGTCAGGGCCCTGGCTGATTTGGTTCCTGGTGATGCCTGTCTTCCTGGTTCATAGATGGTCACCTTCTCAATGTGTCCTCACATGGTGGAAGGGGTGAGGGAGTTCTCTGGGATCTCTTTCATAAGGACGCTAATCCCATTCATGGGGGCTCCACCCTCATGACCTCATCACCTCCCAAAGGGCCCACCTCCTGATACCATTACTTTGGGGGTTAGGGCTTCAACATTTGGATCTTGGAGGGACACGGACATTCTGCCTATAACAAATAATGACAAGAGAAGGACAAAGTAGGACAAAGTAGAAGAGTATCAAGTGCACGTCAGACATCCAACCTGAAAGGAAAGGTGTTAGGAAGGTACGCTCCTTCAAGGTGTGTTCAGTACCTTCCTAGATGGTTGATAGGTGTCGTGCACGTTGCAATGGTGCAGTCAGGATGGGTTAAGGTTGTTTGTGCTGGATAAGATCTTAGTGTGGGTGCCAAGAACTTCTGGGCAAGAGAATGCCCATAAAGTCCACATGATTAAATATTCATTTCTGGGAAAACCCAAGGAAAAATTAAGGCTGAGGGTGACATATTCCACAATAACAGTGTGAAGATTGAACTCGTCTGTCAATAAGAGAAAAGTAAGGAAAACCTAAAGCTATTTTGGGTAAAGCAGCCCAGAGGGCAGGATTCAGTATCTTTCTGCTAATCACAATGATGTTTTGTGAAGAGGGAGGCAAACTGTGGGATATGGTTTTTTATCCAGTATCCAACCGTTTTTGAATAGATGATGTGATTCATCCTGATTTTCATTTTCAATACCCGGTCTTTCTGTAAATGTTGTAGTTTGGGAATTTAAGCAGGGAGTGTCTCCATGGGGGACAAGACACATCAGTATCTATGTGCTGATGTCCGGAGGGTTCTGGGTTGGCAACACAGAACCAGGGGACCTGGGCAGGAAAGCCAGGGTGAAAGTGGAGAATCAACGCATATGCGGGGCTGGAGGAAGCAGCGTGTCCCCTCGGGCAGGGTCTCCGGGACATTGGAGAGGGTGCCCCACCTATGCCCCAGGCTGCATCTTGGCTGGAGAGGTGTGTCTCCTGCCAGAGAGAAAACATAACCCCCCTGTGCTTTCTCCACTTCTCTCATCGTAAAACAGGGAGGCCCAGCTGGGAGCCATGTACTGTGTGGCCTCTTACCCTCACCAGCCCACCCTCAAAGTTCAGCAACGGCTGCGATCATGAGCTAGAAAAGAGCGTAGGTACGTCTTCTTCATGTGGCGGTCTATCTGTGGTTCTCTTGCTGGTCTGGCACTGAGACCGGCTGGCACCTGGGACCCTTTGCTGCAGTGCTGTGATGCTTGCACCTGGACACACTTCTCCTCCAGCAACAAAATACAAAGGAACTATGTGGGACTAAAAATAACTGCATGCATGCACAGGTAGGGCAAATTCTGGACAAAAGATACAAAGAGACCAAAACACCCAATTGCCACTTTTGAAGAGCCCGGAGCAAAAGCAGGGTACTACACATGCCCCCTGCACTCAACACCACCAAAGGGGTGGGCAGACCACCTAAGCCTCCCCTCCAGCCCGACCCCTGGACACACCCCTACCCTCACCCCATAGAAGGAACCAGCTTGCACCCCCTTGGGGAGCAAGCGAGCAAGGGAACCTGTTGTTTGTTCTTGTGCCCCTCCCCGCCCCCTTCCACCCCCACCCCCACCCCCCACCCCCCACCCCCCACCCCCGCTGCAGCAGGGGCCCTGATAAAGCCTTGCCTGGATTTCTTGTCTGGCCTCTGATCAATTTCTATTGACTAAGGAAGGCCAAGAACCATGGTTGGAA
Organism: Monodon monoceros; assembly: GCF_005190385.1. Lineage (NCBI taxonomy): Eukaryota > Metazoa > Chordata > Mammalia > Artiodactyla > Monodontidae > Monodon > Monodon monoceros. The sequence goes on along the minus strand of NW_021703779.1, from coordinate 5,822,325 downwards.
ACAGCACTGTGCATCCCAGAAAACCTCCGACTCCCTGTGATGCTGACGCCCACCTACTCTCGGGAGTGGCCTGTGGTCTCTGGGCTCACACTGCCCACACTTGCATCCCGATTCTTCTCTTTATCACCCCTGCAGTCGGGAAAGGTTTGTGGACTCTTTCCTAGGGTTCACGGCTCTCATCCACAAAACGTGGCCGATGCAACAGTACCTCTCAGATGGCATTGTTGGGAGGATGAAAAGGGGGAGGTTCCCAGATGGTGCACAGGGCCTGCTGTTAGCAGGAGGTGCTCAGCCAGCGCTCACCATAATGCTCATGCTTACGGTACAGCTGATACTTCTGAATCTCACGCTCCATGGATGGTGAGGAATAATCTCGTAGTGTAGGCTATCATGTGACTGCTGTCCAGTGTGGACGGGGATGGGAGGAGTCGCCTCACTTTGCTGGATCATCCACTTAACTTCCCCAGATCTTCACCATTTTCTTCTTGCTCTGTGCCCTGGGAGGCTGACCAGTGTGGACAGTATCTGTGGATGCTGTGTTTCTGGCTCCAGGATGGTCTGACCAAATCGGAGGGAGGGAGGGAGGGAGGAAAATCAGAACGAGGGTGGCTCTCACTCTGGCTTTCTCTCTCTCTGTGAGGACATCTGGGGCTGGAATGGCCCTCAGCAGAAGCTGGCTGTCTTCTCAGGTGGCTGCTGCAGACGCATCTATGTCTCCCCAGAGGTTGGGAACTCTGCCCTCGCCAGGGTGTGGAGAAAGCTCCACTGCTGTTCATTCTGAGCTCCTTGCACGGTTTGCGGTTTCGCTGCACACATTTCTAATTAGACCATTAATTAAAGCAACGAGAAGAGGAATACAGTCCTTCCACGGGTAATCCCAATTTGAAGATGCTCTCGGTTTGTCTTCAGAGCATTCTCATTCTCTTATGCTGTCTAGTCAGACACACTTTGGAGGTGATGGATTACTCACAGAACGTGGGTTTGCGGATGCCAGCCTCACAGGATCAAATGTACTCGTCTAAAAGGCTGTGGCATATAAAACCACTGGTAAACATTAAGGTCTGGCCATAAAATCATTTCCCTGAGCTGTGTGTTGCAAGGTGATGCATTGAAGCACTGTCTGTGGGTTTGGGTTTTTGGATTCAAGCATTGTCAACAACCACTTGGATTAAATGAACCCGCACTAGACGCCTGATCACAGGCATAATGCCACATGGGTATACATAAGTATTTTGAACATATAGCATTTTTATTTTCCTAGATTGCTCACACTGAAATGTTACCCTTCATTGCAACTTGTGATGGTCATTTGTACGTCCAGCCACGTAGATATAGCAAATACACTACTTCTGTTGTTTAGATGTGTTATTTAGGTTCAGAAACGTCTGGAAATTGTACTTTGAAAATTTTACACGAATGAAATAAGGGAGGAGATTCTTGGATTTCTCCCAGCAACTGTAGGGAATCCTAGTACATTCTTTCCCTGGTTTTCTTTTTATTTTTGTTTTGAATTTTTGAATTTTATTTTATTTATTTATTTTATACAGCAGGTTCTTATTAGTTATCCATTTTATACATATTAGTGTATATATGTCAATCCCAATCTCCCAATTCATCACACCACCCTGGTTTTCAAAGCCCCTTTCAACCACTGTATTTCTGTACATCATATAAGACTCTCATTGCTTCTAGCCCTTCTGGTTAAGATAGAAATCCTAAAATTTTCTTCTTATCATTTCCTAATAGCCCACGATGCTGGATTTCTGGTTGAGTGCTGGAATGATTGGCCAGTTATTTTAGGGTGGGGGAAGGGATAGTAGAGGGACTGCTTTCTGTATCTGAATTGAAAAGCAATCCAGGGATTTCCTCTGAAATGCCTCAGAATTGTTCTCTTGGCCCAGAAAGAACCTGATAAAACCAGACTTTTAAGGGAACTCAAACATTTAGCTCTAGCTCTTTGACACGGGACTATGTCTGAGGCAGTGTGTTTCCCAGGGCATGTGTAGAGGACAATAGTTTATTCCGAATTTACCCCTACCTAAACCCTTTACCAATTTCTGGCAATAAATGTGTTTCCTTAACATCAGGTGCATTCAAAACCCAGTGGGAGCACTATAGGGAAAATGTATTTGACTTCAGAAAATGAATTGACAGGTAGAAACAGGAATCAGTAAAACTGCCCCTACACCCCAAGCTTGATGCATTTGAGAGCAGGATATGTAATTTTTTGAGTTCTCAATATTTTTTGAGGTTACACAGGGGGTGAAAAATGCTTTCTAGAAAGCAGTTCTGATATTCTTCCATTGTATTTACACATAACATGTATGTTAAGATAAAGGATAGCTTCCATATTACAGATTCACCTTAACTTTTATAAGAGATTTATCAGAAAATGTTATATGCAGAAGGCATTGGAGGCATGGAGTCTGTATGCATGATGAGCTGCCTGGTCGCCTCTTCATGTTGAGTGTGAATAAATTCCACCTAAATTCATGTTCTGGGTGGTTCTTTTCCTATTTCACCAGCAGATAATCGGAGCAAAGTCTCGATAATCAAGGTCCTCAGAACTGCAAACTCTCCTTGGTTCCTGGTTGAGGGCCATAGTAAACGCTCTCTAAATTATTTAGAAGGGGTGGGATGCGCACACTTTCTATCATCACTAACGTAGCATAGAATTTTTCACGCTTTGTGAAGCCATTTTTCATCCCGGTGCAAATTTCAGCCTTTAGGCTTGGCTATAAGTCAGTGCCTCTTACTAAGACTAATTCAGCTAGGGTTGAGTTTGGGGAGTCTGATTCCTAAGGAAAGAGTGTTTGTGAAGGAGTGGGAATGGATAGTGTATTCGTTATCTACTGCTGCATGACACATAACCACAAACGTAGCCATTTAAGTGAACACCCATCTGTCATCTCAGAATTTCCGTGGGTCAGGAATCTGGGAACAACTTAACTAAGTCTTCCGCTTGGGGTCTCTCAAGGTTGTAATCAGGGTATTGTCCAAGCTGTGTTTTCATCTGGAGGCTCAACTCGGGGAGAATCGGGTTCCAAGCCCCCTTAGCAGAAATCATTTCATTGTGATGGTACCCTTGGCAACGTGTCTTGTGAAGCCAGCCACTGAGAAAGGGGGTGGATGGTTTTGCTGCTTGGATGTTCTGGGTAGTCCTGGGCTCACTTTGAAGGATCTCACCGGATTAGGTCAGGCCCACCCAAGATAATGACCCTTCTGATTAATTCAAGGTCAACTGGTGAGGGAGAGTTCAATTATATCTACACACTCACTTTATTTTTGCCACAAAACCTAGCATGGGAGTGATACTGCATCCCCTTTGCCGTGGTTAGAAGATCTAAGGCTCTGCTCATATTCCAGGAGAGAAAATTGTACAAGGGTGTGGAAACCTTGGACAACATTCGAAGGGGTATCCGCCAAAGATAGATACCCAAGCTGCCACTCCTCTCCACCTGGAGCTGACCATGGGGCACCCTAACAAAGGACCACTGAACCAGAGCTTCGTGGTCTTTTTTTTTTTTTTAATGCGGCACGCAGGCCTCTCACTGTTGTGGCCTCCCCCGTTGTGGAGCACAGGCTCCGGACGCACAGGCTTAGCGGCCATGGCCCATGGGCCCAGCCGCTCCGTGGCATGTGGGATCCTCCTGGACCGGGGCACGAACCCATGTCCCCTGCATTGGCAGGCGGACTCTCAACCACTGTGCCACCAGGGAAGCCCTGATATTTTATATATAGTAGTGTGTATATGTCAATCCCAGTCTCCCAATCGACCCCTCTTCCCCCTTACCCCCTGGTGACCATAAGTTTGTTTTCTGCATCTGTGACTCTATTTCTGTTTTGTAGATAAGTTCATTTGTACCCTTTTTTTTTAGATTCCACATATGAGCAATAACCCATGATATTTGTCTTTCTCTGTCTGACTTCACTTAGTATGATAATCTCTACGTCCAACCATGTTGCTGCAAATGGCATTATTTTGTTCTTTTTTATGGCTGAATAATACTCCATTGTATATATGTACCGCATTTTCTTTATCCATTCCTCTGTTGACGAACACTTAGGTTGCTTCCATGTCCTGGCTGTTGTAAGTAGTGCTGCTGTGGACATTGGGGTGCAACTATGTTTTTGAATTATGGTTTTTCCAGATATATGCGCAGGAAGTGGGTTTGCTGGATCATATAGTACTGAGCTTCGAGGTCTTTAAATGAGGTGTATGGACTGGCTTCATAAAATCCAGGAGGCTCTGGAGGGGTGTACAACATTCTATACACATGCCTATTTCTGGGGTTTTCCTGGTGAGGCGTAGGTCCATGGTTTATATTTGTTTTTCCCATGAATACTGTCTTAAGACCTCTCTCCAAATACACACGGAGGGAGAATTCTCCAAAAAGCTCTCCTGTCTGGGAAGGAGATGGAGGAAATGGTGGTAGCATCTTCCATTAATGTTGTGTTAAGTGTGTCCTGACTAAAGAAGAATCCTGTCTAGATACTAGTTCTTGCAATGAGCTTCTCACCACCTTTCTTCCCTCCCAAGGTCAACAAAGTAAGAGATTCTGTTCTAGACAATTCAGGTGTCTTTGGACTGTATGTTAGCCTTTGCCACATTCACCATCCATGCTATGCCCAGATTATAGCCACTTCACTTTTCTAGGAGTTCATGACATAGTGACCACCAGATTTCAGATGGAATAATAAGGAAGGAAACCAAAAAAGGTCTGGTTTCCAACCAATGAGTTAGTGACTTTCTATCAGAAGGTACTCAGTTATTGCCCTTTCCTCTGCTTCAGCCCATGATCTATAATTATGGCACGGGTACTTGCTTTTCCTCTCTCCGTATTCTGAGATATGGGCCTGGCTGGTCCTGAATCAGCAGGTATGCTCAAGTGTCCTGCAGCCGTCAACTGAGCACTGAGATTCTTATGTTTATGGAACAGCTTTCATGGGCAGTAGGTTATCTCAGCGTCACAGTGATCCTCAGAATTCATCCGTTCGTATTCTCATTTGACCGATGCCTCAAAGTCATGCAGCTGATCAAGACAGCTGATGAGGTGTTTTAAACCCAGAGAGGCTTGACCTAAACATTCATGATCTCTCATGAACCAGAGCTATCAAACTGGGGTTTTGGGACTCCTGGAAGCCTTTTCATTAAGTCTGAAAAATACCCCATGTGATAACAAATTCTTCCCTCTGAATTTTTTCTTTTTTTAGAAATTTATTTATTTATTTATGGTTTCGTTGTGGTGCACAGGCTTCTCGTTGCAGTGGCTTTTCCTGTTACAGAGCACAGGCTCTAGGTGTGCAGGCTTCAGTAGTTGTGGCACGTGGGCTCAGTAGCTGTGGCTCGTGGTCTTTAGAGCGCAGGCTCAGTAGTTGTGGCACACGGGCTTAGTTGCTCCATGGCATGTGGGATCTTCCCGTATGAAGGATAGAACCCATGTCCCCTGCATTGGCAGGCGGGTTCTTAACCACTATGCCACCAGGGAAGTCCCTCCCTCTGATTTTATACTCCATCAGTGGTTCTCAGCCAGTGGTGATCTTCCCACCTCCCTTCCCCCGCACATCCCAGGTGACACGTGGCAATGTCTGGAGACATTTTTGGTTGTCACACTTCAGGGGCAGGGCTGCTACTGTTCTGGAGTGGGTAGAGACCAGAAACTATGTGATACATCCCCCAATGCACAGGACAGCCCCCTACAGCCCAGAATTATCTGGCCTCAAACGTCAGAGAAACCCTGCCCTACATTTTGACTTAATGAACTCTGTTTCTCAGACACTGCTTTTAGAAAAAACTGCCCCTTTGCTATTTTGCAGCTGTTCCCAGGACATTAATATTCACCGCTGCCAGCCATAGCATTCAATCTACTTCATTTCTGAGATTCTTGCCTCTTAGTTGTTTTTTTTTTGTTTTTTTTTTGTGGTACGCGGGCCTCTCACTGTTGCGGCCTCTCCCGTCGTGGAGCACAGGCTCCGGACGCGCAGGCTCAGCGGCCATGGCTCACGGGCCCAGCCGCTCCGCGGCACGTGGGATCTTCCCGGACCGGGGCACGAACCTGCGTCCCCTGCATCAGCAGGTGGACTCTCAACCACTGCGCCACCAGGGAAGCCCCGCCTCTTAGTTCTTTTCAACTCTTTGTTTATGATTTTTCCTGAGGGTGTTTTGCTGCTACAAATTTTTGTTGTCGTTCGTTATTTCCCTGTGTTTTGCTGTTTATCTCACAACTCTGGGATCCTTCTAAGGAGTGCTATGTAAAATAACAATAGTGACGATGTTTGCAGAGTTCTTATCCTCAGCAGTTTCAGGAGCATCATGAAAGAAGACACAGGGAAGCAAGTGACAAAGGAGTTTGTTTGCATCTTCCTGTTCTGTCTATAAATAAGCACAGGCCAGCTTTCCTCCTTAGTGAAGCGTTCATAGATTAGTTTTTCCGCATAAGTATATGCGTTTAGTGCTTGAATGTATTTCACCCTTGGATGAATTCAATTTGTCTTCATTTCACAGTTTATTCTGTTAATTAGAAAAAGGTTATAAGATTCATAACTAGTCATTGCTAATGCATTTGGTGGACTACACTATCAGCTTGACGAGGGGTTACCCCTCCACACAAAACGGACATAAATGATCGGTTCATATGCATCGTATCAAGTGTTTGATGAAGTGAACTGCAGAGAAAGTGCTCAAGACTACAGTGGTCTTTTAATGATTTTCGAAATCATCCAAACATCAAAAATGCAATTATATTCCATGTGCATAATAAATGGACTGTCTTGGGAAGGGCAAGCTGTTATTAATTGAGATAATGCAAATCATGAGAATGGATTCTAGTGATGGATTCTAATAATAACAGCAATAGTATTAATACCCATACCAGCAAAACTTTATACTTGTATAGGGTTTTACCATTGCCAAGGGATTTTCACGTGGATACACACACACACACACACACACACACACTCACACACACACACACACACACACACAGACTTTCATAGCTAGGTTATGCACTTTTTTTTTCCCATAGCACTTGAAAAACTGATTTAAGATCATGTATTAGGTGGAGGAACTTTCCTGATGGTCCAGTGGGTAAGACTCCACGCTCCCAATGCAGGGGGGCTGGGTTCGATCCCTGGTCGGGGAACTAGATCCCACATGCATGCCGCAGCTAAGAGTTTGTATGCTGCAACTAAGAAGCCTGCACGCTACAGCTAAATAAATCAAATAAATAAATTAAATAAATAAAAAGACCATGCCGACTTCCCTGGTGTCGCCACAGTGGTTAAGAATCCGCCTGCCAGTGCGAGTGACACGAGTTCGAGCCCTGGTCCGGGAAGATCCCACATGCCATGGAGCAGCTAAGCCCGTGTGCCACAACTACTGAGCCTGTGCTCTAGAGTCTTGTGAGCCACAACTGCTGTGCCCACATGCCACAACTACTGACGCCCGTGCGCCTAGAGCCTGTGCTCCGCAACAAAGACAAGCCACCGCAATGAGAAGCCTGTGCACTGCAACGAAGAGTAGCCCCCGCTCGCAGCAACTAGAGAAAGCCCACGCGCAGCAATGAAGACCCAACGCAGCCAAAAAAAGAAAAAGAAAAGGAAGCCTTGGGTCCCTGCTTTAAAAAAATGACCAGGTGGAAAACTGGAGTTAAACCCTTTCCTACTGACTTCGAGTGCATTTCTCTTTATATTATAAACCACACCAGTTTCTGGGGGCAGAAAACAATATTTGCAAAATTATAGAGTTTGGGTGTAGCATATTAAATCAATGAGTAAAGAAAAAATTAATAGTGTATTCAGAGAGTTGACGAAAAGAGCTCTGATGAAATAATGACACCCTTCCCCATTCAGCTGAGCTCTGGCACTGCCTGCAAATGCTTGAGAGGAAATGAAACACAGAGGAAGTGAGTCATCATTAATTGATGTCTGGCAGCTTTGCCATAACTAAAAAGAGGGCAGAGAGCCTCTCCCTGACTTGTGATGGCCTTCTTGCTGTATCTTTGCATGGTGGAGAGAGAGAGAAACTGGGAGAGAGCAAGGTGTCTATTGTCTCTTCTTATAAGGACACTAATCTCATCATGGGGCCCCACCCTCATGACCTCATGTAACCCTAATTACCTCCCAAAGTCCTCCATCTTTAAATACCAGCACATTGGGGCTTTCAGCTTTACCGTATGAATTTTGGAGGGATACAGTTCAGTCTATGGCAATGTCTCCGCTTATCAATTTGGAGGCAACCACCATATAGTAGGTGATTTCAGAAAATAGATCTGATCAAGGATTATTTCATGTTATATTTAGAGGGGTCTGATTTGCCTTTCAGGATATCTGCATTCATGGATTCCCCAACCATATTATATTATATATCTCATCCCATAATCATTTCATACCTACTGAGTAATTAAAACATTTTTAAGCACCACACGTTTCAATTGAAAAGACATAACATTTTGAAAGGTGGAGAAGTGGCTGCCACTAATTTTCTGCTCATTAGTATAATAAAAGAATCATTTTTACAGGGGAAACTGCACAAGGATGTTGGAAATAGTATTTAACATTCTGACATTTTTTAAAATGTTTAAAAGTTTCCACTTAATAGCTAATAGTACTACCTTAATTGAATGTTACTTTTTTTCTGACAATTTCAGACATTATATATCAAGGCAAGATTTAGAAAACAGGAATTGCCATATCTTTTCTGTCTCATAATTGATAAACAGTTGGTTTAGCAAAACGGAAGGAAAAACAGTAATAGTTTCCCATGGTCTATATATTGTGGAAAGGAATTCAGCTAGACTTAGTGGTGAGGTCTCCTTGGATGATCAGAAAATACTGCTTAGCTGTTGGCGCTAACATTGGGAAAGACAGATTTTAGTTGAAGAAAATGGCAGAATAATATAAAGCATAGGACTCTGTCATGAAAACATGCCATGCAGAGGAGTTATAAGTAATATTTCTGAATTTGAGTTGAGAATGTTTGAATAGAGACCTCCATTTCTGAACACTCCCCCCAGTCACGTGACTTTGGGAAATTCTCATAATAACTTTCATCATTGTTTACACATTAGTGATAATACACACCAACTACCATAAAGTGTTGATAGAGTATCAAATGAATAAACAAAAACCAAAACACATCTTTGAGTAGAAAAAACAATGCAAATGAACAAAAATAAGCAGCGAACAGTTATAAAGTAACCATCAAGCAAATTTCAGTTTTATAATGTATTTTCTTACCTGGAAGGAAAGATGACTGCAAATTACTTGGTTAGGTTTTCACTGAATATTTGGTAATGACTTGGCGTGTTATGACATTAACCTTGTGAATTATCACCGTCGGATGATATATGAAGGACTCACACATTTGCAAATCTCGAAGCCTGAAGACAATTTCATTATTTGCTATAAAGGAAAAAGAAAATTAATTTTTCCCCATCCTTAAGGCATATCTGTAAGTTTTGAAGTAGAAGGACTTCATCAAAATTATGTTGCAGTTCCAATCTGTGTATTACCCGTACTAAATCCTGAACTAAATCCATCTGTTATCCAGGATGTTGGTGCAATAGGTAATGTGATCTTTTTTATTTTAAATTTTATTTATTTTTAACATCTTTATTGGAATATAATTGCTTTACAATGGTGTGTTAGTTTCTGCTGTATAACAAAGTGAATCAGCTATACATATACATATATCCCCATATGTCCTCCCTCTTGCGTCTCCCTCCCACCCTCCCTATCCCACCCCTCCAGGTGGTCACAAAGCACCGAGCTGATCTCCCTGTGCTATGCGGCTGCTTCCCACGAGCTATCTATTTTACAGGGTAATGTGATCTTGACTTTGATATGTAGGTCCTTTTCTGAGACCATGATCTTATTTCTACTTTCATTTCCAGGAGTTTAAAGATCCGTTGGGATTGCAGGGAGAGGAGACCTTGTAGGTTGCTATAAATACACTGGGTTTGGCAGTCTAGATTTTCAGGATTGAAAACCTTAGTGGCTTAAAACGGCACACATTTTTTAAAAATTGAAGTATAGGTGATTTACAGTGTTGTGTTAATTTCTGCTGTACAAAACAGTACACATTTGTAATCTGACCATGTCTGTGGGTCAGGAGTCCCGGCGTGGCTTCGCTGGGCCCTGAAGCTCAGCGTCTCTCGCAAAGCTGCAATCAAGGTGTTGGTTAGGGCTGTGCTCTCAACTCAGGGTTTGACTGGGGAAGGATCTGCTATCAAGCTCTGCAGTGGGTATTGGTAGGATTCCATTTCTCAAGAGCTGTTGGGCAGAGGGTTTGCTCACTGTTAGCTGGAGGCCACCCACAGCTCCTCGCTCCGCGACAGCCAGCATGGAGTTGAGGGTCTCCAACATGGCACTCTGTGCCAGCAAAGCCAGAAAGAGAGTCTTCTGGCAAGGTGGAAGCCGCAGTCTTTTGTAACCTAATCATGGAAGCAACACCCATTACCGTCGCAATATTCTGTTTGATGGAAGTGAGTCTCTAGGTCCCAGTCCGGACCCCAGGAAAGGGGGTCACACAGGGACTTGAATAGCAGGAGGCAGGCGTCACTGGGGAGCCTTCTCAGAAGTCTGCCTTCCACAGATGTCCACTCTCACTCATGCATTCCCAAAGTGAAGATAGTGAAGACCAGTGACATGAGTGAATGGGCCAAGTTTCACCGCAGGTTAGCAAGACGGCATGGACTGAAACGTTTCTCCTTAGTGGTATGTCCAAGATGTACCTACGTTCTCCTGCCTTTGGGTGTCCGTGTGCCCCACCAACACAATGATGCTAACGGCTGAGCAGAAATTCAGACTTGGACTCGCCTCCTTCTGGCTTCCAACGTAATGGTGACAACACGTAGAAGAAATCAAGCAGGTTGCCCGTCCGTCCGTCCCAGGATTCCATCTCGTTTGCTGTGGACGTGGAGACCCCACCTGCATTCATGACCTTCAAAGCACTGTGGCAGCCAAGAGATGAGAATTTCTTTTAAAACTGTGCTTCTGTGTCAGTTCTACAAACAGACTGTCACTGCCTGGAGTGATAACCTTGAAATTGGAACCACAGATCTGCAAACCTATTCAGCTGCATGGTTTCTGGGGAGTCTGAAATTACAGTGCTTTTAGCTTGTTTCTTTTTTTTCCTCCTAACACTAGAAAACTCTTTTATGATTGCTTTCAAGTCAAAGAGTTACACTGCCCTGTGCTCTGAGGATGTGCCTTGCTTGTTTTCTTTTAGAGTAACGTCATCCCCCTACTTGGAAGATGATTGTTTTCGGGAAAATGACAAGGCCCCAGATGCTGCAGAGATTAAACTTGGAGGTGGCCATGTCCACCGTCCTGCCTGAGGGTCGATTGAAAATTTCTATTTTCTTAGGTAAGAATTTCTGAACAAGGAGGATTTAGCTCCGTTTTGTGGGAAACCAGCCAGTTAAGCTTTGTGTCAACTGGTTATGGGTGCTTTAGTCTCTGAACACAATGGTGGAAAATGCCAAGTAGAAGGACAGCTTTGGTTCGTTTGGGAATTATCCCTAGTTTCACTTTCTACCATATTTGTCTTGAAGGGCGAGATACAAAATGATGGCTGTATGGAATTTCTTAACTCAGTTCACTGTATTTGCTGTTTTTCTTCCCAGCTTGACTCTCCACTTCTTACGTGTCCCCCTTAGCACATTCTGGTGAATAGACACATCATTGTGTGTATGATTGATGTATACTAAGTACCGTGTCTGGGCCAAAGTCTGGGGACACTAAGCCAAATTAGACCTGCCTTTTCCCTCAAAGAGCTTAGAGCTTTGAGCTAGTCTGATAAGGAAACTGACAAACTACAAAGTGAAAAGTCGTAGGAAATATGAGCTCGTTGCTATGCGGGGTAACTTGCGGTTGACTAGGCAATGAAATGTGAAAATTTCTTCATGGCAAAGCAAACAGTGCTGTGAACTGCTATGAAACGTTTCAAGAATTAATGTTATTTCTATACGATTGGCAAAAACAATGCACGATTCATTAAAGAGTAGGAGAGGGGACTTCCCCGGTGGTGCAGTGGCTAAGAATCTGCCTGCCAATGCAGGGGACACAGGTTCGAGCCCTGGTCTGGGAAGATCCCACATGCTGCGGAGCAACGAAGCCTGTGCGCCACAACTACTGAGCCCGCATGCTGCAACCACTGAAGCCCGCACGCCTAGAGCCCGTGCTCCGCAACAAGAGAAGCCACTGCAATGAGAAGCCTGCGCACCACAACGAAGAGTAGCCCCCACTCGCCACGACTAGAGAAAGCCCGCAGACAGCAACAAAGACCCAATGCGGCCAAAAATAAATAAATTTATTTAAAAAAAAAAAAAAAAGAGTAGGAGAGGGCCAGGTCATGCCAAGTCCTGTATGCTAAGCTAAGGAGATTGAATTTTATCCTGAATATGATAGGAGCCATTGAGGGACAGAGAATCTCAGGGATGACTACCTAGAAAACAGATATTTAAGTGGCAACTGACAGAACATCCATAAAGAAGGTGAAGCCTGGGTGGACAGAGAAGTTGGAGGTCACCTCTTAAGGCGTAATCACGCCAAGACTGACCGATGAAAGACTTAAGAAGGAAGAAGAGGTGATATGGCAGGCTGCTGTATCTGGGACAGCCATCTCAGTGAGCACAGGTGAAATAATCACAAAGAAGTCTCCTCAATGGGACAGGTTATCTCAATAGGTGACAGGTTATCTGGTCAAATCTCAGTGTTTTGAGAAACACCAAGGAGCAGTCAGAATGCTGAAGACACTTCCTATAAAGACATTCGTGGAGGGACTTCCCTGGCAGTCCAGTGATTAAGACTCTGTGCTTCCAATGCAGGGGGCTTGGGTTCGATCCCTGATCTGAGAACTAAGATCCCACCAAAAGAAAGAAAAAAGACATTCATGGAACCATGACAACTTGAACTTTGATGAGGCTGGAGTGCAGGAGCAGAGGTGAAAGCCCTGGGTTCCTAGAGTCTGATAGAACACCTGGCTTGACAACGTTGAGATCACTCAAGGTGAAAAGGAATCGGGAAAAAAGGGAATACATCTCCCCCACCTTCAACCTTAAGAAGAGTGCCTATTGTTTTAGTGCTGTGCAGAGAGAGGTTGAACTACCTTTCACATTTCCCCCAAATCTGTGTGATGCAGGTAATCAATACAGGTAATCCCAATACACAACTGATAAGATAAGAACACCCCATCAGGAATGTTATCAGAGAAAGACATGGCCCTTAACAGTGTTGCCTATTGGAAAATGTAACATGGAACCTATACATCTACAGGTTTTTCTTTTAGAATTCTTGTTTAAGGATAGTATGAGTATGATGCAACAGCTAACCAGAATTCATTCACCCATGACCTACTTTCAGCCTTATTTTCCAAGCAGTCAGATCCTACCTAACAAACTGTATCTTTTATTGCACATATTTTTGATTCAAGGAGTCCAATAAAGATATTAATTTCATGTTGAAATGCAAATAAATAGAATACAAGCTGAGTCAGTAAGGAAAGGTTTTCAGAATGACACTAGTAAGTTAAACCAGCACTTTGAATTCCTGGGATAAAACCACTTGGTTATGATGAGATATCATTTTTTAATACACTGGCAGATGTATTTTTCTAAAATTTTCTTTAAGTTTTTATTTTGTTTTGTTTTGTTTTTGATCCATTGAGGGAGACTGGCCAATAAGTTTTCTTTCCCATGCTGCCTTGTCAGGTATTGGAATGAGATTATGTTAGCATCATAAAATGATTTATTGAGTGTCCCCTTCTCTGTTCTCCATAAGAATTTGAATAAAATTTCAATTACTTGTTCCTTGCATGCCTTATAACACTCATTGAGGAACCCATGTGGGACTAGCATTTTCTTTCTGGAAATATTTGACTGGGAATTCAGTTTTCTTAATGCATGTATAACTCTGCGTATTCATTTTAGTCTCTCAGTTTTTGTTTTTTGTGTTTTTTTTTTCGGTACGTGGGCCTCTCACTGTTGTGGCCTCTCCCGTTGCGGAGCACAGGCTCCGGACGCGCAGGCTCAGCGGCCATGGCTCACGGGCCCAGCCGCTCCACGGCATGTGGGATCTTCCCGGACCGGGGCATGAACCCGTGTCCCCTGCATCGGCAGGCGGACTCTCAAGCACTGCGCCACCAGGGAAGCCCCTAGTCTCTCAGTTTTTAAGTTACCTCTTTCTAGAGGTTTATTATCTTAATGTTTTTCCTGTTATCTCATTAATGCTGCAAGATCTTATGGTATTCCCCTTTTCATTCCTAATATTGGTTATTTCTACCTTCCCTCTCTCCCTGACTATTGATCAGACTTGCTAATCTGCTTATATATTGGACCTTTTGAAGAACCAACTTCTGGTTTTGTCAGTTGAACCTGTTATATATTTGTTTTCTACTTAAGTAAATCATGGTCTTATCTCTATATGTCCTTCCTTTTGCCTCCTTCCTGATTACTTACTAATTTTTAACTTTTTAAGATGGTGATGAGTTTATGAGTTTTCAGTCCGTCTTCTTTACTAATACACACTATTTCCCTCAGCACTGCTCTAGTTGCATCTAAAATATTTGCTATGTATTCCTCAGATCATACATTTAAAAATGTCTTCTAGGGACTTCCCTGGGGGCACAGTGGTTGAGGGTCTGCCTGCCAGTGCAGGGGATGCGGGTTAGAGCCCTGGTCCAGGAAGATCCCACATGCCGCGGAGCAACTAAGCCCGTGCGCCACATCTACTGAGCCTGCACTCTAGAGCCCGCAAGCCACAACTGCTAAGCCCACGTGCCACAACGCCTGAGCCCACACGCCACAACTACTGAGCCCTCACACCTAGAGCCCGTGCTCTGCAACAAGAGAAGCCACTGCAATGAGAGGCCGACGCACCGCAATGAAGAGTAGCCCCCACTCGCCACAACTAGAGGAAGCCCGCGCGCAGCAACGAAGACCCAACACAGACAAAATAAATAAATAAATAAATGAACTTTAAAAAAAAGTTTTAAAATTTCCATTATACTTTCCCCATTTAGTTATGGATAATGCAGACTTTTAAAACATTTCCAAATATATGGAGTTTTCAAAGTTAATTTCATAGTGGTCAGAGATCTGTACTGTGTGTTTTCAGTCTTTTGAAATATATTGACTTGGGTTTGGTGTATCAATTTATATGAAAGTTTTCTGTATGCTTGCAGAGAGTGTGTAGTTTTAATTTTTAGTGCGATTATATATGTCTGTTAAGTCAAATTCACTCATTGAGTCATTCTGATCTCCTCTATTCTTACTACAATTTTTATCTGCTGGCTCTTATCAATTACTGGAAAATATATATTAAATTTCTCCATGATCGTTACAGATTTTTCTATAACTCCTTTTAGTTCTTTCAATTTTTACTTTATGTATTTTAAGCCTTTGCTATGTTTTTCTCACCATATAATTTGTTTATCTTGCAATGAGTCATATGGGATGCATATCTTTCAGTGATTTGGGTTCTTTATTTTCCTTACTGTAACATAGGTTGGAGGTGTTGGAAGTAAAAACATTTATCTTGTATAACCAGAATACACAGGTCAATATGAACTAATCCCTCTGGAGAACGTTTTGGCCATTTCTTATAAAGTCAAGTGTACAACTAGCCATCCTAGTCCTGAATATTTATCCAAGAGAAATAAAAGCACAGTATATATCCACACAGACTTTTACCTTAAGGTTCATAACAACTTGATTTGTTTTGGAAAATGCAGAGTATCATATGTCTGCCATTGCAGAATACAAATATCTGTTTGTATTTTTTTGAATTTTATTTAATTTATTTTGTTATACAGCAGGTTCTTATTAGTCATCCATTTTATACACATCAGCGTATCCATTTCAATCCCAATTGCCCAATTCATCCCACCACCACCACCCCGCCGCTTTCACCCTTTGGTGTCCATACGTTTGTCTCTCTGTGTCTCTATTTCTGCCCTGAAAACCGGTTCATCTGTACCATTTTTCTAGGTTCCACGTATATGCGTTAATATACAATATTTGTTTTTCTCTTTCTGACTTACTTCACTCTGTATGACAGTCTCTAGATCCATCCACATCTCTACAAATGACCCAATTTCATTCCTTTTTATGGCTGAGTAATATTCCATTGTGTATATGTACCACATCTTCTTTATCCATTCATCTGTCAATGGACATTTAGGTTGCTTCCATGACCTGGCTATTATAAATAGAGCTGCAGTGAACATTGTGGTACATGACTCTTTTTGAATTATGGTTTTCTCAGGGTATATGCCCAGGAGTGGGATTGCTGGGTCACACGGTAGTTCTATTTTTAGTTTTTTAAGGAACCTCCATACTGTTCTCCATGGTGGCTGTATCAATTTACATTCCCACCAACAGTGCAAGAGGGCTCCCTTTTCTCCACACACACCCTCTCCAGCATTTGTTGTTTGTAGATTGTCTGACGATGCCCATTCTAACTGGTGTGAGGTTATACCTCACTGTAGTTTTGATTTGCATTCCTCTAGTAATTAGTGATGTTGAACAGCTTCTCATGTGCTTTTTGGCCATCTGTATGTCTTCTTTGGAGAAATGTCTGTTTAGGCCTTCTGCCCATTTTTGGATTGGGTTGTTTCTTTTTTTAATATTGAGCTGCACGAGCTGTTTATATATTTTGGAGATTAATCCTTTGTCCGTTGATTTGTTTGCAAATATTTTCTCCCATTCTGAGGGTTGTCTTTTTGTCTTGTTTATGGTTTCCTTTGCTGTGCAAAAGCTTTGAAGTTTCATTAGGTCCCATTTGTTTATTTTTGTTTTTATTTCCATTACTCTAGGAGGTGGATCAAAAAAGATCTTGCTGTGATTTATGTCAAAGAGTGTTCTTCCTATGTTTTCCTACAAGAGTGTTATAGTGTCCGGTCTTACATTTAGGTCTTTAATTCATTTTGACTTTATTTTTGTGTGTGGTGTTAGGGAGTGTTCTAATTTCATTCTTTTACATGTAGCTGTCCAGTTTTCACAGCACCACTTATTGAAGAGACTGTCTTTTCTCCATTGCATATCTTTGCCTCCTTTGTCATAGATTAGTTGACCATAGGTGCGTGGGTTTATCTCTGGGCTTTCTGTCCTGTTCCATTGATCACAGTATATATCCACACAGACTTGTACATTTATGTTCATAACAACTTGATTTGTCTTGGAAAATGCAGAGTATCATATATCCTCCATTGCAGAATAGAAATATCTGTTAACAAAGGAGACTTGAGAGAAGCGGACTCTAAATTAAGGCAAGTCCGGGAATTAGACTGTACAAGAAAAACACCTGGATAGAAAATCCCATTATCACAAAATCCTAGTTTTGTTTTCAGTGATTATGTCAGATTCAAAGAGAAAGATGTCCTTTTTCCAAACACAGCAACAGTTTAGATAGAAAATACATTTATCTTTAAGAAAGATACAGGAGGTAGAGGAATTTATGATCTAGGGCCAGGGCTGACAATGTTTGTGAAACTGATTTCATGGTAGACTAGGATTAGATTTCTCATGCCTTTAATTTTAGGGGAGTAAGCTCCATTAACTTTGAAGTTTATCCTATTCCAATTCTCAACCGATGGCATGATCATTGAGAACTGGAAGAAATGTGAAGACTTTTTATTTCTGCAGTCGACAAGAAGCAAGAGTGCTTTGTGTTTAATCTGCGTCTTCTTTTTCACGTTATTTTAGGAGGGTATATTACCAATAATTTCACCACTTGTTCTATATGTTTTCTCCAAATACTCATATATCTTCTAACATTTAATATTATCTGAAAAATGTAATATGGTCTGAAGTTTTACATTTTAATAGATTACGGTCTTACACAATTCGAATTTTCCTTTATGTCTGAAAATTATTTTCGTGATTCCTGAACGTTTTTTCCCTTTTATGAGTGATACCTATGTGTGTGTACTCATATTCATATTCATGTTTATAATGATGGTTCTCAGTCCACTCTGTCCCCCATCAGAGGAACTTCTGGAAATTTCTGGAGGGATGTTTCACTGTCATGACTGGGAGGGGGTTGTTACTGGGAGGGGGTCTTTACTGATGTTTACTGGGTAGAGACTGGGGTGCTTCTCAGCATCCCATAATGCCAGGACAGCCCCACAACAAGGAATCGTGTAGCTCCCATAGGTCAATAGTGCTGTTGTTGAGAAACCCCGCTTTAGAAATTGCTCTTTCTAAATCTTCCATTGGCCCATTTGACTGGTTGGGAAGTCAGCAGATACTTGAGAGGTCAGGAAGTCTATAACGACAGCTCTCTCACCTACAATTCTGAGATTGATTAAGGTATGAAAGAGAGAGAATAGAATTTAGTCCTTAAGAACCAAATGATACACCAAGACAACATGTAACAACATAAAAGAAGGAGAAGCCGGTGTGGGCAGCAGGAAATTTAGCAAAACATTTCACTGGGTAAAGAATGTGTGTTCTGGGGTTTCCCTGGTGGCGCAGTGGTTGAGAATCCGCCTGCTAATGCAGGGGACACGGGTTCAAGCCCCGGTCCGGGAAGATCCCACATGCTGCGGAGCAACTAGGCCCGTGCGCCACAACTACTGAGCCTGCGCTCTAGAGCCCGTGAGCCACAACTACTGAAGCCTGCGTGCCTAGAGCCCATGCTCTGCAACAAGAGAAGCCACCACAATGAGAAGCGCAAGCATTGCAACGAAGAGTAGCCCCCGCTCGCGCAACTAGAGAAAGCCCGTGCGCAGCAACAAAGACCCAACGCAGCCAAAAATAAATTTTAAAAGTTAAAAATAATTAAAATTATAAAATATATTTAAAAAAAAAAAGAATGTGTGTTCTAGGGAATTCCCTGGCGGTCCAGTGGTTAGGACTCGCTGCTTTCACTGCCCTGGCCTTGGGTTCAATCCCTGGTCCGGGAACTAAGATCCCACAAGCCGCGTGTTGCAGCCAAAAAAAAAAAAAAAAGCGTTCTAGAAAATTAAAGAAATGAAGGATTATGATTTGAAAAAATAGACTAAGTCATGTTACAATTCTGTTTAAAACCCAGAAAGGGCTCTAATTTCAATAACATATCATTTTCCAGAGTCCTTTTTTCATGCCCAAATCTCCACGAGCTCTCCTTCACCATTCTCATAGAACATCTTGACTTTTCTTCACCGTGCTCACAATTTGAAATTCTGCTTTTGTTTTTAAGTCTTGGATGCCCCCCTTCTCCAGGAATCTTCCTGAGGACACAGGTGGTTTTTTTGTTGATTTTTTTTGGGGGGGGGCCGCGTTGGGTCGTCATTGCTGGGCGAGGGCTTTCTCTAGTTGCGGCGAGCAGGGGCTGCTCTTCCTTGCGGTGCGTGGGCTTCTCATTGAGGTGGCTTCTCTTGTTGAGGAGCATGGACTCTAGGTGTGCGGGCTTCAGTAGTTGTGGCACGTGGGCTCAGTAGTTGTGGCTCACAGGCTCTAGAGCGCAGGCTCAGTAGTTGTGGCGCACAGGCTTAGCTGCTCCGCGGCACGTGGGATCTTCCCGGACCAGGGATCGAACCCATGTCCCCTGAATTGGCAGGCGGGTTCTTAACCACTGTGCCACCAGGGAAGCTCCGATTGTATCAGTGTTGATATCCTAGTTGTGATAGTGTGCTATCATTTTCCTGGATGTTCCCATTGGGAGAGATGAGGTGCAGGATACAAAGGAAGTCCCTGTATTATTTCTTACAACTACATGTGAATCTATAATTATCTCTAAATAAAAAGTTTAATTTAAAAAGTAGATGGCAGGGACTTCCCTGGTGGTCCAGTGGTTCAGGCTCCGTGCTTCCAATGCAGGGGACATGGGTTCGATCCCTGGTCAGGGATCTAAGATCCCACATGCTGCAACCAAAAAAAAAAAAAAAGAATGAAGTTCAATCCCTAGCAGCTTCCTCCTGGCTTAGTTTGCATTTGTTTTCTTTGAGTTGCAATGTCTTTTGGTTTTGAAGAGTCTCTCACTAAAACCCTGACAGTCCCAGCATCATAATTATTAGTAGTTATCTGGATACCTTTACTAGACCATGACTGCATCATGTTACTCCATCATATTTCCAATATTTTAGCTACATTCTATTTGGGAATAAAATTGTACCCCCCCCTTTTTTTTTTTTTGAACTTTTGAAAGAAGATCCTATATTTCTCTCTTTTTCTGGAAAACACTGTTGAAAATATAATGAGGTGGGAGGTGGTATGTGTCAAGACAAGTTTTGTCCTAGATTTTGGTTACACTTTCACCCTCTCTTGTCATGGCTAGGCACATCCTCTATGATGTTCAGAATCTAAAGTGGGAGATGTGTTTCCTATTAAAGGTTCACCAATGCTATGCTCTTCCTAATTCTTTGAATTTGCTTTTGATTCCTGAGTCTCGCCTCTCCATATTTTGTAAGAAACTCTTACTATCTACCTTTCTTTCTCATCAAATGAATTTCTCTTACCTTTTGGTACTATTCTCATCTTAAAATATGATTGTTTTCTCTTTATTTTCCAATCTAGGCATCCTTCACAGATGTTTCACAGCCTTCATAGCCTTCTTTCATTTTCACATCAACCTCTGCTATTGCAAGAGAACTGTCCCTCGGGACTACTTACTTTTTATATCTCTGTGATTCTGTTGTAGTCCCATCAAGGGGGTCCAGTGATGGACTGCAGCCCGTGGGACATGCTTCAAGCTCATTTCTCTCTGAGAGTCCAGGACTGGATTCATTGGGGGTGTGACCTGAGCTCAGAAGGACCCCTCTGTACAAGGACCCTGTGCTTGGTTTAATGTTCTTCTGCCACTGTCTTGAAAATTCTTAATAATTTTGGACAAGGGGTCCCACATTTTCATTTTTCATGAGGCCCCTCATTCAGTTTGCTGATTGCCCACCCATTTCACCAACAGTCCAAACTATGTAAAGCACATTGAGTTGCATACTTGTGTGTGGCTTTTACACTCTTCCCTCTCTCCTTTTTTTTTTTTTTAATATTTATTTATTTATTTGCCTGTGCCTGGTCTTAGTTGCAGCGTGCGGGATCTTAGTTGCTGCATGCAGGATCTTTAGTCGCTGCATGTGGGATCTAGTTCCCTAATCAGGGATCGAACCCAGGCCCCCTGCATTGGGAGCACGGAGTCTCACCCACTGGACCACCAGGGAAGTCCCTTCCCTCTCTGTTTTTTTTTTTTTTTGCGGTACGCGGGCCTCTCACTGTTGTGGCCTCTCCCGTTGCGGAGCACAGGCTCTGGATGTGCTGGCCCATGGGCCCAGCCGCTCCGCAGCACGTGGGATCCTCCCGGACCGGGGCACGAACCCGTGTCCCCTGCATCGGCAGGCGGACTCTCAACCACTGCGCCACCAGGGAAGCCCCCTTCCCTCTCTTTTAATATGTCTTGAAACCTTTCTCTAAATTTCCTTCCTACTCTACCATTAAATATTCTTCCCCCAATTATTGTTAATCATCTGAACTGTGCAATTTATAGATGGTTAAATAAGCTACAGCTAATTCACAATATAAATAAGAAAGAGTATTTTTTAAAATGGATTAGGGTGTGGTGTCCTTATGAATAGTTAATGACTTTTGTTATATATTTCTTTAATGTCCTGAATATTTTATCTGGTATTACAATGTGGCTTTAATAGACTAATCTTCTATTTCCTTAGAATTTCTTCCATGGACTCATTACTTATTTTATGCTTAGATACTTTTTTTTTTTGGCTGCCCCGTGCAGCATGTGGGGTCTGAGTTCCACAACCAGGGATCGAACCCGTGTCCCCTGCAGCAGAAGCGAGGATTCTTAACCACTGGATCCCCAGGGAAGTCCCCTCCGCTTAGATACTTTTGTATATAAAATTAACTCTATCTTTCTTTCTGTTCTCATTTCCTGTTTTGATAAAGAACGCCACTTTCCCCCATCACAGCCCCAGGTTGCCTAAGTCAGGACCCCAGAATCATCTCAGCTAATCCCTGTCTTCATTTCTCAGCCCAGGCAGTCACCCCAATTGATAGCATCCATGATCAACATGTCTTGAATCTCCCCCTTTTCTCCATCATCGTTACTACCTTCTTAGTGGAGGTATGTTCATTACAGCAAAGTTTTCTGTCTTCACTTTCTGTGTGTCTGTCTGTCTGTGCTGGAGCCAGAAGGATCTTTGGAAACCATCAACCTTGTCATTCCTCTACTTGAAATCCAGGAGACATTCCTAATTTCCTTTGAGATAAAGCTGCAAAGTCCTTAACATGGGATTCAAGCCCCAGGTGAACCTTCCTCCTGTCAATGGATTGCTATACAATTTCTATACGATTATCCACCTCTGACCGTGTTCACTTAGACGTTTCCCCTGCCTTTTTCTTCCTGTGCTAATCCCTCCTCATCCTGGAAGCCTCGCCCTAGCCTTTCGGGGAGCCTTCACTCTTAATGTCTCCTGTGCTGGTTACTTGTCTCCTCACGTGTCCCCATGCCGTCCTGGGCTTACCATTCCCCTATATACTTGAGCTTATATTGCAGCTCTGTTCGTGGGGCTGCTGTATCTATGAGGCCACATGATTCAGTCAAGCAGAAGTGATCTCTTGTTGAACTCTTGAGTCTCTTCTGCTCAGCACGGTCACTGAGAGGGGTGGAGAGTGAGCACACGCTTATGAGAAAGCTCTCTTGGACTCTCTTTGTAGCTTGCTACTGTAATCACGCTGAATTCATTTCATTCAGACCCCAGCTCTTCCTACTTGAAAACCAATAAACGCGATCCTCTTTGTCTAGATAAGCACTGACAGGAAGTATAACAATTAAGAACCTACCTCCTGGACTTCTCTGGTGACACAGTGGTTAAGAATCCGCCTGCCGGTGCAAGGGACACGGGTTCGCGTCCTGGTCCAGGAAGATCCCACATGCCGCGGAGCAACTAAGCCTGTGCGCCACAACTACTGAGCCTGCGCTCTAGAGCCCGTGAGCCACAGCTACTGAAGCCCGCGCGCCTAAAACCTGCACACAGCAACAAAGACCCAACGCAGCCAAAAAAAAAGAACCTACCTCCCACCAAATAATGCAAGAAAATCATCTACTCGACTTCTAAAATACCAATTAAGATTCCCCCTATGCTCAAAGGTCCTTTACAAAATACTATTCTTTACCCATTTATATATTAATAATAATATCTTCCCCAGACTGAAGAGAATCTAGAGCTGTTACATCCATAATAAGTAATATGTTTTCATTATTTACATACAAATCCTTGAGTTTTGAATTAACAACACTTGAAAGAGACCTGTTCACAGAAATGAAATTTGAATTGTAGATCAAGTGACACTTTGGAAGGGCTAGGTCTAGGTCATGTTGTAGCTTTTCAACACCACCGAGATTTAATTTATGTAGTGTCATCGCAAAGAGAGAACTCTAATGGCTTTTTGATTATTCTCAACTTCCAAGAATAAATGAGAGGGAGACCAGTTCCCAGACAAAGAAAGAAAACGTTGGAAGCTGAGTAGAGATAATTATGCAGCAATGCCCTCGTGAAAGTATCTTAGGACATGGGAATGTGCAGTACTTTTCTGCCCATCAAACCTAGACAGGAGAACACAGCCATCGTCCTTCTTCCCTTCCCAGCCATCATGCCTCATCCTCAAAGTTTGGTGATCACAGGAAGTCATGGAGAATTTGAAAAGCTATCGTTACATTTTTAGGGAAGCTTGTTGGGCTGTGGATGACAAAGAAATAGTAGAGGCAATTTGTCATGTCTGTTTACAGAGGTCAGAGATAGAGTACCTTTGACACAATGGCTTCAGAAAAATCCATGAAAAAAAAACACGGTCCAGAATAAAATGTTGTAAACATTGTGTGATAATAGAGCGACCTTTTTTTAAATTTATTTTTTTATTGAAGTATAGTTGATTTACAATTTTGTGTTAATTTCTGCTGTACAGCAAAGTGACTCAGTTATACATATGTAGACATTCTTTTTCATATTCTTTTCCATTATGGTTTATCCCAGGATATTGAATATAGTTCCCTGTGCTATGCAGTAGGACCTTGTTGTTTATACATTCTCTATATACGATAGTTTGCATCTGCTAACCCCAAACTCCCAATCCTTCCTTCCTCACCCCTCTTCCGCCTTGGTAACCACAAGTCTGTTCTCTGTGTCTGTGAGTCTGTTTCTGTTTCAGAGATAAGTTCACTGTCTCATATTTTAGAGTCCATATATAAGTGATATCATACCGTGTTTGTCTTTCTCTGACTTACGTCACTTAGTATGGTCATCTCTAGGTCCATCCATGTTGCAGCAAATGGCATGATTTCATTCTTTTTTCTGGCTGAGTAGAGCAATATTTTAAGCTTATGTCTCTTCGGGCCTGTTTTGGGGAGAGAATGCTGGCGATACTTCGCTCTGTAAGCACTGACTGCCCTGTACCTTTGCCCTTCAACCCTAAAAGTGGATGTTGAGTAAAATATGAATTTCAAAGGTAGCTGCACTTCAGACGTGGTTCTTCTTAGTTATAGAGTATAAAGCTTGTCTGAATGCTCATTTCCTTGGAAAACATGTAACTTGTACGTTCACAAAGCAAATGCATACTATTTGTTAGTAAAAAGTTACTATTTATTGAATTTTTGTAGTAGTCTAGGGACTAGAGATTTGCCATGAAAAGGGCTAGTCTGAGGGGCCTTAGAGATAGGGAGAGATCCAGTTTTGTTCCAGGGAAAGTAAGGATGAAGAACAGATGGCAGACCAGAGAGATACGTTCTAGAAGCAAAGAAGAACTACTCAGAACCAAAATGTTGCTGTTATTCTGACGAATATCTCTGTTATTCTGACGAATCCAGCACATGGAGAAAATAATTAGCCTTCCTTCCAGCCATACTCACTTCCCAGTAAAAACTTTATAAGGAGAACCATGGGAAAATTCAGGCATGTGCATGTTTTTGTTAAGTAACATGGTTTAAGCCAAGACATAAAGTGTGAGACTAACAGGAGAGAAAGCTAGAGCAGCCAGGCACACTGTAATGAAGCTACTGTTTTGGGAAACTCCTGCTCTTAAATCCTGTGTTTCTACCCATGTGTAAACGTTTTCTTCAGCACCAGCTTGGAATGAAGTTACATGCACGTTTGCAGGACCTTCTTATGAGATGTCTGAAAGTACCAGTTTTCTGACTGAAAGTCTTAAGATTTTTATTCCCTGCAAATGTCCATTTAATGTCAACGATGCAGGGAAAGGCTTACACTTATGCACTTTTCAAACCCTTGAGTTACAGGCCCAAGGAAACAGTTGTGCCGCAAGCGAAAATAACTATTCCTAGGGAAAGGAGAAGAGTGTAACATATTTAGTTAGGTGGAAGGTCCTTCCAGTACCTAATACTTATTTTATTTAACCCACTTCTAATACTTAAGAGGTGCATGTGTGTGTGTTCATACTTTCTGTCCCAGACTGTGAGCAAAACTTTCTTCTAGTTCAGTCTCTTGTCAAAAGCTTAATGTCCCATTTTTTTAAGCCATCGGGCAAGGCTCCTTGGCTTCAAATATGGTGAATAAAACTGCTGGTACTGGAAAATGTTCACATAAATGTGGTCTCAGAAATCGTCTCGAGGAGAGTTCCCTGGTGATCCAGTGGTTAGGGCTCCACTCTTTCACTGCCGAGGGCGCACGGGTTCAATCCCTGGTCAGGGAACTAAGATCCCACAAGCCACGCATGGTGTGCCCCCGCCAAAAAAAAGAAGTGGTCTTGAAAACCACAGTTTTGAAATGCTGTGGACAGAATGCTGGTTTTGTTCTCTGTTCGGTGCTTCCTAAAACATTCCGTTACTTGGAATGATGAGAGTATGTACATGATATATATAGAATGAGGTTGAAAATATTTATTTGTTCTACAGTGTGTGTTCCTTCCATTGCCTTTGATCTATTTCTACCTAGACACCTTTGATATCTCCTCTTCTGTGGTCAGAGTTGTCACTTCTGTCACCATCTCTCTCACCTCCTTTCCAAGCAATACACATTTGTGCAAGAGGCTGTGATAAGGCAGCAAGTGAGGCAGAATTAGGAAAGACGTCAGTAAGGTGACCCTGTGCTGAAAAATGGCAGAAATGTACAAAGATGGACAACCCAACCATCGCTATGCGGATGTCAAGAAAGACCATAGAAAAAAGGCTAAAAGGCAAGAAACATTAGCAACTCTGACTGTTAAAATGTCTCAAGAGGCCATGAAATAAATCGCCTCTAAGCCCAATGGGAAGAAAGTAAGACTGTTGCATACCTCAAGTCCGCACAATCAAATCCCTTCCCATTCCTCTCTAAAGCACATGGCATCCTAGCCACTGCAGGTTTTGAAAACGGACCCATGACATCAGTTTCTGCAGGGATATAAAAAGGAAGAGATAGAAAACGTGATACATTTACATGCTGGTGTTAATTGTGGATTTCCCAGGATCTAAGAGAATGTTTCATTCTTACGGCAACGCTTAAAAACAGAGAGTTCACATCTTTTGCTTGCGACCCAAATTCTGCTATTACTAAATATTCAGAATACGAATTTTCCATGTTTTTTGTAATCGGAATTCCAAGAAACTAAATAATGCAGGAAAGGGGGAAAATTCCATGGGAATTAATGAATATCTTTTCATTAAACTTTATAATGTTCCAGTTTTATGTCAGCAGATTATATATTATGCAGGGTTTATTTGCCATTGATTTATAGGCATTTTATAGTTTAACGGCAAAATTTTTTATCTTTCTCTAAAATTATTTTTTTTAATTTTTATTTTTTTGGGTGTGTTGGGTCTTCGTTGCTGTGTGCAGGCTTTCTCTAGTTGTGGCGAGCAGGGGCTACTCTTCGTTGCAGTGCGCGGGTTTCTCATTGTGGTGGCTTCTCTTGTTGTGGAACACGGGCTCCAGGCACGAGGGCTTCAGTAGTTGTGGCACATGGGCTCAGTAGTTGCGGCATGCGGGCCCTAAAGCGCGTGGGCTTCAGTAGTTGTGGCGCATCGGCTCAGTATTTGTGGCTCGCAGGCTCTAGAGCACAGGCTCAGTAGTTGTGGCGCACGGGCTTAGTTGCTCCGCGGCATGTGGGATCTTCCCGGACCAGGGCTCGAACCCGTGTCCCCTGCATTGGCAGGCGGATTCTTAACCACTGCGCCACCAGGGAAGTCCCTCCATGTCTTAATTATTAATTTTTTAATTCTCCTAGTACCCAATAAAGTGTTAATGTTGACTGAATTATAATAGTATCCAACCAAGGGAAGCATACCTGCTTGGGAGGCTTAGAATAAAAATGAAATCTGAATAAATGAATACATTTATTAGGAAAAAAGTTAATGCATGTATTTATTCTTTTTTTTTGTCCTTTTATAGTTGCTTCTATATTTGCAAACGATAACGTGATTGTACATTTTAGCAATGGAATTACAGTACACATTTCTTTTTTTTTTTAAATAAATTTATTTATTTTTGGCTGCGTGGCATCTTTGTTGCTGCGCATGGGCTCTCTCTAGCTGTGGCCAGCAGGGGCTACTCTTGGTTGCGGTGCACGGGCTTCTCATTGTGGTGGCTTCTCTTTGTTGTGGAGCACGGGCTCTAGGCACACAGGCTTCAGTAGTTGTGGCTCGCAGGCTCTAGAGCACAGGCTCAGTAGTTGTGGCGCACGGGCTTAGTTGCTCCGCGGCATGTGGGATCTTCCCAGGGCCAGGGCTCGAACCCGTGTCCCCTGCATTGGCAGGCGGATTCTTAACCACTGCGCCACCAGGGAAGTCCACAGTACACATTTCTTACCTGGAAAAATGTCATTTCATTAACAGTTGTAAGGTGTACTATTCATGGAGTTTAAGATTTGAAATAATGTTAATAATGCTAATTGCTGAGACTAGAAAAAACATTAATATTAAAATTAAATATTAATCACTGAAGGACATCAATAGAAAACAATCTGTGTCACAATTCCAGGCATTTGCAATTAAATCCTATTTTTTTAAATACACAAGAAAAATGGAATACAGAGGATGGTGACTGTTCAGTGTTATACTGTTCATCGCCATAATCTACTTAATTCTAAGATTCATGTTCCTATACAGATGTAACTCACCGATTAAAATTCAGTCCTTCCCTTGCCTCCCCCAAATGAAGAGGAAATCAAACTCGATTGCACCTTGGACATTTAACAACAAATAGCAATAACAAATATTTATGTTAAGCAGGCAGTCCTTCATCTGGGAAAATGAGTATGAACACTGATAAAGAACAATATGAATTATGGAAACAAAAGAATACAAGACCCCATAGAAATGTATCGTTTAGCATGATTTATGTGTACTTGCTGTTCCTATAAGGTGGACAGCTATTTAGACCTAACAAATCATCTCTAGGGAAAGAGCGTGTATGAGAAATTCACCAAACACCTGCGATTATCCAGCAAGATTAAGCTCACTGTCAGTTGCGTTCAAAGAACCTTCAGGAAGAATCAACCTTTAGATCGTGTTTGTGATGGACACAAAATCAGTGAGTGAGAATTCGGTAATGGATTGATGGCGAAGGTCAGGAATGGCCACAGCGCATACTCATATCTGCAGGAGGTAAAGAGATAGCATGTCAGAATCCACAAAAGAGAGATCAGGAATCTGCGTGGGTAGTTATCGTTTCGGCATGAACACTTCCTTGCAACACACTGAAGGTGAGGAAGGAGCTTCCCAGACCTCAGGCATAAGGCCTCTTTCTACAGCTCTGTCTTAACATCAGCAGGGGATTATGTTAGATTTGGTTTCAGAAGATCAGGGATGGGCCTGAGACTCTGCGTTTCTAATAAGCTCCAAGGTGGTGCTGATGCTGATCACCTGTGAATCATCAGAACATTGTCATAAGGAGAGAGGTGATACCGAGACGTTGACCCACTCTACCAAGGGGATGGTAGGGTAGGGCTGGAGCCCTGGGCCACTTCCGGCCAGGAGGAGCCCTGCTTATCGACACCAGTGCGGCACAACCATGTGATCATTTTCTCAATGAGCTGGACAAGAAAATGATGGACAGGTGCACCATGACACCGTGTTATGGCTCTGATGCTGAGAAATGTACAAGTTGAGGGAGAGGAAAAGTGATGAATCGTGGTGCCCTCACAAATAGTTTTTAAAAAGGAAGGACAGATAATTTTGAAAGAGAAGGCCTTTGGGGACATGTTGAATTTGAGGACCAACTTAGGTGCACAGGTGGAGGTGGTCTGTGTGTGTGTGCTAGGCAGAATGGTGGCCCCCATGACCTTCAAGCTTTGGTATCATGCCCATGGTTATATTATGTTATGTGGCAAAAAGGGGCTCTGTGGGTGTAATTAAGGTTATTAATCAGCCGGCCTTAAGTAGGGTGATTATCCTCCTGGTTTAGCAGGGTGGGTCCCGTGGAATCACAGGAGCCCTTAGAAGCAGAGAATTTGGAAGAGAAAGAGATATGGCAGAACGGCAAGCCTCAGGGAGTTGAAGCGTGCGAAGGGGACACGGTGCTGTTGCTGGTGTGACGATGCAGCAGACAATGTGATGAAGGTGCAGGCAGCCTCTAAAAACTTAAAGCAGCCCCAGAGGACAGCCAGCAAGGAAACTGGGACCTCAGTCCTAGAAGCCCAAGGAGCTGGATTCTGCCAAACACCTCGGTGAACCTGGAAGCCATTCTTTCTTAGAGCCTCTGGATAAAAGCCCAGGTCAGCCAATAGCTTTCTGTTGGCCTTGACCTTGGCCATCTGAACCTACCCAGACTTCTGGACTACACAACCACGAGCTAAGAAATGCTCTCAGGTCCTAACTTCAGGCCTATCTGTTACAACAGCAATAGAAAACGAATGTGGCAGGCCCCACAAGGTACAGGGGTCATGGTGAAGTGAGGGTTCTCTACACAGGCAAATACAATATTGAAAAAGGAGAAGGAAACACATGATTTCAGTGGAGCAAGTAGAAGATGAAAAGAAAGAAAAAGATCCTTCAGAGGGAAGAAGCAAGCCAGGACTCCAGAGGTGCTGAGCCTGGATCCATGGGAGGAAAAATGAATACAGAAGAGGCACAGGTGAAAGAAGAAAGGGAGAGTGTTGAGAAGGCCAGCTGGGTGTACGAGTGGGCAGGTCAAGGGTGAGTTTTGAGGTATATTTTGTCAGAGCTCTAGAGAGAAGGCTCAAGGGCTAGGGGTTAAGCAGGGAGTGGGTGGTGACCATAGTCAGGCATTGAGAGCGTATATACTCTTCCTCTCATTGGAATGGTATAAGAAGCCAGATAAAGGGGGGAGAGCACATCTGAGGGAGCACAGTAAAGAGATGTGCGATAGAGAAGCTCCCATCTGAATGTAGACTGCAGGAATTGATGGGGAGAGGCAAGGGAGGGGGTACAGGTGGAATCAGGAATTGATGG
>NW_021703779.1:5739071-5791982 GCF_005190385.1 Monodon monoceros | reverse complement strand
TGGGGAGAGGCAAGGGAGGGGGTACAGGTGGAATCAGGAATTGATGGAGAGAGGCAAGCGAGGGGGTACAGGTTGAATCAAGGCACTTTGCTGTCATTCAGTCTGGTCTCATGTGTTCTGTTTCACTCCACCATCCACTCACTTTTTAGGGCTGGTTTCAAGTCCATCCGCTTAGTCTTGAACAACCGTCCTTACGCAATCAAGTACCATGTTTCCTTTGCATTCTGAGCCTCCAGATCAAGCCACAGACCTCCTTTTTAAGATTTCCCTTCTAGACTGCCAGCATCCTGACTCCTGTGTGTGTTCTGCCCAAAGGATCCCGCTGTACCTTTTCCTCACCCGTACACGTCCAAGTATGCCAATGGCACTGTTTCCTTTGTGCGGATGGAGAGACATGTTCTTTCTGTACTTCAGGGCTTCTCTCAAAACTCCCCTTCCTGCAGAGACTTTCATCCAGTGTATAAAACGGCAATATATGTTGGCAATTTATACAAAATGGCCATCCTACATCCCAGCTCAGCTCTCCTCACACCCCTTCTCATCATATCTATATCCATATCGGTATCTGTGTCATTGTCTCTTTCCTGACCAGAATATTAAATATATGAATACATGAGGGCAGGACTTTGTTTGATATTCCCAGTAGCTAGAACGGTCCCTAGCACACAGTAGGCACTCAGAAATATTGACTGTACGTTAGCTGAGCTATGTTGGTTTGTAGAATGGAGTCCCGGTGGTATCGTAAATTCGGGAAGAAAATAACCTAAACTTTTCACCCTCCCTGCTCCAAGACTCCATCACAAGACATATATACTTGCCTGCTTTCAAATACTTTCTACACCTTTTCCCTGATGGCAAGATTGAGTTCATCCATTCGTGGAAATCATGCAATATTGTGTACCAATCTTGTGAGGAGTTCCATTCTTACTAACCTGTTTTTCATCATTATGTTTTTTAACATCTTTATTGGAGTGTAATTGCTTTACAGTGGTGTGTTAGTTTCTGCTGTGTAACAAAGTGAATCAGTTATGCGTATACATATATCCCCATACCCCCTCCCTCTTGCGTCTCCCTCCCACCCTCCCTGTCCCACCCCTCTAGGTGGTCACGAAGCACCGAGCTGATCTCCCTGTGCTATGCAGCTGCTTCCCACTAGCTAGCTATTTTACATTTGGTAGTGTAGATATCGTGATTATTCTTTGAACCGAAATAACCCATCTCACCTGAGTGCTGATAATTATTAGTTGTTAGTTAATATACGTCTTTAATATTGGGTGTATACATGTTACGGGAATACTAGATATTTTCTGTATTTGTTTTCCATCAAGAAAGAGGAGGGAAGTTAGGAAAACTGATTTTTATCCACACCACTGAGTATATTGAGTCATTTCAAGAAATGGGTTTACTTCTTGAAAGCTACTACATTGCAAATAGAGGCAGGAACCTATCCTATGGCCATAGCCCTTGGAAAGCTGTGAGAGGAAATTTAAAACTTCTTAAATTGGGCAATAAAGTTGATAAGAACTAAGAAAAGCTAATTGAGTCACTTTAGATTTGCATAGTCTTTCAGGAAGATCATTTTTAATCTTATAAAAGAATATTTTATGGTAAGGTCAATCACTGACCGTATATACTCAGAAATACATATAAAGAGAATTTTTTGCAAGAAGGTCAATCAGCGAACATAGATACTCAGAAATGCATGCAGTCGGGCTTCCCTGGTGGCGCAGTGGTTGAGAATCTGCCTACCAATGCAGGGGACACGGGTTCGAGCCCTGGTCTGGGAAGATCCCACATGCCGCGGAGCAACTAGCCCCGTGAGCCACAACTACTGAGCCTGTGCGTCTGGAGCCCGTGCTCCGCAACAACAGAGGCCACGATAGTGAGAGGCCCGCGCACCGCGATGAGGAGTGGCCCCCACTTGCCGCAACTAGAGAAAGCCCTTGCACAGAAGCGAAGACCCAACACAGCCAAAAATAAATAAATAAATAAAAATTAAAAAAAAAAAAAAGAAATGCATGCAGTTAAGAAAAAAATGACTGAAAGACATAAACATATTGACTGAAAAGAGACTGGGAGTTGGAGAAATATTTCAAAAGTTGCTGTCTTTGAAACAATAATATTTCAAGAAGGTTGCAGTGACAAGTATTTGTTATAAATATTACTCTCCTTGTCTGAGCATGTGCATTCACAGCTTCAGCTTTTGCAAAACAAGAGATGCCAGAAACCCTAAGACAGGAATGTACATGATTACAGAAAAGTCCACTAGACTGAGTCATCAGGGGACATTGGTCTGGTCACGCAGATGTGATATGGACTCAGTCATTAATGAGAGATTCATTACCTAAAAGGCATTGGAAAACATGCCAAATTTATGAGTGCATGTCATTAACCCTTTCAAGTTAGCTGTGTCCTTTATGTTTCCAGCTAGGAATGACATCCAAGGAGTTTGGACTCCTCTTATGACTTCTTGAGTAAAATGAAGCTCTATATTAATAAATGAGAAATAAACATTTAAATCCACCCATGTGCCAAGTATGCACTTTAGCCTACAAGCTCAGGAAGGCCCATTTCTATCTGTCATTCCTGAACATGGACAACTAAAATGAATATAGTAGCCTTTTTTCTCCTTCCACATATTTTATTTTTGTTTCTTGTTAATATCTCCGGAAGCATCCACTTGGTAACCTTAGCCATATGCCCTTACATATGTGAAAAACCTGCATAATAAGCCCTTGGATTGATGCTTCTTTGGGGATTTGTGCTACAAACTGTCAACTTGTAATAGATCAACCCTGTACACCACCTTGGACCCTCAGCATCAATAACCACACCAGAAGATGCTGGCCTTTTGGACCAAAGGATTATAAATACCTGCAGGATTAACTGGACGATCTAATTTGCATCATCTGGTCACAATGTCATGATCCATGCAAAGTGACTGTGTTTTAAATGTGAACATTTTCATCTCAAAATACTAACATTTAGAGTACAGTAAAAGCAAATCTCGCCTAACATCTTTTGCTACTTTTTTCTTTTGAGATACATATTTGGTTTCAGTAACAATGTTGAGATACGGTGGTGTAAAAAACATAACACAATTGCTATTATAATTTGAAAAACTTTGGAAATGTTTCGTGCTGTGATACTTTTGAAAGAGGATTATATGACATTGAACGAAACGGTCAACACACCATTTATCCTTTGGAAACAGATCCTGTAATCTGTGTCCAACTGAGCTCCATTTTCCCCTGGAGAGATCTTGTTGTCCACGTCTGTATCCTGAAAGCATAATTGGTTCAGTCACCACAATAGCCAGTCTCCACATAACTGGGCAGGAAAAACATCCTGTTGGAATGGAACTTCCGCGTGAAACAAAGCAGTCTGTATCCGCTCTCCAAGAGGTGAAGTGAGGTAGAGGGAAAGAAGACGAAACCAAAACTAAAGATGGGAAATTGTAAGAGAATTAGATCGCAACATGCATCTAGATTTTGTTCCTCTCTCCTCTCACTTTCCTGGGGTTGGTCACAAAATGTGACTTCCTTAAAGCAAATACGAATAAGTGTCCGGTTTCTTGAGAAGGGGTTGGAAAACGGGGATGATTATTCTCAACTTTCTCCCAGTGTCTCCCTTGTAAAGTTGCCATTGTCACACTAGTGCTTTCCCAAAATGCAGGATCAGAATCACTTAAATAATGAAGTCGACTTCAGACCTGTTTCCACCATTCCCTAAATATTATTCTGTTGAACCGTACGGCATTGCCAAGATTCAGCCATGGCAATTTTGTACGGTTCAGCATCTCTCTCTACAAGTGAGTTGAATTAATTCAGAGAAATACATGAATTGTCTTTAAAATAATGAACTAGGGGACTTCAAGACAGTCGTGTTTTGCTTACCATCATGGTACAGGCACGCTCAGTGTTCCTTGCCCCGGGTGGTAAGCATTATAAATATTCCAGTATCTCCTTCTCCTCTATTTCTGGGAACATGGAGGGAAAAGGCCATGCCTTTGAAGGTAGACTTGCTCGCGTGACTACTTCAGACTTTTCCTGATGAAACACAAGCGGAAGGGATGGATGGACATCGCTTCTGGGCTGAAGGCATCACCTTTGCTTGCCTCTTTAGTCATCTGCTACTACAAAGCCTCATGCTGAGATGATCGAGGACATCACAAGATTGCAAAGCCGCCATCAGTCAGGCCTCTGAGTCACAAGGATGAGCAGACTGTCTCTGCCAACCACACTGGGGAGAGTGTGAAGAAGAAATAAACCTGTGTTTTACACCAAGGAGATTTCAGAGTGGTTAGATACTGTCATATGACCTAGCTTGTGGTGCCTAAAGGATCTTTGGGGGACATTATTAGGAAGGCAGCACTCCATAATGCTTTCTGTGGATGACAACTTTTGACTCAGCATTTATCTATCCATAATTTGCAGGGCATAAATGGGCATTCCAAAAATCTCTGGCTGGTCTCAGAGATTAGCATCCACTAGAAACCCTATTTGGAAACATCTTTTCCTGGGAGGTTATCAAAACTCCTGACATTATGAGTTCTGAAGTAGTTGAACCCTTTCTTGCTTAATAGATGGCTACAATGGGTTTCGTCAACTCAGAAACCCTTAGAGGGTAGGATGGAGGTCTTTGGAGTGATACACAGTTCCTGGTTATGTCTGAACAATAAGGAACTACAGTTAAAAACGTCTTGAGCATTTATAAACACTCCCAGTATCAGAGGGAGGAGTTATGGGAACATATGTGTGTGTATGGCTGATTCACTTTGTTATGGGGCAGAGGCTAACACACCATTGTGGAGCAGTTGTACCCCAGTGGAGATGTTAAAAAAAATAAAAAATAAATGGCACTCAGAACTGACTCTCCAAAGTCAATACACAGAAAAGTCATCTTTTTGGAGTGAAGCTCTTTTGATATGTTAAATTCCAGTATTAAACACAGCTTTCATTTCAGTACACAAGGCTGAGGACTCAGGTGAAATTAGGATCATGACCAAAAGGGGAAAATTAAGACAGGCTTCAAGGAAAGAGGGAAGAGTTGATCTCAGTAGAAAATAGAAGAAAATATGAATTTATGCAGAGAATATCCTCCAAGTGATGTCTTTTATCCCCAGATGGAGACAAAAAACTTTCAACTACTCTATTTTTAGGTACAATTATAAATATAGTATAATCCTCTTTTCAATTTTAAGAAATCCAGTAGACAAAAATCTGACAACAAACACAATAGAAATAAACCCAAGCTGCATAGTTTGGGGCAGATAAAACACTTTTCCACAAAACCTCCAGGACCAAACAACAGAAGCTTTGAACTGTTTTTTGCTACTATCTTTAAGCAAGCTGTAGATCTCATAATCACCTTTTTTAAAAAAATTCCTGTTTTGTGATAATAACGTCTCTTGACAGCGTTTGTTTTACAGCATAATTTACCAATCTCATTTTAAATTAAAATAATAGTCATTTTAAAAGGATAAAGGGAAAAAAAAGAGCATAAAATGAGTTAGAATTGTTTAATCTGGACAACAGACCTGGCTTTCTTTTTGGAGAAATCTGATTTTGCATAAAGAGAACTATTTCTTTGAGCAGAATTACTGCTTGGAAACACTTGAATTATTTGTGTCAACTTTAGCTTGTTCAAAACTTTTATTCATGAAAATTAAATGATTGCATCACCTTGAAGAGAGAGGAAATTTGAGGATCCCTTAAAGAATGTCAAGACTGAGACTTCCCTGGTGGTCCAGTGGTAAAGAATCTGCCTTCCAATGCAGGGGATGCAGGTTCAATCCCTGGTCGGGGAACTAGGATACCACCTGATGCGGAGCAACTAAGCCCATGCACCACAACTACTGAGCCAGCACGCCTCAACTAGAGCCCACGCGCCCTGGAACCCGTGCGCCACAACTAGAGAGAAGCCCGCACACTGCAATGAAAGATCCCGCACGCCTCAACGAAGATCCCACGTGCTGCAACGAAGACCAGACGCAGCCAAAAATAAATAAATAATAAATAAGTCTTTAGAAAAAAAGAATGGCAAGATTATGACACAGGTAGAATTTGTCTTTTCTGTCATTCCCCTTCATTTCTTGAGCCAGGGTCTGTGCCTTGAGTACTGTTCATAAACAGCTCAGAGGCCCCCAAAAGCCATGTTTTCCCATCGTGGAATCTTTTTCTCTGGTCTCTCTCCTTTCCTACGTTCCCTCAGGGTCCTGTTTCAACTAGGCTGATGACAAGATGAGATTAGAAACTGCTAGTCTAATGAATGCTCTGCTGATTCCAGGACAGTAAGGCTTCCCCCTGATGGAATTTGCCAGTTTTCAGAGCTCTGAGGTTTTAACAGGGGCACTGGCTTGTGACAAGGGACCTGGTCCCACCTTCACCTCTGGAGAGCGATGCTCCATTTCCCCGTTGCCGAAAGTGCATCTTGGCGGCGGAGGAAGTAGTGAAATGATCAAAAGAGGTCTTTTCCTTGATTTTACTTAAAGGAACTTCTCTGGTGGCTTAGACGCTGCTCTGTGTAGCCCCAAAGGCAGAGAGGTGAACAAGCTGATGAGGAAATAAAGGAGGAAAAGACGTAGGATGTGTAGACAGGGGCCATGACTAAGAATGAAAGGCATATTCATTAGTGTTGCTTTGGCATTCCCAGGGAATGTGGGTGGGTGCTGCATGGGTACAGGCAAAAAGGAAGAGTGGATGCCTCGCAAACAGGTATGCAGAATACCTGGAAATATGTACCTTCAGTGCCCGGAAGCTGTCTTATGTCTCTTCCATGTAAGATTGCCTGGGCTTCGAAGTTATTACAAAGGGCTTGATGGAACCGGTATGGACACAGCATATAAGATTAGGGCTTCCCTGGTGGCGCAGTGGTTGAGAGTCCACCTGCCGATGCAGGGGACGTGGGTTCGTGCCCCAGTCTGGGAGGATCCCACATGGCGTGGAGCGGCTGGGCCCGTGAGCCATGGCCGCTGAGCCTGCGCGTCTGGAGCCTGTGCTCCGCAGCGGGAGAGGCCACAGCAGTGAGAGGCCCACGTACCGCAAAGGAAAAAAAAAAGACCAAGTCATTTCAACACCAAGTGGACTCCAATTGCTTACCTCCTCCAACTTGTTTACTTTACTCAAAATAACACTGTC
This sequence comes from Monodon monoceros, assembly GCF_005190385.1. Taxonomy (NCBI): domain Eukaryota; kingdom Metazoa; phylum Chordata; class Mammalia; order Artiodactyla; family Monodontidae; genus Monodon; species Monodon monoceros. The sequence goes on along the minus strand of NW_021703779.1, from coordinate 5,784,843 downwards.
TTTCACAGGAACCTTTTTCTTCGTCTGTTTACTGAGACAATCTCTCTTTTCAAAGTCCTAACAGCATGCTAAGCATCGCATTTTTCACCCCTCCTTGGTTTCTACGAAGGAGAATGCTGCTGCGTTGTAGAATCGACTTCACTGAGCGTCTGATAAAGGTCTAACGTTATTCTGCGCAAAAACACAGTGACAAAAATCTTAAGACCTGGTTAGTTGTTTTTTTTTTTTCCAGATTTACGTAAATCGTATTAAACAGTCTTCATTTACCCTTAGTGAAGATTAAAGAATAAAATCAATATGATAGACTTGAAGGGCAAGTGGATTTTGAATGTGTCCAAAAGCATGAATGTGATGGGTGTCTGAAGTGGCTGAAGTTCCCAAAGTATGAGTTTACGTGGAATTATGCCAATTTGATCCCACTGTGGGAGCAATGGCTCATAGCCCTTGCCTTGTCCGTGGGGAGTCAGCGGCCTCATTCCTAGGAAGGACAAAGCTCAACCACCCATCTGACACAGGAACCTAAGATTCCCATCTGCAATTATGCAAATCCATCTACAGTTGACACAAACACGGGCTATTGATTGTTGCCCTTGGACTTTGCATTTGAATACTCAGAGACTGCCTTCCCATCTCTCGGTATCTACCTCTGTTCCTGTGCTTTCTCCTAACCCTTTTCAAGCTAATTGCTTTGCCTGTACTATAATCTGACATCAGAGAGTAACTCAAGTATAAATTGCCCCACTTCTCAAGAAATATGCACGACTATATAATTGAAACCGTTTCAGGTCTTTCGCCAAGCTCTTACGAAGCACTTGGGTTTAGTCTATTTTTATTTATTGCTTGGACTGGCACATCTCTTTAAGAGCTTCCTGTGTCCCCAACAGAAAGAGGGTCCTTTTGCAAGAACAAAGAGGGGAGATACCTGCGGTGTGAGTGAGGAAGGAAAAGGGCTTCTCTTCCTGATGGAAATGGGAGCTCAGCTTTCAAGACAGTTTCACGGGTGCCTGGAATTGGTCAAAAGCTGTCAGAAGTGAGTGATGGGAGCTGGACCAATGAGTACGCCCTTCCTCTATGCTGCGGGCTGAATTATGTCTCCCCCAAATTCCAGTGTTGGAATCTTAACCCCCAGGACCTGAGAATAATGTGATTGTATTTGGAGAAGGGGTCTTTAAAGAGGTAATCAAGTTAAAATGAAGTCATTAGAGTGGGGTCCTGATGCAATCTGGTGGATGTCCTTATAAGACACTCAGATATTTAGATGCAGATGTGCACAGAAGTGATAAAAAAAACGTCTGTGAGAAAATCATTGTCTGTTGTTGAAGCCCTTCAGTTGCTGGTATTATGTCAGAGCAAACTAACACACGGATGTGTGTGTGTGTGTGTGCGCGCGCTCTGAATGGGCTCTGTTTAATCACTTAATCTTTTTCAAGTCAGAGAGGAAAGCAGAAGAGTCTGTGGGAGAGATGAGCTAATAAATGGGTATTGTTTTAATACAGCCGCTAAATCTTCAGTAATTTGTTACAGCAGCGATAGAAAATTAATACAGATGTGTCTGTGTAATTTTGGGTCTCTGCCTGTTGACCCCAGATTTTTAATCTTCCTCCACAAGATATAGTCTGTGGGCCAGCAGCATAAACATCCCCTGGGAGTTTGTTAGGAATGCAGAACCTTGGGCCACATCCGAATCAGAATCTGCATTTGGACAAGATGCCCCAGAAATCTGATGTACACGCAAACCCATTCAGAGATCCGAGCACCATGGGGAACTGAGTTCTTATCGTATGCTCTTAGCTATTTAATGACATCCTGAGAGGCTTCCAGCACTATCTGGATAAACTAAATCTCTTAGCTACACCACGGAGGAAAGAGTAGGTTATGTAATATTTCTCCATATTCACCTATTTGAAGCCCTCTTTAAACGTGTGTCATCTTCGTTGTCACTTTCACTGATGGCGAATCTTCTGTTCATGCCATAGCGACAGGAACGTTCCCGGGATCCAGACTGACTTCAGCCTGAATCTTGGCATTTTCAGTTTCAAACCTTTTTCTCAGCGAAGGCCAGTCCAGGCAGAGCTGGCCAGTAGCTGTTCTCCAGGAGTTAGGCCAAGAACAGAAGTTGCAGAGTATTAGCCATTTATAAAACCACCTTAATCTTCTGCGTTTCAACATGTAAGCCTCTCCTCGTCCTGAAGTCTCTGTCTCTCTCTCTCCCTCCTGTCAGTTGCGGAAGTTTATTATCCTCGGACTCCAGCCAACCCTTCTTTTCTCCCTGTTTGCCAACTCCTTGAACCCTGAGTGATCACCCCTCTTGGACAGCTGCTCTGGTGAATTGGTGGACCTGGTAAATCAGCAGCAGTTCTTTTCTCTCCTCCGTGTTACCTCGTCTTCATAAGACTCTCAGAGATGCTTTCCCACCCAGATCCTCGATGTTACCAGCAGCAGTAGGGAGGCTCAGTCCCTATTTCTATCCTACATGAGATCACATCGGATTAGATTTCCCCACCCTTCATTTTTGTTTTCTCTGTTCACTACCGCACCAGCTGGGTAGTTTCCCTGTTAAGTAGGCTCTCAGGCATCCTGACTGTGAAAGGCTCAGCTAAAAGGCTGCCTTGATCTAGCATTTCAAGAGGTCCCATGTTCCTAATTATACTTTCCTATGGGCAAACCCATATAGATGTGTGAATAAAAGCAAACTGACTGCAGCTCAACAGGTAAATCTGATGAGTAATCCAGGTAAATTTGGGGTTCATCTATTGTACAAAAACCACCTCTGATGCATGGAGAGGATATTCATTTGATATGAAATTATCCTCTGATTTCAAAAATTGTCAAGTGCCTGCTGGTTTTTTTTACAGTAAATAACTAGTGTTACTTAAGTGTTCGCCTTTATTAAACATAGAAACCAGGAGTTATTAAGCTCCTACCATGATGAAGAAGACAGTCCTTTTGGGGTGGAGATCATGTTCTAGGCGTGATGATTTAAGCAAATACACAAGGCTCAACTTGTTGGAAACTCTAGTGGATGCATTCGTTAAAGACCGTGGCTGAAATGAGTGCTTTTGGGTATTCACGGATGGGAAGTGGAGACATCAGGGATGCTGAAATTATACCACAATCAAAAATAAAAATAGTTACAACTTCTGTTCATCAAAAGACAACATTAAAGGAGTGAGAAGTGTGTGTGTGTGTGTGTGTATATATATATATATATATATATACTGAATATATAAAGAATATATAAGTCAATATCAAAAAATGTAGAAAACTCAGTTGAAAGATGGGGTTGAATAGGCACTTTTTTTTTTGTTTGTTTTTTGTTTTTGCGGTACACGGGCCTCTCACTGTTGTGGCCTTTCCCGTTGCAGAGCACAGGCCCCAGACGCACAGGCTCAGCGGCCATGGCTCATGGGCCCAGCCGCTCCGCGGCACGTGGGATCTTCCCGGACCGGGGCACGAACCCATGTCCCCTGCATCGGCAGGCGGACTCTCAACCACTGCACCACCAGGGAAGCCCTGAATAGGCACTTTAAAAAGAGACTGTCTAGGGAATTCCCTGGTGGTCCAGTGGTTAGGACTCAGTGCTTTCAGGGCCACAGGCCCAGGTTCAATCCCTGGTCGGGGATCTAAGACCCCACAAGCTGCATGACTTGGCCAATAATATTTAATAATAATAATAATAGATGGTCTAAATAGTCAATAAACCTATTAAAAACTTCCCAAGTTTATTAGTCATCAGGAGAAGGCAAATTGAAACCACTGTATGATACCACTATACAACCTCCAGAATCTGCGAAAATGAAAAAGACAGACAACATCAAGTGTTGGTGAAGATGTGGAGCCACGGGAACTCTCTCAGGGGGTATAAACTGGTCAGGTGGGAAAACTGATTGGAGGTGCCCACTAAAGTAGAATATCTACCCTAAAGACTCAGCAATTGCATGCTTAGAAATCCACACATTTCATCCACATCCACACGGAAAAGAATGTTTGTTTGTTTTTTTCAGGAGCACTGTTTATGATCCCCTCAAACAAGAAACCACCCAAATGCTCATCCACAGTAAATGGAATAAGCAAACATTCAGGAGGTCTTGACAAAGGAAGAGTCTTCTGGATCTAGGTAGTGATGAGTTGAATTTCATCCCTGGAGTGGTCTGAGTTGACTACTGCTCCTGTTAGCACCATGCATGTTCCTTTAGTGTAACACGCCTTGTATCACCCGAGGCTTGCTTCTTTATCTTTCTGGTTAATCATCAGTGTGTTTCCCGGGCCAGACCCAGTGCCCAGCACAGGATGGACGTCTGTAGGACTGCCTGAGTGTGTGTCTACTGGTAGAAAAGTAGAACAACTTCTCAGACAGTGGAAGCATGGCCTGCTGTTTTTCCCTTTGAGCTTTATTCAAAGGGTCCTTTAAACACTTTGAAAGGAGATTGCATTACAAGAGAGAACATCTGCCAGTGAAGTCTCTAACACTTATGTTGGCTAATTGGATTTGGTGACTGACAAAAATAAATGGGTTTTGGAGAATGAGAACTGAAGGTCTCTTGTCCCCATGTTAAGAGGCATTGTTAGCTGGTGGTAGGACACATCTTAGATACTGGAGTCCTTGACCTCTATTTACTTCTTCTGAGAGACAGACTCTTCAGTGGAGGACCCTCATCTCTGAAAATGTCTCATAGTCTGGAAAGAAAGCCAGCCCTCTTTAAGAGGAGGAGGTGATCATGATCACTGTTTATTAAATAATAATAGTGTAATACTGAAGAGCTTTGAGCTGTCTCCTCTGGAGATATGGAATTCACAGCCCTGATACACAAAAGCCACTTATAAAGGAATCCGTATAGAGAATTCTTGTGCTTAATTTGAGCCATAAAACTGCCTTTTTAAAAAAAATGTTTTTTTTAAATTTTTTGGCCTCACCATGCTGCATGAGGGATCTTAGTTCCATGACCAGGGATCAAACCCATGCCCCCTGCATTGGAAGTGCGGAGTCTTAACCACTGGACTGCCAGTGAAGGCCCCTAAAAATGCCTTTAAAAAAAAACAGAAATCCTGGGACCTCCCTGATGGTCCAGTGGTTAGGCCTCTGTGCTCCCACTGCAGGGAGCACAGGTTGGATCCCTGGTTGGGGAACAAAAGATCCCGCATGCTGCAAGGTGTGGCCAAAAAATAAAGTAAATAAATAAATAGATAAATCAAAGGATATCATTTTTTAAAATATTTAAAAAATAGAAATAAAAAAAAGAAATCATCGCCTAGAATCCTTGTGTTTAATCTGAGGTATAACCTCAAAAGCTGGAAATGATGATATATATCTTGTAATAGGCTGAGTCCTTATTCTCAGATTTCCAATCTCTCCATCTTCTCTGTTGTGGTCAGGGTTGTATGATTTCTCTTCAATGATCTCCCACCCCTTGAAGATGCATTTCAAGATCTCCCATGCAGGGGGAGACCCTTTGTTGTTCTCATGACCTGCTCTGAACGGAAAGCTGGCCCCAACTTAAGCTGGGGCCCAGGTAGCAAAGTCTCATGCTGGCTTGTTCCTGGAGATCTTGGTTTGACTTAGGACCCCAGGCAAGTAGGTGAATCCTTGTGACCCAGTTACTTGACTTGTATAAAGAAGGCGCTCTGCTAAAGAGCTCACTCCATTGTTGACATTGGGCTGCTGGCCACTTTCAAGCCCACCTCTCCCCTGTCCCCTTCTGTCCACACCTGGGCAGGCTGATGAGCATGCTCAGGTGTACCCTCCTTGCCCAGGGTGGGAGGTTTAAACTATGCAAACAGTAGTACCGTGTTTAGGAACCCTCACCCCAGGATCACAACCTAACCTTATAAAAGCTTTCCCTGCTCTCTCAAGCCTTTTTGTACCCTCTCAGGAGCCTGCCCTGTCCTCCCTAGAAAGCCTCATGATGTGAGTAGAAAACCTTTTCATACATTCTTCATGCACGCGGCATCCTCTGTCTTTTTTTTTTTTTTTTTTTCAATTTATTTTTTTGGCCATGCAGCATGTAGGCTCTCAGTTCCCTGACCAGGGATCGAACCCGAGCCCCCTGCATTGGAAGCATGGAGCCTTAACCACTGGACCACCAGGGAAGTCCTCCGCGTCATCTGTCTTGACCACTAAACCAACTTGTGGGCAGAAGGGGGTCCAACCACCCCTGTGGAATGACTCTAACAGATGGTCAATCCCAGCCCCGAGGAATACCACGGACGAGCCCAATATCATTTTGCAAAAGAAGCAGAACGTTACTCCTTTGAGCCAAATAATGCACTCACCCATCGATTTTTGAATAACTTGCTTTTTATGGACTTTCCAATAGTGATTTCTTGTATTTACTGACCTTTCCTTAGATGTCCTCTCTGGGGAGTTTTCAGCCTGAAGTGATCCTCTTTCGTATGAGCTGCCGTAGTTTCTTATTCGTCACTCTCTTAAACAGTTGATTAGAGTTAAGGTAATACATCTCAGCGTTTTGGGCATGGCGGCTATCTACCCGTCACGCGGCAATGCCGCCACGATCCATGCTCACTGAGTGTGCAAACGGTTCCGTTTTGAGCCCACATAGCAACGATGTGATAGGGGCACATGCTGTTCATTTCACACCAAGCATTTTTTGTTAATTAAAAAAAAATTTTTTTTGCACCAAGCATTTTTGCGGACACATTTAAGAAGGTGCCTTGCTCTTATGCCCCGTGTACAGGAACACATGCTTTCTTGTTCGCTAATACTGGATAAAAGAGAGAATGGGCCTTGAATATGGCATAGCCAAGTGTGTTATGGAAATAATGGCAATGCTAACCTCTTATTTATAGAACTATTAATGTGTCCTGGCCATTTGGCCAAGCTCGTTGCAAGTAGTAATTCAAATGACCATCACAGCAACATTATAAAGTATATACCATTTTTATATATTTTTTAATTGGACTATAGTTGATTTACAATGTTGTGTTAGTTTCAGATGTACAGCAAAGGTATTCAGTTATGCATACATATATATTTTTTTTTTCAGATTCTTTTCCCTTATAGGTTATTACAAAATATTGAGTAGAGTTCCCTGTGTTATACAGTAGGTCCTTGTTGGTTATCTATTTTATGTACGGTAGTGTGTATCTGTTAATCCCAAACTCCTATTTATCCCCCCCCCCAACCGTTTCCCCTTTGGAAACCATAAGTTTGTTTTCTATATGTGTGGGAAGTATATACCATTTTAAGTCCCATTGTGCAGATCTGTAAACTGAGGATCCATGACAGTAAGGAAAGGTCAAGGTTAGTACGTTGGTAAGCTGGGTTACCAGACATAAGAACCCTGGAGTTCTGACTCTAGATTCCATGCCCACTCATTTTTTTGTTTTTGTTTTTTTTCAATTTTTATTAGAGTATAGTTGATTTACAATGCTGTGTTAGTTTCAGGTGTACAGCAAAGTGATTCAGTTATATGTATACATATATGCAGTCTCTTTTTTTTTTTTTTTTTTCGGTACGCAGGCCTCTCACTGTTGTGGCCTCTCCCGTTGCGGAGCACAGGCTCCGGACGCGCAGGCTCAGCGGCCATGGCTCACGGGCCCAGCCACTCCACGGCATGTGGGATCCTCCCGGACCGGGGCATGAACCCGTGTCCCCTGCATCGGCAGGTGGACTCTCAACCACTGCGCCACCAGGGAAGCCCTCCAGTCTCTTTTAGATTCTTTTCCCATATAGGTCATTACAGAGTATTGAGTAGAGCTCCCTGTGCTATACAGTAGGTCCTTATTAGTTATCTATTTTATATAAGTAGTGTGTATGTGTCAATCTCAATCTCCCAATTTATCACTCCCCCCCACCCCCTGGTAACCATAAGTTTGTTTTCTGCATCCGTGACTCTATTTCTGTTGTGTAGGTAAGTTCACTTGTACCCTTTTTTCAGATTCCACATATAAGTGATACCATATGATATTTGTCTTTCTCTGTCTGACTTACTTCACTCAGTATGACCATCTCTAGGTCCATCCACGTTGCTGAAAATGGCATTATTTCGTTCTTTTTTATGGCTGAGTAATATTCCAGTGTATATGTGTGCCACATCTCTATGCCCACTCGTAGTGTCTGCAGTAGTCTGCTGTTTATTAGACTCCAGGCTGACTCCTAAAGCCCCGCTCCTAGAATCTACACCCTTCTCGCGTGTGTAGACAGGCCCTGTGACTCGCTTCGCACCACCAGAATACAGCAGGGGCCGTGTGCTGCCTCTTCTGTGATTATGTTAGATAAGATTGTAAATTCCCTATTGCTCAGAGCCTCTCTCCTTTGCTGGCTCTGAATGAGTACGCTGCCATGTCTCAGGAGCCCCACATGGCAAGGAACTGAGAGCTGTTCAGTCAACGGCCAGCAAGAAACCGAGGCCCTCAGTCTTCCACTTCACAAGGAACTGAACTCCCTGAGTTCCAGCAACCACGTGAGCTTAGAAGTCGGTCCTTCCCCACTTGACCCTCAGATGAGAGCACAGCCTTGATTGTAACATTGGACAGAAGACCCAGCCGAGCTGTGCCCAGATTCCTGATCCACAGGAACCGTGACATAATAAACGTGTGCTGGGGTAAGCCACTAAGCTTATGGTAATTTGCTGCACAGATACATATAATTAATGCAGTAGGGTTGGCAGTTTAGAGAACAGCATGATTCTGAAAGCGTCTTCTATCACTGGCAGCTTCATGGCTGATCCCTTTTCTCTTGTTCTCTTCCCTCTCAATTCACCTTAAAGCATTGCTTCTTCAGTGCTCTTGATCCTAAGAATAAACCGAGGGTGCTTGTGACGTGTGCAGATTTCTAACTTTTTAGGACTCAATGAGTTTGGTTAGGAGTCTGGAATTTCAGCAACATGCTTGCGGTTTTCTTTTGTGCAGGCAAGTTTGCAAAGCACTGTCGTAGATTTCAGCAGTTGGTCTTGACCTTGGTCGTAGTTTGAATTCCTATAGCATTTGTTTCGTTTTGTTTTCTTTTCTTTTTTTAAATTTGTATTGGGGTATCGTTGACTTACGATGTTGTGTTAGTTTCAGGTATACAGCAAAGTGAATCGCTTATACATATACATATATCCACTCTTTTTTAGATTCTTTCCCCATGTAGGTCATTACAGTGTAGTAAGTAGAGTTCCCTGTGCTCTACAGTAGGTCCTTATCAGTCACCTGTTTTATATATAGTTGTGTGTATGTGTCAGTCCCAATCTTCCAATTTATCCCTCCTCCCCCCCTCCTTGGTAACCATAAGTTTGTTTTCTACATCTGTGACTCTCTGTTTTGTAAATACGTTCATTTGTACACTTTTTCTAGATTCCACATATAAGTGGTATCATATGGTATTTGTCTTTCACTGTCTAACTTACTTCACTCAGTATGACAATCTCTAGGTCCATCCATGTTGCTGCAAATGCCATAATTTAATTCTTTTTTATGATTGAGTGGTATTCCATTGTATATATGGACCACATCTTCTTTACCCATTCATCTGTTGATGGACACTTAGGTTGTTTCTATGTCTTGGCTATTGTAAACAGTACCCCTATGAACATAGGGGTGTATGTATCTTTTCGAATTATGTTTTTTCCTGGAAAGGGTATCATTTTTGGATGTGGTAATGGATTTTAAAGCCATCGGTATTCTCCAGGTTTGCCTGGACAACATTTTTCTGTTCCCAAGTGTCTTAGTAGTTTTCCAGGCTTAGCACGAGGAAGAATCTACTCACCCCATCCCCATCAAAGTTCAAATTGTCATGGTTCCATGAATATCTTTTTTTTTTTTTGGCCGTGCCACTTGGCATGTGGGATCTTATTTCCCTGACCAGGGATTGAACCCCCCCCCCCCCCTTCATTGGGAGCGGAGTCTTAACCACTAGACCTCCAGGGAAGTCCCTGATGTGTCTCTTGGATCCTCTTGAAAGCCTGGAGAAGGGGCAGACACACAAACACTGCTCAGCTACTTTACACCCGCCGAGGCCCCTTCCATCTCACCAGGAGTGACCACTTACAGAGCCAGAGAGTGGGCTGGTTTCTTTTAAAATGACATCACATTAGGTGGATGGAATTAAAATACTTTTACTCCCTTCTCCAGTTAGGTTTTTAAAGGCAGCCTCAGCACTTAGCAACTGACTTGATTTTGGAAAACGTGAGGGCATTTTGAACAACCACAGAAGAACGCCACGGGAGGAGGTATCAAGCACCCACGTGGACCCGCCAGGCACTATAAGGGCAGATACCAATGAAAAGTAAAGGACTTAATTCTCCCTTTTAAAAATAAGGGATGAGATGGACTTCCCTGGCGGTCCAGTGGTTAAGACTCTGCACTTCCACTGCAGGGGTCACGGGTTCGACCCCTGGTCAGGGAACTAAGATCCCGCGTGCCACGTGGCCAAAAAATAATAATGGTAATTAAAAACAAACAAATAAACATAAGGGATGAGATGTCCTCCTTCCCTTTTCTTAGAATATTTACTTTATTTTACTTTAATGGTGAGTTCTTTCTTCTCTCTTTGAAATACGTGAGCGCCAACCAGCAGCAATGGTAGCTGACTACTTCACTAGAGGAGAATTTATCCAAAGACTCAGCAGCCTCAATTTGCCCCTAAGCGTTTCATTTGAAATAACCGTTGCATTTCTGTCAGGCGTGGGCTGTTCATCCCTCAACTTTCCTGTATCTGACAACAAATCTGTTCGAAGGGTTCACCACGGGGCTGTAAGAAGCAAGCAAGGTTTTTTGCCCTGGTCGTGGTCTTGAGGGACAGAGGTGATATTCACTCAGAGACTGGGCTAAGCATGCGCGAATGCGTGTCTGCAGGTCTTTCTACACGTGTGCATTTAGGTCTTTAGAAGATCCAACTGTTTCAGCCGCAAAAGCCAGAGGACAGTGTCACTGAATTGGTCGTATGGACCCCCACTTGGACGCTAGCCCGGCCGAGACCTCCTGCCTTGGCGGGGAAGGTTCTTTTCCCTTTCGTATTCGCACAGCCAATGACGAAACCATGCTGAGACTGAAACAGGACACGCTTTATTCAATGGCCAGAGAATGGAGGAGTGGGAACTTGGTTCACAGGTCAGCTTCTCTCGCAAGAAGGTGAATAAGGCAATATTTTAAAACCAAACTTAGCAAGGAGGAGGCATATGCATTGGTTTTCTGGCAAAAGGCAGGGTTCCTCCAGGAACTGCGGTGCCACCTCTTTTCGGCCCTTGTAGGGTCCTTTGGCATCTGGGTCAGAAGCAGGTCGAACCATCATGGCACAGTCGGGCAGAGATCTTACTATTATAACAAGATGCCAATGAGTTGCAGGGCAACTTTCGTCCCACTATTGGAGCCGACCCAGCTTGCACAGGTTTTCATGTGGTTGGACTCTCTCTTTCCTGCGATGTAAACACAGCTAGCAGATACGGTTGATTTCTGTTTTCTCCACGTTCACCCAGAAGGAGGGGCAGGGGTGTGCTTTTGGGGCCACGGCCTTGGTAACAATACCTGGAAAAATGACTGTGTCTGGCCCTGGATAAACGATCAATCACCTTCTCTCTTTCTCACCCTCAGAGCCCTGCCAATCCTGAGACTTTTTTTTTAATGCATCACCACCTGGAACAATGTACCCATTTGGGGTCCTGCCCGTGATCTTGGCCCATGCATCCAATGTAACGGACGGTGGACCGTTTCTTCTGAGAGGCTCTGCAGATGCATTTGTGGTCAGCCACAGGTGTCTTTCCCGTAGGAGGCTTTGAGGCAACCTTGGCGGGGAACAGGCCACGGTAATTGCAGGCCCCTGATCTAAAAAAGTGGCACACTCCTATGACATCACTCGTAAGCTGAAGTGGTGTAAAGTGAAGAAGCAATTACCTTAGGGCACGTCTTGCTAACAGACGCACAAAATAAGTCGAGATACAGCAGAGATGCTCACAGGCACAGTTCACAGCTCTGGTGGCTAGATGCTGGGACGCTGAGTGCGGTTCCCACGAGGGCAGCTTGGCAGGGTTGTGCACTGTCGCTGGAATGGCTATTGCCAAACAAGCAAAGGATAATCACTTCCTGCCTTTTCCGATAAAATCGAAAATCTCGTGCGGATTTCTTTCGGGTGTCGAAAACAAGTACTGGCAGAGGCCTTTCGTTAAAAGCAAGGTGATGTAAAGTGAACTTGGGAAAAGCCAGGAGGGAGGGGGGTATATGGGCATCTAATTAATGCACATCATTTTATTCAAATACTTTGAACCTTTTAAATACTGACTTTAAGCTATTAAGACCTTATCCTCTCTCTAGCATCCAGTGCTTATGTAAATTTGCGTAAGAGTAAACTCAGTTTGAGCTATTCTTTGAAAGAACATTTGACAGTCCTGCAAGCTCCATTCACAGATGTAACCGTCTTTTATTGCCTTGTCTTTAAAAACCCAGCCCATTGTATCCCATTAGCAAGTGCTTTTGTTATTTTGCCCTCCTAATAATTAGATTTAGTTCATTAACATGGATGTCTTAGACCTTTTTTTTTTTAACCGTGAATTTTGCATTTACTGATGCCCAGAAAAGAAAATGCAAACCTGAAACTACTCTCAAGCAGGGCCCTAGATTTAATTTCCTTTCCCGAGTTCATTTTCGGGAAAGAAAAACTTTTCTGCTCCCGTCTTAGTTTCGATACCTGGGAGTGTGTGAATTAAACTAACGAAAGAGGAACAGAAGAAAAGGCACACAATTTTTATTTACATTTGTGTGCACAGAAAAGTAGTGAAATGCAAAGAAATAGTTAAACTTGGGGGCTTATATACCCTTTAACAAAGGAAAGATGGTTTGGGCTTGAAGGGATGATACGTTGTGGGGACTTGGAAATGGGTGGGCAAGGAATGCAGGATACAGGCTGTTTTAGTAAAAGGTCTGCTTATGCTAACTCACCTTGTGATCCAACCCCCCTTGAGTGAGGAGAGATGCTCCTCTCTTCCTGGGGGGAGGAACTGGTGAATTTTCTCAGAGGGAAATGTATGCCTGCTTCTAGGCTGATAAGGAGAGGGCAGATAACTCTCTGCATCTGTTGGTTCCAAGTTGCCTGGAGCTCAAAATGATCCTCAGGCCAAAATGGCATATTTTGTGGGTACCATTTTCTGATCCCCTTCACTTTTTTTCTCTGTATTCAGTTGGTAATTGTACACTCTGTTTTTAGTCTTTCAACCTACATATTTAGCTATTAAAGTCTAATATGAATCAAAGGTCCCCCCAGCCTGCCATGGGAATCTTCAACTGTTCAGCTCCACTTATTGAAAAGACTGCTTTTCCCCCACCTGAACTGCAGTGACACCTTTGCCCTAAATCAAGTGTGGATCTCTTTCTGGACTCACCAGTCTGTTCTCTTTGTCTATTCTTGAGCTATGACCATACCCTCTTCATTCCTGGAACTTTATACTGAGAGGTTGACTATCAAATGGACAGTGCCCAGCTCACATACAAAAATAGAACTTGAGTCAACCCCAAAGCCAAATCACAACCTCTGCAGAAATTGACCCACAATTGTCATTACCTGGTCAATGTCTGCCAATTTCCCTAAATGTCAACCTTCTTCCAACTTAGAACCAACCACAGAAAGTCACGTATGTCCCCCCAGGCTATCACCTAAGATGTCCTGCTTCTACTCAGCCTGCCCTTAGATTCTTCACACCAACAATCTCCCATCAGAGCTCACATTCACTGTAAAGCTTTCCCACTTCCCTGCCTGCCTTTGGGTCTCAGTCAAATGCAGATATTCCTGGGGCCATTATAAAGAAATTGTGACTTGGCCACACCTATAGTGTAAATTCCGATAACAAACTTAATCCCCAGGCTGTGATTGTTAGGGAATCTTGGCTTTATGCAAGGATTCCAAACAGCACTTTCATTTTTCAGACCAAATCCTTGGACTTCTGCTCTCATCACAGAGACCCCTTAAATATTTGACTGGCTCGTGGCAGCCAGGGATTGGAAGACATTTATCAGGGCAAGCGGCCCTCCCCACGCTAACTCGCCTCAGTGACTTGTGGTCTTTCATAGTATCTAATTCTTAGTCACCAGCTCAGATTTGCTTTAAAAAAAAAAAAAAGGTTACATTTCATCTGCCATTTTATCGTTTCTATACTGAGAGGGGTTGTTGCAGCATCCAGCTGCCCATGGGAATGGAGGCTCTGTACCTGTAAAAATGTTTTTTTAATTAATGTTCCTAAGTTTCACAAAAAATTAGGTAACACTGCACCATGTAGATACTGGATTTCTCCCTATAATTTCTTCTTTCTTAAATACTGGAGCTTTAATGAAACAAACTGACCGTACCCCCAAGCTAAAAAAGGATATTAATAAAACTGAAGAAAAATTATTGCCAGAATTTTCTTCTCGGAAGACGTTTGCTTGGATTTATATTTACTCATGTATATATTACAAAAATACAATATTTTTTCTTAACTGTGTGAGTAACGGTAATCAGAAAAGGTTTTACAAAGTTATTTTTGTGAAAAGGGCTGTACATCCAAATTAGAATGGATAGAGCCTTCTGACTTTAAAATTACATTGCAAATACATAGAGATACACACACATTATTGTTAATTTCATGTTTTATAAAAATTTAGCAGCATTATCTTTTTTTATGGACAAAGTTTTTTTGTTTGTTTGTTTTGGCTTTTTTTTTTGTCCATGTCGTACATCGTGTGGAATCTTAGTTCCCCCGACCTGGGATTGAACCCAGGCCCGTGGCAGTGAAAGCAGCATGGAGTAACTACTGGACCACCAGAGACTTCCTTTTTTTTTTTTTTTTTTTTTTGGGACAAAGATATTTTTATAGCCCACTGATTCTCTCTCCGTGTTCCAATAATAGTGTTGATTAAGCCAGTAGCTCAGAACATTACCTCTTCAATGAGTAATATCAGTGTTATAAATCATATTTTTATTTCCCATTCACTAACTTTTCAAATATTTCTGGCTTAGAATATGTTTTTTTCCCCTGTATTTCTTTTGGCTTCTCTGTGAAACGTTCACCGCGGTTTGTAAAACCTGAAAAACGGTGGAGAAGTTGGTTTTGCCTGTGATGGCGTCACTGGCAGTGTGGGCATAGAAGCCGTTAGGTTATTCTGTTTCCTTCCTCCCCTTCCTCCCTTCTTTCTTTCTTTTTCCTCCCTCCTTCCTCCCTCTCTGCCTTCCCTCCATCATCAGACCATGAGGCCCATACACTGGGTACCTCTAAGTACGTTGTGGTTTGGGTACCATGTTAAGTAGCCTAAGGCCCCCAGCCGGTGCATTCTGCTCTGTTCCGTGGTTAAAGCTTCCACCTAAGTCTTGATTACCTACCACACTCTCTGTTTCATTGGCCGTAAACTGCTCTTGCTGTACGAGTACACAGTGGGCACAAATGCATCCTTCGTACGCCCTGTGCCATTCGGACCCACATCCTCTGATGGGTGAGAACACAGAAGCGCACACTCTCTGCAGTTAATGTGCACAGCACAGAGTAGGTACTCAAATATTTGTGTAATGGAGAGATGTGATGTTGGAGAGCCCAGGATTTCAGGTCTTCACATAAATACTGCTTTTCTTCCTAAGTGGAGAGAAGAAGCGACACTTCTCCATGCCTGGTGTGTCCTTCCAATGGTTGGTGGACAACCTGCAACTTCTCGTGCCTCTCACGTACTGCCTGCCCCCCTCCCACCCCCACTGAGTGACTTGCCTGCATCTTCTCCATCTTTTTCCCTTTCTCCTGGAAGCCAGCAGCCAAGGGGAAGGAGACGTTCTTCTCTGTTTTTAAGTATCGTGGCTCTCAAGGGGGCAGTCGTGGAGGGAATCCTAGCTCAGACCAATGTTGGCTGGAACCAAGTGGCTGAGTCTTTCCTAAGGGGTCAGTGCTAAATTGCGCCCAAACAAAACCCAGGTGATCTGCCATAGCAATGTCAATAAAGGTGGCATTTTGGTCTCCATATACCTCATTAATTTTCTTAATGACTTCAGAACTTGGGTGGGGAAGTGGGGTGCTATTGACTGGTCCCCTTTGACACTCAAAGACAGAGTCTGGTGTTATGTGATTTTTCTTCTAGTAGGTACCCTATAAGTATAACAAAGTATACTTTTCATCCACAAAACAATACATGTGTCTGTTACACCACGAAGTTATATGTTTGTGTGTGTGCACACACAGAGGACTGGGTATATGTGTATTTCATTCCTACCCTTCTAATGCTCATATTATAAAGTGTATCCACCAAATAGTTATCCATACTGGTGCCAGACATGAAACTCTCGTTTGTGTCTTACTTAGAATGGCAGTTTTCTGTTTCTTTTTCCTTCAGTGTAAGGTAGTCAACCAAACCATAACTTGCAGTGGCTTTCTTTCTTTTCACTTTGTTATATTTATTATGTATGAGTTACATCTTTAAGATTCAGGAAGCCGCAGAGTTAAAAGTAAATTATATAAACTTTCATGAGTGACAAAAAGCATTGTGTATGCTGGTCAAAATGTCAGTTACCTAAATAAAACATGACACTCAAGTTATGTTTACATAGAGGGCCATAGGCCAATAGCTCTGGATGGAAACACAGTTTTGTTTAATAGAATCAACTGTGATTATCAATAAATTTTATAATCTGCCACGCCTTGATGTTTTGTTTGAAGTAACTTTTTGAAAATGTTTAAAATTAGGCAAGCATGCGTTCAAAATTTTCAAAACGTTGTAACTCTGGACTTTTTACACTAGATTAATAATTCTGTGACTGTTGATGACATTGCTAGAAGTTAAGGATTATAGGATCTGATTTCTCTTAATACCTGAGAGTTATTAAGATCCCAGAAAATAATTTGCACCTATTTTCTTACAGGGCAGAAAGTTAATCGCTTCCTCTCTTTTGAAAATCTCTCTTGTACATACTTCTCTCTACAAATATCCTTCAAGTTTGTATTTCCTTTAATAGAGACACTATAGGGACTTCCTTGGTGGTCCAGAGGTTAAGACTCCATGCTTCCACTGCAGGGGACGCGGGTTCCATCCCTGGTCAGGGAACTAAGATCCCCCATGCCTCACAGTGTGGCCAAAAAATTAAAAAAAAAAAAATAGAGACACTATAGAACTTAACTTGTTTGAAATGGATCTTGTAAAACAAAAGAGAAAACAAAATACTGATACAGCTTGCAGTGATAATCTACATGCCCCAAATCATATGCATGAAAATAAATTCCGGAAGCTGAATTCTAAGTAAATCAACTCTCTCAAATCTTTGCTAATGAAGAGATAAACTGCTAACAAGGATTCAGAAGAAAAGGGTGGCCTTGGTTTCACTGGAATTTTATTTTTAACTTTGGTATTAAAATGAAGTTCCCAGTTATAGTCAGCCTAAAGTGACATAAAATTAATTTTTCCCTACCAAGAATACATTTAATTGGGCAGAAGTGGAACAAAATCAAGGGGCTGGTGGGCAGTTCATTGGCACTAATCCAGGGCCTGGGTAGTCTTCCATATACATCATTTACCTTGAGAAAATGAAGTGGCTTAATTATTTTCACTAAATATTGTCTGGTATACAGTTAGTTATACATAGTGACTGTCTGACAAATTGTGAATAGCTCTTCTCAGAGAATTATAAGTAAACTAATATCAATTAGTTATCTGTTAACATTAATATGTAACCTTAATATATAACCTTAATATGTAACCTTAATATATAGCCTTATAACTGTTAATCTATATATGTATCTCTTTCTATCTCTTTCTATCTATCCATCCATCCATCTCTCCATCTATCATCCATCCATCCATCCATATATCTATGAGTATCTAGCATCTTAAATAACAGAAAGTTACAGACACAGTTGCCATGTTCTTTGTACTATTTCCCCATTCATTCCCATCCTGCCTTCCCCCCCAAAAAAATATGGATCCTCAATTTGGTATTTATTTTTTGCCTATTTGTCTTTAAAATGGTGCTGTGAATTAGGTATCCAGAAAAAAATACATAGACTTGTTTTACATGATTTAAAACTTTACATAAATGCTATTATACTGTGCATATACTTCTGGTACTTACCATCCCCGCCCCAATTTTGTTAGAGACTTTTGTACGTTAATTTATCTGTAGTCGACTCATTTGATCTCCTACACAAATCTTCCATTGCATGAATAAACAACGTATGATTTTGGTTTTCTACTGATGGAAAATTGAGTTGTTTCCAGTTTTCTGCTGTTATAGGAAATGTCTCAAGGAACCTTCCTGAACATGTCATTTGGAACACAGATATGAGTTCTTCTTTAACCTATGTAATTGGGAATGAAATTGCCAGGAGAGCTCAGAGGGCAGTTATATCCCTGTAGTGCTCTCCAATGTAGAGTTTGCACAAACTCCTGACAATTGAGATTGACACACTTTTTAATATTTGCCAATCTTATGGTTATGAAATAATACTTTATTGTTGTCGTTGTTTTAATTTATTTGTTTATGGTTGCGTTGGGTATTCACTGCTGAGCGCGGGCTTTCTCTAGTTGCGGCGAACAGGGGCTACTCCTCATTGCAGTGCGCGGGCTTATTGCAGTGGCTTCTCTTGTTGCACAGCACAGGCTCTAGGCGCGCAGGCTTCAGTAGTTGCGGCACGAGGGCTTCAGTAGTTGTGGCTCGTGGGCTCTACAGCACAGGCTCAGTAGTTCTGACGCCCGGGCTTAGTTGCTCCGCGGCGTGTGGTATCTCCCCAGACCAGGGCTCAAACCCGTGTCTCCTGCATTGGCAGGTGGATTCTTAACCACTGAGCCACCAGGGAAGCCCTATTTTATTATTGTTTTAATTTACATTCCTCTGACTACTGGTGCAGTCAAATATCTTTTCATATGTTTATTAACCATTTAACTATCCTTTTCTGAGAATTTACTGTTCGTATTCTTTGCCCATTTTTCTTCTTTGGTTTTTGTTTTTATCAAAAGTTGCACACAGATACACACAGGTATATACATATTATTGATACAAAATATTTTATATAATACATATTTATACAATATGTGCCCCATAATATATATTTGTATAGTATGTGTCCTAATTATATATTACTGTTACAAAACTTTGATCAGTTTTATACACAAAAATCCAGTGTCGACTGTGGTTTATATTTGTGTGTTTTGATTATTGTTGGTTAAAGTTATGACTAAAGAGTTTTGTTGTAGTTTTGAGGTTATCAACATAGTAATCATTTTCTACTTGATTTGCATTTTTTGTCCTGGTGAAGAAAACTTTCACTGCACAAAGCCGTAGCATTTTAATATATGTGCTTCTAGAAGGTTTAAAGTGTTGTTTTTCACATTGGGGTCCAATGGATTACATTTTCTTTCAAAAGAACACTCTTTCAAAACCATCTGGCTTCTGAAGTCGTTAAGAGTCCTCCAATCAGATAATTAAGATGCAAGAAGCATTATCAGAGTACAGGAATGGAAAATAAAATGTACGTAACATGCTCAGGCTTCATCGCTCATAAAAGTAAAGATAATCACTATAAAGTATCGTTAAGAACCTGAACAGGAGCAAACAGAGACGTGGGGCAAAGTTGCCTACGAGGAAAGAATTTTGATATCAGCAACCTGCCATTATGCAAGCACTTAGCACTGCACAGCAGTGAGCTTGGTGGGCGGGATGTTTCCAGCTAATTCCACATGCAAATCCCTCCTGTTTAAGGGTCTAGGACATTTGTGCTGAAGCCTAGCTGGAACCTTTGTTAAATCACTTTCCTCTCATTCCAACAGAAGAGCACCATCTGATAATTTATCTCACTTCCCAGGCCCGTCATTACTTGCACAGGTGGGCTGAGCTGAACACAGGCCCCTGTAACTAAACTTGGTTTCTTTCTCTTGGCTACTGTGTACTCTGACATTTTGTTTCATATATCATTCTGTATCATCATTCTAAACCAATTTACCAGGGTCTGGTCGATGCTGGGTAAATAAGATAAAAATTGTATTTTTGAGCCAGTTCAGACAGTATTGATGCAAGAGCAGAGGTAATCGTATTAATCAATGGAGGTGCTACCCTTTGGACCATCTCAATCACTGGTCAGAAGCAGCTGGAAGAATCTTTGTGATTAAGAATGATCAGGGCCACCATACTCAAAAATACACTCAAAATGGATTTAAGACCTAGACGTAAGGCCAGACACTGTAAAACTCTTAGAGGAAAACACAGGCAGGACACTCTCTGGCATCAGTCACAGCAAGATCCTTTTTGACCCGCCTCCTAGAGAAATGGAAATAAAAACAAAAGTAAACAAATGGGACCTAATGAAACTTAAAAGCTTTTGCACAGCAAAGGAAACCATAAACAAGACGAAAAGACAACCCTTAGAATGGGAGAAAATATTTGCAAATGAAGCAACAGACAAAGGATTAATCTCCAAAATATACAAGCAGCTCATGCAACTCAATATCAAGAAAACAAACAACCCAATCCAAAAATGGCCAGAAGACCTAAATAGACATTTCTCCAAAGAAGCCATACAGATGGCCAAGAGGCACATGAAAAGCTGGTCAACATCACTAATTATTAGAGAAATGCAAATCAGGACTACACTGAGGTATCACCTCACACCAGTTAGAATGGGCATCATCAGAAAATCTACACACAACAAATGCTGGAGAGGGTGTGGAGAAAAGGGAACCCTCTTGCACTGTTGGTGGGAATGTAAATTGATACAGCCACTATGGAGCACAGTATGGAGGTTCCTTAAGAAACTGAAAATAGAATTACCATACCACCCAGCAATCCCACTACTAGGTATATACCCAGAGAAAACCAAAATTCAAAAAGAGTCATGTACCACAGTATTCACTGCAGCTCTATTCACAATAGCCAGGACATGGAAGCAATCTAAGTGTCCATCGGCAGATGAATGGATAAAGAAGGTGTGGCACGTATATACAATGGAACATTATTCAGCCATAAAAAGAAACGAAATTGAGCTATTTGTAATGAGGTGGATGGACCTAGAGTCTGTCATACAGAGTGAAGTAAGTCAGAAAGAGAAAAACAAATACCGTACGCTAACACATATATATGGAATCTAAAAAAAAATGGTTCTGAAGAACCTAGGGGCAGGACAGGAATAAAGACGCAGACGTAGATAGTGGACTTGAGGACTCAGGGCGGGGGAAGGGTAAGCTGGGACGAAGTGAGAGAGTGGCATGGACATATATACACTACCAAATGTTAAATAGATAGCTAGTGGGAGGCAACCGCATAGCACAGGGAGATCAGTTCGATGCTTTGTGATGACCTAGAGGTGTGGGATAGGGAGGGTGGGAGGGAGACACAAGAGGAAGGGGATATGGGGATATATGTATACGTATAGCTGATTCACTTTGTTATATAGCAGAAACTAACACACCATTGTAAAGCAATTATACTCCAGTAAAGATGTTAAAAAAAAAAAAAAAGAATGATCAGTGCCAGATAATTCTTATAATGCCTTGTAAAGAAACCCACTTTACCCTACCCATGAGTTGGCCTGTAGCCAGTCTGGAAAATCCGAGAAAGTATAAATGATTACAGCTGTCGTTGTTCCATACCTAGCCTTTGGTTCTCTCCCTGCAGATGTGTGCTGCGTTGCATCGAGATGTTTGTGTAAGGTTACGGGGTCCAGCTAGGTCAGCATGGGCCCGTGGTATTTGGAGGTGAAGCAAAGCTCCTGAGAACTGGCCCAGTGCCTACTACAGCACAGGGACTTCGCTCACATTCCCCACAGGCAAATCCTAGATGGGGAATCCTAGGATCCCGGGTAGGGGAAGCCAGCAAGGGAATGAGGCAGGACAGGAAGAAAGAGAGAGACAAAGGAGGGTGCTTTCTGTAAAGTCCCAGCCTCAGCCTGATCTCTGCAGAGTGCTGGGACATAAACAGTATCTTTGAGGACTTTTTTGTTTGCCTGAAGGTCAGGGAGCTGGGCATTTATACTTACCCCCCTTCAATCGTCAGCTACGATTTGGGGCTTGTGTGGGGATGATGGGGTGGAGATGTCAAGTGGGAAGGGCATTTGGTCTCCTAGCACATCTCTGGGTTCCAGTAGCCCAAAGACAAGAGGTCCCCTGATGAAAGAGGAAAACAGCCAAAAGGTCTGAGAGGTGGGCGCACAGAACTGGCCAAAGGGATCCGCTGGGAACATGGCAGAGCAGCAAGAACATTGGCTAGAATGTCACTCAGTGTTTGTTGAACTGAAAATGCATTTACCTCTAGGCTCTGCAAAGATGCAGTCTGTGGCTATTTGAAGACTTCAAACGCGAAGGAAGGAAGGGAGGAAGGGAGGGAAAGAGAGAGAGAAAGAAAAAGATGGAAGGAAGGGAGGGAGGGAGGGAGGGAAAGAGAAAGAAAAAGATGGAAGGAAGGGAGGGAGGGAGGAAGGGAAGGAGAGAGAAAGAAAAGGAAGGAAGGAAGGAAGGAAGGAAGAGATAAGAGAAAGAAAGGGAGAGAGAGAGAGGAGGGAAAGAGGAAGCAGGGAAGGAAGGAAGGAAAACAGAAAGAACAAAAGAAAAGAAAGAAGCAAAGGAATGCACCAGAAATCCATTTTCATCTCAAATATCTATTGCAAGGAAAATAATTCCTTGTTGATGGTTTTCTCAGCAATCATCCTTGAAAAATATTGCCTAAATCACAGAATGTCCTTTTAAAAATAGGTTCCATCAGCTATGTGTGGCTGATTGAATCTGGAGTTTGTAGGAGGGAAATGGGTTGATTAGAAAACGCAGAGGGGAATTAATTTGGCGGGAATTATTGACGAGATTTATGTAGTGGCAGAAATGATTATAACTTGGAAAGCAGGCAGAAAAAAGCTGAATCAGAGGGATTATAATATAATCAATACTCCAGTGAACAGGTTGCCCCAGAAGCAAACAATATTCTATGAAGCATATGGTCCAAAAGCAATGACAGCGTTTCTATTTGAAAAGAATTCAGAAGCACGATAATTTCCCGGATAAAAAGTTTTAACAGTTGATTATTGTCACCCCCTTGGATGGAATTTTAGCTTGATGCTCTTTTATTATTCATTATTATTATTATTGCAGAACAGAAACTGTTCTAGCAATTAGACAGAAGTGCTGTTTCATTTCTGCAGTTTTATTGCTTGCTCATTCCTTATCAGCATTTGGCACTGCAGGGCAGGAAGTGGAAAATTACAGCTCATGGGCCAAATCCTATCCACTGCCTGCTTTTGTAAATAAAGTTTTATTGGAACACAGCAGCGCCTGTTTTCTTGATGCATCGTCTGGGCTTGCTTCTGTGCACCAGAGCAGAGGTGTGTAGTTGTGACAAAGACCTTATATGACCAAGTAAGACTAAATTATTGACTATCTGGCCCTTTATAGATAAAGTTTGCTGACCCCTGCATTACAGTATGGGGGAGTTCCAAGACCTGCAGCACCCCCTTCCTTCCTCAACTGTTTTTTTCAATATCCTGGGAAAGTATAAAAGGTCAGAATTGATTTCGAGAAAGACAACAGGCTCTACTGTCTAATCTTTTCTTTAGGAGTCTCCAAATTTCATAGTGAAAAAAGACTGAAAAGAAACACATCCAACTCTAAAAAGCAGTTTATGTCTGGGTAGTAAGGTGACAGATGAATTTTATTTTATTCTTGGTACATGTATACATTTTCTGCATTTTAACGATAAACTTGCAAGAATACCTTCTATAATAAGAAATATATGTTTTTAAAACCTACAAACTTGTAAAAATCTCAGAGGAGAATTCAGTCTCCCCAATCAGTAGGTGGGAGAGAGGCTTGGACATAAATCAAAGCTTAATGAGCATCTTCATTGTTAAAGAAAAATTTACGTGTTATCCCACAAGCATGTTTTGATATTGTGATTTATAATATGAAATATAGATCTGGTCTTTGCTGCGATTTCTGGCACAGAGCTCCCAAAACCCTTGGAATTTCCTAAGTGATGAGAGCTATCAAGGTGTTTTCATGCTTATGGAGTGACTTTTGAAATGCACCTAAGGATGGGGCTGGTTGCCAGGGTAACCAAGCACGAATAACAGAGGATCAGAACTTTCAGTCCCACCCCCTGACCTCCGGGGAGGGGCGAGGGAGCAGAGGATGAATTAGTCCCCAATGGTCAATGATTTCATCAATCATGTGTACATAATGAAGCCTCCAGAAAAACCCAAAAAAGAAAGGGGTTCGGTGAATTTCCGGGTTGGCGAACACGCGGAGGTTTGGGAAGACGGCAGCCTGGAAAGGGCATGGGAGCTCCGAGCCCTCTCCCCATACCTTGCCCTCTGGATCTCTGCCACCTGGCTGTTCCTGAGTTTTATCTTTCGTAATGAGCCGGTGATTCGTAAGTAAAGGTACCTCTGAGTTCTGTGAGGTGCTCTAGCAAAATAGTCAAACCCAGGGCAGGGGTTGTTGGAACCTCTGATATATAGCTGCTAGGTCGGACTTGTGATTGGCTTCTAAAGTTTCGGGGACTGGCGAGGGGACAGTCTAGTAAGGCTGAGCCCTTAATCTGTGGATGTGACCCTATCTCCAGCTAGATACTATCAGAATGGAGTTGCAGGGTAAGACACCCAGCTTGTGTCTGAGAATTGCTTGCTAGAGTGGGCAAACCCCACACCCATTGTAATTGGTGACCAGAATATTACAATAATTATCTGGGTTAAACATTACCATTCTTACTTCAGAAGGCTTGTATAATTTTCCAACACAGCTGTGTTTGCGAGGGACTTTTTATGGGTTGGATACAAAACTAGCTTTAAAGCTCATGAACTTTTCAATATTTCACCTGTAAAAATTATCAAGTCCTAAATGAATTTGATAAATAATTGAACAAATAATATGTCGCCAACACAGCAAGAGCATAACATTGCACTCCTGTTGGGGCACTATAAATTACCAGGAAAAAAATATCTCCAGATAAATATACTGGCAAATACTAAGTCATAGGGTAATTGAAGTAATTTTAGAGTGAAAATCTCCATTGCAAATGTTTCTATTAGGTGGCCATTCATATTCATAAGTAAATAATTGAAGGTGTTTAAATAGACATTTGATTATGGAGTATATTTTCACAAGTGCCTAAATTGGGTCAGGTGCTTGCCTCATGTACTTAAAGTAGGGTTAATAATAAGATTTTCTAGAACAGCGGTTCTCTAACTTTCTTCCGTTCAAGGTTAGCTTTGATACATTGGAAAATGCAGTCGATCTGACTGATTTTCGTATCACAGGACTTTTCGGAGCCTTTATCGGATTATTGTTCTCTGTGAATGTTCAGGAGAGGTGTTGCTTCACAGTTTTTCTAGGGGCGCTATTTGGCAAAGTCTGAAGACATGTTTGGTTGTTACCGTTTGGAGGGAGGTGGTTGTATTGTCATTCAGTGGGTAGAGGGCAGGGGTGCTGCTAAACATCCTACAGTGCCCAGGACAACACGCCACACTAAAGAATTACCCAGCCGCAAATATCAAGGGGCTGGAAAGCGCCATGGTTGCGAAATCCTGGATTAGGAAGGGAGGGATTTGAAGAAGCTACTTATTACATGGCCTTGAGGCATTTCACTGAACTCGAGGGCTCTAAAAAGTGCTGTGTGAGGAATTAAACCAATGGGGTGGGACTGTGAACCTGGGAGGTTGAGGAGTATCAGTGTCTGTGTGATGAATCCGTGATTTGGTGAAGCAAGTATGCGTGAGAGTTGAAGATATCCCTGTGAAATACCATCTGATCACTGCCTGGAAGCAAGCATTTCTGGGGACATCTGGTCAACCCGGGCAGATGGGTCCAACAGTAATCTATTGGGTTGGGCTAAAAGGCTCTAGGCTAACCAACACACCCTAAGTAGAGAAGGTGCCTGGAAAAAGCACTCACCCTATTAATGTTGATTGTAGGACAGAGTGATTGAGATCCAGGAGTTGTCTCCAGCCCAGTTCCAGGACAGGAGTGTCAAACTTAGAAGGAGGCAGTATCTGGATGACATTGTCTGGCCCAAGGGAAGATAATAATGGTTGTGAAGTTTAAATAAAGGGACGTTTAAGTTTACTGGGCATTTTGCCTCATGCTCACTGACTGTGAAATGTAAAAGGAGCACTTCACTAAAATAGGAAATGCATTGGGACACAAGCAAAGCAGGGTTGAGATCCTATGACCATGTTTTATACAAAGATAGCAAGTGCCTTCTTCCATCTTCCTGCTCCTTCGGACTGCAGTCCACTGCACAGGGTAGGTTTCAGGTGTGCTCTGGACCCATTCGGTGGCTCCTGGCAGTCAATAGGAGACATCGGGGGTGGCCATGAAGCAGAAGTGTCACTTGCTGTGTCCGGCATACTTAGGGCAGACCTGCAGCATTGGGGTGGCGGGAGTGATTTGTTGTTGTTTAATTTTTGTTTTTATGGGAGTATAGTTGACTTACAATGTTGTGTGAGTTTCTGCTGCACAGCAAAGTGAATCAGTTATACATGTATCCACTCTTTTTTAGATTCTGTTCCCATACAAGTCATTACAGAGTATTGAGTAGAGCTCCCTGTGCTCTACAGCAGGTTCTTACTAGTTATCTATTTAATAGTGTGTATATGTCAATCCCAATCTCCCAATTCCTCCCCCCCTTCTCCCCTGGTGGGAGTGATTTGTTTTTGAGTTTTCTTGAGATGAACATCTGGAACTCCTAGAAAAACAGGTTGAATAACTCAGATGGAGAGAGCAGACCAGTAAAACCTAGGTCATGGCTAATTAAAAAAAAATTTTTTTTTAGTTGAAGTAGAGTTGATTTACAGTGTCGTGTTAATTTCTGCTGTGCAGAAAAGTGTTTCAGTTATACATACATTTTTCTTTTCCATTATGGTTTATCATAGGATATTGAATATGGTTCTCTGTGCTATACAGTATGCCCTTGTCGTGTAGGTCATTGCTGTTTGAGTGGAATCTCATCTTGACTCTTAGGAACATGAAACCAAGGTAATTCAGTTTAGGTTTTGATTAAGTATGGACAAACAGAAGAATAAACTGCAGAGAAACAAAAGCTGGAAAAGTTGTAGAGCTTCAGGAAATGTCTGAATTACTAAGTGGGAGTAACTTCTTACCTGGCAGGATATGCTCAGATAAAACAATAATAATAATAATTATAAAACAGTAATAAATAAAATAAATAAATAAAATTATAAAACAAAATAATAAAAACAATAAAATAATAATTGTATTGATACATGGATTGTTAGTGAAAGAATATGCATACCACATCCATCCTGTCCCACCCATCTTTCTTCATCTGTGTGCATTAATTGAGCACCAACTGTGTTCTGAGTACAGTAAGTTCCCTACATACGAACGAGTTCTGTTCCGAGAGCGCGTTTTTAAATCCGATTTGTTTGTGAGTCCAACAAAGTTAGCCTGTATCCAGCTAACACAATCGGCTATGTAGTACTGTACTGAAATAGGTTTATAATACTTTTCACACAAATAATACTTAAAAAACAAACAGAAAAAATAAAACATTTATAATCTTGAAAAGTACAGTAGTCCAGTACAGGGGCTGGCATCAAATGAACAGGCAAGAAGAGTTACTGACTGCAGGAGGGAGAGGAGGTGGGAGATGTAGAGCTGAAGGATCGTCAGCAATAGTAGATGGAGGGCGAGCTGCAATGTCACTCATTCCTTACGTTGCTGGCACAGGTTCTGGTCCCTTGATGGAACCAGATGCACGTTCACATCTTTGAAAGTTCGCAACTTGAAGGTTCCTATGTAGGGGACTTACCATACTGTGCTCCAACTTGGGAACATAAACATGAAGCACATTCTGTACCCTCTGAAGGTCGCAATACATACTGAAGGACAGACGTGTACAGTGGCAGTCAACATGATGATGGCCATTTTGTCAGACTGAACACGTGTGCTTTAGTGGACAGTGGCGCGATGATTTCTGATTATATCGAGGGAGGGAATTGTGACCCAGTGGGGCTTTATTGGACAGTGGAGGTTGATAGAAGTATTCTATTCAAAGAGAATAGAGAAGGCCGATCACAGAGTTATAAAGGTCCACTGCATATTTCCGTTACCTGCCCGACATGTAGTGGGGCCAGTGTGGTTGAGAAGGAGTGGCCCGAGGGACCTGGTAGGTGGGGCTGGAAGTGCAAGATGGGGCCATTTTATCAAAGGTCTCCAAAGCTATGCGCGGGAGGGTGTGTCTTCAAGATACTCGGGTAACACTTTGTCTTTACATCCCATTTTAAGTTCATTTTGGTCAACATAAATTATATTTTTATAAATATATTTATAAAATATTTAAAATATATATAAGAACATAATTTTTGGTCAACATAGATTATATTTATTTATATGTATCTATTAAATATTTAATAGATATTATATAATTTTGTTTTATAATTATATAAAATATCATTTTGTTTTCAATTCAGGTGAAAAAAAACATTTCTTCTTTCTTTGCCGATTTCTTCTTTACATTCCTGTTAACGAACAGATGAGCCCCTTCCCAGGCGAAATAAAGCTGAACACACACAAACACCCAGAAGTCTGTCCTCTGCATTGTAATTTCCGATGGGGAGTAAGGCAATCTTTCAGAAGCAACTGAATTGCTGGCAGCAGCCGTAACCTTGGACCAGTGTGCCCCCTACTCAGAATGCAAATGTACTTCCTTCCAAAGGATCCCACAAACAAAATGATAGGTTTCCTGACCTCTTGGCAGTCACACAACATGCAGATGTTCACATTGCTTGGGTGAGTTATTTCCACCTGTGAGTGGGATGTGCTCACGTATTCATTACCCCCCAGTGCAAAGATGAAGAAACAGACAAGCTGAAATGGCTTCTCAAGGTCAGACAGTCCACGCCATCTGCAGGTAAAGAGCGTAACTAAATCTCAAGATTTCAGGCTTCTGTCTGGAATTCCTGAGGTGTGTCATCACACCTTGCCACACGCAGCCTGGCAATTTGCTAATTATTGATTTCATGCTAAATAGAAAAAGGAGAAGCTGTATTGAATATAAACACAACAGTTTCAGAAAATCCTTAATCTGTTGTGTTGCACTGATAGTAAAGTGATTAAATGTCTCTACCCAGTGTGCTAAGGGGAATGGGATTTATTGATAGGTCTAAGTTTAGGTCAATGTAGATGGGGGAGAAAAAGGCTGAGTTTCTGTGTCTTTTCTGTACCCTCAAGGCACTAGACCAAGGAGGTGCCAGGAATACTGTTCTGGATAGGTTGGGGAGAATCATCCATCCGGAATGGTGCCTATAATCTGGAAAAGAGAGCTTGTGTTCATCAAATTAATCCACTGAATAGTTTGGTGAATAACAGCGCCATCAGATTGACTCATTAGAAATAATATGACAACCAAAGACACTTCTCAATGTACTTATCAATACTTCCAAGTTCAAGGATACATGCAGGCTGACTGAAATATTTCTTGAGACATCTGATATCCAATGTATTGAACTTTCTTTCATGAATGCAAATTCTTTGAATTAAAAAAAAATTAAATATTATTTTAGGGGAAAGTTGTTTAAAAATTCTTGGTTCAAAGCTAAACATTATACGTATTTTCCCAATATTTGGTGGCATTTATAGTTCATTACATACAAATAATCTTATTTACTTAATAATTTTTTTTAAACTGAAGTATAGTTGATTTACAATGTTGTGTTAGTTTCAGGTGTACAGCAATGTGATTCAGTTATACATATATATCTATTCTTTTTCAGATTCTTTTCCCTTATAGGTTATTACAGAATATTAGGTAGAGTTCCCTGTGCTGTACAGTACGTCCTTGTTGGTTATCTCTTTTATATATAGTAGTGTGTGTATGTTAATCCCAAACCCTTAATTTATCCCTCCCACCCCTTTCCCCTTTGGTAACCATAAGTTTGTTTTCTATGTCTGTGGATCTATTTCTGTTTTTTGTTTGTTTGTTTGTTTGGCTGTGCTGAGTCTTTGTTGCAGTGCACGGGCTTAGTTGCCCCAAGGCATGTGGGATCTTAGTTCCCCGACCAGGGATCGAACCTGCGTCCCCTGCGTTGGAAGGCGGATTCTTAACCACTGGACCACCAGGGAAGTCCCTATTTCTGTTTTGTATATAAGTTCATTCGTATCATTGTTTTTAAGATCCCACGTGTAAGTGATATCATATGATACTTGTCTCTTTCTGACTGACGTCACTTAGTATGATCATCTCCAGGTCCATCCATGTTGCCGCCTTAATTGTGTTTTCTGCTCTCCTAATACGTTCTGGGTTAGACCGTCGAGTAGGGCCATAGTAATGGTAATGTCTGACCGTCTCCATTGAGGGGTAGACATTTCTGTGCTGTCCTTCCACATTGCTTCCCCTCCACCTGCCCTATTTTTTCCCCATTTTTATCTTTATTTATTTGTTTATTTTTTGGCTGCACCGTGTGGCATGTGGAACTTCCCCGACCAGGGATTGAACCCGTGTCCCCTGCAGTGGGAGCGCAGAGTCTTAACCACTGGACTACTAGGGAAGTCCTCCACCTGCCCTATTTAACAACAGCCTCCCATGGGAGAGCTGCTCGCCTCTGGGGAAGGGTTGCTCGGTTTTAGGATTTGGGAACCAGTGCCATCTTGTTCATGTCCTCTCCTTGTGAGCACACAGGCGGGATATTCTCATGCACCATGGTTTGGTAGGAGGGCCTGGCCATCTTCAAGTCAGGAGAGGCTAGTCAGAGCCCCACTGGTCTAATTTAACCTGTACTAGAAAGCTAGGATTTTTGTTAGAGTTACTGGACCGGCAAGAGTATGTAAACAAAGCTAAAATATTTCTTACAGCATTTTTTGAAGGATTCTGGCGAGCTTGCTCGTTTCTTAAAGAGATCAAGACTTATAATCATTCAGTTAATGAATAGTCAGTTAAAATGCGGAATCATATAAAAAAATGTAAGCATACTTCAAACAGTGCATTTAACTTTATAGAGATATAATATATTGATTTCGTGCTAAAAAGGAAGAGAAGTAGTACTTAATATAAACACATTTCCAGAAAATCCATAATTGCTTGTGTTGCATCTATAGGGAAGTGATTAAATTTCTCTTTCCAATGTGCTAAGGGGAATGGGATTTATCAGTAGGTTAGGTCAATGTGGACAAGGGAAAAAAAGAATGACTTTCTGTCACTTTTCTTTACCCGTAAGGCACTAGGCCAAGGAGGTACTCAGAATATCGTTCTTGGATAGATTGGGGAGAATAATCCTTCCTGGAATGGTGTGTATAATCTGGAAAAGGGAGCTTGGGTTCATCAAACTAACTATATATATTATAATTAATTATACACTAATTATATATTTATATATAATATATAAAACAATATATAAATATAAAATGAATATATAAATAACAAATATATGTACATATAATCATATATACTATATATATATATATTATATATATATATTTACATAGCGTAGAGGCTAGCCTGTTTGCTACCACAAGAGTTTAGCATGTTAGCAAATTAGCCAGAATATTTTACAGAAGGAATGGACTCTGTTGATTAGTCTGACAAGATGATTAAATTGAGGTCATTTAAGAGAATTTTTATTGTGATAATAGAACTAATAATTTCTGATTTGAGTATTTTTGTTGCTTCTACTTCCTCTAAATTAGGAATCCTGGAAGAGAGCAGAGGATTTTAAGGATGAGACAACCTCCACCTTTAAAAATATATTTTTTTATTTGATCCTGGGCAATTATTATTTAGTTCATAATAAGTTGGCTGTAGGTGTGAATTGCAGAATGAGAGATGCCCAGTTTTGTTCTGTTGTCATATAACTGGTTTGACTCCAAAATTGTCTGATAAGTTTCCCAGGCAGCAAGTTTCACAAATGTTGAACAAACACAATTTGACATTATAGGAGAAAATCCATGTTTCTCTCCATCTGTTCACTGAAAGAAAAGAGAGGGAAAAAAATCCCTCTAAAGAGAATTTTGAGTAAGATATTTCCAACACGTCGTGCAGGCAGGTGACCCATGTTGGTAACTTCTACGTCTTGTGTAGCATCCCATGACTCCCAGTCCTGATAAAATACAAGTACAGAGCTACATTCACAAATGCGTGTTACAAGAGCTGACAGTGATTTCCCTGACGGTGTTCTCCTTAGGCTTGTTGCTTGGGTTAGATTGAATACAAATGCACTGAGCTGGATCCAAGCCAGGCATGGAGAGAAGAGGGGATGATGCACCTTGATGCACCTTCTCGTGCATCACCCTCAGCTCTGCCTGTTCATTAAATGGAGACCCTGTCATCACCGGACGATGAAACAGATGCAGACGATTCCAGGGGCCAATAGGAATGTTGCCTCCCCTGAGTTTCTCAGGAATGATAGATACTTTGTAGCTCTGCATCCTGATGAAAATTATTAGTGTAGAAATCAGCTGATCCTGGTATTAACAATGCAACTTGCGGTTTTTGCCGTGATCACAGGCAGCTCTGATAAATATAAAACGTGAATTTGCTTTTCCTCCTACAAGAAGAGATCAAGGATGATTAGATCACTGACAATTCCTCCTTCCTCCCTCCCTCCCTTCCTTTTTTCTTTTTATCTTTCCGTCCGTCTATCCATCCTGTCTCTTACCATTTTAAGTAGATCACTAGTATTTCATTGAATAAAATGTACTATAATTTATTTAGCCAAACCTATTGATGAATATTTAGAGCGTTTCTAAACTTTCTTTTCTGTCTTAAACAAAAATGTGATGAGGATGTTTGCACATCTGTTTGAACCTTTGTCTGATTGTTTTCCTGGGATACATTTCTAAGGTGGATTTGTTGAGTAGATGGGCATGCACATTCAAGATTGTTTCTACGTATTTCCAACATTCTACTGTACATCTATTGACATTATATACTGATACTAGGTAGCGTCAGTTTTTTTCATCTTTGTCAATCTAGTTGTGGACACAAAGACATCTTTTGATCCATATTCATGAGGAAACACTTTTTAAAAAGTCAACTCTTTCATTGCAAGAAAAATTTTTAAAGACTTTTTCTCTTTGTCATTAGATGAACTTTTTCCTTTTCCTTAGTATTGTAATGATTCCTGGTGAGCTTGGAGTTTGTCTTGATCGTACTGAAACTAAGATTTTGTTAAATTTTATTTGAAAAACAGGGCTCATAACTAGGGAAATGTAAGTTTCCAGGGCGATACTATTCGTTATTAGTCAAGAAGCTTCCAGCTCTGAGTCTAGAAAACTGAGCAAGTTTTTTAATGTAGCTCAAAAGTGGAGACCTTTGTGTTCAACATTCTCTGTTGAGCTCATTATCATGGAAATATATAAAAAATTAGGGTGGGGCTTCCCTGGTGGCGCAGTGGTTGAGAGTCCGCCTGCCGATGCAGGGGACACGGGTTCGTGCCCCGGTCCGGGAAGATCCCACATGCCGCGGAGCGGCTGGGCCCGTGAGCCGTGGCCGCTGAGCCTGCGCATCCGGAGCCTGTGCTCCGCAACGGGAGAGGCCATAGCGGTGAGAGGCCCGCGTAACGCACACACACACAAAAAAAATTAGGGTGACTTAAGCATTTATAATTTTCTTAACAAGAGACCATTTCATCTGTTTTAGTCATTCATTTTCATTTAGCCTGTGTATGAGAAAAGAATAAAGGTAGCTAAATCATTCTTTGAAAGCATATTAATTATTAGTAAGAAATAAGAAATTAAGAGCACTATAAAGCAAAATGAAATTAACGGATGTTTAAAATTTGAAAAAATGTTAAAAAGTAGTGTTCTCCAGGCACTAGGGTGAGAAATGACATTTTACTTGGGACTTTTGTAGAAGTCTATCTCCGTGGTGTGGTCAAAATGTTTGTGTTTTGGTTTTTTTTTGTTTTTTGTTTTTTTATATAACACTGATGAGTTTGATAGGAAGATTGAGTGTGAATGACAGTTTCTGAACTATAACCTCAGGGGAGTTTGTTGGGGCCCATACATCCGCAAAGCAAGGTAGTATCTGAGGAACTGTGACAAAGTTCCTATGTAGACTCAGAGTCGCTCCAGGTGAAATAAAGACAATAGAATGTCAACTGTAGCCTGAAGGGGGATAGCAGATATCCTAGGGCAGCCCAGGCTGTAGGAGGTAAGCATGGAGGGAGCCAGGGTCTTCCTGCAGGCCAGACCCTGGGGCTGGGGATCAAGGCAGGGTTGGACACTGATGTCTTTGGGGGCCAGGTAGAGAACCCTCAAGGATGGGATTGTCTGGGTGGGAACTCCAGGTGGTGTGGGACAGGTGTGCACTCAGCGTCAATCTACGGTTGCTGAGGAGAAATGCTGGCCGTGTGTTTCTAGACCTTCTGCTGTTCAAGAAAAGATTCCTTTGTAATGATGATGATGTTATGACCCTGACCACTTGTTCCAAGTACGGTCATCTAAGACCATTGCCTTCTTTCCATTATTTATTTTATTGTATGTTTTTCTGGACCACACACCAGCATCAAGGTACTCGGGAACTATATGGACCTATGTGACTGTCTATCCAGGGTGCCCTAGATCTTTCACCAAAACAATTTTGGAAAAGGAAGGAGATCAAAGGTTCAGAGTCTCATCATTTACCTCTTTTTTCCCCTGATGACATGAATGTTATCAAAGGCGCTCTTGTTTGCAAACAATAGAAATCCTGTTACACATGCTCAACAAAATGAACAGAATTTATTACAGGGATGCACAGCATCCTTCAGAAACTGGTAGGGGGATGTAGAGCAGGGTCTTTGGAGGAATGAAACGATGCACAGCAAAGATATTAGAAAACAGGCCTTGGCTCTCCCTCCCTCTTCTCACATGATCTTGGAGAGAAAAAAAAAAAAAAAGCACTTTAATGAAAAACTATGTATCAGCTCTGCTGCACCCCTCCAGGATGCCGGCTGTCATCCTGCTCATTGTGTCTCAGCTGTTGTGCACCTCTTTGTAAATTGGAGGTAACTGATAGATTTACAAACTGCCCTGCTCAGCAGAGTTTTAAGTGACCACCTCCCCGCCAAAAGGAGTTGCCTCCATTTACAGTTCAATTTCCTTGCTGCGTACAACTCATTTTTGCCACTCTCACTGCCCACTTTGAACCAGTTATAACATCTGTCTGGGTGTCTCGTTGATAGAGTGAAATAAAATCCTCAACATGTGTTTGTTTTTTATCTGTGGTGAGAGTCATGCTTTTACATTTTTCTGAAAATCATCTTTCCCTACCCTGCTTTTACCAATTCTGCATGCTCACTGAGTGAGACTGTTTCATCCCTCTAGTATGCTGACTTTGCTGGACCTGGGTTCAAAGGAACAGTGCCTCTAAATCTCCAACATCAGGAAGTTCCAACTTCCTGATGGAGAAGAATATGTTTGTATGTGTCCCCTGGCATCATTCCTCTCTGGGTATAATTAGGATTGCCCAGAGGGTGAGACCTCCCAGTGCCAGCATGTTTAATGGACTCACCTTAGTATGTTGGGATACTGGGGGAGAACTTCTCAAGAGAATGTGTGTGTGTCTGTGTGTGTGGTGTGCACATGTGTGTGCCCCTGGCTCTGGGAATAGTTCTTGCCCAGAGCAGATATGCAAACAAGCGTCGACTGCCGCAGATGTGAAGGTTGTAAAAATAACTCGTACATGCCTTACAGAATTGGGATATCCATTGGAGGGAGAGAGGACTTCCAACAGGAATGAGCAATGTTCATTCATTCATCTCACAAAACTTCATTAAACTGTGTCTATTTTGCTTGAGACTCTGGTATAGACCAAAGGAGTGCCGATGTAGACACGTGAGTCACTGTAATTCAAATTAGAGCGTGATAAGTACTGCAGAGAATTACAGGTGTGTGTCTGGGAGTGTGGAAGAGGTGAAAAGGGCCTCCTGGTCGATGGAATGAAATAAGGCTTTATGGTATAAATAGCATTCGGTGTGGACCCTGAATCAGAGATCAGATTAAAACTTGTGGCATTAGGGGAGTCGAGGAGGAAGACATTTCCCTCTACTGTTCCAGGTTCTTCTGGCAGGTGTAAGAATTAAATGGACAGGAGACAGGTGAACAGGAGAAAAATCACATAAAATTTTAATACCATGTATACATGAGAGAGACTCAGGAAAACTGAGTCAGTTTCCAAAATGACTGAACCCCGCACCTTAAACACCATCCTCAGCTAAAGACAAAAGAGGATGTTAGGGGAGTGATTTGGGATTCAAAGAGGAGGAACACAATTCACATGGGATGGAAAAGGAAATTCTATAAACTAGTGTTTGCAGGACCAATGCAGACAGTGGGACATGGAATGGACTCATCTCCAGGCCCTGCTGAGTTTCCCCGCCCCACGTGGTCCATATTCTTTGCAGACATGTCTGGTGATGCGCCATTCCAGGAACAAGCCCTCTGTCTAAATTCTTTAGGCAGCTGAGGGGAGGTAAAAAGAAAGACTTCCTGAGACTTCTGTTTCTTAAAATTAATCAGCCTAAACTAATCCTCATTCCAAAGAAGCACATCGGAGGGGGATGAGGGAGGGCAAATTTTGCTCTGCTACAGAGTTGGAGGGGTGTGTGTGATGAGGGTAGAAGGGTACCAGATGTACTTCCATAGAAATCTCTGCATTTCCTGTAGCACACCCTTCTGGGCTGTGTGATTTCTAGGGCTTGTTTCATCGTCTTTTAGATATTTTGTATCTCTTTTGAAATTGTAGCTAGCTGACTGTGGAGTTAGACTTTCCTCCTCCCAGTGAAAGAGAAATACTTGCTTTGTTTGAAATTCGGTTCCTTTACTCCATATGCATTGTTGATTTTTCCTTGCCGCAGATGGTAACATCTTCCTGCCTCTTTCCTATAGGAGTGAAATGAAATCTTTAATGCCTATTCATTTTATATCTGCATGAGAGTCACAATTTTTACCTTTTCCTGAAAACTTTATATTTTAACACATGGCCACTTGCTACATTCTTATTTTGTTGCGGTTTGTCTTTCTCCACTTGGCTGCCACGTAACTGTCTGCGGTTTCAGGAAACCATTTCATATTGGATGGGATACTTTTAGATCCAAAGTCCTGTCCCCAGAAGGAGGACTCTGATTGGCCCCCGTGTGAGGGAGGAAGTTGTAAGACAAAGGTGGTCATCTGTTTGTGTTGGCACTTAGAGCTGGGAGTTGTGTTCCTACATTGGAGTCACTTCAGCCTAGTAAGCTCTCGATTAATCACTGTGTGTCTGGAAATTCTGATTTTTGGTGTCTGATTTATTGCTTTGATGTAGACGGTCCCCTATGTAATATAAACACAAGATAAAGGCAAGATAAGACTCAAGTTACAAAAATCTAGGAATCCTTTTAATTTATGGTATCATATTTTTTTTCCCCAAGGAAGCTTCGAACCTGTGAATCTAATACGCTTCCAACCTGTGAATCTATGGTATCTAATAAGATACCATAAAGTAGACTGAAGTAAATTTTAGGAGAGACATATTTGGGACTTGCTACGTCTCCAGAGCCACATTCTTTAAACTGCAGGAGTTCTTCTGCTTCGAGTTTGGTATGATAAGAATTATTTCCCATTTCTGCTGGCTGTTTTATCCTCTTGGCACTAAAAAACCATTTATTGTTTATTCCTTTGCAATTCTTGAATTGAGGTAGCAGTGTAAGAACCTTTTCCATCCAACCTGGGAGACAATTTGATTGCTCTGTTCCTACGGAAGCACCTTCACATTAAATCTGGATCCTGAGGTCATGGAAGATTGAAAGGCGCCCTGACCGAGGAAAATCTTCTAGCAACATTTCAGTTATTCATTGGAAAGTCAGGACACAGCAAATGTAACGCTCAGGTAAATGCAGCATCATCACTAAAGTTTCACAAGATAAACTAGCAAAAGCACAAAACACAGTGGATTTGAATTTAAATAATTCTCTAATCCATAGGCACATGGTGTAGGGGTAAGTGATGGATAAGATGGCTTAGGAGGAAGAACGAGACGAGACAAGAGAATGTTTTTATTTCAAATGCTATCAGTGGTTGTAAAACATAATGTGGTCTCCAAATCTCTTTTCATTGGATGATATGAGTAGGGAAACTGGAAGAGTTTGTGAAAACTGAGAAACCATAATTCAGATTTTTGGATTTCACAAAATCAGTGCTGTAGTCCATCCTTTCGTTCCCTTTTTTATGTAAGCACGTGTCCACGTCCAACACATATTTTTTGAAGTGAAAGGAAATCTTTAAGGGTCAATGTCCGTCTAAAAGAAGGAAACAGTGAAGCAAGCAAATCAAAGAAGAAGTTTGGGGTTTTGTTCTTTTCTTTTGGAAGGTGAAGCCATCAAGCAGATTGCGCCAGCGTCTTAAACAAATGTAGACATACTACAAATGCATTTTCTATGTTGAATTCATTGAAAATACATTGGGTGCTGAATCTCATAAAACTGGCAACTGGAGATTAAAATAAATGCAATGGAAATAAATTCATGTTTATTGCAAATCTTGTAACCTCATGTTTATTGGTTTGCATAATCTATTTAATATTTATGTATTCATCTTTTTTTTTTTTTTTTTTTTTTGCGGTACGCGGGCCTCTCACTGCTGTAGCCTCTCCCGTTGCGGAGCACAGGCTCCGGATGTGCAGGCTCAGCGGCCATGGCTCACGAGCCCAGCCGCTCTGCGGCATGTGGGATCTTCCCGGACCGGGGTACGAACCCGCGTCCCCTGCATCGGCAGGTGGACTCTCAACCACTGCGCCACCAGGGAAGCCCCTGTATTCATCATTTGATTCACGGCTAATATCTTCCTTCAGAGATGACAACTCTACTCTCCACATGTTCAGGGTGTACGCTTATTACCGGATTTTATATCCTACCACTCAAGAGTCACCCTTTTACAAGCTGGAACAAGCTTATACGTACCAACATTTATTATTTTGGAAAATTTTTATTCTAACATTATTTTTTTATTATTATTATTATTTTTTGCGGTATGTGGGCCTCTCACTGTTGTGGCCTCTCCCGTTGCGGAGCCCAGGCTCCGGACGTGCAGGCTCAGCGGCCATGGCTCACGGGCCCAGCCGCTCCGCGGCATGTGGGATCTTCCCGGACCGGGTCACGAACCCGTGTCCCCTGCATCGGCAGGCGGACTCTCAACCACTGCGCCACCAGGGAAGCCCCTCTAACATTATTTTAAACACAGAAAAGTTGCAAAAATAGTACACAGAACTGTATACATTTTATATAGATCCACCAATTGTTTACATTTGGCTTCATTTACATTTCTCTCTCTCTCTCTGTCTCTCGTCTCCAGATCATTTGAGAGTAATTCCATGCTCTTTTATCCCTAAATATTTCAGTGTGTTTTTTAAGAAGAACAAAGACGTCCTTCTAGATAGCTAGTATACATTTTGACCATGTACAATATTCTATTATCTAATCCACATTCTGTATTCAAATTTTGTCAACTTCACCAATATTTTATATATATATATATATATTTCCCAGCGCCAGATCTAATCCAGTATTACACATTGCATTTGGTCGACTTTAACCTGGAAATTCCTTAGCCAGTTATTTTTAGACTAGCCCCCTATGGCATTTGGTGACCAACACTTAATTGAGATATTCAGTTGATTCCTTACTAAGCTAGAGGCATGGGTGATGTGGAATATCTCGTTATAGGTCCACCTTGAAGAAAACAAAAATTCAATAGTCTGGGTCCTCAGAGGGGGCCTTGAGATTGGAAATATATTGATAAGAGTTACCCTGTTCCCCACGGCTCTTTCACCAGGACCTCAGAAACTAGATTTTGTTACTGCACCCAGAGCTCACATATTTAACAGACAAAAAGAGTAAAATCAACCCCTGGGGAACTAGGTAAGTGGAGGCTAGTTAAGGAGCTTCTAGCTTGCCCACAACTTACCTTGTTCTAATGATTTACAGATTACAAATGAGCATCTGAGGCTCTATTTAATTTGATTAGGTTACCTCTATGATAGGTACTATGCTAAATAGTGCCTAACTACTAAATATGAAAATGCAAGAAAGGAACATACTTCAGAGGCAGAAACAATTCTTGTTTAGGTTTCATGAGATATTAAACTGTGATGCCAGTTTAATTGACAGTAATTTGCAGCATCATCACCCAGGTACCACCCCACCTTAGCGCAAGACAAGAAACTCATGTGATGAAGGTCTCTGGATTAAGAGCAGGGCTGAAACCAAGTCCCAGGAATACCTGTGTTAAGACCAAAGCCTGGTTAGAGGGGATTGATAGTTTTCTTGAGGTATGCCTGTATATTTGCTATTAAAGTTGCAATGCACAACTAGCGCGTACTGTATATTTCATGGGTTGACCTCTTCTCCATGTATCTTTTTTTCTTTCTTTTTCAAAAACCCCCTCGTTAAGATTTTTTTTTAAATTAAATCGATTAATTTTATTTTATTTCTTATTGAAGTATAGTTGATTTGCAATGTTATGTTCGTTTCTGGTGTACAGCAGAGTGATTCAGTTATGTATGTTTATTCTTTTTCATAGTCTCCCATTATGGTTTATTACAAGGTATTGAGTAGAGTTCCCTGTGTTGTACAGTAGGACCTTGTTGTTTATCTATTTTATATATAGTGGTGTGTGTCTTTAAGATTCTGTAAATA
Organism: Monodon monoceros; assembly: GCF_005190385.1. Taxonomy (NCBI): domain Eukaryota; kingdom Metazoa; phylum Chordata; class Mammalia; order Artiodactyla; family Monodontidae; genus Monodon; species Monodon monoceros. The sequence goes on along the minus strand of NW_021703779.1, from coordinate 5,744,335 downwards.
AACTGAGATAAGCCAGTAGCCTTATGAACACTCCCCTAGTGCCCAAATATCATAGGCCAGGTGACAAGGGCTCATAGAACTGGTGGCCCAAATAGTAGCGATTCCCTTCTTGACCAAGTTATGAAAATAAAAGAATGTCTTAAGACTAGGAGAGCTCCTGCGAGGGGTGAGGAATTCCAACGTAGCCCCTCCTAGGGAAGCAAATCAATCCAACGAACAGTTATTGGGTGCTGCTGTAGTTGTTTGGTTAGCAGCAAAGGCAGTCCTCTTTCCAGAATGCAGTGGGTGAAGGGAACGTGGCCGAAATGATGTAGATCATCATCAGTGATGTAGCGGGTACCAGTTTAGGAGGGTCCATGGGGGTAGTGGTAAGGAGCTTGAGCTTTTTCTAAGACAGGTGAGAATCCACTGTAGAAATCAGACACATACATTTATCCTTAGCTCTACTGCTCCTCTGTATTTATCTAAAATATTTCTACTGCGTTCACAAATGTGTAGAAGAAACAGGAGGACAGAATGAATAAAGAGAGAGATCTTCAGGCAAGGAAGTTACTAGGTTGTGATTCATCTGGAAGACCAGCATAAAAATTCCTAGCAGAATCAATCAATTTTGGTCATACCAAGGACAGAGGCGAAGGAGTCAGGGTGATGGAGTGTGAGGTGTTCCTCTTAACCTTGATGAAGGGAAGCGAGATAGCAACTGAAGTCAGCAATTTCCATGACTTCTTCCCTCTGCAAACATGTTACCAGAGGGGTTGGTTTTACGACAGAATGTTGGAGAATGGAGGTGCTTGGTAGCGAGGCCTGGGATTTCTCGGGGAAGATTAAGAGATAAGAGCTGGGTACCAAGAGCCCGGTGAGCTGAACGTTTGTCTCGGTATCAAGGTGTGGGTCAGAGAAGCATCACTGTTGAGAGCAACCATTCTGCTTCTGCTTTGCTTACATTCTGTGTTCCATTTCTACTGCTGCCTCACCATAACAGGTTACCACCCACTTAGCAGCTTCAGACCACATCAGTTTATGATCTCATAGTTCTAAAGGTCAGGAGTCCTGGTGGGCGTGGCTGGATTCTCTGCTCAGGGTCTCACACACCTGAGGCCAAGGTGTTAGCTGGGCTGGGCTCTGACCTGCAGGCTCTGGGGGAGATGCAGCTGCTCATCTCACGCAGGCGATTGACAGAATTCATTTGCATGTGAGAGCAGGACTGAGGTCCCTGGTTCCTTGCTGGCTTTCTCCCAGGGGTCATTGTCAGCTTCTGGGGGCTACCTACATGCCTCGGTTCATGCCCCCTTCATCTGCAAATCCAGCAATGCCATACCAGATCCTTCTGGTACTTTGAATTTCTCTCATGTCCTCTTCTCTCTCTGCTTTGAAGGACTTAGGTGATTGCATGAACCTACCTGGATACTACCTTGATAATCTCTCTATTTTAGTTAGGGTCAACTCATTAGTAATCATAATTATATCTTTTAAAAAAATATTTATTTGGCTGTCCCAGGTCTTCGTTGCCGTGTGCGGGATCTTTTTTAGTTGTGGCATGTGGACTCTTAGTTGTGGAATGCATGTGGGATCTAGTTACCTGACCAGGGTTTGAACCCGGGCCCCCTGCATTGGGAGCACAGAGTCTTAGCCACTGGACCCACCAGGGAAGTCCCCATAATTATATCTTTAAAGACCGTTTTGCCTTTTTCACAGGCTCAGGGATTAAGGCATGGGAACTTCTCGGTAATTTCAGTTCTCTGGAGCACAGATTTCAACCCTAGTGTTTCCCTTGCCTAGATGCATGATTTGGGGCAGGTCTGCATTCCTGCTCCTTAGAGTCCTCAAATGTGAAATGAGGAAATGGTGGCACCTCCACCCTGGGATGTTTGAAGGATGAAACAAGATAATAGTTGCAGATCAGTTAGAATCATGCTTGACCTGTGGTCAGTGCCCACTGAGTATTTCGTTATTTTAAAGAGAATGCAGACAGAGTCAGAATCTAGAGATGCCTAGCTGATCAGAAAAGAATGGGAATCAAAAGTTGAGGTCACTCGTTGGACAGAGGGTCAGACTAGGTAATGGAAACAGAAACAAATTCTTCCTGCAGGGGAGTTGAGATGATATGTGAGCAAACAAGCAAACAGGATGATTTGGGGTAAAGTTGAGTGTCAATGAAAAAACTACGACAGGGGTGATCCAGGGAGAATCCCCTACTTAAATGGCTGCTACTCTTACGATTTCCTCCTTGGAAAAAGCTAGGGGCTGATTGGGGGCGGGGATGGGGGTGATGGAGACACAACTGCTTCCTCATCTTATTGAGGGACCATATTTAGGATGCAGACTTTACCTGGAGTGAATTGTGAGTGTGAGAAAACCATCTGGCAGCCACATCTTGGCTGTGGGCTTTCCATGGAAACGTATTCTCTAGGTATTTCTCAATTTACAAAGGACCACCCATAAATCCCACCAATGAAGAGTTTCAGAGATCGACTGTGAACCTAGAAGGGTAGAAGGAAAAAGATTTTTCCTCCCCTACTTGCCAAAGAGACCTTAGAAATTTGTGCATTAATCCAGACTGGTCATTCACTCTGCCTGAATTTTAACAGGTATTTACATAATTTTATGATTTTGGTGGTCTGCGTTTCTTCTCTCCTCTCTTAAAAAATATCGCTTCATTTCGTCATGGGAAGGTCTGCCTCAAGGATATATGAATCTTTCAACGTTATCTAGAGATTCATTGAATGTCCTTAGAACAAGGACCTTAGAACAGGACCCAAAAGGAAGACACGGTGAGGAAATGAGGTCAATGGAGGCCGAACCATTCTTAAGCTTCAGGGAGGATTTAAAGTTCTCTACACGATAGAACTTCTAAAAATAAAATTAAAAAAAGACATTTTTATTAGATTTTTCTCTTCCTTTCTGTGACTTCCATTAGCTAGAGTGCTGAGAAAAAGTTATTGGTTCTATGTTCAGAGAAAAATGGAGGGTAATTGAGCTACATGTGAAAATTGTCAAACTTAAGAACCTCTTGGGGAAGGCACTGAGAAATAGACATAGATATTAAAATATAATAAATTGAAATAGAGAGTATATAATTATATATTATGCTATAATATGTTGACATGTTACAGGATATGAAATATTAATATAATGTTTTATATAGTATAGATTTATAATGTTATAAATTATTATGATGCCAGATATAATATATATTCTTATTATATAACACTGCATATATAACATTACAGTGCTTTTGAATGTAATGTGATGTTATATACGGTATGTAGTGCTTTTATATGCTACATGTGCATACATGTAGATATGATTTAGGTATGTATAGTATGATGAACAGCAATGTCTTTTCCAATTTTTGTCAACTATTCGAGATAATCCAGGGTCTAAATGGATCATCTTTAGAACCATTTCTGTGCCTTTTATGTAAATGTTGTAAGTAACTTTCCAAGAAATGGGCCATTGAATAAATTAATTTTTCTTTGTTTTGGGGCTCTATCTTTAAATTCTGAGTTGACAGCAAAGATAAGAGTTACTGGAATCTTCCCTGAAGATAAGCTAAGCATTAGACCTCGTATGTCTCCATGCAGTATCTTTGTACGTTTTCCACACAGAATGCACACGTACCTAGAAAAGAGCCTGAAAATGGCCACCAGCTTCTTTCTCTCTGCGACCTGCATCCTTGCAATCATTTTCCGATTAGTTGTTTTCAGGCCCAGCTCCCGGGCAAAGAGCCTAGAGTTGCAGTGGGCAGCCTGGGGTGCTCAGGCAGAGGAGGAGGGCGTTGCCTGGGGTCCTGGCTCTCAGCATCCCGTGGAGAGTTGTGCGTGGGCCGACAGCAGGTGCACTGTGATCTGTGCTCTGGGCCAGGGGCTCGGGGTACCCCAGGGAGGGTGTGAAGTCGCAGTATTATTTGTGGTGACTCTGTTTGTGGAGAGCAACCCCCTGCAGAGCCCTGGAGGTGCCAGCCTGCAGAGGAAGCTGAGTGTCAGTGCTGGTCACTGCAAGGCTCCCTGTCTTGTGGGTGGGAAGTTACACGTACGCCAGGCCCTCTTGGGCAGAAAGAGGGAGACACTGTCCCCCCCCCGAGGTCACTGCCAAGGAAAGAGGACACCTCTGGCCCTGTCGTCCCATAGACAGTCCATCTGTTTCTCCACTTTAACTTTCGTAATATAAGGACATAAGGTGAGTATTTGCCATTAGCTCCTTTAAAAACATTCCTCATTCACAGCAGTAATTATCCCCCAAGTTAACTGCAAAAGAGGTTAACGCCTACTCTGGCTTTCCCACGTATGCGGACACGGTAATTCCTAGTAAGATGCCCTGACCTGAAAGAGTTCTATTCATTTCATTTATGTTGAAATTCAATATATCCGTGATCCTGAAGAGGATAATCTTGATGCAAGAAATATACACTTTGTGCATCTGATTGTAAATACTAAATTCACCTTCTAATCCAGATTTGAATGCGGGCTTGTGTGGGAGGGAATCAGAGGGAAGGAGAGAGAGGAACAGTCGTTCTTTATTTCATCTGAGGGTTCTCTTCAGGCTTCATGGGATATGATGCCTTGTTTTCCCCTAATATGCAAAACAATTTCTCTTTCTTTCTTTACATCATTTTGAGCTGACATGAAAACTCTGCCAACTAAAAAAAAAAGCGCAATGTGAGAGTTGTGAGTTAAGTTTTATTTGGGGCAACTTGAGGACTGTAGCCTAGGAGACGACAGCATCTCAGACGTCAGATAGTTCTGAGAAACTGCTCCCAAGAGGTAGGTCAGTATAGATGTGATTTTGGTGAAGGGGGAGTACACGCAATCAAGCACATATTTTTTGCAGAGGTTTCTGCTACTCTCCTGCAGGTTACTGCTAGTCCCGAGGAGCAGACATGAAGGATTTTAGTGCTTTTCTAGATAGGAGGAGATGCAAGAATTGGGCTCATAAAATAGGGTCCTGAAAATATCTAACTCTCTGAAGACCCGTTCTGCCAGTTTTTGCCAGAGCAGAGTGTGTCATTTCTGCTCTCCTCCCTGAGCTCCTTTCAGGGGGTGTTGAAGGTCAGCAGCAGCAGCGGCTCCTGATTTAATCCTTGTAGAGGGAGCTGGCAAGTGCCAATTTGTAGTTGACAGCTCTGCCATCTCTTGTTTCCTTTTGTGGCTCCTCTGAGCCAAGGAAGTCAGAACTTGCTACACCTGAAGTCTGATTTCTTGTCCCTGCTGCCTCCCCATCTCCCTCCCCTCCCCTGCCACTTTCCCTCCCCCTCCCCTCCCCCT
>NW_021703779.1:5680935-5738671 GCF_005190385.1 Monodon monoceros | reverse complement strand
CCCCTCCTCCTTCTTCTCCTTCCTCTTCTTCCTCTCTTTCTCCTTTTCTTGCTAGGGTTTACTTTTCACTCTTTTCTCCCCCAATCTAAATCCATCCTCCCTGAAAACACGAGTCAAATACAATGTATGTGGTAGGGTGACTGTCTGTCCTTGCATGCAGGGTGCTGCCACCTTGTACTGGTCTTGTAAGGTTTCATCAAGGTGACTTCATGGAGGTGAGGGAGGAAATTTATCTCCTTATGTAGATAAGTGTCTCTTGGGTGGTAAGAACTGCCTCTGGAAGTAGCTCTCTTCCTGGCATATGGACATCTTTGCAAATGGGACATTCCTTTATACACATTTCCTTTACAAAAGGGGAAATTTATGTACTCTGTGTTTAGGCAATTTGGGAAACGTAAAGAGCTTTTCCTGAGTCTGCTGGTTCTCAATTGCCTTTAGCTCAAAAGAACTTATATGGCAAAGGGGCATAATTCTAGAACCCTTGAACTCAAACTACTGGGGCTTGTAGGAGAATTTAGGAGTTGCCTGATGGGAAATGCAGAATCTGTTGAGAAACAGATTTGCTTCATTTCATCAACATATACTTATTGAGCACCTACTATGTGAATATACCTCTCTAGGTGGGAGGGACCATACAGCATTGCAGAGAGAGACACAAATTCCGGCCCTGCCAGAGCTGATGTCACTCTGTGTGTATTGGTGAGGGAAAGGGGGGATGATCTTATTCACAGACGTATAGATTTTAATCACAACTGGCAATTTTTATGTGTGTAGCTACCTGCAGCTGTGCACCGGCATGAGGTGTGTAAGGTTGCTTGTACAACAAAGTGGCTTTCATGTTCTCATTTATTTTCTTGGGAGCTTTGCTGCTGCTTGAAAATCTATTTAGAATCTTCATTATCCACTCAGCTTTCTTTTTCCTCTAAGGTTTTCTTGGTTCCAAATTTCTGTATCTCCCTGGGATTAGTAAATACCTTAAAATAGATTGCATGTAAAAAAGAAATGCAACTTCGTTGTTTGAAAATGGGATTAAAAAGCATCTCCTCAAAACTACCTCAGATGTACCTATCGAGGTGCATAGCAGTATGACTTATTCTGTTTATATTAAAGGAGCCTTTGGTGGCAAGGGGTAGATACCTAGCATAAGCCAGGTTAATCAGAAAAGGAAATATAATTTTCCCTCTACCCTTCTGAGTTCTTGGCTAAGCCTCATTGCAATAAAAGACCGATCCACAAGAGAACCACAAACAGTTTATTAATATGTCTACCTCATGTCGATGTGGGACATATCCAGCGAAAATGATTAACTCTGTGATAGAGACTAAGCCACCAGCTTACATACCATCTTCAGCTAAAGACAGAGAAGTGAGAGAGAGAGAGAGAGAGTGTGTGTGTGTGTGTGTGTGTGTGTGTGGCATGGGGCAGTCATGGTGGGGTTACCATGGAAATTACAGTAAACAAGGGTAAGGCTTGTTATGCAGATTTAACTTGTTGCCTTTTTCACGGATAAGATTCTGTTGTGAAGTAGCGTCATCCTCTTCCTGGTACAAAGTGGGTGGCACCCTTGCACATGAAGATCTCCTTTATAAATGTAAACTTCCCTTTCAAAAGAGTCACTTCTCCTCTGTTTCCAGAGCTCCTCTCCTGTCTGCTGCTTCTCAAAGTAATCAGCTCGAAGAAATACTTATGCCAAAGAAGCATATTTGGGGCGGTCTGTTCTGCTACTATACACAAAACTTCTCTGAAGGACACTTATTAGACGTGCTGCGATGATGTCCCACCTCTGGGGCAGGTGAACATATCAGAGGAATGAGTCATTGTGATTAGCCAGGTCCAGCTCTCAGGAGCATCCTTTGGAATGGGAGATGGATGGACACCTGTACTTGAGAGTCCTAACAGGGCTCATGGATGTTAATGAAATACAGGTGGGTGCCTACACCTGGTGGTCCCACCACAGCCATTTAGGTTAGAGGGAGGGCCATTCCTCAATGGGAAGATGGGGACCTGTACACATGCCACATGCCTCTCACTCAGAGTCAGTACATCATTACAGTTCATAGCCGTCAGCCCCAGAGGCAGAATGCCCATGTCTGTCTAAGTAATCCCACCCCATCAGCCACAGTTTGCCCATATTAAGATGTGCATACAACATGCCCTATCTCACTGTGCTTCCGTGAGGGGTAAGACAGACAAGAGTTGTAGAGTGACTGACACAGGGTCCGCTCAGCTAGAGTAACTCATCAATCAGTGCACCGTTGATTATATGACATTCCTGATGCTATTATGATCGCTCCTATGAGCTGTCTACTCCCCAGATACTCACTCCAAGTTCTGACGGGTTTCTAATGACTTGTGAGAAGATGGAGGTCAGGGCAGTTACCTCTCCTAGGGTCCAATGGGCTCACCTCCAGTTCCCCTCTCTTCTTTAGCAGTCGTGGTCCAGTGTCTCCTTCCGTGCTGCTGAATGGTCTGAATAAAAGATTTGGTACCTTCAATCCAAAAAGCTCATCCCTTTGTTTTTCCTGAACATGCATATTTCAGATTTCAAGGAGACTTTCCATGGCCCTAATAGGCCAGGGTGATGTCCAGACGACTTTACCATCTTATGCTGTTAGCTAAACCATTGGGATGTTTCCTGCTAGCCTTTGCTATCCCAAAGTGGACTTGAAGCCTATAGACGGGTGATGAGAAAACCCTGACATGGGTTTGCCATCTCCTTCACGCCGGGATGGTTCATTTTCTCACTGCAAAGCATACACCGTGAACTCTGACAAGTGCGTGGAGATTTTATGGAACCTAAGAGGCAGTCATTTTCTCCTTTTTTTAATTGAAGTAGAGTTGATTTACAATGTTGTGTTAATTTCCACTGTAGAGCAAGGTGATTCACTTATACATATATTTTTATATACATTCTTTTTCATATTCTTTTCCATGGTGGTTTATCACAGGCTATTGAATATAGCTCCCTGTGCTCTACAGTAGGACCTTGTTGTTTATCCATTCTAGGTATTATAGTTTCCCTCTGCTAATCCCCACCTCCCAGCCCGTCCCTTCCCTAACCACCCCCCTTGGCAGTCATTTTCCTTCTATGTGAGGAGACTTTTTCTTGTAGCAGAACACATAGAACAGTGCACAGTAAGTGTCCAGCTTGATGAGTTTTCACAAAATGAACAGATTTCGGTCCCCACCACCAAGATAAGAAGGTAGAAAATGACTCTCTTCCAGAAAGCTCCACTCATGGCCACTCTGAACCATGGCACACTCTCACTCCCACCCCGAGGTAACACTATGCGACTGGTGTCACAACGCATTAGTTCTGCCTGTTGCGTAACTTGATATCAGTGGCCTCGTAGAGTAGGAACTCTTTGTGTGTCCCTGTGTGTGTACGTGCCTCGCTGCTTTCACTCAACATGGTGTTTGTAAGAGTCATCCACGGTGTGTCCAGCTACCAATCGTCCATTTATACCGCTATAAAATAGTACTTCACTGAATATCCATTGTATTGTTCTTTGAATGTTTTATCTCTCCCTGTACTTAAGGTTTTTTGCTAGAACATATACCAAAGGATTTGTTTTTATGAGAAAAAGTGTATGTGCACTAAACATTATGAGCCCTTGATTGTTGGGGAAAGTTCTGATACTGTTTAATAGTTAGGCTGTAAAACTCTGGTGTGGACACATTTTCCTTCTGAACTTTGAAGCCATAGCTTTGTTTTCGAGCCCCCAGGGAAGTGATGAGATGTGTTTTTAAGAAATATCATCTTCTCCTTCTCTCTGTCAAAGCTTTTAGCCTTTTAATCTTCATCCTTGTGGTGCTGGGTATTCATTCATCAGAATGTGTTGTGGTGTGGCTGTTTATTCATTTAGGTGCCTTCTTCTCATTCACTCCAAAGTCACAATCATTTCTTCGACAAATGATCAAATTATTCTATGATTTGATGTATTGCCTCTCTCTAGTTTCTTGATTCCCTCCTCTGGAAAACTCTCCTCAAATAGAAGTAAGGAAAATGACTGCTAAGGGTGGTGGTGGGGGGTGGTTAGGAAAGGTATGGGCTGGGAGGTGGGGCTTAGCAGAGGCAAACTATTATACCTAGAATGGATAAACAACAAGTTGCTACTGTATAGCACAGGGAGCTATATTCAGTAGCCTGTGATGTGTTACTTTCTTGATCTTTCCTATGCCTCCAATTTACTTTCTATTTCTTTGTCATTTTTGCTCTATGTTCTGGAATATTTTTTTAAATTTATTTTATTGAAGTATAGTTGATTTACAGTGTTGTGTTAATTTCTACTGTACAGCAAAGGGACTCAATTATACATATATATACATTCTTTTTCATGTCCTGGAATATTTACTCCGTTTTATCCTATGGGATCGTAGATCTGTTCTTTAGCTGTCTTCATTCTGTTATGAGACTTTGGGTGAACTATCTAGTAACTATCATTCACTGTTCCATTTCTTTTAAATAGCATTATGTCACTTTTCTATGGAACATCCTTATGAGTGTCCCTGAAGATACTAATTAGGTTTTTAGAGGATTTTCCTTATTTCTTCTGTTATACCTGACTTGCATGTTTTTAGTTGTTCTTTGGCATCTTTTCTTTAAAAACATTTTTATTTATTTATTATTTATTTTTGGCTGTACTGGGTCTTAGTTGCGGCATGCAGGATCTTTAGTTGTGGCGTGCTTGCGGGATCTAGTTCCCTGACCAGGGATTGAACCTGGGCCGCCTGCATTGGGAGCTTGGAGTCTTACCCACTGGACCATCAGGGAAGTCCCTGTTCTTTGGCATCTTGAGAATGACTTGGGTGTATTTTTATTCTGCTTGTTTGTTCTCTTAGTAGCTGGTCTTTGTTTGACTACTTCTATTACTGAATAAGAGCCTGGGTTCATGTAGTTGGCCATAGTGACTGCATTCCCACTGTGTGGTTCTGTTTCTTACAGACTTCCATCAAAAATGTGGGGATGACAGGTCCTGTCCACAGGCAGATTTTTCTGAGGGGCCCCATGGAGGCCACACAGGCTCTCTTAGGATCCCAACAAAAGCAAAGGGAAGGATGAGTTCACAGAGGTGAGGACCCTGTGTATTTCACCCCCGTGGTAAACCTTCCTTCAATTAATTTGTTTCCTGTGTCCATAGAGTGATCTCAGATCACCTTGGTTTTTGCCCTTCCTCTCTTCTTGCGTCCTCAGCTGCATTAAGAGCTCCTCTGTGAAAATCTCACAATATTTAGAAGGCAGGTCTGGGGGCTTTGGCTCAGGACAGGTGATGCAGCTGCTCCATAACCATAATGGGGTGAGTGGCTATCTGGTAGACCTCCATGTACCCACCCCCACCCCCCATGATTCTAGCTACATAGTATCTCTGGGTCCCCCACACATCACTTTCTAAGGTTCATTTATCATTTATGTACCCATAGAGTCTCATTTCCATTTAGAAATGTTCTGGGAAGATGGTAGTACCCTTTCATCTTTTGACCCTTCTGTGGTGTTGGCATTTATTTTATCTTCTATAACATAACTGTTACTTTAGTAGGGTAACCAGGAGGGAGGGAGGCAAATGTGTGGCTGCACTCACCACATTGAACCAGAAATTCCATCTACAAGTTGCAATGAGACTTCCAGACTGGCCAAATAGATGGCCTATAGCTTCCTAAAACTCCCCTTACAAAATATTTATCCTCAACTAGATGATCAGAACTTATTTTATATCCCACATTGGCAGTGATTGTTTTATGATTTTAAAATATTTAGTCAAAAATATTTGTATTTCTTGGTCCCAAAACAAAATTGACCACATTGGAAAGTGGCCTTTCTCAGTGCTGCTTCTAGGTCTTTAGAAGTTGGACCTACATCCTATTTTATTTTGACTTATATTTTAGAATCAATTCTTTGACCTGTTGACCCTGAGATTATATATCCAAGTATTTCACTAATCTTTCTTTCATTGGCTTATTCCGTTTTTTGTGGTTTTTTGGCTTTTCTATTTCACCAGCCCAACTGTGCACACAGGGTATGAGCAATTATTATTTAGCAGCAGAAGACTGACCTCGTCTTTATCAGGAAGCTTAGGTGTTATGTGCAGGCAGATTCTGTTTCCACTAATGAGGGTACAGTAAACCTCACTTCATTTGCAAGTTCTTACCCTTCCTCACACTTAACGAATAACATGACTTTGTCATATTGAGCTATTTCTCCCTGTTGGATTCCATAGTTTTGTTAGGAAACTTTGAAATAGACAAAAGGGCAAAACATTTCAGTAGAAGGTCGTTTTCCTGTTGCACTTTTGAAGTTGTGTAATCCCTGAAGCAAATTGATCTTTAAAAAAATGCTTTAAAACCACATTCCATTTTATATAATATGGCCCCTTAGTAAGAGCATTTCACCAAAAATAGCAAACTTGAGACTCCATTGAAACAATGGTAGTTTCTTACAAGTGGGACTCTTTCCGTAAGAGAAGCCCTCTTAACTATTCCATCATTGGTGAATATTCTAAATCAATTTGACCTAGGATCTCAGTCCTTGAAGATTTACTCACCAATGGTTTTTCAACATTTAAAAGTAGCTTTTGCCAACTAATAGTGCTGACAGAAAAAGCAGTTCACTCAGATTATGACTTCCTTGAATTACCTCAATATATCTCATCTAGCAGAGAAGAGAATTAATCTATTTGGAACTGAAAAGAGAGTGTAACTTGGATCAGAGACTAATGGGTTAGGAGCCTGCCTGATTCTGAACTTAGCTGTGAGGACAGTAGAGTTGGTGGTCAAACCCACTGAACAGTAATGAAATGTTTTATGCTATAGGGCGGGGGGCAGAGAAACGCATCCAAGCTCAGGGTAGAAGAAGGTTCCAAACTTGATTCTCATGTCTGGTGGGATTATGATGGCACCCTCTTCCCTCCTAAGAGCTCATTAAAAGATACACAAGTCCATAAGTGCACCTAGATTCTCATATAACTTGGATTCTCCTCTAAAGTGCTTCCTTCCTCGGAACCTCATTCAAGACAATTTCCTGATCCTGTTTCTTTATCTTGGTCTTCTAAATTCCAAGTGATGTTTTTACCCCCCTTAAAACCCTGAACTGAGGAAAATTTGACTAATATAAACATGTTTCTATGGCGAGACGCTAGCCCAGTAGACTCCCCTGTCACACTGAGGACCTGCTTGAGAGTGAACCTGATGGCGCATATAAGGAAATGCTGTCCCTGTTTTACGCAGTGCCATAAATCATTCGTTAAAAATCATCCTTTTTGGAATCAGTAATTTCACATTGTTCCAGTATACATAGGCCAGTTCTTGGTCAATGGTATTATCGAACCTTTGAAATTTTACATGGAATAACTTTTCTACACCTTAGCGTTTAAAGGAGATTTCGGAAAGCCTACTGTTGTCAATCAAGTTGCTGGGTGACCTGGAACTTCTTGCTCATTCTTCAACTGATATTTCGTGTCTTAGTACATCCTTCCATGGAACATGGACACAAATGTTGAGACTAGAAAAGGGCATTACACTTTTCAGAAACCACAGTTGCATGGAAAAAAAAATTAAACACAGCCCCCAGATTTTTCTGTTAATAAACATGCAAGTTGTCAATATAACAATGCAACCAATAGTCCAGTGTATTAAATGAGGAAAATATATGTTTCTTATATTAGAAAACTGGTTCATGCACATTCTCAGGAGTAATTCAAAATGTTTTCGCTTTACATTTGGATAAGGGAAAAAACACAAAGACTTCAAAGAAAAGTGCACTTTAAATAAACCGTGCACTTATTCAAGCAAAGAAGATGTAACATATTCTTAGAGGGCATGTCAAGATTCATAAAATCACCTGGGCCGGTTGAGGGGGAATTTATTCAGGTGGGTTTAATGGTGATAGCCACTTTTAGTCGGCAAACCTACTGTGTTTTAAGGGACTTGATTGAAATTGTCCTTCACCCTTATGGCCACCCTGCAGGTGGATCTTACTGTGCACATTTTAGAAATGAGAAAATGGATGTTCATGATATAAAAGTTATTTGCTGGAGGTCTGGTATGTGGCAGCTTCTCATACAAGACTCTCCCGTCAGTGTCATCCGTGGGGTTTGTATTAAGTACCCTTTGTCAGGAAAATATGATTAGGGGAATGGAAGTTGTGAATATGTACCACACAGGCCCCTGAAAGGTTATGGAAGGATTTTTAAACTTTGCTAAAATGTGCCAACATACGTAACTAATGCACATACCCCTTCCCTCTTACCCCAAAGGATTCTGGAAAGGAACTCATTCAACTGCCTTTATTCATCTTTTTTTTTTTTTCTTCAGTTTTCATTGTAGCCATTCATTAAGGCATGCATTCTTTCATTCATTCAACAAATGTAATTAAGTGTCTGCTGGGAGTTAAGAGTCCTACCCTTCTACTTTCTACATGGCAGCTGAAACAAGGATTTGCTTTAAAATGGTAGGCTTTTTTAAAAAATTGCAAACAACCCAACCCATTCCCTGCTACAGTGGTGTTACTTTACCACATTTAGTTAATACCGGTGTCTGAGTTCTTAAATCACATGCCACATTGTTTAGGCTATTCTATTGGGTCAGTTTGTTCCTCTCAAGTGTGAAATATACCTTTTCATCTTTTCTGTACCTCAGAAAGCAATACGCTGCCGCTTCCGTCTTATCTTGTAATTATTTTGAAATTATTTCCTTGAAACACTGTCTTGAGTGTTCCGAGAATTCTGATTTCAGACAGCAAGTATGAATTTGGAAAGCTAACACATGTGACGGTGGTTTGGAAAACGTCTAAGTGGGGGGAGTTAGAAATCAAATGAGGGTACATGAGGTTTTTCTCACCACATCACAGACCCTATTTGTGAGTTTTATGCCCTTTTGGGTCTTGTAGCCATCGAGAGATCCTGGCTTGCGATTTCATCAAGGGGAGAGTTTATGGAGATTTATTTAAAGGGAGGTGCGGTCACTGGTGATTTGGGCTGTATGAAGTGGCATAATTCCAGAGGAGAGGACCCGGGATGAGAGGCAGTAGTCTCTGGTCTGGAAGCCATGGCTCCGAATCATTGTAATTGTAGATGAAATAATAATTATTTGAGATCGTTTGCTAATCAGCATAAACCTTGGAAGTGGCTGCCGACAAGCATTAGCCAGCGAGGTAGTAAGGTGAAGGGCTGAATTTGCATATGCATTTACACTTCGATCATTGTTTGCAAGATCCCCTCTCTAGAAATAGACTTCTCTTCTTTCAATATGCACAGGAAATCAAAGGAGGGGAATGAGTAACTGCAGCGCCACAATAACGCTTAAAACAAAACACACAGAATCTCCCTCACATAGACAATTATCTAATGATGCTCTTGTCTTTCATTACATGACAGGCTCACCTTACGTTTTTAGGTTATTAACCGTAACTAGTTAAGAGTTGCTTTTTGCCATCTTCGATAAATATTGAAGTTGGGAACTCTGCAAACACATTCGATATGCCTGTCAAGGTGTGGTGTTGTCCATCATAGAATAAGTCAGAGTCTGTGTACGTTTGTTGAATGGCTCGTTCTAACACGCAGAATTGGACATTACCCTTTTACAGTAGCAGTCAAATAGTTTACCTTTTTTTTTGTTTGTTTTTTGTCTGCGCCATGCAGCTCATGGAATCTTAGCTCCCCGACCAGGGATTGAACCTGCGCCCTTGAACGTGAAAGCACGGAGTCCTACCCACTGGACTGCCAGGGAATTCCCAAATAGTTTATATTAGGTGAACGGAATGCCAAGTACAAGTTTTACGTATGGCTACAACTCTAGTTCTACCTAACTTAACATGTGGATTTCAGATTTAAAGTAAAGCTTCACTGAAGAGAGGACCCCCGGAGAATACCCCCCATGATAATATTTTAGAGAGAGCATCTTGATTTGTTACACACTAAGCATGGAACGCCTCACGCAGACCATGCCTTTTATCAGTTGTATGTCCTTGGGCAAATCAATTTGCCATTCTGTTCTGCATTTTAGAAATGAGGACATTCTGTTCCTCATTATATGGAAAATTAAAGAATCAGTCCCAAACACCACCAAGATCTCTTCCAATGTTTATAGCCTCTAGGAATTATGGTAGTAACTTACATTTATGATCATCCTGAAAGGCTGTTGGTTTGGCTAACAGATGATCTGCAGTTTATCATTTCTTTAAAATCTATTTTGTTCTTGTACATACATTACTAGCCTTAACTCGTCATCGTTTTTAAGTGGTGTGGCTTTGGAAATGAACTTTAGAGACTTGAAAACACAGACAATGGACAGACCATATATGGCAATAGAACTCACACCTGTCACAGACTCAAGCAAGCAGCTCTACACAGCTTCTCCAACAGAATGGGTCTCTAATGTTTTGGCCTCTCTGCCAATCCAGGACCCACCAGAGAAGGGGAAGGATGCTCCCCAAACTGACACATGAGGTACCCCCTTTCTAGTTATCTGCCTCCATGCCCTCAAGCTAATAGCCTCCAATCAGTGCACATCTGAATCCATCCCTTTTCTCTCTATACTGTTTTCTACTCTGCCTGCTTTAGAGAATATTACAGATTTAGGTGATGGTGGCTGACTCTCTTTCTATAGCAGGCTCTGAAAACCAGCCTCTGTTTGCTTTCATGGGGCAGGGGGAGTGTCTTTGTGTATTTCCCCAAACTTGAGATGGTTCCTAATACAGACAGATGCAAGTAGGGCCGACTGCACTCCTTGCCAGGATTGTAGTTAACACGAGTTAATTTCCATTTTGCACTATAGTTGTTTCTATCTGAGGGAAACGGGGAATAAGCCACATGAACTTCCTCTCAAAGAGTAAAAAAGTAATGTTTTTTGTTTGTTTTTCTATTAATAATTGAGAATCAGTTTCTCAGGAAGCCCAGCGTTGTTAGTTTTCGTTCTTTTTTTATGGCCCCCTCTGGTATATCTGAAAAGCCGAGCAGAAACGTCAGTCAGCAAGGCAGAGACATGGGTGCAGGATTCCGGGGGTTGGGAAAGCAGAGGTCCATGGCCAGCCCATTGCAGAGTTGACTCTGTATAGAAACAAGCTCTGAGGGTAATCTCTAATACCATCCCAGGGGAGATTTTAGCAATCGGAAGGCAGTTTATCAGATGGTTTTGGAGAAGGGACAAGATTCAGGGCAAGTCTGTACAGCTGAATAGCTTTGCCCTGTAATTTGTTCCATCTAAGCGGAGGCAGGTGAACATCAGCATAGTTAATGCCAGGGGCTCTTTGTGTGGGGTTATTCTGTCTGGGTTTTTATCCTGCTGCCTCAGGTGATCCTAGGCACAGACCTCTGAAGGCTCTCTCCCTTATAATACGGTTTTCTTACCTATGGGCATCTGTAGGGAAAGGAATAGAAGATGAAGCGGTCTGGTTAGACACGTGTGATGTTGCTTTGTCATCCACGTTTCTCGGAGAAACTGTGAAGGTCCTTTGGTGTCGTCTGTTCTGAAAGACACCCCTTAGTCTCTCCAGGAATTTCACTGGAGTGGGAGGTGGATGCTTTGAAGAAGCAAGGCATTGCAGTGTTTAATTCTAAGGCCATTTAAGCAAAGAGAGACTCGAGCACAAGTTGGGAATTTGATCCCTCAGAAAGGAAAAGACAGACAATGTTTCTGAAAATAAACGCTTTTGAACATAAAACAGAGAAATGGCACGAAAGCAGTCTTCTGTGTTTGAAGGCCATTTCCGTTTCTGTTTCAACCGCTTCTTCAGATAAAATTACAGTGGAGCTGGTTTTTCTTTTTAACGGTTTCTGGATAGTCACCCCAAATCTTTGGCTATTGACTTTTGAAACATTGCTTACAGAAAAGATACTTCTAAAACATACTTCTCTTGTATTTCTTTATAAAAAGAAAGGCCAGTAGGACATTAATTTTGTATCCGTCTAGCCAGCCATACTACCAGTTAATATTAAAAGTGGATCAGAGAGAGAGGTCGTAGTTGAACCTCTTACAAAAGGCCATTGAGACATTTTTGGTAAAATCTTTCGGTAAGCAAGGATATGAACATGGGGGCAACTTATCCGCTGATTCCCACACCCTCTTAGTTTGAGGGTGGTCCCCAGGGTGTTGAGTTGTGGTCTTAAAATAGGGGTGGGGGGGGCTTCCCTGGTGGCACAGTGGTTGAGAGTTCACCTGCCGATGCAGGGGACACGGGTTCATGCCCTGGTCTGGGAAGATCCCACATGCCGCGGAGCGGCTGGGCCCGTGAGCCATGGCCACTGAGCCTGCGCGTCCGGAGCCTGTGCTCCGCAACGGGAGAGGCCACAGCAGTAAGAGGCCCGCGTACCGCAAAAAAAAAAAAAAAAAAAAAATAGGGGTGGGGGGAACCTTGGAGCTGGCTAGAGATTATCCAAGGTGGGTCATGGAGCGCTCCGCTACCACAGTGCCAAAATCAGAGGGGAAGACAGGAATTCAGTGTTCGGTGCACGTGAGTGACAAGGCTTACTTGGTTACATTCTGTTGATGAGATAAACATATCCTGTGTTTGAGAAAGTCTTAAAGGAGGCCATTAAGGCACAGTACACGCATAAGGGAATTCGGTATCTGGTTTGTCAGCTGGGATGCATGAAAGTAAAAACGGAGACCTACGGTTGGAAAAGTGAGCCTGTCATGGGCCTGGATTTCACAGTTATGAAGTCTGGACTTCGTAGGTGAGGGAGGCTTAAGGTCAGGGAATTCTGTGTTGTGAGAGAATAAGCATTATATTCTAACCGTTAAAATTGGGAAGTAGCTTCACCTGTGCTGCTCCGGTGGCGTTCCAAGCAAGAGAAAGAGTAGAGACAGACAGCGGCTGGAGAAAGGTGTGTTCTAGTTTGGAGGTGGTTCATATTAGGGCAGAATCCGACTAAGGACAGTCAGAACAGCCTTAATGAGAAATTTGAAATTAATCACTCTTAAAGGTCGCAGGTGAAGTGAATTTGTTTTGGCCGAGTTAGATGATTTCGTAAGTGACTTTGTGAAAAGAAAGTGCGGGTTTTTAGTTATTCACCAATAAAAAAATGTATGAAGCCCGCTCATTCCCTGGATCAAAAGCGTCTTCTACTAAGTCAGCCCAGTCTTTTCCAGAGCGACAGTATAGACAACCACCAGCCAGCACACTTGTCCAGCTCTTTCTGTACCACGAGCGTTTTGATGTTCTGGTGACTGGAGTGCCTGTGCCATTAAAACTGCCATTAACAAGTGTATAGGACGAGACATACAAGTTAGCTATACAGTAGGTACAAAATCATTTGTCATTGCCTATCCAGTGAGATTAGACACTGACCAAGGTATATAACCCTGAAGGCACCTCCATCCAAAACGGGACCACACCATTCGAATAGCTCAGAAGGAAAACCAGCTTTTGAGATGACGGTCACTGCCCTGGAATACAATGCTCACATCCTCTCTTAGTGTAGTGCGTTGAAAGATTCGGCTGTCAGCTTCCTTTAGCTTCATTTGCCTTTTAAATGAAATCACCGTGTTACTTATTTTGTCAGTATGGTAGGTTCTATCTTTGTGGCTCTCTGCACTCATTTTGTTAATATTTCTCCAATTTCTTTTTATTGTTTACTGACATATCCTGTTCCTGATGTTGAACAAAGCATTCAGTAAGAAAGTCCACCTCCATTTCCCTGGAACATGCCACACGTTAATTAGTCGTACTTCTCTGAGGGTCAGTGAAGTCTTATGTCCCAGTCAACTGTCCATAGTGTCTTGTGTATTGATTTCCACTTGATGTGCTGCTTTCTGCAGTGCAGGAAGGCACCTTGGCTCGTCAGCTGAACTCCTTTCTCATCCAGTTCTCATTTACCGGGTGTCAAGAGGGTGCTTCAACAGAGCTTATCCCAGCTCCTTCAGTGTTTTCAAGACTCCTCTCTTGCAGTGTAATGACGTGGTGTTACGGTAACGCGTGTCTGCAGCTCTCTGCCGCCTAGCCTGGGAACTCTGTGGGAGGATAAACCATATGGTATTTATTCTTGCATTTTTCTCCTCCCATCCATCTTTCCCTGAGCCCCCATACACAAGTCCACATGCATACCATATGCTGCATTTCTGGACTAGCAGAAGATATTCAGTAAACACTTGTCCAGTGAATTGAATAATGGCACCAGATACAAAGTATACCTGTTTCTCGGGCTGTTTATAATCTGATATAAGCATAGTAGACAATAGCAGGTCCAGTTAGGTATATAAATATGCTCTTCCTCTTGGTTAATGTGCACAGGCTATGGAAAAGATGTCAGAGAAAAGGGACTGTCTGTGAGAGAATTCCTTAGCTGGAAGATGCATTCATTGCCATTCTGTTTACAGGATATATCTTTTTGTGTTTTTCTTTTCTTTTTTTTTAGACATATCTTTATTTTATTTTATTTTCGGCTGCGTTGGGCCTTTGTTGCTGTGCGCGGGCTTTCTCTAGTTGCGGTGAGCGGGGGCTACTCTTCGTTGCGGTGCGCAGGCTCCTCATTGCGGTGGCTTCTCTTGTTGCGGAGCATGGGCTCTAGGCGCGCGGGCTTCAGCAGTTGCAGCAGGCGGGCTCAGTAGTTGCGGCATGTGGGCACTAGAGTGCACGGACTTCAGTAGTTGCAGCACGTAGGCTCAGTAGTTGCAGCACGAGGGCTCTAGGGTGCATGGGCTTCAGTAGTTGTGGCACGTGGGCTCAGTAGTTGCGGCTCGTGGGCTCTAGAGCGCAGGCTCAGTAGTTGTGGTGCACGGGCTTAGTTTCTCTGTGGCATGTGGGATCTTCCTGGACCAGGGATTGAACTTGTGTCCCCTGCATTGGTAGGCAGACGCTTAACGACCACACCACCAGGGAAGTCCCTCTTCTTGTGTTTTTCATGTTGAGTTTCCTGCAACCCTCATCAGAATGCTTCTTGCTTTGGAAAGAAAAAAAAAAAAGTCAAACATCTTTAATCCATCAAGCTAATACTCTGTAGACCCCAGATCGTGTGTCCATGGAGACTTCAAGGAATGGGACCCAACTTCCCCTAGAAGAACCAGACCTAGAAATTAGGCAGTAACCTCACTCTGCCTTGAGCCATTTCGCTTAGACCCAATTTCTGCAAGGGAGTGATGCACCTTACTTAAGTCCCCTGTCCCCGAACCCTGTAGCACCTCTGACTGATATTCTGCAATTCAGCACTAGATTACATCTAGTCTTTTCCTTTTCACTCATCCCTCCTACTATGAGTCTTTTGTTTTTTCACACACACACACACACACACACACTGTATTTTATTTTTACAAGAGATAAATCAACTGACACCAAGCATTGTAGATGGCCGACCACAACAAAAGCAGCAATGACTGCAGTTACCAAACACGAAACACACTCACATACTGTGAATCTTGAATCTTCATTCTTACTGTGTGTTTCTTGATAAGGTGTGCCTTACCGTGGATTGGGAGGGCCTGGCAGAGCCCTGCCTACATGGCAGTGTTTCAATGAACAGTTGTCGACTGATATCACGTAGGGCATGAATTATGAGGTCTAGCAAACGGCGAGGTTTCATTTGCATCGTTATAAGCTGAAGACTGACACGAGAAATGAGGCGCAGAGCTAGTTCAGGACCGCTTTGCCTGCTACCTTTTGTGCTTAAAGGACCATCCATGGGAACTACATTTAAGTGTCCCCACATCGACAGTTTCAGAAAATAACTCGCAAGTATTGTGTCAGGAGTTAATAATAACATCCACACACTCACGTGGGACTGGGATCTCCCAACACGTTCAATTAAAGGTGCTCGGAGAGTGTTCCAACTTTGGGATAAAATCTGCCTCGTACCCTTAATCTAGGGGTTCTTAACTCAGCATCTAGGGGTTCTCAACTCAGCATCTAGGGGTTCTCAACTCAGCATCTAGGGCTTCTTAACTCAGCATCTAGGGGTTCTTAACTCAGCATCTAGGGGTTCTTAACTAACTCAGCATCTAGGGGTTCTCAACTCAGCATCTAGCGGTTCTCAACTCAGCATCTAGGGGTTCTCAACTCAGCATCTAGGGCTTCTTAACTCAGCATCTAGGGCTTCTTAACTCAGCATCTAGGGCTTCTTAACTCAGCATCTAGGGGTTCTTAACTAACTCAGCATCTAGGGGTTCTTAACTCAGCATCTAGGGGTTCTTAACTCAGCATCTAGGGGTTCTTAACTAACTCAGCATCATGCACAAACGTTAGAGGGTCTAAGAATCACCTGATACTGGATAAAATTGTGTGTGTGCACGTGTGCATGTAAAGGAGCCACATACTTCCTCAAATTCTCAAAAGTGTTTCTTTTAAGCATATGCCAAAGAAAGCACCCATGGTGGTTCCCAAGAGAGCTGTTTTTTCTCCGGTCTGATTTTAGAGGTAAAGAGAATGTCACGGTTTGGTCAGGATAAAGGACCACGTAGAGCAGATCTGATCTCCAGGGTTGTTGGAAATCCAGCTTCTGTCTTCAGTGGTTCACCTAAGCTTTAACGTGTGTTACGACGCTCAAGGTTGGGAGGGTTCCTTGGTATCTATATGCTCTAAGGTCAAGAGAGGGAGAAAGTGAAGGGTATAGGAAACGGTCTTTGCAGCATTCACTGCTACTAGCAAATATCTCCGTGTTATCCGAGTTGTCAATTGGCCGTGCTGGTCAACACGCAAAAGGGAGATCATAGAAGCCATTAGAGCTTTGCCTTTTCTCTTTTCTGAACCACTTCTGCCTTTCCCCTGGAATCCATCCTTAGAACTCAGTTCTAAGAGTTCTCCTGGAACCACTAGCCTCTTTGAAGATGTCCAGTGATGGATTTTGGCATGAACACTTCCTGTACATTCTGCTCTTTCCTGAGCCAACTTCATTCAGTTTCTCCAGGCAAGCAATCCTTCTACACCGCCTCCAAGTCCATCACTGTGCAATAAATCTTGAGTATATCTATTCCTATATAGTTACTAGGAGTGTAATCCTGTTCATTGTGGAGATTGGACGATGGTGATGCATGACAACGATTTTGCATTCACTCGGCTGCTTTCCCAAGATGCTTTCCTGACCCGAAGAGACTGTAGCCGACTTTGCATATGCAAATGCTTCGAGTGTAGTAGGAGACCAGGCATGCATCAAGACAATTTTCTTAACATCAGACATGGGCCTTTAAAAATCTGTGCAATGAGGGCTTCCCTGGTGGCGCAGCGGTTGAGAGTCCACCTGCTGATGCAGGGGACCTGGGTTCGTCCCCCGGTCTGGGAAGCTCCCACGTGCCGTGGAGCAGCTGGGCCCGTGAGCCATGGCCGCTGAGCCTGCACGTCCGGAGCCTGTGCTCCGCAACGGGAGAGGCCACAACAGTGAGAGGCCCGCGTACCGCTAAAAAAAAAAAAAAAAAAAATCTGTGCAATGTAAGAGCAATTAGGAGGTAATAATTTCCAAGGGAAGAAAAAAATACATCTTATATAGTGAAAAATATTTGTGGGAACTGGGCTCTTCCAAGGTATTAAGTTGGGGGTTCTTATTAACTGTCACTCATGGACCCCTGGGAGTCTTCAAACTTTCTTAGGGGTTAAGTCAAAACCGTTTTGCTAATAATGCTAAAGTAATATTTGCCTTTTTTCACTGGGTTGGTTTTGTGCAATGCAAAACTGCGGGTACCTTAGCACAAATTAATTCAGTGATAGTAAAACTGTGTATTGTTTTAGTCTTTCTGCTTCTTTTTTTTTTTTTTTTTTTGCGGTACGCGGGCCTCTCACTGTTGTGGCCTCTCCCGTTGCGGAGCACAGGCTCCGGACGCGCAGGCTCAGCGGCCATGGCTCATGGGCCTAGTCGCTCCGCGGCATGTGGAATCTTCCCGGACCGCGTCACGAACCCGTGTCCCCTGCATCGGCAGGCGGACTCTCAACCGCTGCGCCACCAGGGAAGACCTTTGCTTCTTTTTTTTTTTTTTTAATTAATTAATTAATTTATTTATTTGGCAGTGCCGGGTCTTAGTTGCAGCACGTGGGATCTTCATTGCGGCATGGGGGATCTTTAGTTGCGGCATACATGTGGGATCTAGTTCCCTGACCAGGGATCAAAACCAGGCCCCCTGCATTGGGAGCACGGAGTCTTTGCCCCTGGACCTCCAGGGAACCCCTCTTTCTGCTTATGTAGGTAGCTGGCAACAAGTCTGTTTCACTTCAGAATGTCCTCAATGGAGTACGAAAGAATCTTTTTCCTCATTTCTGGGGTATATGCCTTCTCAATAGTCTGTATGACAGAAGGGGAGGTGTGTATCAAGTCCTGATATAAGAATATCATGGTTTTGGTGAGAGGGGGCACTCGTGCCATTATTTGAGTTGTGTGGTGAACTAGACACCTTTTTTCCGTGGAATATCATTTTCCCTTGACTGCTAGAGAAACTTCAGACTTGAGGATTTGGAAGACATGTTTTTGGAAGTGAACAAATGAGCTGGTCACCCCAAGGGTAACAACTGACAGCAATTATTCCCCATGATAACGTTCAACAGCTTCCCAGTACTCACAGACTATTCTGAGGAGATTCGTGGTGATTTTAACAAATGAGATGTTTAATGCTACTTGGTACCGTGTGTGAATATTTAGAAGATCTTTATAATGTTCGGAAGCAGTATTTTGAAAAATGAATCACACATGCTGTTATAAAATCATGCCTGGCTCAAAGATCCACTGAAAATGCAAGACAGACCTATGCTTTTTAAGAAGACAGGATATGAAAAGGTCGTTTTCAAGTAATCTTTAAGAAACGACTCATTTTCAGAGTTTGGATGAAGTATCAAAGAAGAATGTCCACAGCACTCTGAAAAAAGGCGTTTCCAACTACATGTCTGTACAAGAGTGGATTTCATTCATAGCCCTCCAACCATGACAACAGATTGAGTGCAGGGACGCACGTTAGAATCCGGGCGTCTGCTAGAAAGCCAGGTATTAAAGAGACTGCCAAGAGCACAAAACAGTAACTCTTCTCGTGTCTTCATTTTGTTCTGCAAAATCTGTTTATTTTCCACAAATACATTATTTATGTCTTGACAATACCATTGCTAAGTAAATATTATAGGAACGTCTGAGTTTTCATTTCCACTGGGCTAAACCACTCAAGATATAATCTCCTAAGCTGCCTCTAAGGATGTCACAGGATCCCGAGATGACAGAGTTTGAGAACTTGTGGTGAAATAGCGTTCTGTAACAGAGATGATCCTGAACCTCAGCTGGGGAGCTTTACATGGATGGAATCCTTGGCTACCTCTGAAAATTCTAATTCTGGGGCATGGTTTGGGCCAAATGCCCTCAACCCCAGCTTTAGTCAGTGGAGTCATGAGAGGCGTGACTTTGCAAATAAAATTGAGATTACAGACTGTACCATGCATTTTTTTAAAATCTCAAAACAAATGCCAGTATATGGTTTCTACACCTCCTGGTTTTTAGATGTATTAATGTAAGTGGGCATGGTCGTTATTTTGGAAAGTTGTGAGTGACCTTTCATTGTTCTTTCATGGGTCTTGGTTGCTAAGTTATCTTTTCAAGTGGGGAAATTGATCTCTTGTGGTAAGGCCATGTGTTCTGTGGGCTTGGAAGCATGTTGGTTGGATCTAATGCTCTGAATATAAAATACTTTTGTTTAAATCTCCACTTAGTTTATTCAGTCAGGCGTAAAACTCAACTGTTCTTATTTACCAAACTAGTTATGAGTAAACAAGAACAGCTTGTTAAAAACTATCATTTCAATTAAAGAAAACACAGAGTACTGTTTAAAAGACATCGTTTCTTTGCGATTCCTATGCTGTTCATTTTTTTATGTGAAACTGTAGAAACTGAGAACTGGACATGCCCGATTTCTTTCATCATCTAGAAAAAGAGTAAAATTACAGTGAACTGGCGGTAGGGAGAGGGCTTGATAATGTGATTCAGGGAGAATTTCCAGAGGTAAAGATTTATAATGAGGATATTGGAGAAACAGAAATACATCCTGAAAAAACAAAAAACCCACCAAGATTCAGTATGATTCAAAGCACGCTGACACCTACAATGTGTTCCACCCCACGACTATGATAGAGATGCATTGAATAGAGTTGCTTTCTCTTTTTTTTTTTTTTTTTTTTTGCGGTACGCGGGCCTCTCACTGTTGTGGCCTCTCGCGCTGCGGAGCACAGGATCCGGACGCGCAGGCTCAGCGGCCATGGCTCACGGGACCAGCCGCTCCGGCGCACGTGGGATCTTCCCGGACCGGGGCACGAACCCGTGTCCCCTGCATCGGCAGGCGGACTCTCAACCACTGCGCCACCAGGGAAGCCCGCTTTCTTTTTTTAAAGAATGTTACGGCTAAAGCAAGAATTGGACTTCTCTGGCAGTCCAGTGGTTGGGACTCCCCTCTCTCGCTGCCGAGGGTCCCGGTTTGATCTCTAGTCGGGGAACTAGGATCCCACAGGCCACACAATGCAGCCAAAAAGAAAAAGAAAAAAAAGCAAGGATTGGAAAGCCACAGAGAGTCACACACAATTTGAAATATCCTAGAAGAAGTTTTTCCAAAAGTTGACCATAAAGTGTCATTGTACTGTGGAAATAAGGATAAAGGATGCTACACAGGAAACACTTATCAACAGCAACAAAGTAAGAGGTAAAAATGTGGGAGTCGTAAAAACACTATAGGGCAAATTTGATAAGAAAAGAAAACTGAGAGGGAAGAGTAAGACCATCTCAGCAGATTTAGAGGATTTTAGTTCTGAAAGAAAGAGGGAAAGTGGGTGGAGTTGGCATTGGATTTTTAGGAGAGACCACGATTAGCATTGAACCAAAAAAGTCATCTTTGAGATATTGCTGTGGAAACAGAAACAGAAGCAGAGATACTTGGGTCTTGGAGTAGATTTTGAAAGAATACTACTGTTCTTTAAAGCTGCGAGGCAGGAATTCTCAAACATTTCCAGAACCCACCTTTGTATTTCATGCAATTCGGTTCCATCTCCAATTATAAGCAAACAAAGCAATTCCTGGCTGGTGCATTTCACAAACTGAGCAGGAAATGCAATTCCAGGTGATAACCCGGCAGGGGTGAAGAGTCATGAATGACTCCCAAAGTCTTTTTTTTTTTTTTTTTTTTTAACTTTTTGGCCATGTGGCATGGCATGCTGCATCTTAGTTCCCCGACCAGGGATTGAACCTGCACCCACTGCAGGGCAAGCGTGGAGTCTTAACCACTGGACGGCCAGGGAAGTCTCCCAAAGTCTGTATTTTTATGGTGAGCCCTTGAAGTTCCTCCAAGTGACCTGGTGGCCTTGTATTACAGAGAAGTACTTCACTGAACACCCACAGAGTGTGAAATGTTGATAAGATTCACAAAAACACTTTGCACCCACCTTTAACCTGGAAGAATTTAATGGGGTACTGTGAATTACGATGAGTCCAGAAAATTCATCCATTGTTGGACCAGGCTAACTGGTCCATTTCAGAATCAGAGCAAGAGTTTCTGAGCACCATAATTTTAGAGGAACATCACAGTAAATGCTGTTCAAGTTTTTAGGGAAGCGGTTTCTGCCAGTGGAGGCTGATGCTGAGGATTTCATAGTGTCCTCTCATTGTATCTAGACATGGGATTGCACACTGGACCCTAGGACTAGATAACTTAAGGCATTGTTTTCTAGTTTACGGTGTGCTGGGTTTCGCAAATCTACTTTTATGTAGCTTGTCATGCTTGGGACAGAAAACATGCTTTGTGATAATAATTGATCACCTTTCACTAATTAGCTGTGAGGAACTGTCAACTCTTAGATTTGGGATATATCCAAGTAATAATAATTCTATAATAATAAATGATTTAATTATTTGGGAAATATAGCCTTTGTCATTGAAAAATGCAAAACAAAACAAAATACGCACCCCTTCAATTTTGAACTGTATAGAGTATCACAGACCTCCCAAACCATTTAGAAATGCAGGCTAATGTAGAGAACGCCTTAATTTAAGAAAATGTTTAAAGTTTAATGGAAGAATAATAAAGAAAATATTAAGTTCAACTTACTTGATTATGCAGGGGAAATAGATGAATTTCTAGGAAAGCATAACCTTCCAAAATTGACCTTCACAAGGTATAATAGAAAACTTTCATAACCTCTAAAAAAATCTGTTATTAAAAATTGTGGTAGCTGGTTTTATGGCCGACTGATATCTATCCTTATTTAATTAATAATTTTGATGTAATTTATACCAGTGTTTCTAAAAGTGGTGGTGTGCCAGCATCATAACATCACCTGGAAACTTGTTAGAAAAGAAAATCCTTGTGGATCACATCAGTATCACTGAAAGGAAACTTGGGACATGCTGCAGGGGTGAGGAAGGGATAAATCTATAATCTAACAGGCTTTCCAGGTGATCCTTATGCATGCTAACATTTGAGAGGTCTGCTTTATTTTATTTTATTTTATTTTTCCATTTAAATATTGACTTTTATTTTGTGGTTGTTTTTTTTTTTTTTTTGCGGTACGCGGGCCTCTCACTGCTGTGGCCTCTCCCGTTGCGGAGCACAGGCTCCGGATGCGCAGGCCCGGCGGCCATGGCTCACGGGCCCAGCCGCTCCGCGGCACGTGGGATCGTCCCAGACCGGGGCACGAACCCGCGTCCCCTGCATCGGCAGGCGGACTCCCAACCACTGCACCACCAGGGAAGCCCTATTTTGTGGGTTTTTTAAAATAAATTTTTATGAGAGTATAGTTGATTTCCAGTATTGTGTTAGTTTCAGGTGTACAGCAAAGTGATTCAGTTATACATATACATATATCCGCTCTTTTTTTAGGTCCTTTCCCATATAGGTCATTACAGAGTGTTGAGTAGAGTTCCCTGTGCTCTACAGTAGGTCCTTGTTAGTTATCTGTCTTACATAAGTAGTGTATATATGTCAATCCTAATCTCCCAATTTGTCCCTCCCCCCTTACCCTGTTGGTAACAGTAAGTTTGTTTTCTACAGCTGTGACTGTATTTCTGTTTTGTAAATAAGTTCATTTGTACCCTTTTTTTAGCTTCTGCATATAAGTGATATCATGTGATATTTGTCTTTCTGTGTCTGATTTACTTCACTTAGTATGATCATCTCGAGGTCCATCTATGTTGCTGCAAGTGGCCTTATTTCATTCTTTTTCATGGCTGCGTAGTATTCCATTTTAGGTATGTACCACATCTTCTTTATCCATCCCTCTGTGGATGTGCCTTTAGGTTCCTTCCATGTTTTGGATATTGAGAGCTCTGCTTTAAAATATTCTAGACAATAGTGTAAAGGAGGAGAAATAATTTTCCCTTCTGAGTTCTTGGCTGGGAACCCTGTAATAAAAGACAGATTAACAAAACGACAACATGAGTTTCTTAACATGTCTACCTCTTGCATACAAGGAAGATGCCCAGGGGAAATGTGTAACTCCTCCAAGTGGCTTAGAAGTCCAGCTTGCAGAGCATCTTCAGAAAAGAACAATGAATTTTTGGAGAAATGGCAGGAAGAAGGAAAGCAGTCTTATGCTTCCAAGGGTGGAAGTCAAGGCTAGTGAGTAGAATTTGTTATATAGATTCTTCTGGTGCCTTCTCTGGGCTGATGGAGTCTATAGTTGCCTCTGGGATTAATTTTGTCCTCCCTCATAAAGCTGGAAATCTATGTCTTGCTTTCAAACAAATAGTGGAGGACAGAGAGTTTTTCTTGTATCTGCTTCTTCTCAGTTGCCTTCAGCTCAAATCAATCCTTATGCCAAAGTGGCATGATTTGGGGTGACATAATCTGCTCCCTTTCAGTAGAAAATATGCAACTTTTCCAAATTCATTTTATTCATGTATGGCAATAATTTAAAAACTGGGCGGTATCATTTAAAACTACAAAATAGAATAATGTCCTTTATGAACACAGATGAAAAATTCTAAATAAAATGGTGGCAGACATCACATAGGTTTAGCCCCAAAGAATAATATAATCAAGTAAAATTTATTTCATGAATGAAAAAATTTCAACTTCAGAAATTATATGAATACAATTAATGATAATAAAAATTGAAAGAGGGGCTTCCCTGGTGGCGCAGTGGTTGAGAGTCCGCCTGCTGATGCAGGGGACGTGGGTTCGTGCCCCTGTCTGGGAAGATCCCACGTGCCGCGGAGCGGCTGGGCCCGTGAGCCATGGCCGCTGAGCCTGCGCGTCTGGAGCATGTGCTCCGCAACGGGAGAGGCCACAACAGTGAGAGGCCCGCGTACTGCAAAAAAAAAAAAAAAATTGAAAGAGGAAAATCCAAGTAACTAGATAGATATTTGATCAATAAAATAGTCCTTACCAAAAAAAGAAAAAGAATCTGGACTTCCCTGGTGGCACAGTGGTCAAGAATCCACCTGCCAATGCAGGGTTCGATCCCTGGTCTGGGAAGATCCCACACGTCGTGGAGAAACTGAGCCTGTGCGCCAGAACTACTGAGCCTGAGCTCTAGAGCCTGCAAGCCACAACTACTGAGCCCATGTGTCACAACTTCTGAAGCCCGCATGCCTAGAGCCTGTGCTCTGCAATAAGAGAAGCCACCACATGCATCTCCCATATAGCTGACTCAGTTTGTTATAAAGCAGAAACTAACACAACGCTGTAAAGCAATTATACTACAATAAAGATGTTAACAAATAAATAAAATAAAATAAAATAATTAAATTAAAAAAAAAAGAGAGCGAAGCTACCACAATGAGAAGGCTGCGCACCACAACGAAGAGTAGCCCCCGCTCGCTGAAACTAGAGAAAGCCCCCGTGCATCAGCGAAGACCCAACACAGCCAAAATTAAATAAATTTAAAAAAAAATCTAAGTGAAACATATATGGAAAACAAACTGCTTAAATATGATGAATTTTATTTACTTCAGATAACAATCATCAATCAAATAGTGAGATTTTGGAAAATATCTATCCCAGTTAGGTACAGAACTGTGACATCAGTTTTCATTACTATTGTTAAACTCGCTTTGTTTAGTTTCAATAATAAAACACAGAAGAGGACAATAAAATTTATTTTAATATTAGATCAAGAGACAAAATTACTTATATTTGCAGACCATTTGGACACTAGTAAAAACAAACTAGAATTAAGCCAATCCTATCAGGGTAAATTAACATCAATACAAGTTAAATACGCAAATCAATAGATTTTTTTTTCTGCAGTTGTTAATAATCTCTTAGGAAAACAATGAAAAAATTACCAACTCATAATAATGCTGAAAATGGTTTGCTCACAGAGCTAAATTTAATAATAGGGCTTTAGAATGTATATGTATTTTGTTAAGTACAGAATAAATCCTGAATATATGTAGACATAGTCCATTGTCCTGGATTTGAATATCTAATTTTATAAAAACACAAATATGTCAATTGAATGCATACCAGTAAAATCCCAATGCATGGGGAGGAGAGGAGGAAAAGCATTAAATATTCTTCACGTTCAGTAATAGCCAAGGATATTGTGAAAACAGAATAGTGTTTGTGCAATGATGGCTGTGTATTTGGGTGCTGATGTAATTTATCAGAAATTAAAATTTACTATAAAGTCCCTGTTAATTAAAATAGCTAATATTAGTGAAGAAATGGATAAATACATTAATTAAATGTAAGTGATTACTCTGTATGAATATACACATACACACACATACACAGACATTCAGTACATAACAATTAATGCAGATTAAGTACATATGTCATCAAGGCAACAGTTTAATTCAGTAGCAACAAACTAATTTTTTTGCTAAATGGCTCTGTCATCATTGGCTATCTAAATGGAATAAAAACAAACAAACAAAGACTACATCCAGCCACATTTATAAGCAAATTCCAGATGAGTTTTATAATGAAAAATATATACTATTAGAAGAAAATTGAACAGACTAACTTATTGATTCTGGAGTCACCTTATTACCAGCTTTTTGTTATGCAGCGAATACTTTTTTCCTATGTTTAAGTCATTTTGTTTTGGGTCTTCCAGTGTTAATTGAAAGCATCTTTATTGCTACATTGGACGAGAAGAAGCGTTTTCTGAGCCTAAGTTTTATAGTGAACAAGCTATAAATTATATTTTAAGAAACTGTAAATACAAGTTATTCACAG
This sequence comes from Monodon monoceros, assembly GCF_005190385.1. Lineage (NCBI taxonomy): Eukaryota > Metazoa > Chordata > Mammalia > Artiodactyla > Monodontidae > Monodon > Monodon monoceros. Next base: position 5,712,625 of record NW_021703779.1, on the reverse strand, counting down.
ATAGTTGAATTCATATTCATTTAAGGACAAAAAGGAGAGACAATACTTCAAGTTATTTGATACTCAAAAACCTCAGTAAAAAGACAAATCTTCCTGTCCTCTTAAGAGGTCTTGGCCATGTGATTTGTGCCATTAGCATGAAATAGTACAAAATAGAGAAGTGATAGGTGAAGGATGCTAATAAAAGGATTTGTGAGTCAGTGCAAAGAGGGAAAAAAAAAACAGGAAATGACAATTTACAGCTTTACATAATGCAGAAAAGAGTTTTGAGTAACCAAACAAAATGCAGCAGACCACAGATTTATTGGCAGGGGAAGGGAATGTGGGTAAAAGGACTTTTTGTTTGTTTGTTTGTTTTTTAACCAAGCTGGTTAAAGCTGGTTAAGGTGACAAGTAAATTAATGGCCTTGAAATTGCTCTCAGTAGTTCAACAGTATTTCCTGAATATCCAGAGAGTGCCGGGCTGTGAGTTGAACTCTGCAATGACACAGAAGACAAGTGAACAGTCACCAGTTACATAGATGCGTGTTTATTGCATACTGGGGAAGATGGATGTCCCATTCTTGAAGACGATCATATCCTAATGGTCGTCTTAATTTAAAACTAGCAGGTTTTAGCACAGATGATTCACATTTGTATCAGAAAGAGAAACGTAATGAAGGAATTATGGAAACTTCTGCTTCTGCTTATGAAGGATTAAGTGCTAAGGAAATTGCCTTCTCACTGTAATCAATTCGAGAGCTGGAAAGATACAAACAATGGTGTTCAGACTTTGGACACCGGGCAACAGGACTTTGATCCTTGAGATAAGGGACCTAACGAAGTAAGCAGTCAGTTGGCCCCAGCTTCCTGTCCAAGCCAGTTTCTAGACCTTGGTTCAAGGGAGGAGGAAGCTAAACATGTATTTGTGCTGAATTGAGGTCACAGAGACCTGGGTTCAAAGTGTGCGGAGGCTGAGATTGCCAGGATTTACAAGGCGCAGTCATGGGGAGGAGGGACCAGCACACAGAGGGAGCTCCGAGAGCTGCAGTGAGGTCTCTGGGTCAAGACTCTGCTTCTGTGTCTACACTGAGAGTAGAGACCCAGCAGAACTCACCCAAGGATGGGAGTCATTCACATCTACACCAGCCAGAGAGGAGACACCTCAGAGTACACAGGGCTCATCAACAGTGTCAGGGACAAAGCCAACAGGCAAGACAGAGACTGGGAGAAAACATTCCTAAAACAAGTATCTGACAAAGGGCAGAAATTCACAGTCTATGAAGAAGACTTACACCTTGATGATAAAGACGCGCAGTACAGTGTTTTAAAAGACAAAAGACTTGGGGCTTCCCTGGTGGTGCAGTGGTTGAGAACCCACCTGCCAAGGCAGGGGACACGGGTTCGAGCCCTGGTCCAGGAAGATTCCACACGCCGTGGAGCAACTAAGCCCGTGCGCCACAACTACTTAGCCTGCGCTCTAGAACCCGCGAGCCACGACTACTGAGCCCGCGTGCCTAGAGCCCATGCTCCGCAACAAGAGAAGCCACCGCAATGAGAGGCCCGCACACCACAACGAAGAGTAGCCCCTGCTCGCCACAACTAAAGAAAGCCCATGTGCAGCAATGAAGACCCAACACAGAAGGAAGGAAGGAAGGAAGGAAAGAAAGAAAGGAAGAAAAAAGAAAAGAAAAGAAAATTCTATGGAAAATGTGGGGTGGAATGAAAGGAGCTTGACCAAAATGACTATCCACTATAGGGTTCCATCCTTGTGAGGTTCTGGAAAAGGCAAGACAAATGTTTGTTGGAGAAAGTGTGAGCTCAGCATGGGCTTGATTGTGGTGGGCATAGAGCTGGACTGAAACTTGACAGGAGGGGACAGTCTGGGAGGCCTGTGCTCTAGATACGGGTGGGGTTTGGTCCATACAACTGTGTGCTCTTTTGTCCTCATCAATGGCATCCTTAATACTGACATATCTCCGTGGTACCTAGTTTCCCTGGACTGAGGCAATCACTACCTGTCATCCAGTCAACAATTTTCTCTGCAGTGACTCAGCCATCGACTGTATTCCCTGGAGTGAGGAATCACACTGTCATGTGGTCATGATTGTGTCCCCTGCACCAACGCCATCTTGACTATGGTCCCTTAACTGATTCAGTCATTGATTATTTATCCCTGGGCTGACTCGGTTATCAACTCTTTTTCCTTGCCTGACTCAGTCATGGACTATGTTCCCTGCAGTGATTCCTTTGTCAGTTGTCTTCTCTGGACTGAGAAAAATATTGTCATTTTGTCAACTGTTTTCTATCCTTTTTTAGTTTGTTTTTTTTGGAATGATGCTATCATTTATTGTTATACTGTATAGGGGGAATTTTTATTTTGTCGTCAAGTGTCGTCCCTGGGTTGAGTTGGTCATTGACTGTTTTCCCTGGATTGATTTAGTCATCAGCTGTTTCTCCCTGAGTTAACTTGATCATCAACTATTTACTCCTGGACTGACTTGGTCATTGGCTTTTTTCCCTGGACTTACTCGGTCATCGACTATTTCTCCCTGGGCTGACTTGGTCATAGACTCTTTTAAACTGGACTGACTCGGTCCTTGACTACTTACCCCTGGACTGACTCGGTTATCGACTTTTTTCCCTGAACTGACTCGGTCATTGACTATTTTTCCCTGGACTGATGCCGTCATTGACTCCTTACCCCTGGACTGACTCGGTTATTGACTCTTTTCCCTGGACTGACTCAGTCATCGACTATTTTCCCCTGGACTGACTCGGTCATTGACTACTCACCCTTGGACTGACTAAGTTAACAACTGTTTCTCCTGGACTGACTCTTCATTCACTCTTTTCTCTGGACTGTTCCCTGCAGTGTTTCCGTTGTCAGTTGTCTTCCCTGGACTGAGAGAAACATTGTCATTTCCTCATCTGTTGTTTGGTTCTTGTTTTAGTTTGGTTTTTGGCAATGACACCATCATTTATTGTTATCCTGTATGGGGAGAATTTTTATTTTGTCATAAATACCGTCCATGGATTGATTTCATAATTTATTGTTTCTCCTGGACTGAGTTGCTGATTGACTCTTTGCCCCTGGGTTAGCTCTGGTCATTGACTGTTTACCCCTGGGCTGACTGGGTCATCGACTCTTTTCCATGGACTGACTCGGTCATTGGCTGTTTACCCCTGGACTGACTAAATTAACAGCTCTTTCCCCTGGACTGACTCTTCGTCTACTCTTTTGCCTGGAATGACTCAGTCATCGACTACTTTTCCCTGGGCTGACTCGTTCATCAACTATGTACCCCTGGACTGACTCGGTTAACGACTCTTTTCCCTGGAGTGGTGTCGTTAACCGTTTCCCTTGGAGTGACTGGGTCATCATCTGTCTTCCACAGACTCAGGGGAGCCCTCATTTCCTGCCGTCTCATTATCACCTATTTACCTTGCAGTGATTTGTTCATAGGCTGTTTTCCCTCCTCTGAGGATATTTCAGTCAGTCTCCATCATCAGCTGTTTGCCAGGGACTGACTCGGTCATCCACTGTGTGCCCTGGATTGACTCTGTTACCAACTGCTTTTCTTGGACTGAGGACTGATGACGCTTCACCATCTTGGTTCCGGTTCTTAAAAGTAGGGGTTCCTGAGAATTAAATATATATATATTCTTATATTCACATTTATGAAAGCACACATACACACACACATATACCTGATTTTCCCCCCAGAAGAGTTGTCTCAGTTTGCGTCCCAACGAAGACTATACAGGGGTCTCTCAAAGCCTGTGTGTTCCCAAACTTTAAGTTTTTTCCCCCAATGTGATAGGTGAGGAATGGTGTCTAAGTATATTTCATGTTTTGCTCATTTGTATAACCAGTTTACTTGGACTTGTTCTCCATGAATTGTTTTTAACGTTGCTTTCCATTGATTTTCACAGTTAGTGTTAAGAATATTTGCCCCGTATCTATTATGTTGCAAATATTTATCCTCAGTTTGCCTGATCTCTTATGACTTACTGGCATTTTGTGTGTGTGTCTGTCCTGCAAATATGTTTCTAAAATTATATAGTCAAATGTATCAACCTTTGGTTGTATTTGGATTTTGAGTGATGTTTAGAAAATGTTACCCCACACCAAGTTTATGGGAGAATTAGTTCACTTTTCCTCCAGAACTTGTGTGTTTGCATGGATGTAGGTGTGAATGCACTTAGGCACGTGTAGAGATGCACGTATGCTTAGATACCTGATTCATTTGAAGTTTATCCGTGTGTAGGAAGGAGATGGATCCAAATGTCCCGTTTTCCAAATGGTTACCCAGTTGTCCCATCACCTTTTATTAAAAATAGTTCACCTTTGCCCAGTGGTTTGTGATGCCCCTTTTATCAGGCACTGAACTTCCTTATGTTTGTGTGTCTAGTTCTAGATATTTAGTTCTGTTGCTCTAGTCCTGTTGTCTGTTCATGTGCCTATGACACATTTCACTATAGATCCTTTATCACATTTTTCATACCTCACCAGGGGTTTTTCTGGATGTCCTCACATGCTGGTTATTCCACATAAATTTCCTTGTCAGCTAATCTAACTCCCTAAGACAGTTTCTGAGTTTTTTTTACCGTGATAACATTAATTTTATAAATTAACTAGAATTGACATCTGTCGTCCTATTCAAGGATTTTTACCATGTGTTCAAACCACTTTTTGTTTCTTTCAGGAGGTTTTTGCAATTTTCTATTATAGATTTCTTTTGGTACATTTCTTTTTAAGTTGATTCCTAGACATATTAACTTCTTAGGTGTTTTTGTACATAGAGTTTTCTGTAATATTAACTACTTTGGGCATGTAAGAACGACTTTTAATGTTAATTTTTATAGCTAATTTATTCAATTATTTTATTGTTTGGATTAGTTATATCATTGATTTTCTAAAATTTCCAGGTATCACCTGCAAAACAATTGGGATTTATTTGTTTTTCTAATCCTTATGCCTCTAGTTTTTTTATTTTATCCCTTTGCATTAGCAGACATCTCCAGCATAATTTTGAATAGCCGTGGAAATATTTTGGGTCCTTGCTTGCATTCTTTGAATGAATCCCACTTGGTCGTGGCATCTTTTCAATGTTGTGTTAGATTCTTTTTGATAATATTTTGTTTAGTATTTAAGCATCAATATTGACAGCTGATATTAGTCTGAAATATTATTTCATTCTTCAGCATGATACTTTTTTTGTGTGTGTGTGGTACGCGGGCCTCTCACCGTTCTGGCCTCTCCCGTTGCAGAGCACAGGCTCCGGACGCGCAGGCCCAGCGGCCATGGCTCACGGGCCTAGCCGCTCCGCGGCATGTGGGATCTTCCCGGACCGGGGCACGAACCCGTGTCCCCTGCATCGGCAGGTGGACTCTCAACCACTGCACCACCAGGGAAGCCCCAGCATGATACTTTTTAATTAGAATTTAAAGTCCTTCATTATGAATTTAAATATTTAAAAATAATATAGTTTTCAGTTGTGTATACATCTGACACATTAAAACTCTTACATTGCTCTTATAAATGTATCCAATTTTATCTTTGTATCATGGTGATTTGACAACTACAGTTGACCCTTGAACAACGTGGATTTGAACTGGCAGCGTTCACTTATACATGGATTATTTTCAGTAAATACATGCTACAGTCTTACAGAATCCATTGTTGGTTGAATCCATGGATGTGAAACCACAGATATGGACTGTTATATATGAGATATATATATATGGATTTTTATACAGATTTTCAACCGTTTGGGGGTGGGCCCCCCTAACCCTCCTATTGTTCAAGAATCAACTGTATTTTCCACTTAAAAGTATATGAAAAAACTCTCCTATAACAGTAGGATGTTTTACATTATTATTCTTTCCTGCTTAAATTATTATTTATATTTCATCCTTGCCAAAGAATTTTAACCTCAACGTGATAGATATTTTTGAAAATGTATTAGTTATATCAGTCCTCTTCTATCTTCACATATGTATCTAAACTGAAAATTACCTTTTCCTAATTCCTAAAACGATAGTGACTCACATGTTAACACTTCTGATTGAGCTTTCATGGCATTTTTATTAATGATAATTTATCAAAACATAAATACATAACATTTTTAGGACATAAGTCTTTATGGAGAATATTTGGGGATGGTAAGATAACAGGAAATTATGCATAGGTTCTAATATTCTCCTGGCCCGAATCACACCAAACTGAACTTATCACATAAGCACCAATCAATTCCGTCATTCCTGGAATCAGTTACTGACCCAGGCAATCACTAGCCCCAGAACTTCCACCACTGTTATTTAATCTGGAGTGATTACCACTACCCGGTGAGGGAAAACCACAGTCAGCAGTGAGATAGATAGCTATTGACCCTTTTCTGAAGCCTGGATTACAGGCTACTCACACTTGCCTGAAACATATTTAAGCCCTGAGTAACATGCTCATCCCACACCCAGTTCATTTAATTAAAAAAAAAAAGTAACTCTATGAAAGTGGAGTTTTATTGACTATTGTGAGTATATTAATAAATAAGCCGCCCTATCTAATACAAAAGTATAGATTATTCTAATGGAATTCAAAATGTACATACATGCTTTGTGTGTGCATGAGATATATATCTGAAAGATTAGAATATAAAGCTGAAATGATGGAAAATGATATTTTAGATGATCATTATCACTCTCAGAAAAAAGATTTTGGGGGGAGGGAGAGGGATGGATTGGGAGTTAGGTATTAGCAGATGCAAACTATGAGATATAGAATGGATAAACAATAAGGTCCTACTCTAGAGCACAGGGTGCTGTATCTAGTCTCTTGGGATACACCATAATGTAAAAGAATATAAAAAAGAATGTATATATATGTATAACTGAATCAGTTTGCTGTACAGCAGAAATTAGCACAACATTGTAAATCAACTATACTTCAGTTAAAAAAAGTTGAAAAGAGATTTTAAGGCAAATATTAATAGAGACAAAGAAGAATAATGCATAACACACACACACACACAAAAGACAGTTTATCCACCAGGAAAAGATGAAAAATTCTGAACTTGTATGCAACTAACAGTATTGCTCAAAACAAGAAAATAAAAACCACAAGGAGATATTGGGAAAAAATAAGGAAATACAAAAAGAAACAAGGACAGTGGGATTGGAATCTTTACTGTATTCTCTATGGGAATGTGTTTTCTATTGTTTGTCCTTGTAGGAACTTATGGGGACAGAAGACAGGGGCCCTAGGCCCTAAGGACAAAGTGTGTGTCTTTCATCTGTGCACTGAGAATCATCCATCCCTCCCTGGCTGAGTCCAAAACAGATTGGAAAACAGAAAAGGTAGGAAGCTTCTGTTTTTCTCCCAAATTGTCCTTATTTCCCACCCAAGACTATAAGTCCCTAGAAGCTCAGTCCAGGCAGTAGGGCACTTGCTGGGAGAGACAGCATTACCTTGGAAATAGCTGAGGACACCCAGATACGAAGGGGCCATTCTCAGTGACCCACGAGACTCAGTGAGTCCTTGTAAAGGTATATACGTTTAGCTCATGTCATCATCGGGGAAGCTGTAGCCTGGAGCACCCCCATGAAGTGTGTTCTGCTGATAAACCTGCCCCGTGCTGTGGGCTGTTAGCAGTTACCCTCGCGTGGCATGTGTGTTAAGCCCTAAAGACTGTAAACACTGTAAGATTTAGAGAAGGAGTTAATATGAACTGTAGGCATGACCACGTGAATAAGAAGTGGTGATGTTTAGTAATGTCAGAAGTCACGGGACGGGATTGAACAAGATTGGTTATCACCAACCACCATACTCCTGGCCCAGAGAAACTTTCAAATGGGCGCAAAACCATTAAAAGGGTTTTTAATTTAGCATTCTGTGTTTCTCAATTTAAAAATAAATAGCAACGTTTAAAGACCGTATACTAAGATTACACTTTTTTTTAAAGCCAGGATAAGTTGGCTATATAAGCACTTAAACCTTATAATGGTCATTATTTGCAGTGTGGTTTGTCATGGATCCAGAGATGTGTAAATAAATGCATGCAGGGTAGGTCCTAGTGCGCAAAGAGCTGACCACAGGACAGAGAGTTTTACACTAGAATAAAGCAAAACAGGCTTAGCGAGGAGAAAGCCTGACCAACAAACGCCCACTGAGAAGCAAATCAGATAACTTCTCTGGTGCTAAGAACAATGCAAGCATGAATGTGTATTTCTAAATATGCACAGAATATCTATCATTGCAAGGAAGTGTAGGATACATCCAAACAGGACTCTACAGCCCAGACGTAAACTCTAGCCTGGAGCTACTCTTCTGAGTCAGCTCAGAATATTCATCCTATTTAACCAAATAAAACATGGGGAGATACCTTATTAAAACACGTACAAGTTATGGGATATTCCACATAAAGGGTTTACTGGGCTAGGAGAAGAAAAGAGGTTGATGAACATCAAATGTACAACTTTCGCTTACTATATGTTTTCTAGAGATGAAGCGATACTTTAGCATTTGAATATTACACATGACTCATGAGATTTGGCTTTTTTTTTTTTTTGCTTCTCATCTACAATATGTGACTGTTTTTTCTCATCCTGAGAATCATGGCCAGAAAGTCAATCTGTTGTTTTATATTCCTTTCAACTGCCAAGAAGAAAAAAAGTTCACTTTTACCTTCTGTTAAAAATCTGTGAAATTCTCACACAGAGTGGATTTTAAAAATCCAGTTCAATTCCTAAGAGAATGATTTGTACATTAACCAGGCTGACAGAGAACAGAAACATTGTAATTCATGGTTTTTAATTCGGCATTCTGGTTTCTCAATTTAAAAATAAACAGCAACATTTAAAAATCATATACTAATATTACAGTAAACACTTAAACACTTTATTTTTATTTTATTTTTTAAATTTTTTTGTGGTGCGCGGGCCTCTCACTGTTGCGGCCTCTCCTGTTGCGGAGCACAGGCTCCGGACGCGCAGGCTCAGCGGCCATGGCTCACGGGCCCAGCCGCTCCACGGCATGTGGGATCCTCCCAGACCGGGGCACGAAAACCCGAGTCCCCTGCATTGGCAGGCGGACTCTCAACCGCTGCGCCAGCAGGGAAGCCCAAACACTTTATTTTAAAACAGGGATAACTTGGCTGTATAAGCACTTAATCCTTTTAATTCACAAAGTGCTTGAAAACTGGAGCATCAGAGCACACCCATATGAAACAGTAATTATGCCCTAAAGAGGATAAACATTGTAAGATTTAGAGAAGGAGTTAATAGAGCTGTAGGCATGATCATGTTAATAAGAGGAGCTGGTTTTTAGTGACAGCAGGAGAGATCCATTTATACGTATATGGAAGCAAAGAAAACACGAAATCAAGGACACATTAGAAGCTGTTCAGCAGTGTTCGTCTTGGTCAGCTTTAGGTTAGACAGTTTGCAAAATCTCAACACTTTCAATGTTAACAAAAACCGGTGCAACCTGAGATTCCTGGTAAACTTTGGTTGCCCTAAATTTGAAGATTATCAAGCATTAAAATAGGTAACCAGGAGACAGAATTCTGCTTCTTCATGTGCATTACTGTCAGATGAGAATTTCTCGCATCTGGGTGTCTAAACCACTTCCTCAGCAGACCTCGGGCATAAAGCCTGCTTTTCTGAGTTCTACTGTAATTGCTTATTCAAAGCAGATCCTTGTAAAAATACTTATTCAGACTTATTTTTTGGTAGGATTATAACCTTTTTTTTTTAACATCTTTATGGAGTATGATTGCTTTACAACGGTGTGTTAGGTTCTGCTGTATAACAAAGTTAATCAGCTATATGTATACATATATTCACATATCCCCTCCCTCTTGCACAGATTTTAATTTAGTTAATTTTGATTTAAACTCCAAAATTCTTTGGGGGAAAAATACATCATTGACATACACTGTGATATATGTTTCATGTTTACAGCATTTTCTTTAAAAACAAAAGAAGAGTATTTTCTTGGCGTGTTGAATTTCTTTCTAAATGTGCTGGAAAATGTTGGAGGGATTGCTAGAGCTTGTGACCGGCTATTTATTGGGTGGGTTGGGAACAGGGCTGGGTTAGGGTGAAGTAAAGGATATAAGTGCTTATTTACAGAGCATTTGTGTCTCGTGCAAAAAAAATGTTTTTAATAGGTCTTTATTGGAGTATAATTGCTTCACAGTACCGTGTTAGTTTCGTTGCACAACAAAGCGAATCAGCCATATGCATACACATGTCCCCATATCCCCTCCCTCTTGCGTCTCCCTGCCATCCTCCCTATCCCATCCCTTTAGCTCATCGCAAAGCACCGAGCTGATCTCCCTGTGCTATGCAGCTGCTTCCCACTAGCTATCGGTTTTACATTTGGTAGTGTATATATGTCCATGCTACTCTCTCACTTCGTCCCAGTTTACCCTTCCCCCTCCCCGTGTCCTCAAGTCCATTCTCTACGCCTGTGTCTTTATTCCTGTCCTGCCCCTAGGTTCATCAGAACCTTTGTTTTTGTTTTTTTTAGATTCCATATATATGTGTTAGCGTATGGTTTTTGTTTTTCTCTTTCTGACTTACTTCCCTCTGTATGACAGACTCTAGGTCCATCCACCTCACTACAAATAACTCAATTTTGTTTCTTTTTATGGCTGAGTAATATTCCGTTGTATATATGTGCCACATCTTCTTCATCCATTCATCTGTTGATGGACACTTAGGTTGCTTCCATGCCCCGGCTATTGTAAATAGTGAAGTGAACATTGGGGTGCATGTCTCCTTTTGAATTATGGTTTTCTCAGGGTATATGCCCAGTAGTGGGATTGCTGGGTGGTATGGTAATTCTATTTTTAGTTTTTTAAGGAACCTCCATACTGTTCTCCATAGTGACTGTATCAATTTACATTCCCACCAACAGTGCAGGACGGTTCCCTTTTCTCCACACCCCCTGCAGCATTTATTGTTTCTTGGCTTTTTTTGATAATGGCCTTTCTGACTGGCATGAGGTGATACCTCATTGTAGTTTTGACTTGCATTTCTCTAAAATCAGTGATGTTGAGTAGCTTTTCATGTGTCTCTTGGCCATCTGTATGTCTTCTTTGGTGAAATGTCTATTTAGGTCTTCTGCCCATTTTTGGGTTGCATTGTTGTTTTTTTGATATTGAGCTGCATGAGCTGCTTGTACATTTTGGAGATTAATCCTTTGTCTGTTGCTTCATTTGCAAATATTTTTTTCCCATTCTGAAGGTTGTCTTTTCATCTTGTTTATGGTTTCCTTTGCTGTGCAAAAGGTTTTACGTTTACTTAAGTCCCATTTGTTTATTTTTGTTTTTATTTCCATTACTCTAGGACGTGGGTCAAAAAAGATCTTTCTGTGATTTATGTCCTAGAGTGTTCTGCCTGTGTTTTCCTCTAAGAGTTTTATAGTGTCTGGCCTTACATTTAGGTCTTTAATCCATTTGGAGTTTATTTTTGTGTATGGTGTTAGGGAGTGTTCTAATTTCATTCTTTTACATGTAGCTGTCCAGTTTTCCCAGCACCACTTATTGAAGAGGCTGTCTTTTCTCCATTGTATGTTCTTTCCTCCTTTATCAAAGATAAGGTGACCATACGTGTGTGGGTTTATCTCTGGGCTCTCTATCCTGTTCTGTTGATCTATGCGTCTGTTTTTGTGCCAGTACCATACTGTTTTGATGACTGTAACTTTGTAGTATAGTCTGAAGTCAGGGAGTCTGATTCCTCTGCCTCCGTTTTTCTTTCTCAAGATTGCTTTGGCTATTCGGGGTCTTTTGTGTTTCCGTACAAATTGTAAGATATTTTGTTCTAATTCTGTGAAGAATGCCATTGGTAGTTTGATAGGGATTGCACTGAATCTGTAGATTGTTTTGGGTAGTATAGTCATATTCACAATATGGATTCTTCTAGTCCAAGAACATGGTATATTTCTTCATCTGTTTATGTCATCTTTGATTTCTTTTATCAGTGTGTTATAGTTTTCTGAGTACAAGTCTTTCACCTCCTTAGGCAGGTTACTCCTAGGTATTTTATTCTTTTTGTTGCAGTGGTAAATGGGAGTGTTTCCTTAATTTCTCTTTCTGATTTTTCACTGTTGGTGTGTAGGAATGCCAGAGATTTCTGTGCATTAATTTTGTATCCTGCAACCTTACCAAATTCATTGATTAGCTTTAGTAGTTTTCTGGTGGCATCTTTAGGGTTTTCTATGTATAGTATCATGTCATCGGCAAATAGTGACAGTTTTACTTCTTCTTTTCCAATTTGTATTGATCTCCCCGGCTTCCCTCCTATGCCCCCAGGACCAATGCAGCAGTGGGGAGAGGGGGTCCTGGGAGGACAGGGGACTGGCCTGGGAGCTCAGCCGGCTCCCAGTGCCCGAGTGGTTGAGGCAAACGCCCTCTGCTCCTCTCCTGCTCCTTCTGGAGGGCCCTTCCCGCCTGCCTCTCCTGATCTCCCCAGACTCCCTCCTATGCCCCCAGGAACCAGGCGGCCTGGATGGGGCTTTGGATGGGGAGAAGCAGCTTGGGAGCTCAGCAGCCTCCCCGGTCCGAGTGGGCCAGCGGATCACCCTCCACTCCTCTCCTGCTCTTCCTGGAGAGTCCCTCCCACCTGCCTTTCCTGATCTCCCTGGCCTCAGGGGTGCCGATCCTATCTGGCCTCCACTTCTCCTCCCCTCTCAGTCCCCCTATGTCCTACCGGTTCACTTTAGGGTTCCTCCCGTCTCCTTGGGGGTCAGAGTCCCCCACCAGCGGCTGCCAGTTGTGGGGAGAGGGTAACTCTGCGTCTTCCCACACCACCATCTTGATTCTGCCCCTCTCATGCAAAATTTAACTTAGTAATCAAGACAAATATTTAATGCATTTTAAAAATGAAAATTGATGTAAAACATCCATAAAGAATCAAACATCAAAACTCTAAATAACAGGATGGGTCACGTGCAGTGCCTAGCCATGGAGCTTAAGTCAAAAGGAAAATCAGTAATACTGATATTGTCTTTATTTCAGATTTCAGTATTCTATTCAGCATGGATGTTTTGCGTTAATTCTTATTTTTAAAAAATATTGAATTAAAATATTTATCTCAATGACTGTGTTTTCTGTGCTCCTTAAATTTTATGCCCAAGGCATGTGTGTGCCTCACTTTCCTCACCCTCTTCCCGGCCCTCGTTCAGGGGGTGGTGGCATCCCCTCTTTTTGTCCCTGTTGGATGCTACTTCTGTACTGAATGTGACACACAGGGTGATAAGCATGATTGGTGCCACAGCCGGGTGACGCATTTTGGCAAGGAAATCTTTCACATTGTTTACATGTCTACTAGAAGATTTGGAATTGCAGTTCTGAAATATTCAATTTGCCCTTGCAAGATGTCTTACGATTAGTAGGACCAAAGGGGGCAAAAGATAACAGGGCCTACTTGACTGTGGAATGATAGATGAGAGAGCCCATTCGGGGTCTTAGAGGACCCCCGATCAAACTCATCCAATAACAATCTTCCAAGCATTTACTCTGATAATAAAAATAATTGTATTAGTCGCAGCTACTCTTTATTCATCCCGCATACGTATATCAAACACTATGTGCCAGACACTGTTCTTGGTGATAAACATGATAGGAAAAGTATATATACTCTGAGTCGCCAACAGTATGTGTGTGCGTGCTTGAGCAGGTACACGTTTGCACACACCTGTGTACACGTATGTGCATGTACCTCAGGCCAGGTCCCATGGCCAAGATTACAAAGGTGAGAAAAGAACAGAGTGCTTCCTTCCCTCTGGAACCTTTTAGTCTATTTGGGAGAGGATGGTTGGACAGTCCTTCCAGGCAGAGGGAGCTTCATGTGCAAAGACCCTGGGGCAGTACCTGAAGGGGGGGTGGGGACAGAAGTGTTACAGATTCCTATCTTTATCCTAGAGGAAATGAGAAGTTACTAAAAGCTCTTCAGTGGGAGAGGGACACAACTATATCAGTGTTTTTAATTGTGGGCAAGACAGGGGTGGATTTGGGGAGAGGGGTCAAAGAACAGAGAACTTGGTCCATAAAGCAAGGAGGTGTAGACCATGGCTGTGAACTCAGCTCCTCTGGGATGCCAGCCGGAATTCTTTAATGCACTTAGTGAGGTCTTTTCTGGTCAGGGAAACTTGACTTTGGTTGGGATTGAACCACCAAAAAGCAAGGGCAACCATGGACATGGTTGTGCATTGAACTGCGGCTCTTAAGAGGCTCTTTCTGGACCGCTATTCAGATTGCTTGTACTGTTCTTATGCCCCTTTTTGAAGATAACTGCTCCTTTCTGTGCCTCCGAACTAGCCCAGGTGCTCCCCTACCCACGATAACAGAGTACCTCCAACTCGCTCAGTACTGGAGAGGTACAGAAAGAAATATGAAGCGTAGGCAGTGCCCACCAGCTGCTATAACTCTCTCCGGAACCAGAACGCATACTCATGCCGAATAAATAGGAGCAAAAATTACGGGCTGAGTTGTACGGTGCCGGCAATTACAGACTGATGAGCATAAATAAAACCAGTACTTTCGTGCACATATTCAGAACTCTGAAATCTGCACATTTACACACAAAGAACAGTTGTCTGAAAGCACAAACTTTTTAATTTTTTTTTTAAGAATTACATTAATTAGGGAAAACATTACATTCCACCTCTGAGAGACATTTTCTTGGACGTTGCAAGGTGAGTGGATGGGGGGCTGATAGAAATCAGGACCCCGATCTGCAAGCGGAATTTGATTCTTTTCACAAGTATTTTATGGGATGTGCCCTGTATTTTTAGTGCGGGGTTCTGGGTTTTTGCTTGTTTAAGGACTTAAAGGTTTCTGAAATATTGTTTATATTTTATTTTTTATTGCACTCTGTTGGCTGACAATATATGGACAGACATAAATGATGTTGGGTGTGTAGGTTGACATGTTAAATTTTCATTATTGTCACTCGTTTGTGGCCGAATACCTGGTTAACTCCAGGACCTAACACAGCAGGCCAGTGCCTAAGTAGCAGAACCATAAATTGCTGTGCATGTTCTGATTTAATAATTTACGGAAGGAGTGAATGTAGACACACAGGCCTGTGTCAGGCCCTGTTCTGTCACTCACAAGCTGAGTGATTTATTTCACATCTTTGTCAGTTCAGTTTTGTCATCTGTAAACTGGTGAGAATAATAATACCTACACTAGAGAATTATTCTCAGGATGAGATAACTGACCAATGTAAAGAACCTAGCCCATCATAAATATGCCCTAAATGTTAGAAATTATCATTGACTTCTATGCAACTATAGACATGGCATGAATAGCAATAATTATCTTATCATATGAACATAGTCTTCCAATATGATGCCTTTTAAAAAAGCATTCATATGGTTACCCAAAGTTACAACCTCAAATTGATTGGAGATACTAATTTTTTTTTAACATTTATTTGTTTGGCTGGGCCGGGTCTTAGTTACAGCATGGGATCTTCATTGCCACATACAGGATCTTTAGTTGCAGCATGTGGGCTCTAGTTCCCTGACGAGGGATTGAACCCGGGCCCCCTGCATTGGGAGCACAGAGTCTTAACCGATGGACCACCAGGGAAGTCCCTGTAGATACTATTTTTGAGTGATCTGACCTTAAGATAGTTTTCACTAACTTCTTAAATACTGAGACAAAGAGCTACCCTTGGATCTCTGTTTTACAGCAAAGTGGATCAACTGAAGGTACTGGATTCAAGAGAAGAACTGACCCTGCTTTTCAAGGCAGGAACTCTACCTAGTGGTATTCCAAACTCCTAGCACAGCATCTGGCTTATAGGGAGGATCTATAAATGCTACCTCATTTACGCTTGCCCTTCCCTTCTCTTCCTCCACCACCTCCAATTGCAGCATTCACCCCATAGGTTAGGAAGAGTGTCTACAAAGACCCTGGCTTACCTTGGGCGTTTCCATCTACTAATGGCAATTTTCATCCAAGACCAAGGCGTTCTCTTAAGAAACCAGGTTGATAAAGCATGACCACTGACGTCTGAAAAGAAACACACCAGTAGATAAACACACGCCACCTACTGATATAAAGGTGCGGAAAGAACAAAAATGACAAAACCCCTTCTTGAGACTGAAGTAAGTCAACAGGAATAGCCTGTAAGCCACTCTTTAAAAAATGATTTCAAAGGACAGACACTTGGCTTCCAGACAGCTTGCAAATGGTCTCCTAATACAGGAAAGAAATTAATTACTTGCCCATGGAATCCCCAGGGTGTTGTATATTGTGTGGAGTAATTCTTTTAGTAGAGCTATGAATGACATCTTCAGAAAAGAAAACAGAAGCTTCCCTGATACATTCTGCACAGCCCCCCTTGCCCTCCAAATGCCACGCACACACAAAACGTTGTATTATTTTCAAAAGTGGTTTGCTCACGCCCACCTGAATCTGGTTTTTTCCCTGCAATCTTCAATTCCAGCCAGGAAAGGAAAACATACCTGCACAAGATCAAAGGCACCTAGCATTGGCACGACTGTTGATTTTATTTAAAATGTAAATGCACTAGTGATTTGTGGTTCATAACACACAGTACGGCGTGATGCTCTTACTAACTGTGTGCTTGTTAAAGATATGTGGAATTTGGTTCCCTGACGAGAAATCTGGCACAGCCATTTGAAAAAAAAAATAGTATGTAATCTTGTATTGTGGCTGTGTCTGCTGACTTTTTTAAGAGTTCAACCTTTCTAAAAAAAATCATAAAACTGAAATGAGTCATTTGCTGAATGTGGGAGAAATTTGTCACAGAAGGAAATTCTGTGAATTAGATGCAAGCAGATGGTCATGTTTTACGGCTGCTTGCCTGCTCTGCGGCTGTGAGGGAATCTGTGGCCCTGTGAACAGACCAGTGAAAACAGGAATGGCCTCAGTCTCCTTCAGCCAGAGAAGCCAATTGATTAATCTGATTCTTTCTTCAGAGATGAGATGAACAATACAATAACTGAAATGAAAACTATACTAGAAGGAATCAATAGCAGAATAACTGAGGCAGAAACCAAGATTACTCTACCCGGCAAGGATCTCATTCAAATTCGATGGAGAAATCAAAAGCTTTACAGACAAGCAAAAGCTAAGAGAATTCAGCACCACCAAACCAGCTCTACAACAAATAATAAACAAACATCTCTAAGTGGGAAACAGAAGAGAAGAAAAGGACCTACAAAAACAACTGAAAACAATTCAGAAAATGGTCATATGAACATACATGTCGATAATGACCCAAAAGTGGATGGATTAAATTCTCCAACCAAAAGACACAGGCTTGCTGAATGGATACAAAAACAAGACCCATCTATGTGCTGTCTACAAGAGACCCACTTCAGACCTAGGGACACATACAGACTGAAGGTGAGGGGATGGAAAAAGATATTCCATGCAAATGGAAATCAACAGAAAGCTGGAGTAGCAATACTCATATCAGATAAAATAGACTTTAAGATAAAGAATGTTACAAGAGACAAGGAAGGACACTACATAATGATCAAGGGATCAATCCAGGAAGAAGATATAACAATTGTAAATATTTATGCACCCTACGTAGGAGCACCTCAATACATAAGGCAAATGCTAACAGCCATAAAAGGGGAAATCGACAGTAACACAATAATAGTGGGGGACTTTAACACCTCACTTACATGAATGGACAGATCATCCAAAATGAAAATAAATAAGGAAACAGAAGCTTTAAACAACACAATAGACCAGATAGATTTAACTGATATTTATAGGACATTCCATCCAAAAACATCAGATTTCACTTTCTCCTCAAGTGCGCACGGAACATTCTCCAGGATAGATCACATCTTGGGTTACAAATCAAGCCTCAGTAAATTTAAGAAAATTGAAATCATATCAAGCATCTTTTCTGCCACAACACCATGAGATTAGAAATGACAGGGAAAAAAATGTAAAAAACACAAACACATGGAGGCTAAACAGTACGTTACTAAATAACCAAGAGATCATTGAAGAAATCAAAGAGGATATCAAAAAATACCTAGAGACAAATTACAATGAAAACATTACGATCCAAAACCTATGGGATGCAGCAAAAGCAGTTTTAAGAAGGAAGTTTATAGCTATACAAGCCTACCTCAAGAAACAAGAAAAATCTCAAATAAACAATCTAACCTTATACCTAAAGGAACTAGAGAAAGAAGAACAAACAACACCCAAAGTTAGCAGAAGGAAAGAAATCATAAAGATCAGAGCAGAAATAAATGAAACAGAAACAAAGAAAACAATAGCAAAGATCAATAAAACTAAAAGCTGGTTCTTTGAGAAGATAAACAAAATTGATAAACCATTAGCCAGACTCATCAAGAAAAAGAGGGATAGGACTCATCAATAAAAGTAGAAATGAAAAAGGAGAAGTTACAAAAGACACTGCAGAAATACAAAGCATCCTAAGACACTGCTACAAGCAAGTCTATGCCAATAAAATGGACAACCTGGAAGAAATGGACACATTCTTAGAAAGGTATAACCTTTCAAGACTGAACCAGGAAGAAATAGAATATATGAACAGACCAATCACAAGTAATGAAATTGAAACTGTGATTTAAAATCTTCCAACAGGGCTTCCCTGGTGGCGAAGTGGTTGAGAGTCCGCCTGCCGATGCAGGGGACACGGGTTTGTGCCCCGGTCCGGGAAGGTCCCTCATACCATGGAGGGGCTGGGCCCGTGAGCCATGGCCGCTGAGCCTGTGCGTCTGGAGCCTGTGCTCCGCAACGGGAGGGGCCACAGCAGTGAGAGGCCTGCGTACCACAAAAAAAAAAACAAAAAACTTCCAACAAACAAATGTCCAGGACCAGATGGCTTCACAGGTGAATTCTATCCAACCTTTAGAGAAGAGCTAACACCCATCCTTTTCAAACTCTTCCAAAAATTGCAGAGGAAGGAACACTCCCAAACTCATTCAATGAGGCCACCATCACCCTGATATCAAAGCCAGACAAAGATACTACAAAAAAAGAAAATTACAAACCAATATCACTGATGAATATAGATGCAAAAATCCTCAAGAAAATACTAGCAAACAGAATCCAACAACACATTATAAGGATCATACATCATGATCAAGTGGGGTTTATTCCGGGCATGCAAGGATTCTTCAATATATGGAAATCAATCAATGTGATACAGCATATTAACAAACTGAAGAAGAAAAACCATATGATCATCTCAATAGATGCAGAAAAAGCTTTGGAAAAAATTCAACACCCATTTATGATAAAAACTCTCCAGAAAGTGGGCATAGAGGGAACCTACCTCAACATAATAAAGGCCATATATGACAAACCCACAGCAAACATCGTTCTCAATGGTGAAAAAGTGAAAGCATTTCTTCTAAGATCAGGAACGAGACAAGGATGTCCACTCTCACCACTCTTATTCAATATACTTTTGGAAGTTTTAGCCACAGCAATCAGAGAAAAAAAAGAAATAAAAAGAATACAAATTGGAAAAGAAGAAGTAAAACTGTCACTGTTTGAAGATGACATGATACTATACATAGAGAATCCTAAAGGTGCCACCAGAAAACTAGTAGAGGTAATCAATGAATTTGGTAAAGTTGCAGGATATGAAATTAATGCACAGAAATCTCTTGCATTCCTATACCCTAATGATGAAAAATCTGAAAGAGAAATTAAGGAAACACTCCCATTTACCACTGCAACAAAAAGAATAAAAAACCTAGGAATAAACCTACGTAGGGAGACAAAAGACCTGTATGCAGAAAACTATAAGACACTGATGAAAGAAATTAAAGATGAAACCAACAGATGGAGAGATATACCATGTTCTTGGATTGGAAGAATCAATATTGTGAAAATGACTATACTACCGAAAGCAATCTACAGATTCAATGCAATCCCTATCAAATTACCAATGGTATTTTTTACGGAACTAGACAAAACAATCTTAAAATTTGTATGGAGACACAAAAGACCCTGAATAGCCAAAGCAGTCTTGAGGGAAAAAAATGGAGCTGGAGGAATCAGACTCCCTGACTTGAGGCTATACTACAGAGCTACAGTAATCAAGACAATATGGTACTGGCACAAAAACAGAAACATAGATCAATGGAACAAGATAGAAAGCCCAGAGATAAACCCACACACCTATGGTCAACTAACCTATGACAAAGGAGACAAAGGTATACAATGGAGAAAAGACAGTCTCTTCAATAAATGGTGCTGGGAAAACTAGACAGCTGCATGTAAAAGAATGGAATTAGAACACTCCCTAACACCATACACAAAAATAAAGTCAAAATGGTTTAGAGACCTAAATGTAAGACTGGACGCTATAAAACTCTTATAGGAAAACATAGGAAGAACGCTCTTTGACATAAATCACAGCAATATCTTTTTTGATCCACCTCCTAGAGTAATGGAAAAAAAAACAAAAATAAACAAATGGGACCTAATGAAACTTCAAAACTTTTACAGCAAAGGAAACCATAAACAAGACGGAAAGACAACCCTCAGTATGGGAGAAAATATTTGCAAGCGAATCAACAGACAAAGGATTAATCTCCAAAATATATAAACATCTCATGCAGCTCAATATTTAAAAATCAAACTACCCTGTCCAAAAATGGGCAGAAGACCTAAATAGACATCTCTCCAAAGAAGACATACAGATGGCCAAGAAGCACATGAAAAGCTGCGCAACATCACTAATCATTAGAGAAATGCAAATCAAAACTACAATGAGGTATCGCCTCACACCAGTCAGAATGGGCATCATCAGAAAATCTACAAACAACAAATGCTGGAGAGGGTGTGGAGAAAAGGGAACCCTCTTGCACTGTTGGTGGGAATGTAAATTGATACAGCCACTATGGAGAACAGTATGGAGGTTCCTTAAAAAATTAAAAATAGTATTACCATATGATCTAGTGATCCCACTACTGGACATATACCCAGAGTAAACCATAATTCAAAAAGACACATGCACCCCAATGTTCACTGCAGCTCTATTTACAATAGCCAGGTCGTGGAAGCAACCTAAATGCCCATCGACAGACGAATGGATAAAGAAGATGTGGTACATATATACACTGGAATATTACTCAGCCATAAAAAGGAACGAAATTGGGTCATTTTTAGAGACGCGGATGGACCTAGAAACTGTCATACAGAGTGAAGTAAGTCAGAAAGAGAAAAACAAATATCGTATATTAACGCATATATGTGGAACCTAGAAAAATGGTAGAGGTGAACCGGTTTGCAGGGCAGAAATTGAGACAGAGATGTAGAGAACAAACGTATGGACACTAAAGGGGGAAAGCAGCCGGCGGGTGGGGATGGTGGTGTGATCACTTGGGCTATTGGGATTGACATGGATACACTGATGTGTATAAAATGGATGACTATTAAGAACCTGCTGTATAAAAAGTAAATTAAGTAAAATTCAAAAATTAAAATAAAAAGTCAATATTAACTGTTTTCTTTTAAACATTCACCTCTATATTTTCCCTAAATACAGAAACTGCTTCTTCCCCTTCCTCCACTTCCTCCTTCTTTTTCTTCTCATCTCTTGTCTGTCTTTGCAATAGGAGAGCTTTGGTAACCCCTATTAAGTTTATTTATGCTCATAATGCAAACAGCTTAAATTCTTAAATTCCATCTTAGAAAGGCCTTTAAGTTTCAGGGGATAGGTTAATTGCCTGAGCAGCAATTAAGATTTTTGCTGTCAATCTAGAGGTTTTCTCTCAAGGGCAAATACCAAAAGCCAAGTCCAAAAACTTCCCTGGGATATGTAATTTTTCCAAGAAACGTGTAAATAAGAATCATTGTTCATGACCATGCCAATCATTTCTCTTTGAAAGTTCCCAAAGGTAAAATAGACCCATTGTTCATCTTTCAGTCTACAACCTTCAAATTAATGGCCACGAGTGATGAATTGTTAGCAATATTAATACCTGTGTGTCTTAAAATCTTTGAAGCATCATCTCTTCATTTTATATATCCTCTCGTAAATTCTGACTTTGCACCACAGCTTATAACAAGCAACCAATACAAGGAAAACCCATGTCTAGCCTCTCCTGTGGTTCAGGTGCAAACATGGTTTTCTGCTGACTACAGTGGCAGCATGGTTCACGAGGATGGCTTTTGGCAGTCGCTTACTGATGGAACCATATAGCTGCTCCTTTATCAAGCCAGTTCTTCACTGTGGTTCTAGGAGATTCTCTTGGAAATATATCTTTGGGTCTACTTTTGCATCCCTTCCAAAGACTATGAGCTATCTATATGCCCCCATAGATCCTCCTCTGCTTAAATTCTGTACAACAGATAGTGTTATCTGCAACCAATTTTCTAGAACAGCTAAAGCTACCATGACATGAACAGTAGCAATGATAGCAAAACTAAGGTCTGTTGAATGCTTTATCGAGAAGTGAATACCCAAGTCTTCCCTCTTACGTACCCTAAACTTGCTATTTGGGCATATATAAAGTCCATTATATGAATCAAAAATGTCTTGATAGGAGATGTCTTGCAGGTTTGACACTGATGGTGTGAAATTCCCAGTGCAACACAAGCTCCATCACCTCCTGGTGCCTTGACTCTTGCCCTCAGAACACTCACTTATACCCCGTGTCTGAACACTGTAGGCAGGCTTAAGAATTTGCCACTCTCAAATATTCTGGTGCAGGACCTCTTTTTATTTTCAGATGAGGAAGAAAATCCCAAAGGGGGCAAACATGTTGCTTAAAGCCTCACAGTTTGCAAGTGGCACAGGTGAATACACTTCCCACTGCATCATTCTGTCTTTCCATTATCTACTGGCAGAATGCATAGTTTAAAGATAGTTATGTGTCGTGTGTGTATGTGTAGCAAAGGCACATTTCTTTTTTTTTACCCCAGATGTATTCATAATGGAGCAGTTTACTGAAGCAGTTGAGTATGACATGTTTTCTTTTTAAACATTGCACATTGGGGTGTGAGGGGAGGGATGGACTGGGCATTTGGGATTAGCGGATGCAAACTATTATATATAAAATGGATAAAAAACAAGGTTTTACTGTATAGTACAGGCAACTATATTCAGTATCCTGTGATAAACCATAATGGACAAGAATGTGCAAAAGTATATATATATGTATATATGTATATATATATATAAAACTATATATATATATAACTATATAAAACATATATATATATATATATAAAACTTAATCACTTTGCTGTACCGCACTTTGCTTACACAACATTGTAAATCAACTATAATTCAATGAAATTAAGAAAAAAACTGACAAATTAATGTCCAGATTTCTAGGAAGATATTTTCCAAAATCTGCATATCTAAAGGAACATTTATTTTTGACATTGTCTATATGTTTTATTATCCCCTCCTTTCTGTATTTGCCTCGCTGACCCACAGAGTAAGAGTTTAGTCAATATGTCTTTCCCTGGCCCACATGCCACTTGTTGACATTTTATGGAAGCACCAACCAAGTGCCAGGATTTGGTTTTCCTAAGATGCAGAGGAAATAAGATTCCAAAAAGCCAAGCAGATTGTCTGTTGCAAAGGTGTTAAGGAGGAAGATGAGGGAATAAGGTTTAGGAGCTTTATTCTTATTTCCTTTAGAGGAATAAGAATAAGCCAAAAGGCCAATGAGGAACAAGGTGCTGAGGTTTACAAGTCAGGTTTGCATCAGTCTCAGGTATATTTGAAGCCTATTCAGCTATGTACTGCTTCCCTGCACTGACGGCTTCTCTCAATTTGGAAAGATTTTCGGTTTTTGTTTTATCTTAATGAGGATATGAAATTGGTTTCTGGGAGCAATGTTCCCATTTGGTAAATTCCTTAGAGCTTCAGCACTTTTTTTCCCCCTCCTCTGCTCACAGGACAAGCCCAGGTGTGCTCTTTACAAGCCCAGGTATCCTCTCTTCGTCTTTCAGTGGGACTTCTTTTCCTGAGCAGGTGTCCCAGTGCAGAGGAAGTCGTTTGCCCTGGACCGCACAGGGAAGGATGGAGGAGCGTTAACGTTCAGAAAAATTTACACCTGAGTATATAGAGCATCTGTTTATATGCTCTTATTCTGTCCATGAGAGTCACACTTTTTTTTTTTTTTTTTTTTTGCCTAGTATCTTTACATATTCTGCATGGACAGTTTAGTAGTAGGGGTGATTCAAGAGCGCTTAAGCTAGCTAATAATATGAGAACAGGAATGAACCAGCAAGCAAGAAACTGGAGTATGTGATTCCTTACTATTGAGATAAGCTCCTATGCTTTATTCCCTCATTTTCCTGCTTAACACCTTTGCAACAGACAATCTGCTTGGCTTTTTGGAATCTAGTGTCAAATTTCATGTACCTTTCACCAATGTTTTTCAACTTTGGCCCGATCCAATGGAGGAAGGATGGAATAGTCCCCCTGAGAGATTGCAGTAAGATTGTTTTCTAAGATGTTAAACTTTATCAACCCAACACAGAGGTAGAAACTGACATCCTTCTGGTATACTGGATTCATGGAAGACAGAAAGGAATCAAACCTTTCAGACTTTGTTGAAAATTAAAGTATACTTGACTTACACTATCCTGTTAGTTTCAGGTGTATAGCACAATGATTCAGTTATACATATATTTTCCCTTGTAAGTTATTATGAAATGTTGAGTATAGTTCCCTGTGCTATACAGTAGGTCCTTGCTGTTTATCTATTTTATATATAGTAGTGTGTATTTCTTAATCCCATCCTCCTAATTTACCTCTCCCTCTCCCTTTCCCCTTTGGCAACCATAATTTTGTTTTCTATGTCCTTGAGTCTATTTCTGTTTTGTAAATAAGTTCATTTATATCATTTTTTTAGATTCCACATATAAGATAAGTGATATCATATGATTTTTGTATTTCTCTGTCTGACTTACTTCATTTAGTATGATAATCGATCCATCCATGTTGCTGCAAATGGCATTATTGCATCCTTTTTATGGCTGAGTAATATTCCAGTAGATAATACCAAATCTTCTTTATCCATTCATCTGGTGATGGACACTTAGGTTGCTTCCACCTTCCAGACATTTTAAAGCCAGTGAAACATTGCAGAAATTGTAAATGAAGAGTGCATCTCCTATTTATGTTTTAGGTTGAATGGGATGGTACATGCGATCCAATATGTTTTTAAACCACTTTGTTCCAAGAACATGAATCCTCACATTGCTTTTTCCCCCTCTCTCTTAGGCATTCACAGTAAAACCAAAGTTTTTATAGGGAGAGAATTCAGGTTGCAAAATCTTTTCCTTAGATCTTCTAATTAACAACTCGGATGCAAATATAAATAATGGAAATTAGTGTGGGAGGGAAGAAGATGATAAAGATTTTCACTTACAAGTTCTCTTTCACTGAAATGTCCCCCCTAATCCAGTAAAAGTGGAAGGATCACTCCCCTTTTGGAGTCTCCATATTAATACCTCTTTATATTGGTTATATGAGACTGGCTGCTTTTCTGGAATCTTACAGTGACCTCCAAATTCCTTTATCCTTCTTGTAGTCTGTCCTAACTTCAAATACATCTCTACGTAATCAGTGGAAAGCACTTTCTAAGTCACACATCTGACCTCTGACAATGGTTCTCTTGTTTAAGAACCGTCCGTATTTCCCGTTTTCTAAAGGAGAGCGTTTGTATTCCTGTCAAAGATACAAGGGCCTTCACGATGAGCCTCAGTCTCCCTGGAGAGCCTTACCAGTTAAACTCCGTTTTCCATAATGGTCTGTGCCCACACTTGCAAAGACACGTATGTCTGTCACTTTCCTTCTGTCTGGATTAGTTGTTGCCTCCTGGTCTACCTGGGGGCATCCTGTTTTATAACCTAGCTCAAACATCACACTTGCTCACCCCAGAAGAATTGTCCTCTACTTTCCTAAATGTTTTGCAGTATCTCCCTTACAGCACCTATTACATTATATTGACATTTTTATGTCGGACAGTGGTTCTCAATTGGAGGTGAGTCTGGTCCCCAAGGGACAGGTGACAGTGTCTGGACATTCTTGGCTGTCACGACTGGGAGGCTCTGGTATCCATTGGGTGGAGGCCAGCGGTGCTGCTAAACATCCTACAATGCGTAGGACAGCACCCCTACTCCAAAGAATCACCATACACACAATGTCAATGGGACCGAGACTGGGAAACCCTGTTTTATTTACAGCACGAGCCACATCCTAGTCACTTTGGAAGTTTTTCCCTCCCCTTTCCCTCCTCCCGTTAAAGAGCTTGGCACCAAACGGGTCTTTGGGAACTGTAGAACGAAATGAAAATGGGGTTTTCTTTTCAACATTCACATATATAATAGCTGTGTCCAACGTTGATCCTGTGATGAGCCCAGTCTGTTAGGACGTCAGAAGGTTCATTCGGGGAGGCCACTTAAGATGACAAACACAGAGCATATTTTAACTGTACAACAAAGTAGCGACATACTGAGTATACAATAAGCGACAGGGATGTTTGTTAAGAGTGTGATTTGAATGGTCCAAACTAGAAAATAGCCTAAACGCCTTACGCTAGAGGAATGGTTGAAAATCATATGATGGGATATGATGATCTTTAAAAGGCAGCAGGCAGAAGAATATAAACGACATGACAAAACATTCGCATTTATTATCAAGGGGAAAAGTGGTTCAGAATACTATGTGCAATTCCACACATATACACACGCTCCCATACACAAAAGTACATACCAGCACCCACAGACACACCTAGGAGGAGCTAAATATGAGCTTATGTCACTTATAGGCATTTCTACATTTATCTTATTTTATTTTGTTTTATTTTTTAAGTTTTAGCTGCGCTGGGGCTTCGTTCCTGTGCACGGGCTTTCTCTAGTTGCGGCGAGTGGGGCGCTACTCTTGGTTGCGGTGCGCGGGCTTCTCATTGCAGTGGCTTCTCGTTGCGGAGCACAGGCTCTAGGTGCGTGGGCTTCAGTAGTTGTGGCACGCAGGCCATTAGTTGTGGCTCGCAGTCTCAGTAGTTGTGGCGCATGGGCTCAGTTGCTCCGCGGATGTGGGATCTTCCAGGACCAGGGCTCGAACCCGTGTCCCCTGCATTGGCAGGCGGATTCTTAACCACTGCGCCATCAGGGAAGCCCCCTACCTTTATCTTTTAAAATTTGTCTCCCTACTGACGCTTGAAATAGCTACAATAAAGTGCAAACATTTTAGTTGTACTGTTCAATGAATTTTGTTTTATGAAAACCCTGTGTAACATCCACCCAGATGAAGAAATGGAGGATTTCCAGCACCCTGGGGGTCTTGCCTGTCTTCCCTTCTTGCCAAACTCTCCAGGTAGCCCCGACTCCAACTTCTCTCCCATGGTTTAAGTTCGAGGTGTACCTTCTTTTACTTTCCATATTGTTGTCACTATTGCCTTTTAATATTTTCAGAGGTTCTGGATTGCATAGCTACCTTATAGGAATTCTATAATTGCAGTGTTATTAGAATGAGAAAAGGAAAGGAGGGAGGGAGGGAAGGAGGGAGGAAGGAAGGGATTTATAAATCAACCACTGCATTCAAATCTATGTCTTAGCCATCGCCTTTGAAGGATCTTTGGGAGGTTAAACTATTTTGATTTCCTTTAAAGTATTACTTGGTATAAATTTAAGATGTGGCATCATGTCTTAAAAGAGAATTCTTGGGCTTCCCTGGTGGTGCAGTGGTTAAGAATCCGCCTGCCAATGCAGGGGACAGGAGTTCGAGCCCTGGTCCGGGAAGATCCCACATGCCGCGGAGCAACTAAGCCTGTGTGCCACAACTACTGAGCCTGATCTCTAGAGCCTGCGAGCCACAGCTACTGAGCACTTGTGCCACAACTACTGAAGCCCGCGTGCCTGGAGCCTGTGCTCTGTCCGCAACGAGAAGCCACCGCAATGAGAAGCCCACGCACCGCAACGAAGAGTAGACCCCGCTCGCCGCAACTAGGGAAAGCCCATGCGGAGCAACGAAGACACAACGCAGCCAAAACTAACTAAATAAATAAATAGAAAAAAAGAAGAATTCTTGTACACCTATTTCCGCCCCCTAAAACCAGGTCCTGGTCGTGCCTGATATAACATCTATTTCTGGGCTCTGCCCACAGCAAGCAAGAACATTACATGTTTTTCTCCTTTGTTGGGTTATTTTCTGAGAACATCTTTGCGACTGGCTCCCTGCTGTATCCGTTTAAATTCTTCAGGAACACCCAAACACTGGTAAATATAAACAGTTTGTGATCACATGAGTGCACACGTGGTGATCTTGCCGTCATATGCCCAGAAGGAGCTTCTGAGATGGAAGCAGTTTGGGGAAGAGGATATCTTTTCTGTTACTTTGAAGTGTAAACTTACTGTTGTGACATAGCTACTAAAAGAAAAAGGGTGGGGCCCAGTGGTTAAGACCTCACCTTCCAATGCAGGGGGTGTGGGTTCGATCCCTGGTCGGGGAGCTAAGATCCCACATGCCTCACAGCCAAGAAACCAAAGCATAAAACAAGCAATATTGTAACAAATTCAGTAAAGACTTTAAAAATGGTCCACGTCAAAAAATCCTTTTTAAAAAAAAAGGTGTGATGCTGAAGCTTAAGTATTTGCCTGGTGTATTGGCATGAGTTTGAATTGCCTGCATTTAAGTGGGTATCCCAAGTTCAAACGTTCCCATTAAATTAAAATGTGGTCCTGGTAAATTAACTTAAGTTATGCATGGTCTTATACACATACCCCGTTGGGCTCCTTTCACTCAGTCCTGCAGATAACCCTCTCTGTCTGGAGGATTTGCATGGATTTGCATTTCCCAAGACCTATCTTGTTCAGCATTGTCTGACTGCCATGCTAAGCCCTCTCTTGGATATTGGCCTCCTGTGCAAGGATTCCGGCTTTGCATTTAGCTTCCTGAGTCTGGTTTAACAGGCACAGTGAGCAGAGGAAGGCATGGGTGTAGAGCTTCATCACGTGACAGTTATCTCCGATGCTGAAACTTTGCTTTTTAGATTCCTGGAAGTAAAAACCAAATGGTCACCTGACCCCGGCGCCCTTTTGGTCAGGTTCTCATCTTTCTGATTAAGGAGCAGAGCTGTGCCAGAGAAGACTAATTATACCATCATTTTCTTTAGATAGTCCTTTCTATGGCATTTCATGTTTTCTGCCCCAAAGGGCTTCCGTAGGACTTTATTATATAATCGGTTTGTTTGTAAATGCTGTCAGTGAACTTCACACACGCTCTTAAGATTCCACTTTACTTACCGAGTCTCAGGCTGCTGCTTTGCCTGCGTGGTGGGGCAGGAATTCCCTGGGAATCTCTGCACCTTCAGGGGCAGCCTTTATCTAGTGACTGACAGTGTGCAAATAGAAATATCTCAGCTCCCCTAACCCTGGTGATGTCACCTCCTGTTTTCAAAGTTCTTCTGTAGGAGTGAGTCCACACACACAAAAAGTCACTTTTTCATCTCGAGGACTTCTTCTGGGGAACCCAGTCTACAACAGCACCCCAGTTGACCTTTTATCTATTTCGTTAGAAGAAATGGAGGATTTTCACTGGAAACTGACTGCCAGTTATCTCTGAGGAGAGACTAAACATGTTGACGTTTTCTTAAAACAATCAGTTTTGCATAAGTAGAGAATTTTTCTGAACCGGATACTTCTTAGAACTGTGTCTTTTGTTCATCCTCCCCTGATATGACATAGTTCAAGTCAATGGAATAAGGATAGCACTTGTCTATTTTAAGGGTCCTTTTGATGGGGACCTGATAGTACAGAGTCAAGGAACTAGCCTTAAAGTCCTACTTACTGTTGAAATTGATCTGAATTGATATTTGTGAAGAAGAGCCAAGAGGAGACTCGTGTTGGTTAATGGCATGGGGTCCAGTGGGGACATTTCATTTCAGATTAGGAAGGACTGGGGTCTGGAAGATTTTCATCATCTCAGAATGTTCTACGGGGCAGAGTTCATATAGTTTTTCAACAGTTGAAATCCTAGGAGTACTTCTCTGTTCCAAATGGCTTCCAGGCTGAGGATCCAGAAATTCAATTTGCTTCTCTGCTCTCTTTTTAAATGTTTTAATTTAATATTAAAAAAAAACGTGAAATAGTTTGAAATGCAGAAAAATCCTTTAAAGCTGCAAAATCTCCTTCTATCCCTTAGGCTCCCCCTATAGCCTGGCCCCCAGCAGAATGCAGAGTGGATTTGCCTCAAACACACTTTTTCTACATAAAGTGCTATGTTTTAAAGGTTTTCCTGTTTGAGACTAAAGGGCAAAAAAATGGAAGGGTAATTAAAAAAAATAACAAACATAAATAAATTAGAGAAGTTTGCTTAAGTCTTAACTACATCCATCTTGAGTGTAGAACCTGCCTCTTCTCCCTGCTGTGTTTTCCTCCATAGCATGTATCACGTTCTAGTACACTATGCAATCTACTCATTTATGATGTTTATTAAGAGTCTTCCCTGACCAGAAGCCAGCTCCACGAGCGTGAGGATTTGGGCTTTTTTGTTCATTGCTGTACAAAGACTAGGAGAGTCTCTGGTACATAGAGGGACTCAATGAATACTTGCTGAATGAAGGCGTGGAATCCCACTGGTGTGTCCTGGCTGCTGTTTGGCTTATATATTTTGATTTGCTTGGACGCTCTCCTTTTAACCTCTACCATTCTGCCCTCCTTTTACTTCTAAGGGTGGAGCTCATTATGTGCTCTTAGGCCTTGGGCTACAGCTAGTCAGTGTGAAGAGGGAGGGAATTCCCTGGTGGTCCAGTGGCTAGGACTCTGTGGTGCTTCCATTGTAGGGGGCACGGGTTCGATCCCTGGCTGGGGAAGCACGATTCCACAAGCCACGCGGCATGGTCAAAAAAATATATGTACATGAAGAGGGAGAAGAGGGGTGTGTGTGTGTGTGTGTGTGTGTGTGTGTGTGTGTGTGTGTACAGCAGGGTGGAGAGATGGAGAAACCATTGAACACAGGATATGTAGGATGAGGGTGGGGTCCTATGGATATGTGTAGTTTTAAGAAGCATATTCAATAAAGTGATAGATATTTAGTCTGAAAGATGCTTATTTTTCCATAATGCAAACCACTAGAAGCAAGAAGTAAAGCTGGCCAAAGTCTAACCTGAGTGAAATTCATAGAAGATGGGGCATTGCTCCTAAAGAAGGAGCTTCTAAGTATCTTATTATTGATTGATATGCCTGGTAAGAGCTTTCCATGAAGGTCAGAGGGAGGAAAAAAGGGTGTTAACGTTGGGGACACCCCACATGGGTCCTGATTGTGGTTTGTAACTTTTTTCAGCTGATGAAGAGGTTGAAATTCACAGTGTTCTTTGCAGGACTTATGGGATGTTGATATTTCAATCCCATGAAAGTAGTTAAGAGAAATTCTACCATCTGAAAATCTGCCCTTGTTCTCTATGCAGTGTCAGATTTCAGCCAATGGGCACACTTACCTATCATAGGCTGGGTCTGAATTTTTCCTGAGGCTATTTATTTGCTTCTGTTAGAGTGATTTGTCTTTTATGAGCAGACTTGCAGTAGCAGAGTCCTGTGACTTGAGAAAAAGTTTCGGGAGGAACTCTTAGAATGCACATTAAAAAAAAAATTAACTATAGTTGATTTACAATATTGTGTATCAGGTGTATAGCAGAGTGATTCAGTGTTTTATATATATATATATATATATATATATATATATATATATA
>NW_021703779.1:5610513-5680925 GCF_005190385.1 Monodon monoceros | reverse complement strand
TATATATATATATATATATATATATATATATATATATATACACACACACACACACATATATATATATCCAGATTATTTCCATTATAAGTTATTATAACATATTGAATATAGCTCCCTGTGCTATACAGTAAGTCCTTGTTGCTTATCTATTTTATGTATGGTTGTGTGTATCTGTTACTCCCATACCCCAATTTATCCTTTACCTCCTTCCCCTGTGGTAACTAGAAGTTGGTTTTCTATGTCTGTGAGTCTGTCTTTGTTTTGTACATAGATTCATTTATATTATTTTTTAGATTCCATATATAAATGATATCATATAACATTTGTCTTTCTCTGTCTGACTTCACTTAGTATGATCATCTCAAGGTCCATCCTCGTTGCTGCAAATGGCATTATTTCATTCTTTTTTACGGCTGAGTAATATTCCATTATGTACCACATCTTCTTAAGCCAGTCATCTGTTTTTGGGCACTTGGGTTGTTTTACAATGGATAAATTTAACCCTAGATGAATGCTTCCCTTCCTCCTGTGAACCAGAGAAGGACATCATTTTCTATGGTAGCTGCACATCCTGTGACTTCAGTTTACAGACTAGATTCTGGGCACGCAATTAGAACAGAATGCCAGACTTCCCTGGTGGTGCAGTGGTTAAGAATCCGCCTGCCAACACAGGGGGACACAGTTTTGAACCCTGGTCCGGGAAGATCCCACATGCTGGGGAGCAGCTAAGCCTGTGCGCCACAACTACTGAGCCTGCGCTCTAGAGCCCGCGAGCCATAACTACTGAGCCCGCATGCCACAGCTACTGAAGCCCGTGCGCCTAGAGCCTATGCTCCGCAACAAAGAGAAGCCACCGCAATGAGAGGCCCGCACACCGCAAGGAAGAGCAGCCCCTGCTCGCCACAACTAGAGAAAAGCCTACGCGCAGTAATGAAGACCCAACGCAGCCAAAAATAAATAAGTAAAATTTTAAAAAAAGGACAGAATGCCAACTGTTAAACAGCGTCTATCTTTGTGTCTAATGGTGCCACGGGGATATTTTTGAATTCATTCCCGATTACTAAGTACCTATGTTTTTGAACTTCCTTGATGTGTAAGCACTGTGCTTATACTAAGGATACAAGAAAGAGAAGGCCCAGCACAGTCAAAGTCTAACTGGAAAGAATAATTAGTGAAAGGATAAATGAAGTAGATACGTAAATAGATACATACATACATAAACAAACAGTGAAAGAATAAATTGGATAAACAAACAAATAGCGAAAGAATAAATTGGAGTGTCTTAGGAAAGAATAAATAGTGAGCAAAAAGCAAAGAAATCAAACACGTGGTGGGCCCCCTGCCTGCTCCAGGCATGGTCTCCTTGGAGACGGTCTCAGTTAAAAATGGAGGAGTGGCGTTTGAGTCTCAGGGCATCTAGCGCAAATGACTAAGTCTCCCCAGTCTCCAGCGATGCTTGAATATCGTGCTGAACATTCTTCACTTCAGATTCCCTCGCAACCGTCTCCTGCCCTCCTCTGGGCTCCAGATGGCTGGCCCATAGTGGGCTGCATGAACAGATCCCCTTGTCCTTTGCTTTGCATCCGTTGGACTGTTGGGGAGCTGCTGGATTATCCACAGGGCGTCCAAAGGAGTTTCAGGAGGGAGGTCAGGCTGTGATCCTCCCTGCTCTTTCCCTGTGAGACCACACTAGCTGGTGTAGGGGGCTCCCCGTTTCTGGATTCTGGTGCCTGATCCCTCAGACCCAGGATGGGAATGGCTCCCTCTGTACCTAAACTCACAGGACTTCCACACCCCACCCTGTGTACTCCCTTACCCCTCCTGAGCCAGTTTCTCACACAATTGTGAGTAATTCTTCACTAAATCTTAATGACTTGTATCCGCGGATGCCGTCTTTTGCTGGATGCAATCTTGACTTTATAAATACCGTGCACACACGCACACAAAATATACCATGCACAGAGTGGAAAATTCTAACAGGATACCCTGTGCAGTCTCCCCCTCGCCTTGCATATATGTCCTTCCTCTCTTATTCTTTCCTTCCTTCCTTCCTTTCTTCCTTCCTTTGCTCTGTGTCTTTAGAATAAAGTAGCTAAAAGGTGACAGTGTATGGTATTTCAGTTCCTTCAGTACACAAGTGGCACATCCACATGCAAAGGATTTATCAGAGACAGTGTTCTCTTAGTAAACCAGTTTTATTTCAGCCTCCCTGAGTACACGATAATCAAATTGTTGCAGTCATTGGCACATTGAAAAAAAAAAAGATATAGTAGGTTTAATCCATCTAGACTGAAAAATGTTTTCCTTTGTTTCAACTCAAATACTTAGTGGGGAGAATAAGGAAGCCTGCAGTCCAATGATTAAATAAATGGAAAAACAGTAGGAATGCAACTTCTCCCCGACTGCTCTGTGAAGTAGTGTATTTTAAGTCTTGTTTCCCACCGACTTGTGAATTGTGTATTAGTCCCATGCTTAAACTCACTACATCAAGCTTAAATTAAAAATAGTTCCAATTCTCCAGCTCTTGATGGAGTTTGAACTTACAACTTGACTTCTCCTTCCTTTTACCAACAAAAACTTTAGTGCCTCTGTCGTAATTTTATTTCATAGGGCTGTTAGTCCAGCGAACGCTGTTTGTGACGTCTTAGGATTGTGTGAATACGGGCTTTCATACCAGGCAGGTTCAGCCAGCCTAATCCAGGCATAAGAGCCGTGGAACCAAGAAGAGGGCTGACACGGGAGGGATTTATGTCTGTGGACCAACACGAGTGGAGAGGCTCTCTTTCATTGAACGGTGTATATTAAAGGACGCTTCTCGTGTACCCCTGCCTGATGCATTTTCCTTCTCTCTTCCCCTAGATACGTGCACCGTCTTGAACTGTTGTTTCCCATCCTTATTCACATCTTCATACTTTTGTAACAGGGTCATGCATTCCAAAACGGTGTTTGTTTTACATAGTTTAAGTGTTTATGAACATAGAGTGATACCATATATCTTTCTGCAACTCGGGCTTCGAATTTTATCCTTAAGGAAATGGGTACTACCTATAGAGATTTCAGCTGGAAAAGGGATTTTGAGGCTGAGTTTCCTAAGAACTCTGTGAAATATTTTAGCCTAATATAAAGACAAGATGATGGAGATTAAGAGAGCTTGGGCGGGGGGCTTCCCTGGTGGCACAGTAGTTAAGAACCTGCCTGCCAATGCAGGGGACACGGGTTCGAGCCCTGGTCTGGGAAGATCCCACATGCCACGGAGCAACTAAGCCCCTGCGCCACAACTACTGAGCCTGCGCTGTAGAGCCCACGAGCCACAACTACTGAGCCCGCGTGTCACAACTACTGAAGCCCACGCGCCTAGAGCCCGTGCTCCACAACGAGAGAAGCCACTGCAATGAGAAGCCCACGCACCGCAACGAAGAGTAGCCCCCGCTCACCGCAACTAGACAAAGCCCGCGCGCAGCAACGAAGATCCAGTGCAGCCAAAAATAAATATTTTTTTTTTTTTTTTTTAAAAGAGAGCGAGAGCTTGAGGAATTTCCTCGAAGCCATGCTTTCGCAGAATGAGGACAGGACATGAACCAAGCTCCAAAGCTCTTGCAGGGTCTTAGGGGAAGGGCAGGCTTGAGAAGTAAAGCAGATGGGAAGAGATGTCTGAGACTCCGTGACCTGGAGGTCTTCAAGTGCACTGCTGGCTTGGTTCTGGGTTAGAGTGAAGGAGTCCCATTCCTCTGTGTGTGTCTGAGTTACCTTGTGAGATCTGTCCCGGTTGACGGGGTGGTGGACAGGACGTTCTCCATCCCTGAAGCCACGTACTTCAGTAACAGGTCCTGGAAGTTGGAGGTTTTGCCCTTTTCTGTCTAGAAGCTTCTGCTATTGGAGCCGGTCTGTGCAGGTACATCTACTAGATGGGCTGGGGTCATCCGTGAGGCATCCCTGTTGCTGTCTGTGGATTTCGTCTCTGGCTTTGGTCGGTCCGCTGTGAAGGAGCTGGTGATGTGGAGGCTTCCTGTTTCAGAGTTCAAGATTGCCAACACCCAACAGGGTCAACCTGACTGTACTTCTCACTTCAGAACTTCCTTGGTTATGATCCCCTGCTCGGAAATTCTAAAAGGAACTTGATGGTGTTCCAATTCTGACACCGCCATCAAAAAAGATCACTCTGACAAATATAAGGATGGAAGAATCTTTAAAAATGCATGTAGTTATATAAGGCTGAGTACCTCCTGACAGTGGAATACGGTGTGGTTGCAAAAAGGATGACAAAGTGCTTTATGCACCGCTATATAAAATCTCCAGAAAGCTGTTAAGTAAATAAAAGTGAGGGACGGGAGAGTTTATATAATATGCTACTTTTTTTTTAAGAAAGGGGAGTGATAAAATAATTCATACGTGAATACAGAAACATTAGAAGGATACAGGAGGAGTGGCCAGAAATGGAGGAGGGGACTAAGTAGGTAGAAGACTGTGATACGTGCCCTTCAATATAATTGTTGTTTTGAAGCATATACGTTTTTACTTATTAAAATACATTTCAACAAGTAAGATCTAATTCAGTTGCTATTTAATTGACATTAATTTCCTATAGTTGATCATTTTGCTATGCTTATGTAAAATGATAACATTAGGGGCTATGAGGTGAGGGCAAAAAGGAAACGATTATGTTTTCAGCTTTTCAGTAAGTTTAACATTCAACTAAATAGTTCAAAATTTAAAAAAAAATTTTTTTTAAAGATGATACACAAACAGCTGTTAAGCACATGAAACGGCGTTCAGCATCATTGGCTATGTGAGAAATGCAAATTAAAAGCACAGCGAGGCACTATTTATATAGCAAACAGAATGGCTAAAATTTTTTTAAAATGACAACAAACATCTTATGGGAGAAACTGGCTCTCTTATGTCCAACCACACTGGAATAAGGTTGGACAACTTCTTACAAAATTAAATATGCATCTGTCTTTTGACCCAGAAATCCCACTTTTAGGTGTTTACCCATGAAAAGTGATTATGCAAGAACGGTAATAACAGCTTTAGTTACAATTGTCCCAAAGTGGCAACAACCCAAATGTGCAAGAGGAGAAGGGGTGAACTGTTTGTCATATTCACACGATGCATGTGTTTATTGTATATTGTTCAAAGGAACAAACTGCTGATACATCCAACAACATGGATAAAGCACAGACATAACGATGAATAAAAGAAACCTGATGCTGAAGAATTCATACCACACTTATATGAGGTGCTAGAGCAGGCAAAACTAACCTAAGGGGAAAAGAAATACAACTGTGGGTGCCCTTGTTGGAGGAGTGACTGGGAAGAGACAAAAAAGCTTTCTTTTTTAAAAAAATTTATTATTTTTTTAATTAAATTAATTTTATTTTTGGCTGCGTTGGGTCTTTGTTGCTGCGCGCGGGCTTTCTCTAGCTGTGGCGAGCCAGGGCTACTCTTGGTTGCGGTGCACGGGCTTCTCATTGCGGAGGCTTCTCTTGTTGCGGAGCACGGGCTCTAGGCGCGCGGGCTCAGTAGTTGTGGCTCACAGGCTCTAGAGCACAGGCTCAGTAGTTGTGGCGCACGGGCTTAGTTGCTCCGCGGCATGTGGGATCTTCCCAGACCAGGGCTCGAACGCGTGTCCCCTGCATTAGCAGGCGGGTTCTTAACCACTGTGCCCCCAAGGAAGTCCTACATTTTAAAAAATATTTATTTATTTATTTATTTAATTTTGGCTGCATTGGGTCTTTGTTGCTGTGCGCGGGCTTTCTCTAGTTGTGGCAAACGGGGGCTGTTCTTTGCTGAGGAGGTGCCCGGGCTGCTCATTGCGGTGGCTTCTGTTGTTGCGGAGCACGGGCTCTAGGCACGCGGGCTTCAGTAGCTATGGTGCGTGGGCTCAGTAGTTGTGGCTCGCGGGCTCTAGAGCACAGGCTCATTAGTTGTGGCACACAGGCTTAGTTGCTCCGCGGCATGTGGGATCTTCCCGGACCAGGGCTCGAACCCGTGTCCCCTGCTTTGACAGGCGGATTCTTAACCAGTGTGCCAACGGGGAAGCCCAGGAGAGCTTTCTGAAGAGATGGAAACATTCTGTATGGCACTGGAGTTCTGGATTATGGAGCTATATCCATTTGTCAAAACTGTGCAGTTAATTTTTTGTGTATTTCAAGTGTAATACTTGTGTATGCATATTTTATTTCAGAAAAAGGACTTCAAAAATGATAACTCTATGGGAGGTGGGAGTGGACAGAGATATAGATGACAGATTAGCAAAATATTTGTAATTATTGAAGTGGAGAGAGAGATTCTTGGGATTTCATTACATCATTTTCTTTACTTTTTAGATAGTTGGTATTTTCCATAGTGAAGGTTCAAAATAATTTTAAAAAGCAAAGGAAATACCAGTTTTTTTTAAAGAGAAGCAGTAGCTTTTTTTTTTTTTTTTTTTTTTTTTCTTATTAAGATGGGAGTTTTATGGTGTGTTTTACGCTGACAGGAGTAATAGGGTCCTGGGGGTTGCGGAGAGCATTTGGCAACACAAGATGACAACACAAGTTGCCAGATGACATTGACAATTAAAAGAACATCTTAAAATGTGCAGCGATAAGATTGTAATAAAAGAACGTCAGAAAAAAAAAAAAAAAAAGAACGTCAGGATCATTGAATCCCAGGCCTATGGAAAATGCTCAGGAAATCTAAACAGTATTTTTGAATTAGCTTTTGGCTAAGAAGACCAAGTGGACCCAAGCCCATTACTGAGAGCAGATGGTAAGTTAACAGACGTAAAGGGAGACCAGGACTACTTCAAAGCCAGGTTTTCCTTTACCTTTTCTACACAAGAAAATGGTATTCACGTTTTAAAGGTTAGAGCAAATAGAGTTAGGAGGGATTTAAGCCTTCGATAAGTGAGGAAACAATGAGAGGACACGACTTGATAAAATGAATTCAAACTCAGGGACAAAAGCTCTTAGCTAGTTCAGCCCATTGAGTAATCATGGTTCACAAGAGAGTATGGAGGGGTAAGAGATGACTGATGTTGACCCAGTTTTTCTTTTTCGTTTTCTTTTGCTTTTTTTTTTTTTTTTTTAAGGCAAGGATAACATTCTGGAAATTACAGACAGGTCAATTAGATAGATGATGATCCTTACCGTTCTAGAAGAGATCCTCTAACAGATGTCTTGAGGGCCCCTAATAAATGAAATAGTGATTTCTAGAAGCTCCATTGGTTTGTTTGCTGCTCTCCTAGTTTTATGAGAATCCATGGGTATAACTTGTCTGGTCATCAACATGTGATTTGACAGTTTTCCTCTTACTCTCCTGGAGAAGAAGACGCATGTATAAATGAATGTGGGTAAAGCCAGAGTTTTCTGCAACTGTTTATTTACAGGTGGTTGAACAAGGCTGGTGATAATTTTGCCACCCACTGCAAGGCTGCGTGTTTGGATCTCACGCGTGGAAAGGGTCCTGAACTAGTGCATGCAAATGATGTATTTCTGTCTGCAACTATGCCTACGTTTACCTATTCATCCATATCTCTGAGGCTCCATCTACCTAACTACACATCATAAAATTAAACCACCTTCTTCCTTATTTACACATTAAAAATTAGCCACTTGCTCTGCTCAGGGAATGGAGTGGCCCTATTGTTTGAATGTTCTGTTTAAGGTTATGGAAACACTTTCTTTCTTCTCTTGTTCTTGTAAATAATCCAAGATTGTATCAGCAACATCTTCCAGTATTTCTTTTCTTTTTTGGCCACACCATATGGCATGGTATGCGGGATCTTAGTTCCCCAACCAGGGATCGAACCCTTGCCCCCTGCAGTGGAAGCATGAAGTCTTAACCACTGGACCGCCGGGCAAGTCCCCTTCCAGTCTTATTAAATAGAGCACACAGAACAAAAGTTATCACATGCTTGGTGATTCCTCATCTTGCAAATCATCAAGGATGTTTGAACTTAGGTTATTTTGGAGGAGAGGCAGAGGAGGAAGAGAGAGCTGGGCACGGGGCAGAATAAATAGTGACAACTTGGGGTCGTTACTAGAGTTAGATTTTAATTACTCTCTTGTACTTTTCATTCCTTTCTGTCCTAAAAGTGAAATTCTAAAGTCATTATTAGAGGCTTCTGGATATTTGTCTTAAGGGCCACCTGTCTTTTACTAAAAGTATTTGTGATGGTTTTTTAAAAAATCAGTTAGTGAAGGTGCTATTCTAAAGCACTACCTTACGATGTGGAGAAAAAATGCTATACACCGTTCACGTACTGTCATACATCAAATCTCTATTACTACGTGCACGTAGCCCCTTAGCTAATAATCACCGATGAATTAGAAAAGCAGGGATTTACGATGGCACATCCAACTCCCAGCAGTGTTCATGAGCATTCCCGATGATTCTGCAAAGATGAGGTTGAAGCAAATTGCTGAGAAAATACTGACATACAGCCTTCTCATAGTTTTTTTCATTAACATTGTGCTACAATTTTAAGAACCATCTCTCTTTAGTTATCAGCCATTTAGTGAGGAAAATCAATTCTGGTTTTAAGACACCTTCTCACTTCCTGCCCCGCTACCTTCTGACTTGCACTGATTATTTTTGGGTGTGTGATACTGTTGGCAGCCTTCAAAAAGATGATAACTTAGCACATAATTATGTGATGTTTGGAGCAGTTCTCTAACGTATTCCTCGGTTGTCCAAACTGTAATCTATTGGAGAAAAGGAATGGTATTTTGAACTTGTTTGATAATCTCAGTCTGAAATATAATTATGATTGAAGTAACTCTAATAGATACTTTATAATAACAATCTCAATCGTGGATATGATGATGGAGAGGATGTGAGATTCAGGGTCAGAAGATCTGGGCATTTACCAGCTCTGTGACATTGGGCAAGTCACCCCCTTCTTCTAGCTTCAGGTTTTTTCCTCTACAAAGCTGGGAGAATGGTAATCACTTTGCAGGATTGGTGCAAGAGTTGTCCAAGACAATGCATGGGACAGCTGTATGGAGTACATACATAAGAACGTCTTAGCTTCTCTTCGTGTTTCATCACCTCGTTTTCCTCCCATTTCCTTCCTTTCCTTTATGTTTTAAATACCTTGCAGGACGTTTGGTGCTGTCCAAAACATCCATAAGATGTTTGGTCCATAAGACATTTGGACCACACCAAAAGGTCCTTGATATTAGGTCACGTTTGGTCCTGTCCAAAACATCCATGGCGTCATTTGGTCCACGCCAAAAGGTCCTTGCTATGTGGTCATATTTGGTCCTGTCTAAAACGTCCATGGAGACAACTGGTCCACACCAAAAGGTCCATGATACTTACTGCCGTCCAGAACCATTTGGCATGGACCAAATATGCTCTTGGATGTTTTGGACAAGACCAAATATCAAAGATCGTTTGGCAAGAAACAAATGTCTTATGGATGTTTTGGACAGGACCAGATATCAAGGATCTTTTGGCCTGGACCAAATGTCTTATGGACGTAGTGGACAGTACCAAATACCTGCTTACCAAAATAAGCTTCTCTTCTCTTGCTGCTCTGAGAACAAAAATTTCCTTAGTTTCTTTTGTGGGCAGTCTTTCAGAATTCACATCTTGACTAGCATAATTCATAAACCCTATGCTCCTTTTGACTTACCGTGTATAATTTGGTGTTCAAAAGTATCAGAAAAGCAAGTTAAAGCCAGATACTTCAAAGACATGGAACTTATGAGTTTGATTTTGATTTGCTGAATCCAGTGTAGGTGGAAAGTCTCAGGAAGCAGAAATAATGAGGAGAGTTAGAATAGTCAAAAAATAATAACAAAGAATTAATATCAAAATGTAAATATAGGAATGTTAGCAAAGAAAACACATAAAAATGGTGAAATTATGTTAGAAGTAACAATGCCACAGACTCTTTGCTTAAGATCTCTGGGCATCCTGCAATCAATGTCTTCTAAAATTTCACTTTCACACCTTTATTAGCCGATTTATGATCTGAATAAAATGTAGATTGAAATTTTTCTTAACCTTAGGCAGAGGATGAAATACTTTCAAAAGGTGGGATAGGCTTATTTGTTTTGTGGGTGTAACCAATAACCGAAATAATGATTTCTGGGCCTTGGTGTTTATTTCTAACACACTCTAGCAGGCTTGAGACCATGAGTGACTTTATATGTATTAAGCCAAGACACCGCTATGGCTTCTAGTCAAGCCTATTGGAGTTGATGATTAGAAATGCTGAATGTCTAAATTTAGAAATAGTCTGTTGCACAACTTTTGTACCCATGGATACTGAAAGTATGAATCATTAGTCAGTCAGTGTTCCTGTGATGGTTAATATTATGTGTCAACTGGAGTGGACCATGAGGTGACTAGATATTTGGTCAAACATTATTCT
Organism: Monodon monoceros; assembly: GCF_005190385.1. Lineage (NCBI taxonomy): Eukaryota > Metazoa > Chordata > Mammalia > Artiodactyla > Monodontidae > Monodon > Monodon monoceros. Next base: position 5,670,556 of record NW_021703779.1, on the reverse strand, counting down.
GGGTGTTTCCCTGAGGGTGTCCCGGATGAGATGAACATTTAAATCCATAGATTGACTGAAGCAGATTGCCCTCCATATTGTGGTGGGCCTCACCTAATCAGTTGAAGGCCTGACTAGCACAAAGGGCCGACTTCCCTGGAATAAGAGGGAATTTTGTGTTTGGTGGTGTTCAAACTGGGACATCGGCTCTTCCTGGTTCTACAGCAGCTCCTGGCCTTTGCATTTGAACTAGGAGATCAGCTATGCAGATTTTGGATTTGCTGTCTCCTTAATAATGTCAGCCAATTCCCAATAACAGTATATATATTATAGATGTTCTGTTTCTCTAGAGAACCCTGTTTCGTTTCTCTGGAACTACCCTCTCAACTTATACAGACATCATAAAAATGGGTTAAAGTCTTTTCCCAAAACCCCCAGGTCATAGGTCAGTACAACAGCATTCCATCAGTATAAATGATTCTTCAGGACTCATTTGGAACGCAGTGGCAGAATTCAGACTTTCTGCTTAGGAACAAAGATCACTTCATTGATTATCTTCATTTTGTGCTCATTTACCCTCATTTAAGTCAACAAACCTAAGCTCAAACCCAACATGCATGAGAGACAGATTATTATCAGATAAGGTTCTTGCATAATTGCACTGACTTGTGTGAAGAACTCTTTGGGGGACTTGGGGAGAGGGTCTGACCTGGAAATATACAGGGGTCAAGGTCAGACACATATCATCTTTTGAGAAGCTGCTGAGAACTGAAGTCACCCTTTCATCATGAGAAGAAACAGAGCCTTTCTGTTCATTTTTCTCCTTGCAGCCAGAGCCGCCTCAGTGCCATGAGAGACACAGCTGGACAGACCCCAGGGGAGACACAAGAGCTTCATGTTAGGGGTCAGAGAACTTTTCTGCGAAGGGACAGATAGTCAACATTTTAGGCTTTGCTGGCCAGTGTTGGTCACAAAGAACTCAACTCTACCATTTTAGTGCAAAAGTCACCGTGGCCGTTTCATACACAATGAACATGGATGTGATTCGATAAATCTATATTTATGGACCCTGAAATTTGAATTTCATATACTTTTCACATGCTATATCATTGTCTTTTGATTTGGGGAGAAAACTATTTAAAAAAATAAGAACCATTCTTAGTGTACAGTCTGCACAGCATCAGGCAGCAAGCTGGACCTGACCCATCGGGTGCAGTTTGCAAGCCCTGTTCTATAGAATCAGCTTCACTGGAGCTTTCGATGTGTAAGTATTCACCAAGGAAAGGAATAGTCCCTTTCCCCTCCCCGGACGGAATATTACAGAAAGCGCTGAATTTAATGAACACCCCTACTAATATTTTGTCCATATCTATATTTATCTAATTAATATGGTATAACAATAATAAAAAGAATCGTGGAAGGAACCTTATTACCTATATGTATACATTATATATATGTATATATTATATATATGTATATGTTATATATGTATATACTATATATATGTATATATATTTGTTTATGGTATCAGTATTTCGTTCCTACTCCCCTCTGAAAGGTACCAATCAAAGCCAGTTATAAAACACTGAAGTTTTAGCCAGATCTCATTATGAGAAACATTATAAAGATGATCGTGGATTTTTTTTGTTTTTTGAGGGGGTCGTCCACCTGGTCTAGGGTGGGTCCCTGAATTGATGTGGGTCTCAGGCTTTTCATCACTAGAAGAGGAGATCGGTCTGGTTCAAGTGTAGGCAAACTTCTTCCTACAAGGCCAGACAGTAGATATTTTCAGGGGCCATCCCACTTCTGTTGGAACTATACAAGTCTGCCGTTAGAATGCTCAAAAGAAGCTATCACAATAGGGACAGCATGTCATCAAAAGGCAGAGGCTGGGTTCCATTATAAAACGTTATTTACAAACGTAGGCAGGAATCCAGGTTTGGGTCCTAGTTTCCTGACCTCTAGTTAAGATGTTCTTAAAATACCATCACGGACCTGGAAATCACATGAATGTCGCTTCACCAAAGTGGACCACCAGAGGAGGCCTGGCAAAGCTTTCTCCCTTTAGCTTTCCAAGAAGTCATTTTCATCTGCATTTTATAAATGGAAAAACTGGTGCAAAAGGAGTGCTAGTTGCATGTGGTAATTATGTCTTTCCTTAACTCATTTCCTCCATAAGACGAATCAGGAGCTCAAAGAAACTGATATGTTTTCATAAAAGAGCAGTGATTCATGTGGAGGTGACTTACAGAGAAGCATTCACTACAATTATTCCATCTCTTATTTGCTGGATATGGAGACTTGTGCATCTTAAATGTTGTCAGCAACAAACTTCATTTGCAGCATTTTCTGTCTCCTTTCGTTTACAGGGTAAACAACGGGTTAAATTTCAGTTCCCACTGGGTCATTTGTAGAGAGGTGGATGGACCTTCAGAAAGAGAAAACAAATATCGTGTGTTAACACATATATGTGGAATCTAGAAAAATGCTACAGATGGGGCTTCCCTGCGGGCGCAGTGGTTGGGAGTCCGCCTGCCGATGCAGGGGACACGGGTTCGTGCCCTGGTCCGGGAGGATCCCTCGTGCCTGAGCCCCTGAGCCATGGCCGCTGAGCCTGCGCGTCTGGAGCCTGTGCTCCGCAACGGGAGAGGCCACAGCAGTGAGAGGCCCGCGTACCGCAAAAAAAAAAAAAAGAAAGAAAAATGCTACAGATGAACCGGTTTGCAAGGCAGAAATAGAGACACAGATGTAGAGAACAAACGTATGGATACCAAGGAGGGAAGGAGGGTGGGATGAACTGGGAGATTGGGATTGACATATATACACTAACGTGTAAAATCATGAGAATATGCTGTATAGCACAGGGAACTCCACTTCGCTGAACAGTAGAACCTAACACAACATTGTAAAACAACTCTACCCCAATAAAAAAGTTTTTATTTTAAATTTCAATTACCATCCTAACAAACTAGAGTCTTCCTCATGTGGAACTCTAGTTTCTTATTTCATTATTTCTCACATGTACTATTCTAGGGAAAACAGCGTAGAGGTCTATAACTTCAGGCTACAGGAAGCCAAATGTCTAATCATGAAGATCCCAGGAAATGTATTTGAAGTCTCCCCAGAAGGGGCTTGGCATTCCTTGAAAGTGCTAAGGGCCATGCCTGAGCCTGTCCACCTTTAGTGAGGGATTCTGACAACCCTCTCCCATATAACAAGACAGTCTCCATGGGAAGGCTTGGAGCCTCTGTGAACACAGGTGTGAGTGTTGTGTAAATGGTTTGCTGGATGGAATGGTATGTGTGTGACTTCCATGGGTCGTGGCTTCCAAGGAAATACACTGTGAGGGGTGAGATGCTCTTGTAAGGAACACACACACACACAGCACAGTGGCTCCTGGAAGCTGCTGAATTAACAAAAATTAAACCAACGAAGAAGAAAACCTTGTACGTGAATGGGCGTGGTGATGGCAATGCTCCATCAGCTTAGCACAGTGCGATGCAGAAAATTTCATGGATGCATTTTCTTTATGAAAGAGCTCAGTGAGAATGTCTGCAGGTGTTTTAGGCAGATGGAATTGGGAAATCTTTTCTCAAGTTGCCTCTTCAAGAAAGTGGAGCTTGGGACTTCCCTGGGGGTCCAGTGGTTAACACTCGGCACTTCCACTGCAGGGGGCATGGGTTTGATCCCTGGTTGGGAAACTCTGATTCCGCATGCAGCAGGGCATGGCCAAAAATTAAGGGAAAAAAAGAAAGAAAGAAAGAAAGTGGAGCTTGTAAGAGTTGCAGCAAACCGATCTGGATATTAAGTTGACTGTTAGTGTCGATTTTTCTTCCAGATGTGTCACATTTTGGTTGATAGGAGACTAAATGCTGATCTTTGAAATTCCTGATTTGGGATGAATTTTTCTAATGATCTATTGAAATGTTTAATGTAAAATCTTAAAATCAATGTGTGGTTTGAGTTATGCTTTAATGATCTCAGATTTTTGGTGTATCAGCAAGTGGCCTGAAGGTGTAATTAGCTGATGGTTGTTAAATATTTATTTGGTGACTTGATTTAATTTCAGTTTCCTCCACTAGATCAGCATTAATTGAAGACTGAGACTTTGTTACCTCAGCATATATAGTAGTAGGTACTCAATGAATATTTGTGAAATGAATTTAAAAAATGAATGAATGTTATATTTGAATATGACATTAAGTTTTCCCTTTGTGTGTAAGATAATCCGTAAATATTTATTTTAGGGATTTAAATAGAAACTCCTTGAGTTCCTATTCTTTTATTTCTAAAGTGCTACTCAGAGGAATTACCTGAAAAGAGTCTACGATCCTTTTAGCTACACTCACATTTGCGTATGTAAGTCAAATTTACATCAGCTCCGTGTTTCCTGTTTGGTTCAGGGTCTATAACCATGCCAAAGGAATTTAAAACATCTGGGTTCTTTTGTGTGCTACTTCATGAGACCTGAGGTTTGTTTAGAGCGTTCTTTGTCTCCTGTTGATTTTTCTTTTCTTTTCTTTTTTTTAACACCAGCATAATGGGTGAGGTCATTCAGGGAGAGCATGCAGAACAAAAAACGAAAGGAACCAAGTGCAGAAAGTGTATGTATACGTTAAAAATTTAAACATGCAAATAATTAAATATTTGTCGAGTTCCCAAAGGTCTGGGAATAAAATGAGATAAAAATGAGGCAGGCTTAGTAAGGCTAAAGAGTGGTCATGGTGTGGAGCATGGGATAGAAATTGCAGCCAGGACCTAATCGTACTAAAGCCAATGAAAGCAGCATAAACCTTGAACATTCTATTCTTTGTCATTTTTAAATTTTAATATAACAGATAGTCTCTCTTATCTGTAATGTCAAGCACAGAGTTAATTCATATTTTACAATATTTCTTCAATTTGAAAATATGGAAATCAGTCAATATTGTAACACACCTTAAGCAAATAGGCATCAAACGTTATATTTTAACCTACCAGATTAAAGTTAAAAAGAAAGAAAGTGTCAAGTACTGGTGAAAATATAAGCAACTTTCATACATACTTAGTAAATTATTACAAAAAATCATTGGGTGGTGTCAATTTAAGTTGAAAATACACCTACTCGATGAGACAGGAATTCCACTCCTAGATATGTATCCCTGAGAAATGAGTGCATATTCCCATCAAAAGATACAGATAATACTGTTTCCAGGAACTGTGTTCATCATAGCCCCAAACTGTATAGACCCCAAACGTCCATCATTAAGATGATGGGATTGTTCTCTATTCGTAATATAGAATATTATATATTAGTAAGGGAATGACTGATTCATGTAACAGTGTGAGTTGAATATCACACATATAATATTGAGCAAAATAAGCAACACAGAGAAGAGTTCTTGTATGTTTCCACGGCTACAGGAATTTCCAAAACATACACAATGTATGATGGGAACAAACACAGTGGTTAACTCTGGGGAGATGTTGATTGAAAAGGGAGCCTTTAGGTGATGAGGGAAAAGTTTTATATTAATCTTGGACTTGTTTGCAGGGACATATTTGTGTAGAAAAAATTATCAAGCTCTGCTCATGTGCCTTTTAATATAAGCTATAGTATAAGTAATATGCACTGTAGTTTAGAATCCATTATTTAAAGTTGAGTGTTTTCATAAAAATATACTCTTTCCTTCTTAATTTCTAAATTGGGAATTTCACCATCCCAACTTTATGCATTTCAGCCATATCTCATGAGGAACAGTTAGAATTAAAATATGTAGATTTTATAAGAAAGAAAAAAAAATCTCCCAGGTATCCCACTGCCCCCTTCGGTTTGCCTTGACAGGAAGTCATTATTTCTGTATGATTGAAAGTAGGGCCGTGTGTTGGCCAAGCCCCAGTTATGTTTCCTGCAAGCCAGTTCAAGATCTGAGGAGTAATGCAATTACTTCTCAGGGTTTGTGAAGGGCACTTCATATCCATTACTGCTGGACTCTGAAGTCCTTCCTTGTATAGGTTTTTGCCAGTGGAAAGCTAACATAATCATGCAGGATCAGGGGCAGTTATAGGATTTCCTTGGAGTTTCCTTTTCCTAATGAATATGCTCCTTCATTGTCATGGATTGACCTTTGAACACTAATGTAAATCTTATGACTGATTGTTTTATTAATTGCTAGAACCTTGCTCGCTGGGGTTTGTTAAGTCGCCCTAAGCAAGAGCCACCTGCAATTAATCTTTCTATAATTCTTGACACAATGGTTTACAATTATTGATTTCTTTGTTTAAAACCGATTAGATATTTTAGTCTTTTACAAACTGACACAAAACTGCGGGTCACCGAAGTGACTGGAGTGTCAACAGAAAAGAGCCCTTAGCCAGCCATCGAAGTTTGGTCTCTAAAGCTAAAATTCATTTACATGCAAAAGTAGCTTTAAGCTGAGAGCATCCTTTGCAAGGATCCAGATTCCACTCACAGGGCTCTGTTTGATCTGTCCCATGTCTTCGGTTGGTGACTGACAAGGACAACTCAGACCTGCCTTGTACCTTATAAATCAGAGCCACCAGGTACAGATTTAGCCCTGAGTATCTCTGTCACTGAGCGTTCAGGACCAGCAACAAGAGAGAAAGTACCCAGGCATCTTTATACGATAGCTATTTGTATTCTGAACCTTTCTCTGAAACACAATGGTAGGCGTTCACGGTCCAAGCCAATGGAAATATGATAATGTGTCTCGTGATTGCGGGATGCATCCATTTCATGTTTTCCTTTTCTCAATTCACTTTGCTCCTGGGAAATGGACCGTTTAAAAAAAAAAAAAAAAAAGTAACCTCAAGTAGGGCAGGAAATAACAATCCTGCCCAAGAGGAACACAGGGACATCACCTTCGTGTTCTCAAGATTCATACTGTACTGTCTCTTGAGCTCTCAGCCTCTCGTGCTCTCTCCGCTTAGTTTCTGCTGACCTTTTAATTCATCTCTCGGACCTCCTGTTGCTCCTGACTGATTTACTGCTCTAGCTCTCTGCCCTGTGGCTTGGTATCCTGCTGCATTTCTTGCCTTCTTTTGCCTGCATTGGCACTTCTGGGTACATCCAACTTTTTGTCACTAAAGTCTTCTGCTAGGCTGCCAAAGCCCCTCCCACTGAAATATCCTAATAGGACGATCTATGAGTTCTTTCCTCATATGGGTCCTGCTGGGAAAATACTTGCTCCACAGTGCTGGCAGATAAATATTTTGCTTTTGAATATGTCTTTTCTGTTACCTGGAGATTTAGGGGGAATATATCCTGTAGGAAAATACCTTTAGCCTTACAACTTTTTTCTCTAAGATTAAAAATATGTTCCAGTTAGCTTAATATGCCAGTTAATATTTCTTTATCTGTACTAGAACACATGGCATCCACATATACTTGACCTTTGAACAACACACGGGGTGGAGGTGCTCACCCCCGGCAGAATCAAAAATCAGTGTATAACTTTTTTTTTTTTTTTTTGGCTGCGTTGGGTCTTTGTTGCTGCGCATGGGCTTTCTCTAGTTGCAGTGAGTGGGGGCTACTCTTCCTTGCGGTGCACGGACTTCTCATTGCGGTGGCTTCTCTTGAACAGAGCATGGGTAGGCACGTGGGCTTCAGTAGTTGCAGCATGCGGGCTCAGTAGTTGCAGCACGAGAGCCCTGGAGCACGCAGGCTTCAGTAGCTGTGGCACACGGGCTCAGTAGTTTTGGCTTGTGGGCTCTAGAGCGCAGGCTCAGTAGTTGTGGCGTGGGGGATTAGTTGCTCCGCCGCATGTGGGATCCTCCCAGACCAGGGTTCGAACCCATGTCCCCTGCCTTGGCGGGCGGACTCTTAACCACTGCGCCACCAGGGAAGTCCCAAAAATCATTGTATAACTTTTGACTCCCTAAAAATGTAACTGCTAATAGCCAACTGTGGACCAGAAGCCTTACTGATAACATAAAGTTGATTAACACTTATTTTGTATGTTATATGTCTATCTACATATATTTTCTGCATTCATGATATACCTAAATTTTTCTTAATTAAAAAAAAAAGTATTTCTAAGCTGTGTGCTTCATCTGAGACTTTTTTCAAATTGCTGCAAATCTCCAAAAAATTTTTCCAATATTTTTATTGAAGAAAATCTGTGTACAGGTGGACCTGCCCAATTCAAACCCTAGCTGTCCAAGGGTCAACTGTAATTAAAATATAAAGCATCTGCGTTTCTATGATTCATTTACTTATTTTTAAAATTTATTTTATTGAAGTATAGTTGATTGACAATGTTGTATTAATTTCTGCTATACAGCAAAGTGATTCAGTTATACATATATATTCTTCTTTATATTCTTGTCCATGATGGTTTATCACAGGAGATTGAATATAGTTCCCTGTGCTCTACAGCAGGACCTTGCTGTTCATCTATCCTATATATATAATAGTTTGCAATTGCTAATCCCAACTCCCGATCCATCCCTCCCCCGCCACTCCCCGCCTTGGCAACCACAAGTCTGTTCTCTATGTCTGTGAGTTTCTTTCTGTTTCGTAGATAAGTTCATTTGTGTCATATTTTAAATTCCACATATAAGTGATATATATAATTTATTTTCAGATGCCTGTTTACTCTTGTAATGCATTCTACAATGCTAGAACTTTTGCCACTATCAACAAAAGTTGCCTTGTCAAGATTGCCAGTGATCTTTCTATTAAATCTAGTGGACAGTCCTTATGCCTCATTTTATCTGATCTATTAACACTATTTGGCACAATTGAATACTCCCTCCTACTTGATAAAATCCTTCTTTACTCAGATTCCAAGAAAACATACTTTGCTGATTTTCCTCTGTCTGCTCTGGTCAATTGCTATCAATCTCCTTAACTGTTTCCTCCTCTCTCCCAATTCTGAAAGTTTGAGTGTGCCCCCGTGTTCCTGCCTTGGACAGTTTCTTTTCCGTCTGCATTCACTGCCTTGATGATCGAGTCTAATATCAAGTGTAACTGTTAACTCCGTGGTGTTGACTCCCATTTTATACCCCCTGACCTGAAATCCAGACTCGCAAATCCAACTTTCACCTCAGCGTTTCCACTGGAATGTCTTACAGGTGTCGCTCGTGTTCTGTGTTAAACTCTCGTCCCCTCTCTTGAAACCTGCTAGTGGTCTTCACCAGAGGAAATGATGATTCTTTCCTGCCAGTTACTCAGACCATTGGTTCTGAGTGACTCTCCTCCAATTTCGTGTGCTTCTGTCCAAACAGTCCCACTGGCAATCTTCTTTTGAAGAATGGTCTTCCTAGGACCATAGTCAGGCTACTGGAAGCAGATTGCCCACACTTTTCTAGTCCTAGGAGACGTGCTCTTATTTTCAAGATGGTTTGGAGGGTCTAAGTCATTTGCATTTTCATATAAATTTTAGAATCTGCTTGATAATTCTTACAAAGAAGCTCCTTGTGGTTTATATTTGGATAACATTTTGAATCCAAGGGTCATTTTGGGGGGAATTGACATCTCTAAAGTAAGGAGTCTTAACAATCCATAAAAGTGGTAAATATCCCCATGAATTTATGACTTTGTTAATTTCTCTCAGCAGTGTTTTGTCATTTTCAGTGTAAAGATCTTAGACAACTTGTATTAAATTTACACCTAAGTATTTTTTGTTGAGATGACAGTGTACACGATGATAGTTTTTTAACTGTCCTTTTCGAGTTGCTTGCTATTAACATGTAGAAATACAAATAATTTTTGTATATTGACTTTATTTCCAACGATCTTGGTAAATGACATGTTTGTTTGATAGATTATTTAGTATATTTCATCGAAAAATACATCATCTTTAAATATAGTTTGACTTCTTTCTTTCTACTCTTATGCATCTTATTTCTTTTTCTTGCCTTAGAACTTCTGATACAATGTTGATTAGTAGTGGTTAGCGTGTAGACAGTCTTCTTTTGTTCCCAACCTTCGAGATAAATTATAATATTTAACAGTTAAGTACAATTTTAGCCATAGACTTTCATAGATGTTCTTTATCTGATTGAGAAGTTCTCTTTTCTGGCTACTTTGTTCATCAATCACTTTCATGTGTATCTGGTCCTTAGGGGCCATTTCTGGAGATCTGGCTTAAGACAGGTGGGTGTTAAGAAATTGTTGTAAGTCTGATGTGTCCGACATGGTTATGTAAAAATAATAAAGAACACTTTTTAGAATAGAGATTTGTTCTTTTATCTGCCATGCTCTTGAGACACGTACAATACATGTAGCTACTTTAATCTCATAAGGCCAAAATGCTGTAGCACTTTTGACTGTCCTACTTCTGTGTGCTTTTGCAGACTAAACTCTTTATTATTTAATAAATGACCAACAATAACAAGCAATCATTCAGAATACATTTTCTGTTATTAGAGAGACAGGGGAAAACATCCGATCCATGCCATAAGTGGTTTGCAGTCCATAAGTCAGGGAAACTAGAAAATAGGCTTTTTCTCACCTGTGAAGGCAAGATGGGTAGGTTACAGATTGGGGAGAAATGTGGTCCTTCAAGGATTCTTGCTGGTTCATCTTGCTTAGGTGTCTACAAATAGTCTCCACTCAGAATGCGATGAGCTTGAAGAGAACTTCTCTCTTGTTCTGCTAATTCATTTGGATTATGAGTCATTTTCTATCTTTCCTGACCAACAGGCAATCTAAAACGCTCCAGCTACAAAAAAAAAACAACTTATTCCAAGGGAAATGTGAGGAATTAGAAAGCTACTAATCCTGTGAGATAAATTCTCATTGTTTCACATTCCCAGGGAAATGCCACTGTTTCATGGTGAAATGAAGGTGATACACGTAACAAGAAGGACAGCTTGTTTTTAGTGCACACGCCGCTCTGTTATTTATGCCAATCGTGAACAACAGGAATAACGGTAAATGAAATCTCCAGGTAATCATAAACGTAATTTTATTCAGTAGTCAAAGCCTTCCATCTCAATACTTGCATAAACATTGTTACCAAGTAACTAAATTCACTAGGTTCAATGTTGGCTGCTTGAATTTCCATTTCTCTCTGGCCAGTAGCATTATTCACAGTTAATGAAATGGCCCTGAAGGGGGCAGATATAAAGATGATAGATTACATACTAACAGGTGACAAAAATGGAAGGTACATGGATTTTCAACGTGGCTAAGATATAAGTAGGAGCAAGCTGTGACCTAAGGAACAGGTATGTCAGGCTTGAATGAGAAGCTGAAGGAATTTGGAAACACTAGGTAATTATTTCTCACTTGTGTCACTTGAGTGAGAGAGCTTAACTGAGATAGTCCCTTAGCATACAAATTGTAACCGTTTTCTGATAGGGTTGCCAAACTCCCAGTAGTTTCCAGTGTTTCCGAGTCCATCCCTATTTTTCCATCTTTCGACACGAAGCCACAGTCCAAGGGTTCATCCTTTTACACCTGGATATTTGCATAGTCAAGACAGGGCTCCGTTCAGTCAGAATAATCTGGATCACATAGCAGATACTTTTTGCCACTTCAGATACCCTCGGTGTCTCCATGTTGTTTTTCAGAATGTAGATCTATCCGGGTAAAAATCGAAGCCCCCGTGACAAATGAACTACTGGAATTTCAAACATGGCTTCTCCCGTGTTATATGGCAAGTTCTCTTATTGTTCCCGGCTTATAACACACCCACACACCCCATTGTCACGCCCTTTCTTGTGTTATCTCCTCTTGTGAAATACATTTTGCCACGTCAGGACAGTTGCTCATCCAGGTCTCCTGCAGCTGGTTCCACTGTCACGTCTCACCCTCCGTGAGAAGGCAATTTTGTCTATCTGCCCCCAGCACTCACAAACCACATTTGGTGTTCCCGTAAAGCTTCATTTATGGTTCCCATCCCTGCCATAATTGGAAATTCATTCTCGGGTTCAAACATTTTGGGTCTTCAGTGATAGTGGAACATGTTATGAGTATTCGCATTAAGTGAGAAGTTTGGAACTGGAGTGCGGTGGAGTAGTTAGGGAGGAAGGGACTTAAACTCATACAGTTGGATGGCCTCTCCGCTTCAGTTTTCAGTGTCTGATCATCAATTTCTTCTGTAAACTACCCTATTGCAGTGCTGGACAAACATAATGAAAATAACAAGTACACAATAAACCATGATTTAAAAATTTTGAGGTATATGTATATCAACTAAAAAGGTAGCAAAAATGTTCATTCCTAAGCCTTAGCAAGACTTGGGTAGTGTCAGGGAATCTGATTTTATAAAATAACCTCAGGTAATTATGATATAGGTTGTTAAAATACACACTTCTAGAATCACTGAAATAAAAATAGGCTAATTTGAAATTGGCCCAACAATAGGGGGATGATTATGTAAATAATGGTATCTATTAAATGCAGTGTTGTACAGTCATAAATGTATGTAATTATTAAAAATACAGCAACTGTTAATATGCTTCAGAAATAGAAACACAACATGATTTGTTTACTTTCCGTATCACCAAGTGTTAATACAAACATACTTGAAGAGACAAGTGGTGGTTTAATTGTCACTTTATATTTTAAGCACATTTTTACCCTTGAGCCAGAGTGTCCGAGAGTAGCTCTAATAGTGATCTGGGAACCTTGGACAGCTCCCCACCAGTTGCCTGTGCAAAGGAAAGAGGGAGTCCAGAGTTGGGATCAAGGGTGTGGTCTTTGCATTAAAAAGGGGTGAGTGGATCACACTCATTTATATCTTCTCCCTCCACTCAATGACAGTAAGGGAATCGAAATGACCAAGAGAATAGTAGAGTATATATTTGAATAAAAATCAAGAATTCTGAACATAGCCAACATGTGAAGGAGGAATGGTAGCTGGTGTGGAAGGTAGGAGAACCTCTTTTCTTAGATGTCTGTTGAGGGTTCTTAGGGCAAAGGGTTAATGGTTCAACCCTGAGAGGCTTGTAAATCGATGAAACAAGGCACATGATGGTTATAAGTGAGACATGGGGTGAAAAAATTATATGCATGTTAAATTATTGAATCTCCTCCCCTTTTCCTGCTCCACTGCATAGAATGCTAATTCAGTGCTTGGGACAGAAATGCAGAGATTTCTTCCCTAAAGAAAGTAAATGTGACTGCCTCAAAATTGCAGCCAGCTGCATTCAAAGGACATGATAAATGCATCAATTAACAACATATATATATATATATATATATATATATACACACAATATATTTATATATATAACTGCAACAGATACAAGTGAGTAAAGATTTGTATCAAAAATCTATAAAGAATTGCTACAAGTCACTGTAAAAGACAAGGGACCCAATCTAAAAGTGGTGAGAGGGTGCAGATAGATTTGTGGAAGAGAATGAGCTCTCCTAAGTTCTCCTCCAAGCGTTACCAAACACGAGTTCTTGTGTCCAATGCACAGCGAGGCCAAACAAATGGAAACATTGGAGTTTGGAGCAGAGAAAGTTTTACTGCAGGGCCTTGCAAGGAGAACGGGAGGCTCATGCCCAAAAAACTCCGAACTCCCAGAAACACTTTTAAAGGCAAGATGAGGGGAGGTGTGGTTGGTTGTTGCAGACTTCTTGGTGTCTGGAATCCTTTGCTCTTGCAGGTGGCAACGTGGTCGATCAATGTTGCTGTAAACCTCCAGAACACAAATGTTATTCTCTGTTCTGCAACTTTTTATCACTATATGAATGGACTCTTAAAGGGCAGAGCCTTGAGAGAGGGCGATCCTGTATATTTCAGGCTATAGATAACGTTCTTTTACAAAAGGTGCAGGGCCAGCATGACTAGGCACAAGCAACAGAGCACAAAGGTTAAAATGAAAGGAACAGATCTAATATGGAGTCAGATTTGTCCTTCCCTACTATATAAGAAGAAACTAGAGGTAGTTAATAGAAGAAGGAAAAGAAGGACTTCCCTGGCAGTCCAGTGGTTAAGACTCCATGCTTCCGCTGCAGGGGGCAGGGGTTTGATCGGCCAGTTGGGGAATTAAGATCCCACATGCTACGCAGCACAGCCAAAAATAAAAAATAATTTTAAAAAAAGAAGAAGGAAAAGAGACCAAAGTGGGTGCCAGTGCCAGCTGTATCTTCAGCATTAAGAAATAAAGGGAGAGGAGGGAGAAATAGGAGGAGAAGGAAGACAAAGGAGACAGTAAAGAAATCAGGAAGAACTCCTCAGATAACGATAAAGATGCTCTTACAGTATACTGCTTTGTACTTTGTCTTCTGCCTCTTCTGACATAAAAAAAAAAACACTTTGCAGAATAAAGCTATATGTTTATTAAGGTTATTTTCTATAGAACGTGCCAGTCGGTATGTTTAACAGATATCCTATGATTTGAACTTACCTTTAAAGGATAATTTTCTGTAAACACAGAGACAGCCATGGAAATGCCTGTCTTCAAGCCTAGTTGAATATTTCCATAAAAGCTAACATTACCTGTGTATTGACAGAAAAATTCTGTGGTTTCCCAGGGGGTTTTCCTTTGCTCCCGAAGCTCTGTAACACAGCAGTGCAAATCTCATCACGCAAAAATGTTTAAAGCGAGCCAGGAAACATTCCATCACAGAACTGGCCACAGTTCTTCTCGGAAGTGGGGTGTTTGGACAAACTGTTTCATCTTCCTTGGGCAAGGAAAAACTTCCAATGATCTGAAGTGTGTTTATCCACAATATATGTAGAGAGGTACCTGCCTCACCTTGATGCTTTCTGGTGTCCAGTCTAATGATTTGTGTACCAAAAAGTACTGCAAAGCTCACAGCAATGATCTCGAACTCCAGTGAGGAATTGGGGCTCACAGCAATGATCTCGAAGCCCAGTGAGGAATTTGGAGTGTCTGGGCATCATGATTCCTATGGAAATGGGAGAAAATACAGGCAGGCACGCTGTAAAAAATGGCCTCAGTGAACAACTTTGAAAGTAGCTACCTTTGTTAATAGAAACATACTTGAGGAGATGAAAACCCAAAGATTATGCCCCAAGTTAAAGATTCTGATTTTAAACGTCCAAGTATACTGTGGCATCTCTTTTGTAGGCACTGTTTTTAATTATTATCCACTTGGGGAACCAAAACCAATTTTCCTAAATAAGAAAAGAAATAGTATTGTTTTAAGAAAAGCTGTTTCATCTCTCTTGGTAGGAAGGGTAGATGAAGGAAATGACCTTGCCTCCCCCCAATTACTTCATGTTTTATTAGGCTTCCCAGGGGCGTCCTGCACGTATGGTCTGTTACGCTCTACAATAAAGATCTTATTCTAGAGCACTGCCCTGCTGTCTGACCACATTTTGGTGACTGCTATGTTTATCTATGAGCCTTGCTTGGAAAAAGATTTGTGAAGTCTGGCTGGGAGTCCTCAGACGTATATTGACTCTTCTTCCGGGTTGGATGTGACCAGGAGTGGCCAGAGTATAGCGAGCCTCCAGAACGAATTTACGGCAGGATGTGCCATTGATAACCCAGCAGAATGCTCCTTCAATATTTAATATTCAATGGCAGTGATGGGAAGAGGGGCACTGGGAAGTTTCCAGTTCTGAATCCACTGCACTCAAGCAACCTTGAGAAGCAAGTCTTGGCACACTCCTTTCAAAGTAGGAGTTTATGGGGGAGGAAAGCAGTGTTACCTCTCCCCTGGAGAGGGAATGATGACACAGGGCAATGCTATTATTTTCTCTGCCGCTGAGGTTTCTGCTTCCTGAACCTTGTTTTCTTGCTTAGGTAAAGAACTGTATCAATTAGGGTTCTTCAAAACAATGGGATATAGATATATATATAGAGAGAGAAAAATACACACACACACACACATATATTACTTTAAACATACATATATAGGACTTCCCTCGTGGCACAGTGGTTAAGAATCCGCCTGCCAATGCAGGGGACACGGGTTTGAGCCCTGGTCCGGGAAGATCCCGCATGCCGTGGAGCAACTAAGCCCGTGCACCACAACTACTGAGCCTGCGCTCTAGAACCCGCGAGCCACGACTACTGAGCCCGCGTGCCTAGAGCCCGTGCTCCGCAACAAGAGAAGCCACCGCAATGAGAAGCCCGCGCACAGCAACGAAGAGTAGCCCCCACTTGCTGCAACTAGAGAAAGCCCGCGCGCAGCAATGGAGACCCAGCGTGGCCAAAAATTAATTAATTAAAAATATACATATATACACAGATATATATACACACAAAGATATATCATATATGTATGTCTGTGTGTGTATATATATATATATATATATATATATATGATTTATTTTGAGGAATTGGCTGGAAACTCTGGCAAGAGTTGACGTTGTAATCTTGAGTCTCCTTGAGTCTGAATTGTGCCCTTTTAGGACAGGCCTTCAGGCTGGAAACTCAGACAGGGAATTGACACTGTGGTCTTGAGTCTGAAATCTGTAGGGCAGGCTGGCAGGCTGGAAACTGAGGCAGGAGTTCTATGTTACCATCTTGAGGCAGAATTTCTTCTTCTCCAGGAAACCTCAGTGTTTGAGCAGGTAGAGCCCTCAACTAATTGGATAAGATTCACCCATATTAAAGAGGATAATCTCTTTTGCTGAAAGTCGGCAGATGGTAGATGTTCACACATCTACAAAGTACCTTCTTAGCAACATCTAGACTAATGTTGGACCAAACCACTAGGCACCATAGTCTAGCCAAGCTGGCACAAATTCTAACCATCACGAGAATCCATGCCATCTTAGAAACAAGCATCAACGCCCCCCCCCCCACAAAACAAACAAAAATCAAGCATTTCCAAAAAGGCAGTTCTTGAACAGAAGCCAAATCATTTATTCTTGAACAGTGCATGGCACACCCAGTGGCTGGCCAGCTGTAATGTCTGCTTTTGTAGCTGCCTTGCCTGCCTGACGCTGAACACAAGCCACCTTTAGCGTCCATAGCTGACAACGCTTGTCAAATGCAGGTGATC
This sequence comes from Monodon monoceros, assembly GCF_005190385.1. Lineage (NCBI taxonomy): Eukaryota > Metazoa > Chordata > Mammalia > Artiodactyla > Monodontidae > Monodon > Monodon monoceros. The sequence goes on along the minus strand of NW_021703779.1, from coordinate 5,653,692 downwards.
AAACACCTCTAGATAAATAGTGGAGTCTCATAGGAGTGATACTCTGCCCCTGATATTTTAAATAAGCTACTTTAAAGGTTGTAACAGATGAAGAAAACAAATTTATGGTCACCAAAGGGGAAGGAGGGGGGATAAATTGGGAGATTGGGATTGACACATACACACTACTGAATATACAATAGATAACTAATAAGGAACTACTGTATAGCCCAGGGAACTGTGTTCAATACTCTGTAATGACCTGTATAGCAATTGAATCTAAAAAGAGTGGATCTATGTGTATGTATAACTGGTTCACTTTGCTGTACACCTGAAACTAACACAACATTGTAAGTCAACTGTACTCCAATAAAAAAAATTAGAAGAGTTAAGGCTGTAAAAAAAAGGGAATTAGCTATTGGATCTCCTATTAATTAGAGGACAGGCATCTAGAACAGAACGGGGTACCTGAGAGTTACTAGCACTCTGTTGAATCACTCAGTGAATGATAGCACTTGAACAAATGCAAGAAGGCCCATCAGGAGAGGAGAGCCATTTAGGATTCTTCTTCTAGATGCTGAGGTCTGGGAGGTCTTACTGGGCTGAGTAATGATGGCAAGGGATGGAGATTCATCCGCCAAATGGTGAAAAAAAATCAGTTCAGTCCCAACTGTCCGTGGTTCCTCAATTCATTCTGCATCTGCTCCATTTTCATTTTTTTTTTTTTTTTTTTTTTCTGTTCCCGGGCCTCTCAATGTTGCGGCCTCTCCCATTGCGGAGCACAGGCTCCGATGCGCAGGCTCAGCGGCCATGGCTCACGGGCCCAGCCGCTCCGCGGCATGTGGGATCTTCCCGGACCAGGTCTCGAACCCGTGTCCCCTGCATCGGCAGGCGGACTCTCAACCACTGCGCCACCAGGGAAGCCCATATGCTCCATTTTGCTCTCAGTTCAGACAGCTGTCACAAGCCTGCTTTCATGGTTGTTCACTTTAACCTGGTGTCACCTGAATACACTTGTCAGGAGAGACACCCCACGGGACCCAGTGTAGCCTAACCGTGGAGCAGAACCCTGCTTTGCTGCTTCCCAATGTGGATGTTTATCCTCTCAATTTCAGTAATCAACCCAAGCTAGGCACTTGTGTCTTCAGTCAGCAAGCAATTATTAAGTCCCTCCGGGGGTGTGGAGCTTATCATGCCCATTCAGGAAGGAATCTAAAGGGATTCAAGAAGGTTTCTGGGCTGGTGTTTAAGCATATATGTCTTAGTTCCAAATCCATCATCTTTATTCTCCATTGGGATGCTGGAGCTGCTGCTTCTTTATCAGCTGGCTCCCTATTTAGTGGTACCCATGGGGGACACCAGAAGCTCTTGGAAGGCAGGAAGAGGAGAGAGGATTTACTCTTTCCTGTTGGCTTGCTGGTTTTGTCTCCATCACCGCAGCAATGGTTCTTGACCTGGTGCGTTCTAGTTTCCATGTTTTTCACCTACACATTGAGCGACCAGTTTTCCAGCCCCAGGCTCCTTGCTCTACTCCATAATGGGGGCCCCATGACCACGCCTGCAGGCTCTTCCTGAGCCCATATCCTAGAAAAGGTAAACTGGGTTAGGTAGGATTGTGTTTGTGTTTCGTGCTGTGACATTTATGCATCATGACATAACCACCTAGAATTTTTCATTATTTCCTGGGAGTCATCTTGTATCTGCTTGGAGACAATGAACAGGACATGTTTCAGCTACCCAGCATCCCTAAAAGTGCTGGATCAGTATTTGCTGAGAACGTGAAATAATCTGTTATTTTAGGAAGTCTGTTTGTAAATGTTAGCTTTCAGAAACTGGAATATGCATTCACACCTCCGATGGATAGAAACCCCTCCTTCAACACCTCTCCCTGTCCATTTCGATCATCAATTGAAACAGCTTAGGAAACATACAAGTTTAACGCTGGTTTTAATGGAAAGCTTGTTGGCTTATCACCACAGTTTACAATCAGTACATTGGTGTTCAAAAGCAGGACTGATAAAGGGGGCTTCAGACGTGTCACGTCGACTCCCAACATTTCTTCCTGGTTCGGAAACATTTTATAAAAATAGAGTGGCTTCTTGAATGATCCAATTATTTTGTTTGAAGAAAATTGTCCAATTTACATTTTTAGGTAGACACACAAGACATTCTAGCTGCGATTTAGGAGTTTTTGATTGAAGGCAAACAAAAATGTACAAAGCAAAAAAAAAAAAAAATGTACAAAGCTCTTGATGTTAAGAAACCATTCTTGAAATAACATTTTTTAAAATTGTGATAAAACATTAAATTTGCCATCTTAACCACTTTAAAATCTACAGTTCAGTAGCATTAAGAATATTCACACAGTTCTGCAACCAATCTCCAGAACTTTTTTTCATTTTGCAAAACTGAAATTCTAAATAAAAACTCTCCACCTGCCTCTCCTCACAGACCCTGGCGACCAGCATTCTACTTTCTGTCTCAATGAATTTGACTACTCTAAATAGCTCATATAAGTGGAATTATACAGTATTTTTTTATGACTGGCTTATTTCACTTAGTATAATGTCCTCAGGGTTCATGCATGTTGTAGCATGTGTCAGAATTTTCTTCCTTTTTAAGGCTTATAATATTCCATTATATGATGGACCACATTTTGTGTATCCATTCATCTGCTGATATACACTTGGGTTGCTTCCACCTCTTGGCTACTGTGAAAACTGTGGCTGTGAACATGTACATACAAATACCTCTTCAAGACCCTGCTTTCATTTCTCTTAGGTATATACCCAGAAGTGGAATTGCTGGATCACACGGTAGTGCTACTTTTTAATTTTTTTGTGGAATCCCCAGAATGTTTTTCATAGTGCCTGCACTGTTTTACATTATCCTACCAACAGTGCACAAGGGTTCCAATTTCTCCACCTCGTTGCCAACACTTGTTTTCTGTTTTTTGATAGTAGCTATCCTAATAGGTATGAGGTGGTAACTCATTGTGGTTTTAATTTGCATTTTCTGAATGATTAGTGTTGCTGAGAATCTTTTAATATGCTTGTTGGCCAGCTGTATATCATCGGAGAAATGTGTATTCAAATCCTTTGTTCATATTTTAATTGGATTATTTGGGTTTTTTTCATTGATGAGTTATAGGAGTTCTTTATGTATGTTGGATATTAACCCCTTATCAGATATATGATTTACCATTATTTTCTCCCATTTCGTAGGTTGCCTTTCGCCCTGTTGATTATGCCCAAAGTTGCTCAGAAATCTTTAATTTTGTTGTAATCCAATATATCTATGTTTAATTGTATTGCCTGTGAGAAACTGTTTTTAGGAAATCAGAAAATACTTCAAAATGTAGTCATCAGTCTAAGTCGAATAGTAAGTCAAATCACTGATTTGAGTGCATGGCACGTTGTAGCCTCCCTCCTATTGGGTGGGCATTGTAACCACTGATGGTACAATGTTTTCAAACTAGATTCAGAAGATACCCAATAAATTCAGTTCTCCTATTCTCTCATCTCAAACAAACACTACATTTTTGTGGCTGGTTCAGCTCAGGCAAAGTTACACAGTCAAATTTGGTTTAACGCCTGTGTATGTGTATAGAAAGCAAAACCGTAAGCCTCTGTGCTTTCAACTTTTGCTCTGTGATCCACAGTTTCCGTTTAAAAATAAAACTCATTTTACCCTGAGTATAGTTCTTACGATAAGCAAGAAAACGCAATCAGCCATCCCTCACACTAAATCAAAGTAGCAGAGATGATTAACGTAATGACTTTTAAAGTGAATATCACTCTATCATAGTGTATAACCATGCCAGAAGATCCATTTGGAAGTGGCCCAGATGAAATATGCAATAAAGCCAGAAATTATAATTCAAAAGATCTAAATGAAAACCCTCAAGTGTCATTTAGGGAAGTGGCTTTGGATGCACAGTTAGAATACAAATGTCTGTTTGCACCACTCAGCCTTAAGCCTAGGTTTTGTCTCTAATGGCTCTGGTGTCACCTCTGGAAAAGTCTGTTGGTACATAAGCTCCCATTGGGTCCTTTGGGCTTGCTTATAAAAGGATGCTGGCTGATGTGTTTATTCTCCTCTCTGGGTGCCAGGAATAATGAGCTGTCAGTATGATAAGATCCTAGACTCCACTTAAATTTCCTCAGCTGCCCCATCACATCTCCCTCCACGGGAGGCCTCTGAATTACATGCTGTCATGGCAAGAGCCTGTGAACTTGGCAGGGCTGCCTTAGCTTCTCACACCTATCCTGCACTTCTTGAATCTAATGCTTGTTGGTTGCTTGCACTTTTCTTTCTCCATGCAGTTCAGAAGCATGCATGGTGAGTGGCTGATTTTCAAGGTGACCCGACACCAAGTGCTGAATGTCCTATAAATGGGGGTACTGTATTTTGAATTGCTCTTTCTATCTGGAATCTATGTAACTTTATTAAAAAGCTAGTTTTTAGCTACTGGATAAAATTATTTCTAGACTGTCTATTCCGAACTAATTCCCCAGCCCTTTCTAACTTTTCTCATGGAATAAGAAGTCAATTATCCCATTCTTTCATTGAGAAGGACCATGAACTTCGTGCCGTAGTCTCCTCATCTGTTTTTACCTCAGAATACTTCCTCTTTCTTCTGTCAATTTTTTGGGATCTATGTCTGTTCTGTCCCTTGTGGTCCTGGCTAGACACTCAGTCCAATAGGTAATTGATAATTTGTGTGATTGTGCTTCAATAATGCTTTATTTACTAAAGCAGGTGGTGACAGGATTTGTCCTCTGGGTCACAGCACATGCATTCCTCGTCTAAAATTATCAATGCGTTGCTCTATTTCTATTGATAGTGAAACATTTTAAAAGAATTAAAATTCAAGTGTTATGAGCTGTCTCTGATGAGGAGAGTCAATGAGTTCTACTTCAGAGATGCATCTACGTCTCATTTCTCTAGTGGAATTTTAAGCTGCCTAAGGGTACAAATGACATTTTCATGTTCTTTGTACCCTTTTCAGTGACAGCACAATTCAGTAGAGAAGGTTAGGGTGGTGAAGCTGTGCCATCCTGCCCAGAGACCCCATCAGGATCAAGGCATCTCATCTCCCATCTTCTGTGTGTTGTATTCACAGATCTTGGTTGAATCTCTCTTCCAGGATAGACCTCATTTGAAGAGAGTTGCCTCACCCAAGGTAGAGTTCCCACTTCACAGGCAGCCTGCACTTAGTACCTGGTCCTAGCAAGGGTATAAAGGCTGATCCTCACCGTCACTTCAAGAGTGGATCACACTGAGGGGCTATCCCAGTCCTAGAGATCTCCATCAAATCAGCGGAGGCCATTGATGAAGACCTTTCCCGTCAACTTCTTTCTCTGCCTGGTCCTATATCCTTCATCTCAAGGATGCTCCTTAACTGGGAGATTTGAGTATGAATTTTGGTGAGACAGGTAGTTGATGGGAGGGGACAGGAAGTGACATAAAGGAGAGGGGTCAGGAAGTATCATAGAAGGAGAGGGCAGTGCCACCAATTGACATACGAGTGGGGGGACAGGATGTGATATAGAAGTAGGGAGAGGGGACAGGAAGTGACATAGAAGCAGGGGGAGGCTTCAGGAAGTGACATAGGAGCAGGGAGAAGGCATAGGAAGTGATATAGGAGTAGGGGGATGGGACAGGAAGTGAAATACAAGTGGGGGGGACAGGAAGTGACATAGAAGTAGGGGGAGGAGACAGGAAGTGACAGAAGGAGAGAGGGGGCCATGGAGGGAGAGGTGAGATTAAGGAGGGAAGTTAGGGTTAGATTTAGGGATAAACAAATGACAGTGGTTCTGGAATGTTAGCGTTCAAATGATTATAAAACATTTTACTGGAAAGGCCTGTATTTATACCTCCAGAGTTTAAAAAAAAAAAAATGTTTGGCCATGAGAGTTAATGTCCCTTGATCATAATTATTAAAAGATACAAGTGAATCCAGCAGGGATTTGGCAAAATTTTAACAGTAAATCATGAGCAGTACTTAATTACATCCTTGTATTAAAAAAATGCGCATTGGTGTAAGAAGGTAGCAATTTTCTGCCATAGCACCATACTCACTTATGATATTTGTGCCATGAATTTGGAATACCACATAGAAATGCATCAGAAACCAACTAAATTCCCAGCTGGGCAGCATTGGCCTTCTTTTTTTAAAAATTCTGCAATGAAAAGTAAACAAATGAGACCTAATCAAACTTATGGGCTTTTCCACAAAAAAGGAAACCATAAACAAAACGGAATGGGAAAAAATATTTGCAAACGATGCGACCAACAAGGGCTTAATTTCCAGAACATACAAGCAGCTCATGCAGCTCAGTATCAAAAAAATAAAGAACCCAATCCAAAAATGGGCAGAAGACTTAAATGGACATTTCTCCAAAGAAGACATACAGATGGCCAACAGACACCTGAAAAGATACTCAACACTGCTAATTATTAGATAAATGCAAATCAAAACTACAGGATATCCAGTCAGAACAGCCATCATCAAAAAGTCTACAAATAATAAATGCTGGAGAGTGTGTGGAGAAAAGGGAACCCTCTTGTGCTGTTGGCGGGAATGTAAATTGGTGCAGCCACTATGGAGCACAGCATGGAGGTTCCTTAATAAAGTAAACACAGAGCTACCATATGATCCAGCAACCCCACTCTTGGGCATGTATCCAGGGAAAACTAATTCGAAAAGATACATGCACCCCAATGTTCATAGCAGCAGTATTTACAATAGCCAAGACATGGAAGCACCCAAAATGTCCATTGACAGGTAATGGATAAAGAAGATGTGGTACATATGTACAAGGGAATACTACTCAGCCATGAAAAAGAATGAAATAATGCCATTTGCAGCAATATGAGTGGATCTAGATATTATCATACTGAGTGAAGTAAGTCAGACAGAGAAAGACAAATATTATATGCTATCTCTTCTATGTGGAATCTAAAAAATGATATAAATGTACTTATTTAGAAAACAAAAACAGACTCACAGACACAGAAAACAAACTTTCAGTTACCAAAGGGGAAAGGTGAGGGAGAGGGATAAATTGGGAGATTGGGATTCATGTATATATATATTTAAAATCAATAACTAATAAGGACCTACTGTATAGCACAGGGAGCTATATTCAATATCTTGTAATAACCTATAATGGAAAAGAATCTGAAAAAGGATATATATGTGCGTGTGTATAACTGAATTACTTTGCTGTACCCCAGAAACTATCACAACATTGTAAATCAACTATACTTCAATTAAAAAAAAAATTGAGAGTGTTCGTTGGTCTTATAATAACCAGAAGCCATGTTACTTGCTTTAGACGGCAATCATGTAGAAAGCAACAATTTTGTGGAACCTGATTTTTAAAAGTGACTATATTTAATCTGCAAGCATCCAGGTATTGAATCAATGACTCTTCTGATTTGTATTCCTGCTCTGGTAGCAGAATGTCTCCTTATCTCTCAAACTGCCCACACTACATATTATACTAGTGGGTGTGTTTCATGCCTGGAGGAGATTTGAAAAGTGAGGTCATTTAAGAATTTCAGTGTAAGGCTCAATCTTATCTAAATTTAGTAGTTTACCAGAACTTCTTCAGTTCGCTCAGAATCCGTAACGGGCTTCTCTCCATGGGCAATTCCATAAAAACAGCACTTTGGCTGATACAAAATAAATCTAACGACAAAAATATTTTGCAACTAACCAGTAGAGGCAATATTGGCAGCGGCAGTTTGCAAAGCAGCACAGCTAGCTGGTGAGGATGTGTGTGCAATGCCATCGTTACAAAGGTTCAAAATCTAGAGATATTTCTAATTGTAAGCCATTCACTTTTGGTCAGTTTTAAGCCTCTTTCATTTTTTAGGCATCATTTTAGCTCCTTTAATAGAACTGTGATGTGTGAATTTTTCTAGTATTTATTTGAAGTTTTTTATATTTGCAGTCAGCCTCTGGTCTTCTAGGTTATAATTTCTGCACATCAGCCCCTTGCTACCTGCTCGGTTTTGTTAACTTATCCTTTCTCTGTTTATCCTAATTTCCTTCTTTCTAGATGTGAGGGAAAGAGTGTCGATATGGTAAACTGGGATTGGGTGGACAAGTCTGTGTTCATCCCAGTTCTGCCTTTTATGAGTTTATAGACTTCCGTCATATCCCCTGGCAGCTCTGGTCTTTCCAGGTAGAATCCCACTAATCCTTAAAGGTTCTCTGAAGGGAGCAGCAGCTCTGGACCTTTAATCATTCTGTCTTCCCTTCTCTGGACCTTTTCCTGCTCTGTTATGACTTTATTGAAAAGCTGAGATCTAAGCAGGTACAATATTCTTACTACAGTCTGTTTTTTTTTTTTACACTTTAAAAAAATTTGATGATGTCCAAGGTTTTCCTGGGCGAGGGGTGGGAACATCTCCATCCCAGGCAGCAGAAAGGGAGAAAAAGATGAAGGAAATTCATGGAGGACTTTTAGGAGCCAGGCTTAGAGTGTTACACATCACTTCTGCTTATAAATGAGTGGCTAGAACGTTGTCAGACATCACCACCTACACACTGAGTTATGTTTCCCTTAAAGTCTGTGGGGAACTTTCCCAGAATATTTAATATTTCACCAGTGTTTTACTAAGGTCCAATATGTGTGAATACTCGAGAGGTGGGAGGGATGACTCCTTCAAACACAAGTCGTGTGCTAACATGAATTTGTATGGAACAGGGAGTGGCGGGGGACGGGGGGGGGGGGCGGAATCTGAGGCTTTATACGAGCGTAGACATAGCCTTCGCAAGCAGTGGATTTGAAATTTCCCCCGTGTGATTTTGGAGTCAGCTGGAGCGATATAAAATACATTCGGCAGAGGAGAGGAAAGCTTGTGTATGTGGATGGCTCTCCCAGGTAGCAAATATTTCTGGATTCTTCCCGTTGGGCCAGGACCACTCTGATAGCTGGAATTGCTGAATGTTTGAGTATGCTGAACTAATTACTGGGCTTTTTTGTTGTTTGGTGGTTGTTTTGAGAACACTTAACGTGAGATCTATCCTCTTGACCAACTTTTAAGTGCGCAGCCTGTATTGTTAACCACAGACACTATGTTGTACAGCAGATCTCCAGAGTCTGTACATCTTGCGTAACTGAAATTTATGCCCATTGAACTACACCTCCCCATTTCCGCCCCCCCTCAGTTCCTGGTAACAATCACTCCCTTCTCTGATTCTGTGAGTTTCACTATTTTCGATATCGCATGTAAGTGGAATCATGCAGTATTAGTCCTTCAGAGTCTGGCTCACTTCATTTAGTATAATGTCCTCCAGGTTCATCCATGGTGTTCCAAATGGAAGGATTTCCTTTTTTAAAAAAGAGCGAGGGACTTCCCTGGTGGCACAGCGGTTAGGAACCCGCCTGCCAATGCAGGGGACGTGGATTCGAGCCCGGGTCCGGGAGGATCCCATGTGCCGTGGAGCAACTAAGCCCGTGCACCACAACCACTGAGCCTGTGCTCTAGAGCCCGTGAGCCACAACTACTGAAGCCTGCGTACCTAGAGCTCATGCCCCGCGACAAGAGAAGCCACGGCATAGAGGAGCCCCCGCACCAGAGTGAAGAGTAGCCCCTGCCTCCAGCAGCTAGAAAAAGCCGGCACGCAGCAACGAAGACCCAACGCAGCCAAAAATAAATAAATAAAATTTATAAAATAAGATTAAAAAGAGCGAGTAATATTCCACTGTATGCATATACCACGTAACCCCTGATTTGAAACTAACAGTTGCATTAGCCCGTGTTATCATTGAGGCTCTTTGAGTCTCTCAGGCAGGTTTGTCTGGGGAAAATGTTCAAGAACCAGAGGTCTAAAGTATTTGTACAAGTAACTTAAGTTTACACTAAGTAAACATAAGTAAAATTCCATTAGTACGTGATATTTGGTTCTCTGCCATTTAAAAAATTCTAAGTTTTTATTCTTGTTATTTTTCTCAGTTATTTCCTGCCTTTTACTTAATTGCTCAAATTTTCTTTCTCTTTTTTCCCCTGGGTATTTGAAAATTCTACCAAAGAGAAAATATTTAGATATTTAGTTCTAAAATAACATCACCTGCCCCCTGCCCCTTAGTAATGGTTTAGCACCATTTTTAACACCAGTTAACTTCCTTCTGCATAGATTTTGGTTAAAATGAATTGTTTTTTTAGATCAAGATTATTGCAACTATATTAGTTACAATATAGTATGTTATATACATTAATGTTATATATTGTAACACGTAGTATATATGTTACATTATTTTTCTTTTCTTTTAAGATTTAGTTCTGACTGTTGAATTGAGCTTAATCACCATGATAACTGTTTATAAATTAGCCAGGAGTTTCAGTGTTTCATTGCCTATTGACATTTTGATTATACATAGCGTTTTTCTTTGTCTGTGTATTAATTTGATTCATTTATCAGCTTTTTAGTGTTCTTGAAGAGTTTTTTTTTTCCCCTTTTTTAAAGAAGTGCATGCATTTGATATACTTTTGAAGTCCTTGCATGACTAAATGTTTTTCCTTGGCTGGTTTTAGAATTTGTGTGTTGTAATCTTTTTGTTGTTGTTTTGGTTTTGTGTGTGTGTGCGTTTTTGTTATTTTTTTCTGTTACCTTTTTGTGTTTTTTGTTTTGTTCTATTTGTGTTTTGCTGTTGTTGTTTTGTGGTGGGTTTTTTTTTTGTTGTTGTTGTTATAGTCTTAGAAGCCCAAATGTCCATTTTAATTAATTCTGAGTACCCTCTGACACGAAGGTGAACTTTTTTAACAGTATGGCATTGTAGTTTAGCTGAGTTAATTGATATATCCAGCTTCCTTCCTCTTTACCTCTGTAGCAAAAGCTATGAAAGCAATTTGATTTGCCAAACTTCTCTGCAGCTAACAGTGTCCATGTGACGTGAGGGTGGCCAGTGGAACTTGGTATCATCTATCGCTGGCACTTTTTTTTCTTCCCCTTTCCTTTCTACTTGGAGATTTGACACAATGTCTGTAGTTTCAGCTGCCGTTTGCTGACCAGGCACAGAAAGGCCACATCACACCAAAGGCAGAAGGATCCTGGGCCATGGGTGCATTTCTTGAGTTGTTCCTACAATCCCTGCAGTATTTCCAGAGATAAATCCAATCTTACCTATGTAAGTTATCCTAGCAGAGCCTTCACAGCCAGAGGAAATCCCGACACACAATTTGTTGTCCACCCATGTTTGGATCAGGATAAAATGCTAGTTTTCATCTACTGTTACATTTAGGAACGCAGTTATGGCGGAATTCAGCTCTTCCCATTTAAAGACACAGTTCAAAGGTCCTGATATTTGAAAAGTAACAATTGTACTTTTTAAGAACCCATCCATAAAGATATTTTGTAACACATCTGATAAACCCTAGGCCATTCACCTTTTAGAGTTTTGTATTTATGATGATGAAAACTTTTTCAGAGACATAGATTGCTTCACTTTATAAAAGCATTAATGGGTTTTTAGGGGGATGCATTGGTACTTTGTTTTTCCTCTATGTAAAGCCTCATGCGAATGTGTGCAATTACTAGCATGGCCTCCATTCCAGGTCATTCAGGAAGAAAATGCAAGTTCCTGAGGAGGTGCAATTCAGTACAAAAATACATTATAGAGACCATATTTAAATGGTTTGGTATTGGCCTAATAATTGAGAGATGAATGCAGTTAACTTAGTAGAATGTCAGAAAAATGCCCTGTCAGACATAGGAATTTAGTCTATGATAATGTGATACTTCAGAAAAGTGGATAATTTTTTTTTTTTTTTTTTTTTTTTTACGTGGTAGGGGGACAACTTGAAAAGCCATATGGTGAAATAGCAGAGCTGGATTCCTTCCTTACAATTTGCACAAAAATAAGTTATATATAATTTAAACATTTAACTATTTAAAAGACATGAAAATATGAAGCAGAAAGTTGGAAATGCTCAGTGTTGATGAAGGGGCAGGTAAAGATTGGATTGGGCCAGGACATCTGCTTTTGCTTTCTGGCCAGGTGGCACGTGGGATCCTATTTCCCCCAGCAGGGCTCGCACCTGCGCTCTCTGCAGTGGAGCGAGAAGTCTTAGCCACTGGACCACCAGGGAAGTCCCTGTCTGTGCTTTCTGAGCCTGCCGTGGAGACCATCCTCTGCTCATGCTTCAGGTGATGCAGGGCCTTAGGCAAGATCTGACTGCCTGAGAAACCTTGTCATCCATTAAGAAGTGAAGTACGAGTCGCTGTTTTTGCTAGTTATCAACAAAGCTGATTACGGTCTAACACAATGCATGCTTACATGATCATTATTAAAACCGAGGAATGGAAACTGTTTTTCAAGTTGTTGAAAGTAATAGCCGCTAGCAAGGTGTTGAAATGAGTGTAGGGCACAACAGCTGTTCAACTCATTTTTTAAAATGACTTTTGTATACAAAGTACCTCCTTTTAGCAATAAAGAAAATCCTGTCGAAGGGAAGCTTTTAAAAACTGGGTGACAGATGGCCGCTACTCATTTCCTGAAGCGTTTGGTAATGGAAATTTCGCTGAGAAAACACTAATAATGCTGTTAATACAGTGCCTTTTTCCCTAGGAGCTTCAAACACTTGACAAACATTACGTAATTAATGCTTAAATATTATACAGACATCCACAGGAAGTGGGAAAGCAGAGAGGATTGTCAGCCTCCTTGTTGGTTGCAAAATGCATGCACATGTGCATACAGGTTCACGCAGAAAAGAAGGGAACTGGTAAAGAAGTGGTTTCCCCTGGTTCCCGAGCATCAGCACCGTGTCGGGGCAAGGAAGGGGGAGATTAGGCAGCAGCGAGATAAGGAAGAGGAAGAAAGTACAGGAAGAATCGGGAGGAAGAGAAAGTAGGAGTGGAGAAGGGCAGGAGAGACTGGATGGAGAAGCAAGAACGCAGGCAGAAAGACAGGTAGAGCGAACGGCATTGGCGTCTCCCCCCGCAAATACCCTGCACGCCTTGGTTCATTCCGGTTGGTTGGGGGATGCGAGTCTTCTTCGTAACCACCTCCCAGGTAACTCTAATGTGCAGGATTTGTCAATCCTTACTCTTCAGTGCTCCACCATAACCTGTAAAGCCAATGCCAGAACCGAAAACCCACCTGTGGCATTCTCTTCTAAACATCTCAGCTAGCACGCGTGGCCCTTCTTCAGACAGGGAACGGTTTGGGGTGCAAGATTTCCAAACCGTGAAATCAGGAGCTGTAATGACCTTCAGGTGGGACAAACCTTACCCGTTTTGTGTTTTCTATTGATGGTTGCAGCTAAAGCATTGCCTTTGAGGACTAATTACCTCCTTGGCCGAAGGCAGGATCCTGGAATGCATAGCAGCAGAAAAAATCTGGGTTGTACAAGAAATGTGGTTCCACACAGTGGGTACCTTTCATTGAGAACTCTGAAGTGAGCCTTCAGAACATTGACTGATGATTTTATGAGCGTCTCTGTGTGTAAGGATTAAGAGATAAATAAGTTTATTAAATGGAAAAGTACTTTTTGTCTGGTAAACCATAAATGGCTCTCACGAGTGTTGGAGTCTGGAATGAAGCTCCAGGAAGCTGAAATTTCTCCAATAAATCAATATCTAATTGATGCTGCCATGACTGCAGGAAATTAATGAATGCAACAGCTTGGAGCAGCTTTACTTCTAAGTCTTTCACTGTGAAGCACTATCGAGCCACTTCATTCAATCAGTGATCAGGCCCATGAAATTTAGCCTGAACACCAAAACATCCATAGCTGAGCAGCTTCTAAACAAGAGTCCCTAAGAAGAGTTTAATTAGTATGTCATAGCAGAAGGAAACTTGGAAATGAAGCTCCTTGGTCAGTTTCATGTTTGTAGCAGCAATTAAAAAAATCTGACATTTATTTCATCCTGGGGACACTTTTCTGAGGGTTAGTTTGAATGGCTCCATTTCCAGTATATTACTTTGCACTAGAAACAGTGATGAATATTTTTAAATTGAAGTATAGATGATTTACAATGTTGTGTTAATTACTGCTGTATAGCAAAGTGACTCATATAACAGCAAAGTTATATATATGTACACAGTCTTTTTCATATTCTTTTCCAGTATGGTTTATCACAGGATATTGAATACAATTCCTTGTGCTCTACAGTAGGACCTTGTTGTTTATCCATTCTACATATACTAGTTTACATCTACCAACACCAAACTCCCAATCCATCCCTCCCCCACTTGGCACCACCAGTCTATTCTCTGTGTCTGTGATTCTGTTTCTGTTTCATAGGTTCATTTGTGTCATATTTTAAATTTATTTATTTTAGTTATTTAATTTTGGCTGCATTGGGTCTTCGTTGCTGCACGTGGGCTTTCTCTAGTTGCGGTGTGAGCGGGGGCTACTCTTCGTTGTGGTGCGCCGGCTTCTCATTGCGGTGGCTTCTCTTGTTGCGGAGCACGGGTTCTAGGCATGCGGGCTTCAGTCGTTGTGGCACATGAGCTCAGTAGTTGTGGCTCGCAGGCTCGGTAGTTGTGGCGCATGGGCTTCGTTGCTCCGCAGCATGTGGGATCTTCCCGGACCGGGGCTCGAACCCGTGTCCCCTGCATTGGCAGGCGGATTCTTAACCACTGCGCCACCAGGGAAGCCCCATTTGTGTCATATTTTAAAAAGATCACAGTATCTGCAATTCAAGTTCAAGGGTGAATCTCCCCATCTTGCGATAGTCTTGTACTTTGGTAGCCCACTCACTGTACAAAAGTTAGTCTTTTCCTTCAAGAGGAGTTGAAATGATGCTCCTGTTTGCCGATTTGGGAGTTTGTCTGTAGAATTCCAGTAATTCTCAGTATCAAGTGATACTAAGAAAATACATAATCCAGATCATTACTGGTTTAGTGAAACTCTTATGGTTATTATTTAGCAGCACCTGAAGTTCGTTGTGACCTCACTATAAACCAGGTGTTCCCAATCTGGGCATGATTGACATTGGGGCTGAATATCTCTTGGTTGTGCCGGGCTGCCTTGTGCTTTTTTTGTGAGATGATTCAGAGTCCCTGGCCTCTGCCCACTGGTTGCTAGTAGCACCCTTCTCCCCAAGTAGTGAAAACAAAAAATGTCTTCATACATTGCCAGCTGTCCCCACAAGGGGTGTATGTGTGTGTGTGTGTGTGTGTGTGTGCAAAATTACCCCATTTGAGAATGATAAAAATAACACACTTACTGTGATGCTTTCAGTTGAAACATATTTGCTGTGCCACTACTGATATCCTTGAAATTAAATATAGTCTTATGAGTTCTTCTCAGAAAGATGGCCCCCTTCTCACTCTCCTCTGCTAAATTTCTGTAAAACACACTTTAGCGGGCTTCCCTGGTGGCGCAGTGGTTGGGAGTCCGCCTGCCGATGCAGGGGACACGGGTTCGTGCCCCCGTCCGGGAAGATCCCACATGCCGCGGAGCGGCTGGGCCCGTGAGCCATGGCCGCTGAGCCTGCGCGTCCGGAGCCTGTGCTCCGCAACGGGAGAGGCCACAGCAGTGAGAGGCCCGCGTACCGCAAAAAAAAAAAAAAAAGCGTTACTTGGTTTTCATCCTACACATCCCAGTCTCCTTATCTGGGTTCTTTCTATCCTCTGTTAAGACCACCATGCTGTTGATTCTGCTGGCTTGTCTCATATGCCCTTGAGCAATGGAAAGGTCATTTTTAGATAAAGGTTTACCTGGAAGTTTGAAAAAAAAACAACAATATATGACAACTGAAATGTGTTTGGCACTAATTTATTGGTGTGATAAAAATGAAATTGAAGATACGTTGTATTTAAAGACGATTTAGCGTTTACGTTTCTTCAGGAGTTCTGCATGGCTTAGTTACAATCTGATTGGAGACCCAGCTGTTGCAAACATACTCGTTTCGCTTGGTTCAGCCACTGAGGGCTCTGTGGTTTCACACTGTAGCTAGTACCTTTAAGCTCAATGAGGAAAGGGAATAGTCACTTAGATTGAGTGGTGCAAAACAGATCAGGGGCCAGACCATCTGAGTAGTCAGAATTAATTACCGTGAGAGTTCCTGGAACTGAAGAGGCTGGGTTCATAATTTGTCTGCTTGACCTTGGACCAGGTTATTTCACCTCTCTAAGCGTCGGTTTCTGCATCTTAGAAGTGAGATGATGAGGTGTCTTCTCCAGGGATTTATAAGAAATAATAAAAGACCTGAGCGAAGTGGCTGTGTTTGGAACATATCAGAGGCTTGATAGATGCTACTTTTTTGGAGGGGTGGGGTGGGTATACACCAATGTGCAGGCTCTCTGACTTGTTCTGGGACAGGGACTGGACAGAACAGGACTTGTGCCCTGTGCTTGGCTGAAACCATGGGCATTTAGAGCTCAGGTGGCTGTGGAAGAGGTCACAGGTGATTGGTACCTAGATTCTGAAGGGCGGCTTGATTTCAACGGAAAAAGTTGGGTCTAGAAGCCATGCAAAGGATCCGCAGTTTCCTAGTACCGGAGAGTGAGGTGCTAAAATATATATATATTATTAGAGAACAGTGTGGGATCCCCTGGTTCCTGACACAGAGCTCCTAAATCCCTTGGAACTTCCTGAGTGATAGGAGAGTCTTTTCCTCAAATGAGGCAGTGCTTGGTGAGCTTCTGGATGGGGGCTGGTCATCAGAAAGACCCAGCCATGATGAGAAGCTTGGAACTTAAGCTTCTCCACTGAAGAAGCCCCACCCTCCATTCTCGGGGAAGGGTTGAGGGGCTGGAAAAGCAGTTCATGAGCGATGACACCTTCCTGATGCAGCCTCCCTAAGAATCCCAAGAGTGTGGGGCTGGGGAGCTTGCAGGCTGGTGAACTTGAACACTCGTAGGACGCTCGGCAGCTCCACGTCCCTTCCCACATCTGAAGGAGGGACAGTCTCGTGGGACAGAGCCCTTCCCTGGTGGGATCTGATGCCATCTCCAGGGAGGTGGTGTCAGAATTGAGTTAAATGATAGGACACCCAGCTGGTGTCCCAGAATCGCGTGGTGTTGGCAACCCCCCGCCATCTGGTATCAGAAGTGCTGTGAGTCAGGTGGCCGAGGGCAAGGAAAGCAGAAACACAGAAATGTACTTCTTCTAAACAGGGAAGATGAGAAACGTTAAACTCTGTGGACCGTGCATCTGTGGTCTTTCAAGACGAGGAGGTATTTCACTGTTCCTGGGCTGGGGCCATTTTTAACTTCTGCTACCTTCAGTGAGGTGTAATTGATATACCACAGACCTCATGTGTTTGATGATTTTTCATCATTTATAGAGTTGTGGCGACCATCACCACCACAGTCCAGCTGGAGAATGTTTCCATCGTCCCAAAAAGGATCACCTATGCCTGAGTGTAGTCAATCCCCGCCCAATCCCCATCGCCCAGCAACCACTTATCTCCTCTGTGTGTCTCGGGACTTGCCTGTTCTGCGCTCTCAGTGTACTGGAATCGTACACTAGCTAGTGGTTCTTGTCTGGCTTTTTAAAAATCAGCATAATGTTTTGGAAGTTAATCCACTTTGTGTCTTTTTTATCCATGTGGTAATATTGGGTGGGTTATTTGAGACACCTGATTTGTCATGTATATGGAGGAGGTATTGATGGGACCGATCTCAGGTCATTTTGATGATGATAAAAAAATAACACACGCAAAGGGTCATGGTGGGGGGACTTCCCTGGAGGTCCAGTGGCTAAGACTCCACACTCCCAATGCAGGGGACCCAGGTTCGATCCCTGAACAGGGAACTAGATCCCACATGCCGCAACTAAGAGTTTGCATGCCGCAACTAAAAGATCCCGGAGCATGCCGCAACGAAGATCCCACGTGCCACAACCAAGACCCAGCGCAGCCAAATAAATAAATAGTAAAAAAAAAAAAAAAAGTCTTGTTGTCGCATGCAGCTCAAATGAAGAGCTTACCGTGCATTAGTTTTGTTGTCGTGATTATTATAGTTATAATTATCTTTTTAAAATGCTGTTGGGCTTCCCTGGTGACACAGTGGTTAAGAGTCCGCCTGCCGATGCAGGGGACGCGGGTTCGTGCCCCGGTCTGGGAAGATCCCCCATGCCGCGGAGCGGCTGGGCCCGTGAGCCATGGCCGCTGAGCCTGCGCGTCCGGAGCCTGTGCTCCGCAACGGGAGAGGCCACAACAGTGAGAGGGCCGCGTACCGAAAAAAAAAAAAAAAAAAAAATACTGTTACCACCAGTCTTTATCCATTTAATGCAAACAGCAGGAGAGCAATCCCTTGCTAGTTGTTCTTCATAGGAACTTTTATCAAATCTGTTAGAGCGATTTTTATAAAATGTGTTGTATTCACTGCCTAAAATTCAGAGCCTAAAATTGGTTCCTAATAAACACTTGTTGAGTAAAGGAAGAGAAGTGTGGTTGGTGGACCCCCAGCACCTAGCATGGGACCTCATGCATGGTGGTACCCAGGAAATATATGTTGAATGAATTCATATAGAGTTCACAATATTACCTACCTATACCTAGGGGTTGAATGACTGAAAGGCATATGATCCTTTCATTTTTGATGCTGTGACCCGACAATGTACGTTTCCAATCGACTGTTGTCTAACCAGGGGGCTCATATTTGAAGCAAAGTTCAGAGATTGTTGGAAGTAGTTGTTAAGTAATGAGAAGTAGAAGCAATTCAGATGTGAAATCGCGTCTCTTTCCCTTGGCAAGGATAGATGCTGGATCTTGGTACTGGGTCCTTGAACTGTTTAATGAATAGTGAGGGGAGAAAAAAGTTTCTCAAAACTCAACATTTCAACAATTAACTTTGCGTCGTTCTAGTAAAGATGTCTGTGATTTGGTGGGCCCTCAGGTGTGGGTTTCATTTTGTTTGCGCATGATGTATGATTGAAGAAAGCTGTTATTCCTGAAAAGCCATCAAAATATAATTAAAAAGTTGGCAGAGGTGACGTCTCATCGCTGGCTTTGTTTATTTTTTTAATTCAAAAGGAAACCCCAGTTGTGCCCTGCTTGGTGTGCAATGACCAGAAACCAAGACAGAGAACTCACATACTTGGAAAAAGCACACACTGGGCTTTCCTTGGAAAAGGAGTTGGGTTTCACTGTGAACAAGGCACATAGAAAGAAATCCCAATCTGGATGTGTTTATTCTCCCAAAGAGTCTATCTCATTCGATCCTGATCACCTGAAATTGATGGTTAAAAGGACAATGGAAACTATGCAATGGCTTAGAGGCAACCATGAGCTCTCCTCTGTGGATGGGTCTTCGTGCAAACGGTTCCTCCTCTCGTAATTTACCCACCCTTGTTTGCATCAATACCAGATGCTGACTCGCTTCAAAATCCTACTTAGTATCATCTCCGTGAAGGCTTCCCTCCCAGACCCCCACTGCAAGTCATTCTCCCCTCCCTCTGTATTTCAGATCTGTGCATGCGGTTAAGGCTTACGTGTTGGTTCTCCTATTCCACTGTAAGATCCTTGAATATAAGATCCACGTGTTACATCCTTTCACCCTCGATTCCTGGTAAACAGCCTAAACTAAGAGATGTCAAGTCAATGCCCATTGAACTGAGTTGTCCTTACATCACGTTGATGACTATAGGACTTTTTGGAGATATATTTATTTATGCATTTAAATTCCTATCATGTGAAATGGCTGTAGACTTTATATTTCAAACTCTTTGCTCAAACGTTAATACTATGCAGTTGCTATACGTGGCAGCTTTGCTTGAAGCAGTTACGTTATTATTATTATTTTTTTTTTTGCGGTAGGCGGGCCTCTCACTGTTCTGGCCTCTCCCGTTGCGGAGCACAGGCTCCGGACGCGCAGGCTCAGCGGCCATGGCTCACGGGCCCAGCCGCTCCGCGGCATGTGGGATCTTCCCAGACCGGGGCACGAACCCGTGTCCCCTGCATCAGCAGGCGGACTCTCAACCACTGCGCCACCAGGGAAGCCCCTACGTTATTATTAAAGGAGGCATCATGGCTTCTTTCTTTGGAGAAAATTGAAACATAAGTTTTGGTTAGAATTGAACATGCTTGAAGTTATCAAGGTTTAAATCTGGGAGGTAGGTTTAGGAGAGAGTTTTGCGATTTTCATTATAGATTTGCATATTTTCTGTATCACCTGCAATGAAGAATCATTTTGTAAGTATGAAAAATTTAGCATCTATAATATAATGCATACATCTCAACATCGAGGAGCTCACAGCACTCTCAGATTTCCTTCGGTGGCATCAACTCCTAAGCAAGTCATAGTTAGAATCTCCTCAAAGGATGACAGGGCTTGTGAAAAGGGAGTGTAAATATTCCAGCGGGTGCTAGGCTGTTTAAGTTTTTATATAAGTATGCAATGGTTGGAGGTTTCAAGAAGATCCTCATTCCCTTGGTGAATTGAAACCTGCCTAGACAGTTGTGTGAAAAGCTCCTTGGTGAACAATCTTACTGTCTCCTCAAACGTTTGCTTCTGCTGCATCTGGGGAGTTTGGTCAGGAAAGAACCATTAGGGTGTAAAGGGAGCAGCACCCTGTGGGCCCTTCCCGGGACAGACCCTTCGCATCCATGCTATCTACCTACCTTAGAAGAAACATTCTGGCATGCCCCAGACCACTGCATCCCGAAAACCTTACCAGTAGGGCAAGCCAGGAAGTCTTTGTTGAGTTAATCTACCACCTTCTGGCTTGCCTATGTCTTACTAGGGCACAAAAGGAACTTGTCATCTCCTTCTCAGAATAAGATGTCATAAATACAGTGGATGTGATGTCATAGATACAGTGGATGAGATGTCATAGATACAGTGGATGAGATGTCATAGATGCAGTGGACAAGTGTGTTGCTGTACAGAGTGCCAAGATGACCAAGATGACAGAGAGAGCTGGAGGGTCAACGTGGGAAGGTGAAATGTTTTTGATCATCCTTGATGATGGAATAATTCTCAAAACGTGACACAGCCAAGAGCACTTTGACCTGCTCCATTGTATATACCATTTCTAGAGTAGCAGCCCCCATTGGGGCTATTGTCTGGTTAAGTTCATGGTTATTCCCAGTTATTTTCTATGACACGTGGTTTTTGTATAGACTAGACATGTGATTTGAACAAGGCTATAAGGGCACCCACTGCTCCAGCATCCTTCAAGTTTTCAAATCATGGACCAACCTTTGCAGTTTCTCCTGAGTGTGTTATCATTATGGATCTACGATCTTGGCCAATTTAGGGGATTCCACGTGGCTTTTCCTATTATGATGACCTTTACGCTGCAGATCAGAGAACCCGTATGAGGGCTGTGCCAGCCGTAAGTAGATACATCCCACCTATATACTTGTGAACTAGGGAGAATAACTTAGGAAGGTCTATGGAACCATCGGACACACCATGAGAAGAACTGGGTCAAAAGTCCTTATCTAGGAGTCCTAAAAATTTCTGGGTATTGCATTCTCTCCACAGTTCTGACAGTTATCTGTGCATGCAGTTGTGGAAAAGTAACGGAAGTGTTGAGTGTACTTTTTTGCATCATACTACAGGTTTTTCCTCCCTTCAGTGGGCTGTTCCGTCTGTGAGCTGCCCTAACTCTGGAAACTGAGTAAGGGACTGTGATTATTCTAAAGAAGCAGCTGACGGCAGCTTTCCGCTTGACTAGAGGTTCTAGCTTCTTTTTAGTAAAGAAACTGAGAAACACCCCTAAGCCTCACCGTGATCTGTGAGCTACAGATTCCCCGGGCGTCAGGCACGATGCCTGTTACTCTGGGGTCATGCCAATTACGGTACTTAGGTTCACCTTGCTTCTGAAGGCTACGTGCTGGCCTCTTCCCTCTGCTGTTCCAGAATCCAATCAATAGCGTCACTGTTTGGGAGTTTAGTTGTGTGGCTACACCATCCACCCTGGCCTGCAGGTAACAGCCGCTGAGTAGCTTCTGAATTATGCTGACACCCCCTCCGCTGTGTATCCCTTAGTGCTGTCGTGAAGGGGGTCCTCTGAATTCTCCCAGGGAGAAAAGGGGAGGATATCTGGTTTTCCAGGAGCAATTCATCCTAGCACCCCAGCTTCTCTTATCCTTCTCAGCCCACTCTCAGTTCTACACCGAGATCTGGCAACACCACTTTAGTTACTGAAGGCCGTTTCTGTGTCCACTATTCCAGGTGCCGTCACATCATACTCTGAGGATCAGCTCTGAATATCCTTCAGAAACTGGAATCCCAAGGCATGAGTGAATGCCGCTGTGCCAGTGCATCCTCTGATTTAGTATCTAGGGTATCTTCTACTCTGTTCCTCCCGTCCCAGTCCTGTCTTAAGATCCATCTCCCCTCACGTGCCCACACCTGGTCTGGGCAAGCAGCTCCTCTGGGACACAGGCTGCCCGCTTCCGCAGAGAAGGCCTGGTGCAACCCAGCTCATCTGGGGTGGAGCCTGGGGATAGGCCCAAAGTGGTGGTTCCTGCAAGTGTGGTCCCTCAACCAGCAGGAGCGACATCGCCTGGGGAAGCTGGAGAAGCACGCGTTCTCGGGACCCGCCCCAGCCTGGCTGAGTCAGAAGCTGGGAGCGTGGGGTGCAGCCATCTGTGCTTTAAACTCGCCTTCTAAACGATGCTCTGTGTGCTGAAGTTTGCAAACCACAGTTCTAAGGAACTCAGAGAAAGAAGGGGGCGCGTCTTGAGGAGGATAAGCTTTGTTTTCAGAGGTACCTACTCCAGGTGAGGCCATTGCAAAGGAAGGATTGGGGGCCGCCGTGTCACCTAGCGGTGGTCCAGGGGATGTGGGTGTGTTGGGATCACCAGGCTAGTCCACGGACACAGGTGCTACTCTTTCCCCATCACGGCAGGCCCGTCAGCATCCAGTCGTCTTTGCCGCTCTGTTCCTGATTACCCGCCCTGGTCATGATTTCCGGCAAAAACTGCCCGACAGCTGCAGACGACGAATCTTCCTTAGAGCTTTGCACGCCGGCTCCTGGCTTTCAGGCCCTGCTGTAGATTGCCGATTAGCCACCCTGAGCGTATTTTCTTTTTGCAAGGTGCCTGACGCTGCTGAAAGCAGCTGCCCTGCCGACCGATCCTTAACAACGATGATTGGTCCGCGTTCCAGGGAAGGGCAGCAGCCCTGCGATCTCCCAAAGCCGTGTCTTCCCCCCACCCCACAAGCCATTGCAGTTTCCCACAGGTGAGAGCACTTGTCACTGGGAGGCCCCTGCTTGGGCAGTGCAGTCTCCACCCGCTTACCGCCGGCCGAACGGTCGCTACTCCTGCAGAGAGTAGCTACTCTGGCCCAAGAATTTGCCTCCAGTCTGTGCTTGGATTCCCCAGAAAGCAGAGCCTGAGGCAGAGCTTGTGGGAGGATAAGCTCTAGGAAATTGAGTAAAAGTCACAGCAAGAGTAGAAAACCCAGCTGTCTGCTCAGGTAGACGGGGTATGATTGAAAAGGAAGAATAAGATCATCCAGAGAAGCCCACGGTGGGAGAAATGCGAGAACATTTTCTGCGCCCCACGAGAGCTCGCCTACAGGGTGTTCCCAGCCTTGAGCCAACAACTGCTGTGGTGGTAAGTCCCTTTCACTGCACTGCGTATTTTCTTTCCGTGACATTGGGTCCTCGGTGCTATTGGAAATATACCAGAAGGCTTATCACAAGTGCTGCCTTATGGAAGCTGCTTCTGTAATGGGCCAGGGTGGGTGTAGCGTCGCTCAGTGGGCCGTGCAGTGTGCCAGGCTGATGGGATTACAGTTCTTGTGGGAGGCTGTGTGATGACTCGGGGAGCAATCTCCCCTAACAGGGTTGCCCGTGTTCTCAGACCTGAGCTCTCTCTTCCCTCCTTCTCGTGGGGAACGGGCAAAGGTGGAGAATCCAAGTGGTTTTATTGCCTTCCTGCTGGGATCCAGAAATGTAAAGCTGCTGTTTCAGCAGCTAGAGTTGGATTTTGTCAGATATGCCAGAAGGCAGATTTCAGCTAAGGGGAGATGATTGTCGCCCTTGTCTGGGTGAGGTTGTGTTCCAGGACCCTGGGAAACAGCAAAACCATGGGCAGTAGGGTCCAGTGTCTCTGCAGCAAGGACCTTATAACAGTGGCGGTCAGCTTCATAACTTGTCGAGGAAGAGATCATTCCCACCTGATCTGAGCCTTTTTTTTTTTTTGACTTAACGTAACAGGTGTTCGGTTGTCTCAAACTGGCCTACTTCTGTCCTCCATGAAATCAATGCTTTTAAAAAAAGAAAAATAGCAATTATGTAGACAGGAAGACTACAGGCTGTTCACTCAGAAAATGCCATGGACCTTTACTTTATAAATTATCATCAAATAAGTCTTGGGAGTTAAGAGGTAGACTGTCCTTCTGCCACTGCTTGGTTGATCTGATTTGATCATTATGTTTTCTGAGGCTTCAGTGTAATGTTACCTAGCTACGGAAATGTGTGTGAATCATTTTGAATTTGTTCCTTCATGTTGTGTGTGTGTCAGACACAGTTCTGGGTGTGAGGGATACAGGAGTGAACCCGAAAGAGAAAAGACTTCTTTCTTGGATTTTATTTAACTTCATTTTCACTTCAGTTTCCTTTCGAACGATTCATCTGAGAATCTAACAGTATTATAATTTCTTTGTAACCTAAATAAATTTTCCTTCAGTTGTCTCCCC
Source organism: Monodon monoceros (assembly GCF_005190385.1). Lineage (NCBI taxonomy): Eukaryota > Metazoa > Chordata > Mammalia > Artiodactyla > Monodontidae > Monodon > Monodon monoceros. The sequence goes on along the minus strand of NW_021703779.1, from coordinate 5,629,135 downwards.
ATATCCAGACCCGACGTAACGGGTTATTTCTCAGATTCTCCCGAAATAGTGGTCTTGAAAGCCATCTCTAAGTGAGGACTTGGGTTCTAAAGGAGACTGCTTTGGATTACCCGTCACTGCTTTTCCATTGATCTTCTGTTCTCTGCTCTCTAATATTAATTATTTTGCTTTGATTACAGAATCAAATGAAAACTTCTTTGATATCTTTAAAATAAAACGGCAGTTAAGAACCACGGGTTCCGCCCGCCCAGCCCCCGATAAAGAATATTTTCTGTTGTAGTTTAAGAACATTTTTACAAAGTAATTCACTGAGTTGCCCAACTACAGAGGCATCCCTGAATTAATTTCACCTTTGCTGGTCTGGACTCTACCACTGGATTTATTTCCCAACCTGTTCTCCAGACGTGACACTCTCTTGGTAAAGAGGTGTTGAAATAAGCTGCCCAGCAATCATCTTGTGGTCCTCTTTATTTCATTTCCTAAGATTCTGTGCCATTTTCATCCTCTTGTTCTGGCCAAGGACCAGAAATAAAATATTGTTTCAGTTTTATTTTAGGTCTCATTAGAAAAAAAAGTCAGTTTAGAGTGTTTACCAATATAACCGGTCATAGGCAAAAGTCTATTTCCAGGGAGTTTCTGATGAAATTATGCAAGATACCTAATTTTGTACATAAATTGGAAATATTAGGAAGAGAATGCTGGCCGAATTCATGCCCCTTTCTAAAATTCTCTCCGTGGTATTCTCCACTTATAGTCAAAATATCATCCTCTTTCAAATAATTTTTTGCACCTAAATTAAAGGTATTTTTAATGATCTGCATATCGGCGTGCGTTAACCACCCAGTCTCCCCGCCACCCTTCATCCATATAGAGAGTTATACAAAGACATTAGTTACAGGCATGTACATTTGGAAACATATAGCTATGAAAAAATGAACGTTTAGAGTAATCTGGCTTTTAAACCCTTCCAAGGTAGAGATTTTTAATAAACTTTAAAGACAATGGCATGAACATTTTCCATGAGACAGCGCACTCTGAGCATCTCGTTGGTATTTTCTGCTAATGAAGTTTGTGGGGTTTTTTTTGTTTGTTTTTTTTTGCGGTACGCCGGCCTCTCACTGTTGTGGCCTCTCCCGTTGCCGAGCACAGGCTCCGGACGCGCAGGCTCAGCGGCCATGGCTCACGGGCCCAGCCGCTCCGCGGCATGTGGGATCTTCCCGGACCGGGGCACGAACCCATGTCCCCTGCATCGGCAGGTGGACTCCCAACCACTGCGCCACCAGGGAAGCCCTGAAGTTTGTGTTTTAAAAACAACTTTTAGACTCTACATGGCTTACCCAATCCTTAACGAAATATTTCATTCTTGAATGTAAATTTGAATACTTGTTTCACTTAAAGGTTCCTTTGTAATTAAAATTTCAGTATATATATATATATATATATACACACACACATATATAAAATGTATATAAAGTCTATAATAACCAATGTATATCAGTATATAATATGCATTATAACTAATTATATCTATACATTATATGGGCTGCATATATTATATATAATGGTGTATATGATAGCTAATATATATCAGTAGATAATACATATTATAATTAATGTTATCCAGATAACTACATATATATCTATATAAAATCTTCCATTCTTACCTTTTCTACAAAATCTTAAGGTGAATTGCCAGTGATGAGTAGAGCAGCTGTGAATCAGAAGTCAGCTGAAATAGCTATTCTTCAACAACCTGGGACAAAACTAGTCTCCAGTTCTCATATACAGAAAAGATTTGCATAATCAAAGAAAGCAGGAAACCCTTGGACAAAGCCAGACATCGGGTAAACTTTCAGCACTTGATAGATTATAAAAGGAAACTTATTCTGGCTCCTAGAGTTATTAGAAGATCTAAGAGATCATGCTGGCAAAATTTCAGCAGTACTCTTAAGAGAAGAGACAGGGCACATAATTAAAAGGATCATTCCCAAAGAGGTCCAGGCTTCTGAAGCACCCAGTTTAATTAAAAGGTGAAACTACTGTTGATTCAGACGTACAAAAGTTAACACGTTGGGTAGAAGCCCTGTTCTTGTTAACGGTGGAGAATATGACAGGGTTATTCTTTTGAAAATCTTGGCAGGGAAGGAGATTTTTAAATTTTGAGAAATCAAGTGAAATTTGTAGTGATGGATGTTGACTTACTGTGGTGATCCTCTCCTAATTTATACAAGTAGCAAATCATTATGCTGTGCACCTGAAACTAATATAATGTTATGTCAATTAGATCTCACGTTTAAAAAAATCAAGGGAAATTTCATTTTTAGAGTCGTTGATAAAAGAATGTTGACAAAAGAATCCATTTTCAAATGCATTTCAGGAGAATTAGTCAATGAAATACAGTGAATTTTAAAACACTGTTGAGTAAAATATTCTTGCAAACACGTGACCTTTAGTTTTCTCTGATTATCATTTAAATACGTTTGATAATTTTTAAAGTATTGCTCGTGAATTCCTTGTCTGGTGCTAGGGAAGAATGCTTTCTTTTATATTACCGTATGGGAACTGGAAGTTTCGTCATCTCTCCCTGGCTTTTTCCTTCCTCCCTTCTTTCCTTCCTTTTCTCCAATAATATTTATTTAATAAACTACCGGGTATCATAATATATTCTAAAGTTTGAAAGGAGAAACTTGTTTAAGCCACAGAATACATCTTTATGAAATATTTTTCTTTCCCCCTCCCACTCTAGGACAGAGCTTTACTTAATTTTATTTAGCCAACTCTTTTAAACAAAGCTGGATTTCTAGTTTAAGAGCAAACTTGCGGTCAGGTAAAACAGATGGGGAAGGGAACACACAGGCCTACCAACATAAAATGTGAGGAAGGCTGTTCTTAAAGATACCTGGGGTATGAAAAGTAGTTGAAATTAACATTTTGTGCACTCTGTTGAAAGGGTCAGAACTTACATTTTCAAAATGGTTCTTCATGACTATGGTTGAACACTTTTTCCCTAGAGAGGGCAGATGGAGCTATGCGATGCTCACTTCTACCCATTGATTTGTTGAACCGGGATGGGGATGGGTGGCAGCTTTTGTTCCTTTGACTTTCTTCCTGGGAGATGTGGCCTGATAAGTGTTTTATGAACCTTCCCCTGTGGCAGGATTTGGGGTGCTAAGCATGGAAAGACCGTGGAGGTCCCCACTCTGCTTTCTGACTCAGGCCAACTCCTCCAGAGTAAGGTAGGGGCACATTCTTATCCATCCTGCCAGCCCATTGGATGGTGAAGCCTTGGCTGGTGGTCCCCTTCCCCAGCGGTGTCCCTCCAGCTGTGTGGTCAATCCCATCCTTTCCATTCTTCTTTCTGGTCTCAGCTGGGTACCTTGAAGTTAGGTTCTTGGTGTTCACAGTTCTTTTTATTATTTTATTTTATTTATTTATTTTTGGCTGCACTGGGGCTCCATTGCAGCGAGCGGGGGCTACTCTTCATTGCGGTGCGCAAGCATCTCATTGCCGTGGCCTCTCCTGCTGCAGAGCATGGGCTCTAGGCACGTGGGCTTCAGTAGTGGTGGCTTGTGGGCTCTAGAGTGCAGGCTCAGTAGTTGTGGCGCATGGACTTAGTTGCTCCGCGGCATGTGGGATCTCCCCGGACCAGGGCTCGAACCTGTGTCTCCTGCATTGGCAGGCGGATTCTTAACCACTGTGCCACCAGGGAAGCCCTCTTTTTATTTTTTAATTGAAGTATTGTTGATTAATTATTAGTTTAATAATAATTAACCATATTAGTTTCAGGTGTGCAGCATAGTGATTCAGTATTTCTATAGATTATACTCCATTAAAAATTATTACAAAATAATGGCTATAATTCCTTGTGCTGTACAATGTATCTTTGTTGCTTATCTATTTTATACATAGTAGTTTGTATTTCTTAATCCCCAACCCTATTTTGCCCTTTCCCTGTTTCCCTCTCCCCACTGGTAAATACTAGGTTGTTTTCCATATCTGTGAGTGTGCTTCTGTTTCATTATATACATTTGTTTTATTTTTTGGATTCCATATATGTGATATCATATAGTCTTTTTCTGATTTATTTCACTAAGCATAATATTCTCTAGGTCCATCCATGTTATTGCAGATTTTGGAATTTTGTTCTTTTTTTTTTTTTTAATTTTTTTTTTGGGAGTATAGTTGATTTCAGAATTTTGTTCTTTTTTATGGCTGAGTAATATTCCATTATATGTATATATATGTGTGTGTGTATGTATATATATATATATATATATATACACATACATAAACCACATCATCTTTATCCGTTCGTCTGTTGATGGATACTTGAGTTGCTTCCATATACTGGCCGTCGTAAGCAGTGCTGCTATGAACGTTGCTATGAACATTGGGACGCATGTATATTTTCCAACTAGTGTTTTTATTTTTTTCCTGGATACATACTCGGAAATGGAATTGCTGGATCATATATGGTAGTTCTATTGATGATGTAGCTTGGAATTAAATTCAGTTTTACTTAAGTGACATGGAGACATGACCCACTCCCTAAAAGCAAACCTCTCATGGATATGTTTCCCTTTGTTCTAGAAGACAGCAACTCTGTTAAAACTGTTTTTATCACGTAACTCCTGGCATCAGAAAGTTCTCCCAAGTAGAAAGAAAGCTGTTCTTGGCAGGACCAGGGATTATTAACCCCAGCTTTGTTTCTGCTTCTCCCTGAATTTTAAAGTTGAATAGATGACGTCATCATCTTCACACCCTCATAGCAGATGTGATGTAGCACTTACTGTATGACTAGCACTGTTGTAGTCAAACCCTCACTGTGACCCCATGAAATGCAGAAAACTCGTGACCTAGAGGGACGATGTACATTTCTCAAGCTCACACAGTTATCAAGGGGCAAAGCCACAATCAGACTTAAGATCCTTTGATTCCACTCTCCATGGTCCTAACTGCTAAACTAATTTTATTTTCATAATCTCTCACTAGGGAGTAGTTAAATGCGTTTGTCATTAAATAAATAAATGTTGAGAACACAGCATCAGTGAAATTGTAGATAGCAGAGCTCTAGCCACCAGAGAATTTTAGGAAAGGAAACGCTGCATTGAATTTAGACCAGACATGATCACTCATTAGTGAGATAATAGGCACAAATGCAGAGAAAAATGTCTCACTGAAGTGGAAACAAAAGCCTTCAGCTCCTCCTTTCAGTAAGGAAGCCAGGGGCAGTTTAAATGGATTTAAACTGCTCACCAATGCATGACTCATACAGCGCTTGAGGCAGTCATCCTTATGACGCATTTTCCAAGAAAAAGACGCAGTTCACGCAGGTATGTGGGGAAGTTGGAGGGGAGGTTGATGTTTTATTTTAGAATATTAAAACAAAATAGATATTATATTATGACTGCCACAGTCATTTAATTCAAGGAGGAGAATCATCCTTCAATGATTTGATGAGGGGTGTTCATGACAGAGGCCAAAGGGGTGTGGACGAAAGACCCTGCATTTTTCCAACCACCTTGAACATGGAAACAAGGATCCCGTTCCCAGCCACGCTCTGTTCCCCGTGTGTTTTGGGGCAGTGGGGAAGGGTGGGGAATACATGAAAAGATTTGTAGAGATATTTTGTAATCAACGACATTTTTAGATTTGAACTAATAAAACAAAACTACGGGAAGCTATTTTGGTTCAGAAGGAACAGACTGTAACCCAGTTCTTTAACCCAGGTGAGGAAACCCAAGTGTCCTGGAGTCCAAACTTGCCAAAGGACGCGCTTTCTCCCTACTGATGCCGAAAGCTCAACCTCTGTGCGCCGGTGTCTAATCGAATCTCAGAGACAGGGTTTTGGTGAAGTAGAAAAGAATAGCTTTATTGCCTTGCCAGGCAAAGGGGGACACAGTGGGTTCCTGCCCTGGAAAACGATGTGTCCCAACCCAGGGGAGTTTGGTGAGGAGTTTGGCAAGGGTTCAAGGGTGGGGTGTGTGCAGGGCCTTTAGTCCTCTAATCTGGTAATCTTCTTGATGACCTTCTCTGGTTCCTTTAATGTAGCCTCAGGTGGTCTTTCTCTAGTATGAAGAATGCTGACCTCTTAAAAGAGTTTAAAGACATTGTTATGTGTATCCCTTGAGGGGGAGCCAGGACCCTGCCCCGAGGCTGCACTGTTGTTTGTTGACTGCTCCTCTCTGCATCCCCTCCCTTCCTGGACTAACAACTGTTTGAACCTGCCCTTTGAAACTCAGGGAAGGTCATATAGTCTGGAGGCAAGAAACGGGGCAGGGCAGAAAGGCTACCACGCCCGGGAGCCCCACGGGGTCCTTCTCGGTTTCACTACTGTTACCCGAAAACTGGGTTCACGTCTTGGTGAGTGTGGAGCCGCAAGACACAACCAGGCCAAATTGCAGGAGAAGGAAGGATTTATGACTTGCAGCAAGTAAAGAGAGCACCAGGGACCTTTCCCAAAGCATGTCTCCCGAGACAGCCAAGCTGGAGAAGTATTAAGCTAAAGGTACATGCCTGTTCATGAAGGGGTTTGAGCAGAGGAGAATTCAGCCTGGAACTGGGACAAAGGTTGACTGTCCACGCTTTAGTTGATTGAAGTCACCTGGGTCAGAAAAGGTCAACACCATCATCACTTAGGTTCTGAGCAGTCTGGGGTCTCAGTGTGAAGTTACCATCCTCCACCTGGGTGGGGGCCTTCGTTCCTGCAGAACTCAAAGATGGATATTGGATTGTGACGTGTATCCCTCGAGGAGGAACTACGACTGTTTTATCGCTGAACTGTTGTTTGCTTTTCCTTTGTTTCTGCATTCTTTTGTCCTCTTAAGCTCATTGATTACTGAGACCTGTTCAAGGACAAGCATTGTGGCCAGGCTTAGATCACAAAATGGCTTAGGCCAAATATGGCTTCTCTTATGTCAAGAAAGCCATGCCTGGTTCTCTTTCTCCAAGGACCCCCTGCCTCATCTGCTTATACTACCACCAAAGCCCAAAGCAGACATTCAGAATCGATCACCTGAATGTCTGCTGCAAGTATGGGATCTTTCCTCATAGTGAGATGTTCTCAGATGCCATATTCTGTGTAGTGTATTAGTCTTAGTAGAAAGAGCCCGAGTTGTACCCTGAGAAGTTCGCCTTGTGGAATTCAGTTCCTCCATTCTTTGCTCCTGTATTTCTCCAACACCAGCAGGATCTAAGGAATATCCTAGTCTGTTGCTGACATTTATTTTTAGGAAACAGATAGAACATCTAGAAGGGAGAGGGTGATAACTTGTGTCAACTGAAAAAGAAAACTGCACAGCCTAAAAAGTTGAGAGTTATGTTTTATTTGGGGACCTTAATGAGGACTATATCCTGGGAGACGGTGTTTCTCAGATAGCTCTAAGAAACTGTTCCAAAGAGGTAAGGGAAGAGCCAGGATATATAGGAGTGTTCGCTGGAAACAAACAAACAAACAAATTAAAACAACAACAACAAAAAACCACATGTAGTTGAACATCAAAAGATTACTGCTAATTGCAAAAAAACAGACCTCTCAAGTTAATGATTCTTTTCCGTGTATGGGAAGAGTCTAGGCTCATTGAAATCATTCCTTTGATATGCATCTTAACTGTCTAGGGTCAGTAGTATCCTGTTTTTCTCCCACCTGGATTCCCCTCAGGGTACAGTAGCTGATGACCTCATGGCCACAGCGTCCTTTGTTTACTGAAATGGCAGACAACCTTTTTTGTCCACCTTTGAAAAAGCTGAAACCGGATTCAGCCCTGCGTTCTGATGATCTGAGAGGCTTTCCAATCTTACACATTACCCGTCTCCTCCTTGGGTGGAAATCCTGCTTACCTTTCTTGCACTTGGCTCTCTCATAGCAGGTGACATTTCTCTGTCATTAAAACACACAGAAGAAAGACAAAAGCATGTTACGTGGACTTCACTTTTTTTTTCCTGGAATCTGTCCAGATTTTCAGCAAACGCCATGGGAAAGGAGCCCTGAGCTTATGCTTAGAACCAGCAAATTTCACCAGCAAAACAACTGCAGTGCTTCCTTCCCTGTATCCTTGACTTTCTGACTGCTTTTGATTTTGAGGTTTGATTCTGTTTTTATGTAGACTTATCTTTTAGAAAAATTAAGCAGAAAGTACAGAGAGTTCCCGTTATAACCGCCTAGGTTTGATTTTAATGATGATGGAATCTTTTATTTTCCTTTAGAGAAAAATAGAAAAGAAAGACTAATCCTATTTTCCATCAGGGTGGAAGAGGCAGCTGGCATAGCTATCAGATGATGGCTGATGCTTGGCGGCCTGGAGTGGACTTTTAGCCCCTCAGGTAGGAACTTTGTCCCCCAGGGTGTCTTTTCCTTGTCCCAGTTGACCGCTAGGTTGGACATTTTTATTATTATGGTTTCCCAAGAGTGTCTTTTCCTCCCTCTTAGCCACCATTGTATCAGGTTCTATGTCTACAGACCTTTTATGACCTGATGGCAATTTCTCAGTAATTGACGGAACCACCTGTAATATCAAGTTATTGTCATTAAAAACAGTCTGTTTCCATGGCAGGAGTTATTACATTTTGCAGAGAGGTGCTTCCCAGACACATAAGTCATTGAAGGCCAAACAAAAGAGCAAATAAACCACTTGGCATGGGGTTTGGGGGGCAGTGGGTGGAGGGTAGGGAGAAGACAGAGAAGCAGCATTAGACAGGGGAACCTTTTCAAACTCAGGCCACAAGCTTCATACTCCAGGCCGGGGAGTGTCATTATGCCCTGACCGATCCCAGCCTGCTTTTAGAATTCAGTTTTATTTCCTACTGTTCAGAGCCTGCAAGTCCATTTCAGTGAGGAGTCCATCAATTGCACCTCATCTTTAAGCACGCTCTTTTTTTTTTTTTTTGCTGTACGCGGGCCTCTCACTGTTGTGGCCTCTCCCATCGCGGAGCACAGGCTCCGGACGCGCAGGCTTAGCAGCCATGGCTCACGGGCCCAGCCGCTCCGCGGCATGTGGGACCTTCCCGGACCGGGGCACGAACCCGTGTCCCCCACATCGGCAGGCGGACTCTCAACCACTGCGCCACCAGGGAAGCCCTAAGCACGCTCTTTTGAGTGGCTGTATTGGTCTTGAAGACTTGCCAAGCCTGGGATGATTAGCAAGACATGACTGTCCCGTTATAAAGGGAGCTGCAGACCCAGAACGACAGTGGTGCAGATTGCAGCTTTGAGGCAGCATGGGGAACGTTCTCCTTTAAAACCAGGCCTGTGGGCTCAGGGTTATCAGCCACACAATGAGAAAAATGTGGACCCTGGTCTCCACTTGGGAAGGAAAAATTATAGCACGTGCAAAAGTAGTTTACAAGGGACATCGCCGTCTTCTAGGGTCAGGAGTATCAAAGGTGCTTTCACCTGTGGCTTGCATCTTAAACCGCTTTGTCAATCCCTGTCCGTACCTTTAACTCCGTGCATTTGAGTTTTTCCTGAAGCCAGGGACGAGCCATGCTGGAAGAAGCAGTTTTATGACAGAGACCTTGTCCTAGCAGAAACCCCGATCCCTGGGAATTCTACCAGAGTGGTTATAAAGTGAAAGCTCCGTGGTGAAATGAAATCAAGTCATGGAGACTTATAATTACGTAGCCAGTGAAACAGGAGACGATTCTAGGGAAAATGAACATGTTCCTGTTTCGGTCTTTTTTTTTCCTTTTAAAAATGGCATTATTGACTCAGCTGGGGAATGTATTGTGAAGCCAGTGCTGTTTCCTCACTTATGTCATTTGTAATTACATATTTTTGTGGTTATTTCAGCCCATGACTCATAAATCGTCATTTACAGTTAACCAGTTCTTTATCACAGGGCACTTCCAGTAGACAGAGCCATTGTGTTTGTTGTCATACATAAAGCACTGTCCTCTGTCAATAGACACATATGAGGAAAACCTTGAACTTAGAATAAAAATGTTGCCTCCAGGCCTCATCGAGATTCAAGTCCAAACGTCTTCTGTAAAGGACCAGATTGTACATTGTTTAGGGTTTGCTAGTCCAGGAGCCTCATGCTATGTGTCTGTAGGTGAAAGCAGCCCAGACAGTGCAGAAGTGAATGAGGTGTGGCTGCATTCCGGGGAGCTCAGAAAAGGTGCCGGCCGGGTGTGGCCGGCCGGGTGTGGCCCCCCCCCCGGGCTGCAGTTTGCCAATCCAACCCCTGTTGTAGCCCCAGTATAGAAAGTAAATGTCCCTTCAGGGCCCACCTCTGAACTTCTGCAATGACTGGCTTAGAAAGACTCTGGGAAGTTGAACTCTTTGGGGTCATGTACTGGGATGGAATGGCAACAAGTCTAGCTAATGGTTACTAATTACTTCATAAGCAGTGGACTGGGTCCTGAGACTTAGGTCTCCCCCCAGAAATACAGAGCAGGTCTTACAATTATTGATCCCATTGTACAGACTGAGAAGCTGAGGCAAAGCGACACTGAGTAGCTCTTTCGAAATCACACAGGTGAGAGGTGGCTGGCTGTCTGTGTATGGAGATAGGAGAGCGTGAGGGGTGGGGGGAGTACGATTTCAACCACGACATTCGATGCCCAGCAAACACGATGGACAGAGAGACCACAAGCTGTGGGTTGGTTCCTCCACACTAGCCTGCCCTTTGGAATTATTTTTCTAGCTAAGTTGGTAATGTTTATCATTATGATCATATCTGTGCATATACACACGTATGTATGCATATATGTATATGCGCATAGATATCTGTATATGTCTCTTTTTAAAACTTATTTATTTCTGGCTGTGTTGGGTCTTTGTTGCTGCATGCGGGCTTTCTCTAGTTGCGTCGAGCAGGGACTACTCTTTGTTGCGGTGCACGGGCTTCTCGTTGCGGTGGCTTGTCTTGTTTCAGAGCATGGGCTCTAGGTGCGCGGGCTTCGGTAGTTGTGACATGAGGGCTGAGTAGTTGTGGCTCGCGGGCTCTAGAGCACAGGCTCAGTAGTTGTGGTGCACGGGCTTAGTTGCTCTGTAGCATGTGGGAACTTCCAGGACCAGGGGTCGAACCCATGTCCCCTGCATTGGCAGGCGGATTCTTAACCACTGCACTACCAGGGAAGCCCCTATATGTCTCTTTGTGTGTGTGTATATATGTGGGTGTATATATATATATATTGTATTTACAAGAAGTATTCTGTAGTTATTCCCATGTGGCCTAATTGCTAAATTTTATTTATCGAGCATCATTGTGACTAAAAGAGCCTTGAGTGTTATACAGCATGTGACATATATACATAAGTAGATATGTGCACGCACATATATGTGTATATATGTCTCTATGTGTATATATGTGTGTGCATGTGTGTATATGACATCTATTTACAAGTACTATTTATTGTCATTCCCATGGGGCCTGAATTTTATTTACTCATCGTTGAGACTACAGTAGCCTTGAATATTTAAACAGCATGTGAGTCTGGAAGTGGGAAAAAAGGTGTCAAGTATTTGACCTTAATATTCCCTGCGTATTATTAGTCTGAACAATTTGAGGAGAAAATCCTGGTGGGCAGGCACACATGCACAGATATGCATATACAGCTTCCTAAATTTCCTACTGGGGGGAAAGTCATGAATTGTAACTCAAGTGATCAAGATGAACTGATGCTTCCAGGTTCCGTGAACTCTTTAGTAAAATGATTCTTTAGGAAAATTCCTCCATACGTCACTAAATAGCTATGATTCTGGTATCTCTCCTACAGCTTTTCCTTTTTTCTGTTTTCTTTTCTTTTTTAAATTACGTTTATGCCTCTGAGTATGTATTTATCCGTGTCTTTTAATCATGTATCTGTCCATTGTCTAATAATAATACAATGGTATAAACATAATGCATACATTCATAGTATACTGTTTTCCTTCTGAATATTTCATCACAAATATTGTCCCATGTGACTGAAAATTCCTCATAAATGATGATTTTTTGGGGGTGTGGGGAGGCCCATCAGGTGGCACGTGGGATCTCAGTTCCCTGACCAGGGATGGAACCCCTGCCCCCTGCAGTAGAAGTGCGGAGTCTTAGCCACTGGACCACCAGGGAAGTCCCCATAAATCATGATTTTCAATTTTCACAGTTTTGTCCATAACTTGTTGGCCACAAATTATTTGGTCATTTAGAAAAATTATGTGATATTAAGGGTAACTTATTTTTGCTATCATCGTCAAAGCCATAATTGTTTATTTAATGTCAGGCTCAAAAAACACGGATTATTGTACTGTTTGCGTTATGTTGAAGGAGAAAGAAACAGATGGTGGAATTTAAAAACGATAGCGCAGGTTAAGGAAATCTCTCCACGTTTCTAATTCAGAGTGTTTTGCTTTCGCGTTGTGTTTTAAAAGGTCATACCAGTGTTTATTTGCTTTTACCTGTCCAGCTGCATTTCGCCCTCTTTGGGATCATCCTCTGTTTGTGCACTGCGATTGAAATTGAAGTGTGTTTGTTCAGAACACAATGACATTCGTTTGTCAGTTGCTGAGGGCGTCATGGCTTGAAAAGGGAATGAAGTAAATAGAACGGGAAAACAGGTCTGTGTTCCAGGAGGGGATTAGCACATTATGGCATTGGAGAGTAGTATGTATTCAACAGATTTAAAAATTCCCAATCAATGAAGACAAAGATTTTTTTTCAGTTGTGGGTGGCGTATCCACATCACTCAGTCTGACATGGCCCCAGTGCTAATTTGAGTGCTAATATAAAACCAAATTAAAACACACCAGGTCAAGAGAGTCCCTGAGGGTTTGAGTTCAGAGAAAGTGCACATGGAAGTTAGTATATTTATTTCTGTTATGCACTCATTACATATATATTTATTTCTGTTATGCACTCATTACATATGTGTATACACATCTGCATGGCAATATATTATCTATCTATTATCCCTGTATCTGTGTATATAAAATGCATGACAAGCACCTTTGATGGTGTGAGCTGCGGTTCTGCACCCAAGCTCATCTCAGCTGTTTACGATGATCTTAATGAAATTGCACCATCAGAAACATGGCCTTGCAGCTGTTGGTTATTCTGGCTGGTCTCAGAATTAAACGGACGTGAGACAGATTAACCGGAGAAAATGAAGCAAAAGTTGAATAACATGTATACATAGGTGAGACCCGGGGAAACCACAATGGCCCTAACCCTCCCTTTAAGTGCCATCTTCAGCTAAAGACAAAAGAGCATATGGGGGATAGTGACTTGGGACCTCAAAGGGGAGGAGGGCAGTTCCCATGGAGACGGAGAAGCCAACGTTTGTAAACAAGTGTTTGCTGGGCCTGCAGAGACAGTGGGACACGGAGTGGACTCATTTCCAGGCCCTGCTGAGTTTCCCTCACCCCACCTGGTCCATAGTCTTTGCAGACATATTTGGTGATGCTCTATTCCAGAAAGAGCCCCTTTATCTAAATTATTTTAGGCAGCTCAGGGGGTGGTCAAAGTTTCTTCCTTAGTCTTTTGGGCCTTGATTGTATCAGCTCAAAATAATCCACATGCCGAAGAGACATAGTGTAGGGATGGCAAGTTTTGCTCTCCCCACACAGTCTTGGCAGTTGTTCCCTTCTATAGTAAATGGATATAAAGTGTCTGGGGACTTCCCTGGTGGTCCAGTGGTTAAGACTTTGCCTTCCAGTGCAGAGGGTGAAGGTTCGATCCCCGGTCGGGGAGTAAGATCCCAGATGCCTCGTGGCCAAAAAACCAAAACATAAAACAGAAGCAGTATTGTAACAAATTCAATAAAGACTTAAAAAATGGTCTTCATAAAAAACAACAAAAACCAGTCGGAAAATTGTGGCCAAAAATCTGGGGGCAATCTGGGGGAAGTAATGCCTTTCTCAAAAACTATGTGAAACAGGGAAATAAATCTTTTATATCAGACCCAAACTTTTATTATTTTTCCTATTCCACAATCAGTTGGGCTCTCATACCCTGTCCCAAGCCGCCCCCTCCCCCCGCCCCCATAAGCAGCTGTCGGGACACTGAGCTGGAAATAAAAAAGGGAGATCACCCTGAGGCTTTGATTTTCCTGCAGAAAAAGGTTTTAAACTCTGAGAAAGGGAGTAGAATGCAAAATATATGTGACATTTACGTATGAAACGGAAGACTTGGAAGAATTGTGGATAGTTCATTATTTTAGCACATTTTCTCCTCCGCCCCACCTCTCAATTTAGTCCCCTTGGGGTGACAGCCCACTGCTTAAGCCTGAATCCTGCCTGCTTGGGTAATACTGTTTCCTCAACTCTCAAATGCCGATGGTGCCAGACCTCATTTCACTCTGTCAGTTGTTGGGAGGATTAAATAAATTAACACAGATCAGGTGCCTAGAAGGCTGCGTGCACAAGGACGTGGTGAGCATTGGACAGTTGTCATCCATCACTATGATACGTAACCCACAGACGTGCGTCTTGGGTCACGGAACCTGCAAGTGCTGGATGTTCGTCTTCAATCTCCCAGCACATACGGTCTGGAGGAAAAGACAGCCTCTGAGCAAATGAGCGCGAGTACAGCTACTTTAAATCTGAAACGGTTAGGAATTTTCTGGGTGATGGCTGTGTACATACTGGGGGAAGCTACGCTGACCTCTGGTGCCTGAAACTTTCCAGAGCTGGAGGTCGTTAGTCACACCCACAAAATGCCAAACGAAGATATTTTGGGCTGAAAAGGAGTGTGTTTCTTACCAGAGAATAGTAAGAAAAAAAGAGTTCATCATATTTAGCTTCTGACGTTGCAAGCGAAGGGGATCAGAATATGCCACCCCAAAACATGCCACATCGGCATAAGGATTATTTGGAGCTGAAGGCAGTGAAGAACAGTAGACACAGGATGTCCCTGGCAGTCCTGTGGTCCTTGGTCAGGGAACTAAGATCCCACATGCCGCGCACCAGGCCAAAAAAAAGAAAAAAAAGAACAGTGGACACAAGAGGAACTCTCCCCTCTTCCTTTCTGCCCAAAAGCAGGCCATACATTATCTTTATAAGGGTAACACATTTTCCTTTGTAAAACTCTTCTTCCAGATGAAGAGAACAACTCTTAATCCTGGGAGATGACTCGTTACTGCAGAGGGCACCAGCTTGATTCTGTATAACAAACCTTACTGAACAACCCTTAAGTTTCCCTCAGACATTGTTTCCCTCAGACATTTACCTTCCCATGTATTACCACCCCCAGAAGTTAAAACTCTTCTTTCAATATCTAGTCACTTGTCCACAGTTTATCGCCCTTGGTTGAAATTATAGATAGATAGGTAGATAGATAGATAGATAGGTAGATAGATATGGACTTCCCTGGTGGTCTAGTGGTTAGGACTCCATGCTCCCACTGCAGGGGGCACCGGTTCGATCCCTGGTTGAGGAACTAAGATCCTGCTTGCCACACAGTGTGGCCAAAACAAACAAACAAGATACATATATTATATATATATAAAAGCTTCTGGGTCTAACTCACTCTTTGGGGTTTTCATTTATTTTCTGTGAAGCTCCGCATACAGGTAAAATTATGAACATCAATAAAATCTGTAAACAGTTTCTTTTGTTAATTTGGGTTTTGTTGGTTTAATTTGCACGTGCCAGCTACTGAACCTAAAAGGGTAGCGGAAATGTTTTCTTCCTCTCTTACAGGAGGAAGAGAGCTGGATTGATTATCTTTGGGCTGTCGTGGGTGTCCCTGTGGTGAGGGCTGTGATCACTCCCACCCCCAACACACTTGCAAAGACTGGGCTAGCCTTCCTGGCGAAGGCACCAGAGGGAGGACAGGGTCCGTAGTACCAGGAAGGGTAAATTCAGGCCAAGCCTGCTGGAGAGGACGACCAGATCCTGACTGGGGCTGGAGTGACCAGCTCTCCACGTTTCTATGGAGAATGCCAGCAGGGCAGTAGTGACCTGGCAGATACTCAGAATGCACTGCCCAGGAGACCGTGGGAGCCAGAAGAGGCTGTTTCCAGGCACCTTGACTATTCCTGTCCATCCTGAGCCAGGATAAATCAATCAATCAATCAATCAATCTCTCTCTCTCTCTCTCTCTCTCTCTCTCTCTCTCTCTCTCTCTTTCTCTCACACACACACACACACACACACACACACACACACACTCCTAGATACTCATACAGTGGTGTTGTTCAGAGAATAGACCATTGGGAGGGAGGGAGGAGACCCTCCTAACACATTCCAAACCAGATTGGATTAAAGGATAATTTTCCTCTGCAACCACGTGGGTACGTGTGCATATATACATTATGATAGAATATAGCATAATATAATACACTATGACAGAATAAGAAGGATATACTTTTTTGCTGAGTCTCCTAGTCCATTGGAGAGTGCAAGAACTTTTGAGGAAAACCTCATTGATTTTCTTTTTTTTTCCTTGTCTAGTAGAGGCCGTCCTTGAACCAGAAGGACTGTGAACTCTTCCTCTTAGTATCTCATGTGCCTGGGACAGGGTTGTCCACAGACCAGAAATGTCTACATCACCCAGGAGGCTGTCAGAAGTGCAGAATCTCATGCCCTGCCCCAGACCTCCTGAGTCAGACCTGCTTTCTAATGAGATCCTTGGGTGATTTGTATGCTCATCAAAGTCTGAGAAGTGCTGCTCTACCTGGGGATCAATAATCGTTTGCAGAAAGAGTGAATAAATGTATACATGAATAAATAATTGAATAATTGGAGCAGTTAAGAACTAGCGAATTGTATGTCTTTTTTTTTTTAATGAATTTATTTATTTTTATTTATTTATTTTTGGCCGTGTTGGGTCTTCGTTGGTGCGCGCGGGCTTTCTCTAGTTGCAGCGAGCAGGGGCTACTCTTCGTTGCAGTGTGCGGGCTTCTCATTGCAGTGGCTTCTCTCGTGGAGCATGGGCTCTAGGCACGTGGGCTCCAGTAGTTGCGGCACGTGGGCTCAGTAGTTGTGGCTCACGGGCTCTAGAGCACAGGCTCAGTAGTTGTGGCGCATGGGCTTAGTGGCTCCGCGGCATGTGGGATCTTCCCGGACCAGGGATCGA
This sequence comes from Monodon monoceros, assembly GCF_005190385.1. Lineage (NCBI taxonomy): Eukaryota > Metazoa > Chordata > Mammalia > Artiodactyla > Monodontidae > Monodon > Monodon monoceros. The sequence continues at coordinate 5,612,138 of NW_021703779.1, read as the reverse complement.
ACCCGTGTCCTCTGCATTGGCAGGTGGATTCTCAGATGCTGCGCCACCAGGAAAGCCCCTATGTCTTTCTTTACTCTTGTTTAGAATGCTTAAATTCACAGGCTGCGTTGCTGGCTTTTGCATCAGGTTTCTCTTAAAGAAAGGGCTTCCTGTTCCCCACCAGGCTTCTTTCCCAACTGGACCACGTGGGCGGTGGTGATGGAGCTGGGTGCCTTCTCTGAGCCTTGTCGTCTGACACGCAGGTGAAGCCTCAGTCTATGAATTTTAACCGCCGGTTCTTACAGAATCTAGTCCTTAGAATCTGAGCATTGACGACCATGTGACATGCTTTAAATTCCCTTCTCATAGCTGCCTAGACTTAGAATCGCCTGCCTTGGACTCCTTGCTGTAATAGCTTATGTCTTGTGTTTTATTGGGTGATTGCATAATAAGAGGGCCCATGTACTTGTTTGCTGACACCTAGCAGGGTTTGTTTAATGCTGTGGATTATTTTGATTTACATACAGCTTCTGAGGGTCAATTGCTCTGTTCTTATGAGCTTTCCATAGTTAAGTGTGTGAGATATTTTATCAGTTGTACACATGGGAAAAAAACATGAGTCTCAAACTTTAAAAAAAAGCTGCTTTTTTATTGATATATAATTGATCTATAACATTATATTAGTTTCAGGTGTAGAACATAATGATTCAGTATTTGTATATATTGTGAAAGGTCACCATAATAAATATAGTTAACGTCCGCCACATCACATACTGTCATAAATGGGAGTATTTCTTCTTTCTCATGGCTAAATAATATTCCTCTGTGTGTGTGTGTGTGTGTATGTGTGTGTACCACATTTTCTTTATCCATTCACCCATCAATGTACACTTAGATTATTTCCATCCATAATAGTTAGTCTTGAACTGTTATTGCGATGTCTTTAGCAAACGCCTCTAAGATGTCCTGAGTTTATGCACAGGCTCCAGTCCTTCCTAGTTGGGCGGTCCAGGTTGAATTACCCTCTTTATTGGTGATAGGGCTTAGAACCCTGACAAGTATATGGAAACAATGTGAGCTCTCCTCTCATTCTTATATTCAATCACTCTTGGATTTATATTTATAAATATAATTTATATTTATAATGAGGTATGTTGAGCAACTAATAAGAGCTGGATATGAAGGATGTACAAGTGAGGAAGGTCCTGCCACTGTCTCTGTGGTTCTCACGTTTGTGGGGAAGATGCTCTTCTAAATGACCAGTACTGAAGTGTCACACCTGACAGCAGTGGGTGTGGAGTGCCCTGGGAGTGTAATGGCAAGGGCTCTGAACCACCCCCTACAGACGTGAGGGGGCATCGTTGCAGAAAAGGGGTCATTTAGGATGGACTTGAAATGATCAGCCTGGATTCTCCTTAATCCTCTCCCTGGATTCAGCCTGAACAGGAAATCCTAATCACTTTTCCATCAGACCAACAGCTCAAGTGACTTACAGTCCACAGAGCCATTTGAAGTGGGGCTCATGTTTAGGTCATTTCACTGTCCTTGTCCCCAAGTGAAGAAAGGCTGATTTAAAAAAAAAAAAAAAAGACAAAGACTTCCTGGGTCCCGATTATCATGTTAGGAAAACAGCCTTGTCCAGTTCC